>NC_060215.1:150326666-151000833 GCF_021130785.1 Homalodisca vitripennis
ATTCGGTAGTACTTTGTTTTGATTGGACTAGTCCCTCAGTAATTCAATTCTTATACCTAATATTGATCAAAAATAAACGTACACTCTAAGGTTTTAATGTACTGATTTAACTGGTAGTTAAAACCTGATTAACCTAAATTAACTGCTTCTAAAACTAACTTAATTATACAAATTAGTTGATAACCTAACCTTTCTGACTTGGTTAGGCTAACTCAAAGGTACCGGTACAGGGCAGGAGGCTAACCACGTTGTGAGAGAAGGAAGATAAGGGGTAGTAGTCATTAAAGGGAAGTGAAATAAATTATAAATTTAAATATTTTTGAAAAATTAAAGTTGGACTTGGTTATATTTTGTTGAAACTTTGGGAACTTGTTCATCTGATGATAGTTAAATTGTAATTAAACTTTAAACTTTTGATTAACTTTAAAGTTTTGACTTTTGATTTTTTATTATGGTTTAAATTCTTCCTCTCGTCCGTGGTGGAACCAGCAAACCCTGATTGAGTTAGTTTGCTAAGTTTATTTACAGGCACGAAGAAAGAAGATTAAATTTTGTGGAATAGGTTTCGACATTCGTGATGAATTGTATGATGAATTGAGTGATAGGTAAAAAGGTATTTTAAATATTTTTTTGGGTAATTTGAAGGAAAAGTAAATATTGAAATATTGGAATTATTCTTTGCTCAGACATAGTAGGTTGTCTTGACTTAGAATAAATCGTGGTGCAACTTCGTATTTGATTAGTGTTCAGGACTTAGACAAAAAGTGGATTGATTAGAGCTGAATTGAAAGTTGATTGATTGATTGCAAGTCGATAAATTAAAATTATTTCTTGATTTTAATTACTTTTCACAAACGGGAGAGAGCACATAATTATTTAATTGAAAATTTAATTGAGAAAAATCTTTTAAAATTATTTTTGGAAAACTAAGTTGGGACTTGTCCACTTTTTGAAAGTAAGTGTGCCTGAACTGATTGACAATGGCTGGTCGCGTTAGTATTGGAGGGCAAGAAATGGACCTCCAGGAAGCCATTGATGCGGTAACTGAACGGTTGGAGACTCTTGGTCATGCTAGGTTGGATCGAAGTGACCACCTGAACACCATGTTGGAGGAAACTTTGCGAGGTCATACAGAACGACCTACGTTCGACATGGTAGGCTCGATCACTCCCTTTGATGGAGGAAAGCCGGAGGCTGTTCTCCACTTCTTTGAGAGTATCGACAATGTCGGTGAATTAAGTCATTGGGGAAACGACGAAAAATTAAGGGTTGCTAAATTGAGATTGGCTGGAACCGCCTTGAGTTTTATTCGATCGGAGGATCAAGGCCGGTTGAGTACTTATGCGGGATTTAAAGAAGTTTTGACACAACGGTTTAGTGACAAAGCTCCGAAAGATTGTTACTTCCAGCAGTTGTCTGTAATACAGCAACGGAGGGGTGAAACGATTGAAGCTTTTGCTGATCGAGTGCGGACATTAAATGAAAAGACAGTGCGAGTCACTGCAAACCCAGAAGTTAATGCTGCACTAAGGGAAGAAGCCGATCGTAGAGCTTTGGATGCTTTTACCCGAGGTCTTATTGGACACGTTGGTGATCAGACGAGACTAAAATTCCCTACTAACATCCGAGAAGCCGTCACTACAGCGGTGGCAATTGATCACATTTTGAAGCAATCGAAAGATCCGTCTCGCGCTACAGATGAACGGAAGGTTTTTCAAACTGACCTTGTTTGTTATCGGTGCCATAATCCGGGGCACACGTCTCGTGAGTGTCGGGACAATAGGGGATTTAGTAGACCCAGTAATGACTCGAGGTGCTGGCGATGTAATAAGCCAGGGCACAGACAAAAGGATTGTCGCGTAAAACTTCCAACCAGCACTCCTAGTGCTAGTCAGTCGGGAAACGGGGCAGGGGCCAGTGGAGTCGCCGCCACCCGTCCCCGAGAGTAAATGAGCCACAACCGCAGGCCAAGGCGACGAAAATAAATGTAACGACTGGAAAGAACACTTGTGAACCTAGAGTAGGAGCCTTAGTTAAGAGTCGTGAAACCGCCCGAGTAGATAAAGAAATACGAATAGTTCCGGTTGTGAAAGATTTAGCCGAGGAACTAGTTGCCATGGGGCGTGTGGATAATGCCGAGGGAAAGATATTAATTGATACCGGTGCTCAGGTGTCGCTCATCAAACGTGGAGCCGCTGTAGCTCCGATGACAAAGCCTGACTTGATTATCCGGGGAATTTCAGGACGAACTCTGAAGATTTACGGCAGACAAAAAGTGACTTTGATGTTAAAGCCGGGTGTGCCGGTGAAAGGGAACTTTGTTGTGAGTAACCTACCCCGTGGGTATTTAGCCGTGTTAGGTTGTGATATTCTGAAAGAGGGGAATGCATCGATAGACATCACGGAAGGTGTTCTCCGTATGTCTGGAAAGAACATTTGGTTAAATCGGTTGCACAAGGGTGAGAGTGTCCCCGATTCAGGTAGGCAAGTAGTTGCGCCGCGCCACGAAAAGGCACAGGCCCCTACTACGAAACCTGAGGTTGTCCGAGTGGCTAAACGCCAGGACAGTTGTATAGAGAATTACGTGTATAACGCAAAAGATGTCACAATACCCGCGCGGAGTGAGAAACTGGTTCAGTTGAAGTTAAGCAAATTTGGATCTACGACTAATGATAATCTGGAGGGTTCGGATGTAGTGGTCGAACCAGTGGGTCTTACCATACAGGGCGTGTATTTGGCACGAGTATTAACTAAAATAGTGAACAATAAATGTTGGGCGAAGGCTGTGAATGTAAGTGGAGAAGAAGTATCCCTTACGGTAAATTCTAAATTTGGAATAGTGGAATCAGTTAGTAACGATACGATAGATAAGGTCAAACGTAAGATAGTCTTGATAGCGGATAGTCACGGTCGCGGAATTCAGCAGTTATTGGAAGAGAGGTTGCCAGGGAACTTTGAGCTCAGTTCGTGGTTTGTACCTAATGGTAAGCTTAAAGATGCGATGGGTAATCTTAAAAGAGAGATTGCACAGCTGACTCAGGGTGATACGGTACTGGTGATGGCAGGAACTAATGACGTGGATAGAGGTGCTCCTTACTCGCGCACCCTACAACAAGCCTTTCAAGCAATACCTAATAAGTGGGATGCTCGCATTGTAGTTATGGGAATTCCTGATAGGTTCGACAAGAATGTAATAGGAGATCTGAAGAGAGCGAATGATCTACTTAGGTCCTTCGTAAAAAGAACCAATTCGGAGGGACGGGGAAGGATGTCCTTCTGTGAGATGCGAGGAAGGTTTGCTAGGCGCTTGTATACCAAGCATGGGCTACACCTCAATGAAGAGGGAAAGTTGAAACTCGCAGAGTTGATGCGGAAGACCATCTTGGATGATGTAGATGTGACAACGAAGCGAGTAGGACTAGCTATCAAAGAATACGAATTGTTTGATAAATGTGTAGATGAAAAACTTAGCCATTTGAGACTACCCGAGCGACAAGAGGTTAAAAGAGTACTAGAGGAATACAGGGACGTGTTTGCGCATAGTGAGGCCCAGCCTCTGCAATGCACATCGGCCGTAAAACACGTTATCCATACGGGAAATGCTGCGCCGATTTATAAGAAAGCTTATCGGGTTCCATTTCATCAGAAACCCATAGTGGATGAGTTGATTAAAGACCAACTGGACAAGGGGATAATAACTCCTAGTCATAGCCCGTGGGCGTCGCCTGTAGTCATCGTCCCAAAGAAATCTGTGGACGGCAGTAAGAAATATCGTTTCTGCGTAGACTTTAGAGCAGTCAACGCTGTGACTGTACCTGATGTATATCCTCTACCCAACATCGCCGAGACACTTGACTCGCTGGGAGGTTGTACCATGTATACTACACTTGACTTGAGAAGTGGTTATCATCAGATTATGGTAGATGAGGAAAGTCGACCGAAAACTGCCTTTAATGTGCCAGGAGGTCACTATGAGTATCTACGTATGCCCTTTGGACTGTCTACGGCGCCTGCAACATTTCAGCGCCTGATGGATTCAGTTCTTATGGGATTAAAAGGGGAAAAGTGTTTAGTGTATCTGGACGATATTATCTTGTTCTCGAAAGATTTGGCTTCGCATTTGTCGCATTTGAGTGAAGTGTTGAGTAAGCTACGTGATGTGAATTTGAGCGTGCAACTCAGTAAATGTAAATTTGCAGTAGGCGAGGTTAACTACCTGGGTCATGTAATAACTGGCCATGGTGTAGAACCCGACCCAGGAAAGGTTAAGGCTGTAGAGGGATTCCCTGTACCTAAGACTGTAAAAGATGTACGGTCCTTTTTAGGTTTGGCCGGATATTACCGCCGGTTCATAGAAGGCTTTGCTGCCATTGGGAAACCTCTTTTTGACTTGACCAAGCAAGGGAAGGAGTTCGATTGGGATCAAGCGTGCCAAACTGCGTTTGAGACACTTAAGCAGAAGCTAGTCTCATCACCAGTGTTGGTCTTCCCCGATTTCAGTAAGCCGTTCACCTTGGCTACTGATGCCAGTATTGACGCTCTAGGGGCTGTATTGTCCCAAGAAGTAGATGGAGAAGAACATCCAGTCGCGTACGCTTCTCGCACTCTTTTTCCTGCTGAAAGGAATTATTCTACGACCGAAAGAGAACTGCTAGGTTTAGTATGGGCTACAAAGTATTTTAGATGTTATTTGTTAGGCCGTGAATTTAAGGCTGTGACAGATCACGCAGCACTAAAGTGGATGTTATCTTTGAAAGATCCAAGTAGTAGACTAATGAGGTGGGCGCTGAGGCTTGCTGAGTTCACTTACACCGTGGAACACAAGCCGGGAAAGAGACATACCAACGCTGATGCTCTCAGTAGAGCTATGTGCGCAGCTACTCGCAGGGACGAGCTCCCTGTGGTTGACCTTGCCACACTGCGTGAGCATCAAAAGAATGATCCTCATTGTCAAGAGTTAAGGAAGGCCAAGTGTTTTAAGTTGAGCCCAGAAAAGATCCTGTACAGAGTGAGCGGAGGTGACAAGAAGATTGTGGTCCCCTCATCTCTTACTCGTGAGGTAATCAGGTTGAACCATGACCTGCCAACGACGGGACATGCAGCGGTGGCTAAGACGTTAGACCGTATTAAGGCAAAATTCTGGTGGAAGGGCATGGATAAGGACGTATTAGACTATGTGCGTTCGTGCCACAGTTGTAGTCAACGAACCAACTATGGAAAGGCAAAGGCCCCCCTTGGAACGTTGTTTAACGAGCCCAAGGTTCCTTTCGAAGTAGTGGCAGCCGACATAGTAGGGCCCTTGCCTATCAGTGAGTCGAGAAACGTGTACATCTTGAGTGTGATGGATCATTTCACACGGTATTGTGAATTTATACCACTGCCTGACCAAACAGCAGACCAGGTGGCTCGAGCTCTAGTGCAGAGAGTGATTACTAAGTTTGGTGTTCCCAAGGCTTTGATTACAGATCAAGGGGCAAACTTTACCTCTGACCTGATCAAACAGTTGTGCAAATTCTTGCACATCAGGAAAATCCAGACTACAGGGTTTCACCCACAGAGTAATGGTCGGCTAGAGAGAGTACACGCGACTATTGCCAAAATGCTTAGTCACTTTGTGAACCGTCATCAGACTGATTGGGATGAATATCTCCCATATATAACTATGGCTTATAACAGTCAAAGCCATGAGGCTACGGGATTTTCGCCGTATGAAATGTTGTTTGGGCGAAAAATGGAAGCTCCTATGGAGGGTGACTTGACTATCACAGAAGATAACGAGGTATTTGGTGACCATGTAGAGACTCTGCGCGCGAAGTTAAAGGAAACCCATGAAGTTGCTGCGCGACGTAAGGCATTGGCCAGGGCCAAGTATGAAAGGCAGTACAACAAGAAAGTGAAGGATTCGTTGTACGAGGAAGGCCAGTACGTTCTGCTGCACGTGCCGAGTATCGGACGTCACAGAGTGAAGAAACTGTCAAAACTATGGAAGGGTCCCTACAGGATAGTCAAGGTGTTATCGTCGTTGAATTTAGTTTTGAAAGTGAGAAATAGAGAAATCGTGGTTCACGTGAATCGAGTAAAGCCGTACGTGAGTAGAACCAAGGTGAATCAGGTGCCGGAAGTGCACGTTGACGACGATGTTGACGATATCGAGATTCCAGACTCGAATATCTGTATTGGTGAGGGAACGCCATCAGCAGATGATGGTATCCCTGTACCAAGTGTTGGCACACCTCGTACGGGAAATAGGTTGCCACGTGTAAAAAGGAGGCCAGCACGCCTCGAAGACTATGTTTCATAGTTGGGAATTATATCGGTGGTGCTTTGACAAGTGGGAAGTGCTTGACATGCTTATGGGACTGGTGTTTCGTGTTGTAAAAGTAAAACTCGATATAAATTTTAAGTTCTGTTTTAGGATTGATTTTTCTAATCCTGGGAGTAGTAAGCTGCTTCCAGCAAGGGGTCATATTTGAAGGAGGCAGAGATGTGCTGCTGACGGACAGCCATTGGAGAGTCACGTTGCAGTACAACTTGACGCAGATTGAAGAGGAATCCCGAAATCTAAGTATCTTGGTAACTGAGGTAAAGAATCATTTTAATACATTTTTTCGAAGATCTACTTAATGAAAATATGAGTTCACACTCTCCATTAATTCAATTGGAAGCCGGATTTCGTTACGAATTTGTGCTATTACAGCAGTCAGTTAGTGAATACCTAAATGAAATTGATGATCTAATAAAACTGTTACCACAAAGACGTGGAAAACGAGGTTTAGTAGATGCAGGAGGTCATGTGTTAAAGTTTCTGTTTGGTACACTTGAAAATAGCGATTTAGAAATTATTGATGGAAGAATGGATTATTTGTACAACACCAACGAGAAAATAGTGCATCAAGCTAAGGAGCAGGTGACTGTTCTAGCAAATATGCAGGCGGAAATAGTATCACATGCAAAAACAATAAATAACGTAATTTCTATATTGAAAGAATATCATTCTAATATGCATGAACAAATGGTTAAAATTTTCACACAAGCAAATGCTGCTCATTATCAGTTAAAAACTCTTTTTGAATATTTGAAGTTAAGTTCTGCGCTTTCGGATACTAAAGAAACAGTAAGTAGTGCAAGACAAAAGATAACTAAATTCCATCAAGCAATTGAGAGCTTAGCAGCTGGGAAGGTTGACAGTAACTTGCTAACACCTCATGAGTATCTAAGAATTTTGAAGGAAATCGAAAAGGTTATACCTCCAACGACTAAATTGTATTCACCTGTTAAATTAGAAAATATTCATCAATTTTATTCTGCTGTAGTTGTTCATAGTTATACAACGATTCACACCTTAAGGGTAGTGATGAGGTTGCCTCTTTCAAACGATAATAAGATGTTCCAATTATATGATATTATTACCTATCCGGTGTATGATGCCTCTCTCAAAGTATGGACCCAGTGGGAAGTTGGTACCCAAAAATTATTGATCAGTAAGGATCGGTTGATGTACTCGATGTACAATCAATTGGAATTCGACCGAGAGTGTCGAGGGGAACAACTGATTGTTTGCCCGTTATCGAATGTCCTGTTAAGCGTAAGCAAGAGACCAAATTGTGCGGTTGAGATGTTTCATTACGAGCAAGTGAGGCTCTGTGGTAGAAAATTAATATCGGGATTAAGGTCCCCGGTACTTGTCAAAACTCCAAGCCGATGGATATACAGTGCCTCAGAGGAGCACAGATTGACTTTGAACTGTCTAACTAGTGACGGGACCCTGAATATAACTTCCGCGGTAGTGAAGGGGGTCGGTGAATTTAGAGGAATTGATATGTGTGATGTTGTCTCTGAAGAATTCAAGGTGCCTGCCCGTATTCACGGCAGCTCTGTGTTCTCAGAACAGATAAGTGAAATTGTGTTTCCAAATGTGGAAGAAATTTACACAAGCGAGGAGAAGGAGCTGTTTAGCTCTGAGCAGGAAACGGCTGTGAAAGTCCTGCAGGGACTGAACGAACGGCTGGGCACATTAGGTGTTAAGGAGTACCGTCCGGAGGACGTAGTCCGTCATCTGAAGTCCCACATTCTGTTTGGTCGAAGATTTTATGCTGCAAAAGTGGCAGCTGCTGGTAGTTTTGGGTTAGTGTCAACCCTGATGCTTGTGTACATGTGTTACAGATTTGTTATGCCTGTGATGGCATGGTGGTCGAGTCGCCGGAACCGTCGCCGACAGCGTCGCTCCGCCACTCTGACCGAGGTCTTCGCAAAAGTGAGAGGCCTGACGTCACTAGACAGTCCTGAAGGAGACCAAGAGGGTGTGAACCCTGGAGAGATAAACGATGTTGAACAGAACGTGGAGGCAGTCGAAGTTGTTAATCTCGAGCGACTGCGGGACGTGATACAAGCTTTGTAACTGTGAGTAATGACACTCTGAATAAGTGTGAGCCCCTCAACTCACTGTGGTATGGTGAGGAAGTTTTGCTTGGCAAACTCCATACCGATTGCTCCAGACATTCGTGTTAATGCTGTGACAGAATAATCTTTCAAAGAACTTGAGTAAGGAATGATCGATTTGTGTTAATTGTGGTTGACTAGTCAAGTTGTGTTGAGAGATGTGTGCACACGGGACAGTTGTTAAAGGAGACACTGGAAGATGTATTAAGGAATATACTTGTAGTTATGTTAGATTGGTGATTGTTGATGTAACCATGTTTTTAGATGTAACATTTTAATTTGTTAAATTGTAGTGTTGTGGAATGTGTAACTGATCTTGTGTTCTGATCAGGCAGACTTGGAGATATAATTTTCCAAATTATTCGATAATTGGCTAATATTTTAAGCGATTGACAAAACGTAAGTAAAATAAACATGTGAGACAACCACATGGGGCACAGGAAGGACCTGCCGGCCATCCAAACATACCCTTAACCCTGATCCTACCTTTACCCCAAAGTTCTGGACTGTGTAACCCATTGTTGGCTTGATACCCATGCGTTCAACAATAATTAATTGTTAGACTAACTTGTCGCAACTGCCTAGTTGGCTTGCGCAACCAACTAAGCGGTTGTAACGTCTCCAGTCTGGCCGAAGTAGTAAAGTTGTAATTCGTTTGTTAGTTTTCTTTTAAGTGAATTGTGAGTTTTATATGAACATTTTTGGCTTATGTTAATTTTAAGCTCTAAGGCATCAGTAGAATGTAATGAAATGTAGGAGGAAGGTCTCGGTGAGCTACCCTGTTTCCAGGGGTAAGCGAGGTGAAAACCTTGGGGAGCCCCCAGGTCCACAATGCCCTTAAAAACCAAGCGTGGGGGGCGGAACCTTTAGTTTTAGTTTTTTTTTGTTGTTGTTTCTGTCATGAAACTGAAGAAGGTCGAGAAGTGTGAGGAATGTGTCCTCCAGTTGTTGGATGTTCAGAAGAACGTCAACGCAAACTTTTTAAAAGATGAAAGGTTTTTGAACCGCTTTTCCAGAGACCCCCCTCGCATTTACAGTGTAACGGCCACCCACTAAACTGGGTCGAGCCACTAGTTTTAAGTCTTTTTGTCAGGGCCCTTATGGAATGTAGTACTGTAATGGTTTGGTCGATGCCTTAGTAGCTTAATAAGAACAATTAAGATGTTAACAATTTTTGTACTGTTCTTGAGGATGTTTCTTAACGATTTATTTTGTTAGTTAAGTTTGATGTCATTCATGACATGCTACTTGTTGGCTGTGTATATTATAATGGTTTTGTGTTATAGTCGATGTACAAGTGAACTAACTCAGGATAACTCCATTATAATCCATAGTAGGGGTGACTGAGGAAACCGGCCCCGAGTGAAAACCCACGAGGCCTAACCAGGAATGGGGGAGTAGCGTTCAAAATTCACAAAGAAGACTACCACTTTATAATTATTTTAAATTTAATTAGGCTCTACAAAATGTGGTATGTTATCAACTAATATTTTTAATCATTAAAATTAAACCCATCAAACCATAGTTATCCTGGAGTGCTCAACCAGATTAATAGAATGTAGTTGTGTTGTAGTTCAACTTGAAATGTTTAAGTATTTTAGATTAAGTTAGAAGCACTGGTTAGTTCCCTTGTACTACGTATTGCTTTAAATGTGTTACTGGTTAGGTAGTCGTATTTGGGTCATTAGAGATAATGGTTATCTGATGTTAATGACTGGTCTTGAATTAGTATCATAGTATACCATGATATATGTGTTGTAAGCCTGAAATCTTTTGTGTTCAATCATTGAGAAGAGAGCGAGCGATCGGATCGAATTAAAGAATTACGTATCGCGTCTGCATACTTTTTTTTTATTAAAAGAAATTTCTGCCTTTTTAGGGAACTCAATTGTTTATTTAAATTTCATTTAGTTGAGGCTACTGAGTGACAGCTGGCATGGTAATCAATGAACATATACTAAGATTTTCTTGCTAAAGGATAGGACAGAGATCCTCCCCTGCAGATTAGAGACTTTTCTTCTGGCTGCTGGCTGATGGTTCCTCATACTTGGGGACAAGTATGGTTTTAAGGTGGGGGGAGTGTGACGACCCCAGCATATAGTTCTAAGACCAGACCGGTAACATCGTATGCGGTCTTAATCAGCCAATTTAAAATATTAAATCATCAGTAATATATTTTATTTTTATTCAGCATAACATTTAATTGTAGTAACGAGTAATGAATATATGCAGCCAGACTTATTAGGTTAAGCAGTGCAGGTGGAGAAGATATATATTTTAATTCAGCACATGAATTGTAAGTCCAAGTCTGTCAGCAGTAAGCCTGGTAATTTTCCATACCCAGAGCAGCTGCGCAGTTACTGGGTGGTAAACAGGCAGGAATTTGCTGAGGTAGCGTCTGGAACAACGCTGCTCCCTGGAGTTCGTTGTTCTGAGTCGCAGTCGTGCCAGGGTTTTGAACGCGTCAAGCTCGCGTGAAATCGCTCTCTCGCTCTCTCTCCCGTTCTAAATTTGTAATTGTTCAACTGATTCTAAATTATGCAATAAAATTCAAATTGTTTTCGCAATAAACTAAATTGTTTTATTTGGCCAACCGAGGAGAGAATTTTTATTACAGCAACCTGGGCTAGTTTCCATCACCGTGTCCGAATTAGAACCCGAGAACTTTTTAAATTAAATTACGTGTGGTCGTCACGCCACAACAGGACATTGGTGGTAAAGCTGTGATTATATGTTCTGTCAATAGGAGCCAGCAACGTACAGCAATGTTACTTTGAACATTTAACGGTTGAAATAATAAGTAGGAACGTGACTTGACTACGTAAACAGCTGTAACATTGATTATTTGAACAATCCCATGATGGATGGTTAAAACCGTCCTTACCCTTTATGGATCAAATGGTTATAACCGTCAGAACTCGTTTTGGAACCAATTTCAGCTACTACCCAACAGGTTAAAACGTAAGTTTAGAATTTAGCTTATACTATGTTTCAATCCCAAAGTTAGGTAGCTATAAATGAGTGTTAGAGTACCTCTTGAGCCACACTGACATCACAGCGTCCGTCACTGTCGTTGAGTTCCACATAAGGCTTGTCGTGAACACGGTTCAGATCCTCGTGCAGACCATCCAGCAGGAAAGCCAACAGCTCCTGGGAGTCGTGCTGCTGGGAGCCATTGAAGCGAGGAGCGTACTTGCCTATAGTCCACTGAAAACAAACAATACCACATCAGTATTCATAATTATGTATTGCAATCAAAGATGGTAAAAGAGGTGAAAGGGCCCAAATGTAACCACAAGAATAAAACACGTCTTTAAATCACTTTAATTCTTTTAATTTTGCCCATTTAATTATCATGACTGCAAAATAGTTTTTAAATTAACTGTAAGAATTTACACTTTATAAAATGTTATTTTAATCATTCATACAAGACAGAGTGTATTCAGGTTAAAGTGTTAGAGAGGGCTTCTTAGCCCTAACTTCGCCTGGTAAAACAAGACATTCTTTGCTTTTGCTTTTGCATTCATTTCACATGTATTTTTTATTCATCAACTTTGAAATACTTATGAATATTAAGTTTTTGATATTTTAACCCTCTCCCGCTCGCAAGGCATGAATCGGCACGGCCGCCACATAGCCACTGCAGCTTAAATGGCACAGATCGGCACACACTGCTTTATCTACTAGAGCCGATAAGTGCTGCTCTCGAGTAGCAACATGTTGTACTACTACGGGTTGTTTGCTATCAGGAGACCATTCACTTTACTTTTACAGTAGATTTATTACATTATTTTGCTATTTGTATTAGTTGTGCGGAAACAATGGCGAGTTGTAGTCGTACACTTCGTGACAGTGAAATCGATCTCGTTATTAGTAGTGATTGCGACGATTCAAGTGAATGTAGTGATGTAACAGAGCCTTGTGAAATGGTTGGTGGCATTGAGAATGTAGTTCGGAGTGATCACAGTGGCAGTGACGGCGAGCCAGACAATGACCTTCACCAAGTAACTGCGCAACAAACAATCCCGCGCCACCGGCGCCCAGCTGTACGTGTGCCCCCTCCCTGGTCTCGTACAGTCAACTTCATTGAACCAATATATAGTAAAATAATTAATATATATAATTATAGTTAACTACAATGACAGAACGTGTGTAAGTTGAGGCGCCGCGTATTTTTACCGAGCGCGACTGGCAGAGCGAATTAATTGAGGTTAGAAGCACCGTAAGCGCCTGGAAACAATGTGAGCGGGAGAGGGTTAAAGTAAATATATTTTTTAAATTTTTCATATAATTCCTTTAACGCTTAAAATTGAGAATGCAAGCTCAAACAAATTCGTTGGATTTTAGATATGACTAAAATTTTAACTGTGTCCACACTTTTAGTTAGCTAACATTGTTTTGGTTAATTTAAGTGAAATATTATGAAAGTGTTACATAAAGTAGGCAGAGTTGGGAGGTAAACCTTAGCAACTATGAAAGAATATTTTCCACTTCCAGATGTATCTGAAAATCTGCTTTGACAACTCAGCAGATAGCATTGCTGTTATGTGTCTTCAACAGATACATAACAATTTGCTGAGACTTATGAATTCTTTTATTTTAAAGCCATAGTTGACAATGGAAAAGTTGTTTAAGGGTTTTAAACACAACCCTTATGTTATAAAGTATGACTTTTAAGTGTTCACCATGTTATTCTTGGTTTGTGAAAATTAATGTAAGCTAAACTTTATGTCTTACAATGTTTGATACTTGAAAAGGACAGACACTACTTTCTCAAATCATAGTATTTCAGTTTTTCTTCAGACATAATGATGACAAATGTTCGGAAACCTGTTATTCTCTCAAATCATGCATTATCAGTAATGAGCTTTGAAAATAGAACCTCTGTAATAATGATTTTCAACTACTAACAAGCAATTAAATAATGAAAAGGCACATTTTACAGAACAGTAACAATATTTCATACTATGTAATTAACATTAAAAATACTACAATTTGGTAAACATTTATGTTAAATTACATCAATTTCTTGAATCAAAAAGTTGTTGGATTTTCACCGAAAATTTAACTTAGGGAAGAAAGGTTAGTGCCAAATTTGAAGGATGTGCACGTGCAAGACTTTCTTACCCTGAGTTTGAGAGGAGCCACGGTCTTCGACGAGCCACTCCATATCTCATGTATAAGATCTCCGTACCGTTTGGCTATATGACCCTTCATTCCCAAAGGATTTGTCCTGTCGAAGGTAACACAACATAAATAAACGTCTTCACTGAAAGCATTTTTTTAAATACTACTTTATTTTACAAGACAACTTGTGTCAAAACTAATTAACAAAACATACAAGCACAATAAAATATACAAACAACAGAGCTATATACTAAGCAAAAGCCAATATGAAGAAAAAAAATTAATTAACTTTCTGTTTAAATACTAAAACTTTTCGGGTTAACAGCAGGTGGCAAAGACATCTTGGGTCCAAAGTTACAAAACTGTTTTTCTCAAGCAATAATTGTGGCACCTAAAAAGGCCAATCTGCTGAGAAGTGCACTCATTTACCTCACTTTCGTATTAAGTTTTTGTAAATAAATTAAAGGTTTTTCTTTTCTCACTGAGTACAAAGGGTCTCAAAATCCCAATTCAAAAACACTCCTTGACTCAGAACTTCTTAGACTAAGCACAAAATGCACTGATGTGGTCAAATTTTTGATTGAATATGAATTTCACATCAATTCTTTGCAATTCAGAGAAGAGTAATATTTCCTGGGTCAGGCTGTTCCTAAACATTAGCAGAACATAATAAACTACCAGGAGAATCATAACTTATACAATGTTTAATATGGCAGCCACAGGTGAAATCTTCCCAACCAACATGAATTCTGTATATAGCTGGAATATTGGAACATAAGCTGTTGCCAGTTACACACATATGGAAAATTACTGATCTCGCCTCAACATCTTTCACAATAAACAAAGATGATCAGTTGTTACCATAAGTACATTCATCTGTTTTGCAGACAATGTGTAAATACATCCATCTGTTTTGCAGATAACGTGTAAATACATTTGTCTGTTTTGCAGACAAAATTTAAATACATTTATCTGTTTTACAGACAACATATAAATATATTCGTCTGTTTTGCAGACAATGTGTAAATACATTTATCTGTTTTACAGACAACATATAAATATATTCGTCTGTTTTGCAGATAACGTGTAAATACATTTGTCTGTTTTGCAGACAAAATTTAAATACATTTATCTGTTTTACAGACAACATATAAATATATTCGTCTATTTTGCAGACAATGTGTAAATACATTCATCTGTTTTGCAGACAACGTATAAATACATTTTTCTATTTTGCAGACAATGTGTAAATACATTCATCTGTTTTGCAGACAATGTGTAAATACATTTGTCTGTTTTGCATACAAAATTTAAGTGTTTAAGTGTTACTGATTTCTTGTTTCACTGAACGATGGCAAATGTCCGGAAAAATCCTGTTTCCTTCACAAATTTAAATACATTTATCTGTTTTACAGACAACATATAAATACATTCTTCTATTTTGCAGTGAATAACATGTTACTACATCCTCTGTCTGTCAGGGTGGAACACTGCTGTGCTTACTGATGTAGAGAAAAGCAAACAAACTATGTGAAAGGTGACTGAACAAATTACCTGTTAAGCTCGTAGAGATGAAAATTTTTGATGAAGTAACGAGTCAGTATACGAGTGTTGCTGACACATTGCAGAGCCGAGTTCATAAAGCAAGTGTTGCCTAGATTGTTGAGTCCTGTTGCACCTTTCTCTGTTGCCACCTCTGCAAGCCAGACAGACACTAGACGTTACTTTCTTTCTTGTTTTCTTTGATTACACGTGTTACTG
Source organism: Homalodisca vitripennis (assembly GCF_021130785.1). Taxonomy (NCBI): domain Eukaryota; kingdom Metazoa; phylum Arthropoda; class Insecta; order Hemiptera; family Cicadellidae; genus Homalodisca; species Homalodisca vitripennis. The sequence continues at coordinate 150,341,994 of NC_060215.1, forward strand.
TAAGAATCTGATAAGCATATACAGATAATCACACTAAGAGTGGTGCGGAATGTTTCCTAAATTCAACAGTGGTTTGGAATAAAGTCGGTTTGTGACATTTTTTTCACTCAAGTAGTGCATATTTGAACAGTAAGATTTTATGTTCATTTACATATAATTTATGGTGTTTAAACAGAGATTTTACATTGATTGTCTGTTGTCTCCCAAAGGTGTCCTGGAAGAACCATATTATCATCCACTTATGTATAGAGAGAAAGAGAGAGCAATGTATTTTAAATAAAAAAAAATGTTCATCACTATTTAATGGTACAAGAAAATTGTGTTTAGGTAGTGAACAACTTAAATCAACATCAGACTCCCCCAACAACATATAGAAATATGTCCTACAAAATTTTAGCTAAACACGAACAAAGCATGTAAATAAAACAAGAGGGCGATGTAAATGTTTGGTATACCTATGAAGGATATTGAACATCTTGTAGCAGATTTACTTAGAAATTGTATCAACAAATATTTTATAAATGTTGAATACCAGCTTTCTTACCTTAAGAAACAACTCTTAAGATGATAAAATATTAAAAAGCAGATTAGTGAAGTTTTTAAATCAGATTAATAATTGAAAACCATGATACTTCTTATGAAATATAAGAACAGAATTTAGTTAATAAATATTTTTTTAATCAATTAAGGATTACTGTAATGAGATTCAAGATGGGGAATGTTCGGGAGGAGAAAGTCTCACTTACGCTGTTTGACTCTATCACTAGGGGGAATCGCCAGAGAACCAATCTCTTCGGGCCATGTCAGATCCTTGTTCCGCACCTCAATTAGAAGTTGGTCCTCATCGCACACCCCCAACTCCTCTAGTGTTGCTTCTTCCTCTTCAATAAGCACCATGTTATTCTGTGTAAGTGGTTATACATTAACTTTGTTATCAAACTACATTAATAACAGAACTATTGTGTATGTGGCGTGTTTTTTAAGTAAGTACTATTTGAAATTCCCCCGCTGCAGCGCTACCATAGGTATCCCGTGATTTCGCACTGTCTACCTTTATCTGTTAGCATAGACTCAATTACGGCAAAAATCTATAGTTTTACATCTGTTAATGCATATTTTAAATGCACCCATCAATTGAGAATCATACCGACTGTGAAGTACGTGCTGCTATTTATTTTCTTGGTGCAAGAGTCGTAAAAGGAATTTAATTTCACCGACAGAATTGTGAAGTGTATGGACAAACATTACGAGTGATGGAATGGCATTCAAATGGATAATGACTTTAAAAGATTACCCAGTAGGAATCACATCTGACTGGTTTATACCTTCCAGTTGAACCTACCACTGGGCACAGCAAAACCCGATGTGTCACTTAAATCTGTACAACTTTATGGATGTCCAGGAGCGGCACATCACTAACTGAAAATGTTGAGATTCTGGGGCACAAGGGTAATTCAATAGGTCTAGTCTACTGTGGGAGATGACTGCTGGAGTTAATGGGGTTCATTCCCTAAGTATCAGAGGTTCTTGCTAGCCTCAACAAGGGTGTGCCACCCCCTGTCAGCTTTGACTGGAGAGGCTGGTTCAGAGCTAGCCTCCCCTTTTCCCAGGGGAACATGACTGAGATTAAAGCTCTAATTCTTTCTCATGGATCTCAATATGAGGTGGCCCCTACCCTCTAACCTTACCCATCCTGAATATCCTGTCACTCCAAAAGCAGCACTAAGGTTCTTATAGGACTAATTGCAATTTATAAGCTTCTTTTCCTAAGCAAACAAAAGAAAAGTTTTAAAAGATGGCAAAAAAAATGTTCATGATGAGAAATGAAGTGGACAACCCTCAATGATCCCCTACGAATCGGTGGAGAAAGTTAATGATGAAGCGATAATGAACAGACATTTCACAAATTCTTCATCGTCAGAAGTTTCAAGAATTGTTCTCTATGACATTTTTATAAAGAAATATATTTTATATTTGCCTGTATGACAGTGTCCATCTAAATGGGACAAAACGAACTCAGATCATATTACAGCATTTTTCTAGGAACAATTTGTCACCCCCTAATACCCCAATTTAGCACCCATTTGCTACCATTTGTTATCTATCAGAAGAAGCATTCTGAAGGCCGGCACTGCACTGACAACAATAGCGTAAAAATGGTTGCACTCAGTTATTGTTAAATTAGGCGGCAAACTTCTATGAAGACAGTAAACAAAAGGTTGTTTTTATATATGATAAGTGCCTTAATATTGATGGCAGTTATGTAAGAAAGTAGATCAAAGTGTGGGATTTCACATCAAAATAAATTGTTACAAAAGGTTTTGATTTTTGTATATATCAGTGTGCTTGATCAGTCAGATGAATTGGACACAGATGCTCAATTGACATCAGCAGTGCAACATGGCGGTAAACGTCTTCAACCAGCAAGACAAGTAAAAAAAGTTGCTCAACAAACAGATGTTTCCCTCATACCGGTGGCTCGTCACGGTGGAACGGTGGTTCTGGGTCAGAAGCAGACGAAGCAGTTAAACTCTGATGATCTTATGGAACAACAACAAAGTCATGGAGGAAAACACATAACCTCAAATATGGAACGTAGTGAACGTGAGTTTCAAGAACCAAGGTACAATAGAAATATGGCCAAGAAGGTTGGTGGAATTAAGAAGTCTAAAGTTTCAAGGCATATTCCAATTATTGGGACAAATGTTTCCCGAAAAATAAAAGCAGTTGACAAGATGAAGTGGCTATTCATCTCTAGACTTTCGCCTGAAGTGGAAAAAGAAGATTTAGTAGTTTTCTTGAGAGATTGTTTTGGTCAAGATATAGTCTGTACCGAATGGAAAACCAATTATGACACTTACAAATCCTTCAAGATTGGACTGCCTGAGTGTGAAGTGGAAAATGCTTTAAAGCCTGATGTGTGGCCCCAAGGAGCCTTGGTGAAAATGTTCAAATTAAATCGAAAGCCTAAAAGTGGTGGTTTTTTAGGAAAAAATCCAATGTCACAAAACCAAGACTAGGCCTAGTTCAACATGAGGTGAACGACTCAGATATCCTTGAAATATACTCTGAGCCTAGGCCTAGGCCTACAGTCCAAAACGTCAGGCTATTGTCGGCTAACACCCAGTCCCTACTGGACAAACTACCCGAATTGGAGCTTATTTTGTCTATAAACAATTATCTTGCTCTCTGTTTTTGTGAACACTGGTGTAATCTCCAAAATCAAGATTTAGCTGTCCTGGAAGGGTATAATTGTATTACAATGTTTTGTAGGACAAAGCAAATCAGAGGTGGTGTTGCAATCTACCTGAAAAATGAAATAGTATTTCAAGTGTTAGATGTCTCTGATCTCTGTTGTGAGTGCCACTTTGAAGTAGTTGCTGCTATTATAAACATCCACCAAAAATGTATTTTAATCTCTGTTTACCGCACACCTGATGGAGATCACAGTATTTTCCTAGATAACTTTGACAAACTTCTATTTTCACTGCTAAAATACAATCTTCCTATTATTGTTTGTGGGGATTATAATATTGATGTCAATGACACTGATATTTTTACCTTACAGTTTTTGAATGTTTTACGATCAGCTGACTGTCATTATTTAAATAACGAACCAACTCGAGGATTGGCATGCTTAGATAATGCAATAACAAATATAAGTAGAGGCTACATTTCCACCAAAGTATTAAGACCTCCATTATCTGACCACTGTGCCTTGGACATTACTTTTAGGCTAAATTCTCCCTCTATTTATTTCAGAAGGTACAAAAACCGACGTACTGTTTAAACGCTGTTTTGCTGAAAGAAACATTATTGAATTTAATCAGTTTCTTGCTGATGTTGACTGGAATACTGTGTTTGCCAACTCCTCTGATGATTGCCTGTTTGATACTTTTATTTCATATTTCCTGGAAGGTATGGATAAATGCTTTCCTTTTAGGACTTATATAGAAAAGAGGGCTCAACAAACATCAAGACGTAAGCATGTTACATGGTTTTCACAGCTTCATCAAAAACTTAAAGAAGATGTACTCAATTTACATGTGAATTACTTGTGGTCTTGTAGGTATGGTCTATTCAGGGATGAAACAAAGAGACTATATACCGAAGCAAAAAATATATATAAAAGGGAGATTAAAAAGGCAAAGCTGGAGGCCAATGCTAGCTATATAAATGCTTCTTCCAATAAATGCTAAGCTGCTTGGAAGGTTGTGAATGCAGCAAGGGGCACTTCATCACCATCTGCTCAGCATGATATATCACCAGATGAGTTCAACAACTATTTCATCGATGCTGTAGCTGCAATACAAGATGAGATTGAGTCCTCAGTTGATGCGTCCTTGGATCTTCTCTCAAACCACCCTCTGCCTGATGTCATCTATAAATGGAAGCTTGTGTCAAGTGAAAATGTCTTATCTCTCATTAATAGCATAAAAAAAGAGCAGTGTAAAGATATCTATGATATCAGTGGTGGCCTGTTAAAGAAAGTGTTACCGTGTGTTGTGGAGCCCCTAACAACTTGTGTCAACGATTGTCTGGTTAAAGGTGTTTTTCCTCAAGCTCTAAAAGTTTCTAAGGTGGTCCCTATATTTAAGAAGGGTGAAAGGTCATCTCCTAGTAGCTACAGACCGATTTCTGTTGTGCCAATTTTTTCAAAAATGTTAGAAACAGTGATGAAGCACCAGGTGAGTGATTTTTTTGAGTTGCACTCTCTTTTTTCAAATTCTCAATTTGGTTTTCGAGAAGGTAGGTCAACTGTGGATGCAGTGGAGGGTCTTGTGGTATCTGTATTGGAGGGTTTTGAAACTCACTGTAGCACTTTAGCAACCTTGTGCGATCTCACAAAGGCGTTTGACTGTGTTCCACACGAGACTCTTCTCAAAAAATTACATTATTACGGCATAAGTGGTGTGGAGCTAAATCTTTTTCAGTCTTTTTTAAGCAGTCGCACTCAGAGAGTTTGTATTGGCAGCAAACTGTCTGAAATAGTAGATATAAATTGCGGAGTACCACAGGGATCGGTCTTGGGCCCTTTTTTGTTTCTTGTACATATAAATGATTTGCCTGCAAATGTTAATTGTAATTCTGTTGTATTTGCCGATGACTCAACTTTTTTCTGTAGAAACAAGCTAGAGATGTTATCTGGTATAATGGATAATTATATTACTGAAAGTTCCATTTGGTTTCAGTCTAACGGTCTTATGCTAAACCAGTCTAAGACACAATCTATAATTTTTAGTTTATAGACAATAGACAATAGACAATAGACAAGTTTCTGTATTGACATATTCTTAAAGAATAGTAATAGAGTCACATATTACAAAAAGTTAGCTTATGATGAAACAAAGTCAAGGTTTTTGTAGTCTCCATTCTCCATTGCAGGCGTTCAGGAACTCATCCAGTGTATAAAAAGGTTGATTTACTAGGAGGTTATGCAGTCTTCCTTGTAGGGCATTCCTCTTCAATCCTTTCATTGTATCTGGTAGAGCATTCCACAATTTCCGGCCGATGTAGGATGGCTTTTCCTCAAAGATTGCTGTGCGATGTGGGGGCAGAACATAGTTAGTTGCATGAGGAGTATTGTACGAGTGGAAGTCTTTCCCTGTTTGAAGACTCAGACTATGAGCATGTAGAATAACTTCTTGAATGTACAGAGCAGTGATAGTCTTTATGCCAAGGGCTTGGAAGGCTTGCCTGCAGCTTTGTTGAGGTTCAAGGTCAGCAAGGATTCTGATGGCTTTTTTCTGTAGGATGAGCACCCTGTTGAGGTTCCCAGCAGAGGACCCACCCCATGTAATCGTGAAACTGACTTAGGCTTTAAGATTAATGATAGTGTCAAATTATTAGGTATAACCTTAGATTCTAAATTAGCTTGGAATGCCCATGTAAATAATGTTTTTGTCAAGCTCTCCAGAGTAATTTATTTACTTAGACAAATTAGAAAGCTTGTCCCAAAACAATATGTAATTAATGCATACTATGCTTTTTTTAATAGTATAATTTCTTATGGTATTATTCTTTGGGGAAACTGCAGTGATGTACAGAGAATCTTAATTCTACAAAAGAAAGCTTTAAGAATTTTAACAAACTCTCCTTATAGGGCACATTGCAAACCTCTTTTTGTTCAAGAAGGTATTCTTACTGTGATAAATCTGTATATATTTGTTTGTTTATGTAATGTTAAGAATAACTTGCAGGACTATTACACGAGGAATGAATTTCATCATTACCATACTAGATTTAATGCACTGTTAGATTTACCATATGTTAGGTTAGCAAAAACTCAAGCATCACATAAAGTTATAAGCATCAAATTTTTTAATAGATTACCTTCTAGTGCCCGATCTGTGCCTATAAGTAGATTTAAAAGAGTGTTATATGCCTGGTTAAAAGAAAACCCATTTTATCATGTACAAGAATTTTTTAATATGCCTGACATTGATGTTATTTTTTAAGTCTATATGTTATGTGTCTCTTAAAGTTTTATTGCTACATGTTGTGTTTTTAAAGTAGTCTAGTCATTGTATTTTATACGAAAAGGTATTAATCATAACTTAGGCTGTGACGATGTCTATTGCACTGTTTCTTGTGTTAAATGACAAATAAATTTTCTGATTTCTGATTCTGATTCTGATTTCTATCAAAACAATACTTACTTAAAAAATATGTCTTGTATAAATAACATCTCAACATTAATTCTGGACAGATTATATAGATTAGTCAATTTTTTAACAAACTTATAAAACACTTTTAATATATTGTATTGTGGAATCTAGCAAAGGACATGCAAACCAGGAGTTTAGTTACAGCACTTTTACCTTACCACTTGGGTAACACAAACTGTGGATTGAGTTGTAACAACTACCTCTAGTATATCTAGTTTTCTTAGTTCATTCCAGATTCATTTATGGAATTGAACTCTGGGGAGGAGCAAATGATTGTGTATTAAAGCCGGTTGAGTAACATAAAATTATCTTATAAGAATAATATCATATAAAGCAAAACGTGAGTGTTCTTTGCCCCTTTTCAAAACTTTAAAAATTCTCCCCCTAAGTACCTATTTGTCTTTAAAGTACTTAAAGTGTTCTACAAAAGAAGCGGTAATCTTAGTTCTAAACAATTTCAGTATTACACAAGAACCTCTACTCAAGGTGATTACATAAGACCAAAAGTCAAAAAAATTATTTTCAGAACATCTTTTTCATTTCTAGGCCCAAAATTTTTTAATAATGTTCCTAATTCTGTAAAAAAAAAAAAAAACAAAAAAAAAAACTATTTCAAATAAGTTAAAAATGTGGCTTTTAGAAAAAGAAAAAGCCAAAATAAGTTACTTGCTTGAGGTTATTGGTTAGTCAGATAGCTTCTTTTAATGCCAATTGAAAATATATTTTTTTATTTTGTATTTGTAAATATGTACATAATTCATTTACTTAATTTTCTTATATTTAAGTAACTTTATTATTTCTAGTATTTTCACTTTTGCTTGAATTGTTGTGTTAGGTATGTGTTTTTGTCAAGAAAAGAGAAATTGTAATTTTTCACATTTAATTAAATTAAGAACGCTACAGTGTGAACTGCAAGTTTTTAAGTTGACAATTATCGACTGTACAAAAATTATGTTACTTGTGTTATGTTACTTACAGTTGTGCTAGCCATAGGTATTTAATATTATGGCTAGTAATTCCAGGCAAATGTCTATAATAGTTTAACTCATTAGCCTACTTCGACGAGACCATCTCGCCGCTAGCGCTATGCACGGTAAAATACTCTGACGAAACCATCTCGCCACCAAGTAGTTCGCCTATTTCTCACAAGATGTCAGCACCATTCAGTCCTAACTTCGTTTCTGTGTTCTATGCAATAATGGGAATTGAATAATTTAACTTTACAGCTTGGCAACACTGCAGTTGGGGAAGGGGAACATAAACAGACGATCGGAACAAGTAAACAGCTGACTCGAGTAAACAAACTAAGCGTGTGTACAATGGCGCGGCATGGAGCTTTACGTAGTAGTGAAATTGATCGTTATATTGACAATGACGGATTTATTTTAAGTGAATCTGATGATGAAATCGGTTCTAATCATGTGGAAGAAGAGTGGAGGATTGATGGTGATGAAGAATTCAGCGACGGTGAGTCTGACAATGCCCTCTCAGATATTGATTTTGAAGAGATGGACGTAGGCCTAAACAATGCCGATGATCCTATGAATGATTTACATTTACAGAATGTTGAAGACGTTATTAGCAGTGTGGCTTCTGGTGTAACTGGATTATGGAATTTTCCAATATGGAATGACAAGCCAAACGAACCTAAAAATATTGTGTTTTTAGGCAATCAGGTAGGAGTAAATATTCTAAATAATAATTGTATAATAATATTATAATAATTGTATAATAATTCGAAATAATAATAATAAATAATTGTCAGTAAAAAATAAAAAGTGTTTATTTTGTAATTAACATAAAATTAACACAAATTAACAAAATTTAAAAAATTTACATTAACTTTTTAATTTTTTTTGTGAAAAATATAGTTTAGGATGCTTTTATTAAATATCCCAAGTTTTATTAAAATCTAAACAGTACAACTAGAGTAATGGAATTTTAAGTAAAATTCTCCATTTTGGGCCAAATTAATTGGATTTACTGTGGAGTTGAGAGGCTGGAAATACTAGTAGGCCAATGGGTTAATTGTAAACTACTGGAGGAATAAATATTTCTTATTCTTATTCTCTCTGATACAGTTTACAAGAACGTAACAAAACTGTGTGACCCTGTTAATTTACCTCATCATGGCAGAGCCAAAGACGAATGTCGTCCATCCGCAAGTGTAGCCTCTCACACAGAAAGTCGTAGACCTGGTGGACAGTGGCCAAGCGACTAAAGGTGGCCAAGTACGCCAGGTATCGCTTGGGTGGGGTGGGCAGGTTGGACACATATGGATACCCCGTCGTGCCTACTGTCACACAACAATACATACTCTTAAAGATTACCAATAATTTATGGGTATCTGAAAAGCATAACGTTAAACAATTTTTTACCGTTTTTTAAATAGTACTGTATGTAATGATTATCCTTTCATACTATAGCAAATTACAAATATACTATAAATCATACATGTCCTTAATTTAAGATACATTTTTTTAATATATATTCAAGTACTAGTTTGAAAGTCCTTACAATTTTTTAAATTAAAGTGTTTTTTTTTTTTTAATTTGGTAGTTTTTCAAATAGACTTATTAAAATGAACTATAAAGACAATTGTCATAGACAAAATCCTTCTAAAATTTGGAATAAAGAAAAAAGGATGTTAAAATATAGTAGTTAGAAATATTTTGCACTTCAAAAAAGGTTAATTAACTACTAAAATATATGTTCATGTCTTTATTATGTGATGTGTAATATAAATTATGTATTCTAAAAATTAACTATATGCAAAATGTTTTCAGTGCAGAAAATGTTTGGTGCAAAATTGTACCAATTTAAACTTCAATTGAATATGTACCATTTACATTTGATATTTATTAACCAAATGAAAAATTGTTTGACTTGCTAATGGTCACCAATGCAAGAGGCAGCCGTGTTCATTGATGCTTCACTTAGTCATCTTGTCATAATTGTAATACGCTAGCAAGGCCATTAGGAACAGGAGTATGTAAACCAACTATACACTATTTTAGTACATTTAATTTGACCTACATAAACAGATTTTATAAGTGAATAAAGGGCATAATTATGTAAATAATTAGATTTGATACTACGAATCTCTGTTTGAAATCTATTAATGGTCTATCCAGTGTTTAGCTGGCAGAAGTAGTGATGGTAGAATTGAATACTTTAAAAGAATCGAATACTGTGTATTCAAAAACACCCTTGTATTTGAATACTTTATACAAAACATCAACTCTTACAAAACAAATTTGTTCTTAATTATTATTAATTTTCAGATATGTTTACAATAGTAACCTATTCTATTGTTAAAACTTTTAATGTTAAAATTAATATGATTAAACATTACTAACGATTTAGAAGTTCTATGATTTGAGTTGATCGGCCTATAATTTATATTTACGAGTTACAAATTTAATAGATTAAGAGTATTTTGAGTAATAAGAGTTTTGTGAAGGTTAGGTGGCAGGGAGTATTATTTGACTTTAAAAATAATCCTTTTTCATTGTATTACTTTGTTGAGTTCAGGTTGAGAAAATGTTTAAATCTTTTTTATATTACAGTTAATAAACAAAAACACTATGTTTACAATCTTAATTTAGTGTATTTACTCCAGAAATAAAATGTTATTCTAGCAATAAAACTTGCTTTTAAACAGAAAATTGACTTGGGAATTCTAAATATTACTGATTTATTGCATCAATATGAACTTACTGCAACATGTCCAATTATACCGTTTCCATTTGCAAAGCTTTCACTGTGATTTTAATTAATAATCTATTAATACGTATAATGTGATATTAAAATAACATTAAACATTAATAAATTTTAATTTTGTTACTACATCTTCAGTACAGGAGTAACAAAGAAGCCACAAATAACCTACTTGCTGCAGACACAAGGCTGGACAGACGGCAAGAGTTATATTGTCAATACAGAATTTACTTACTAAGAGCACCATAGCCTCCCACCACTCCAGTCCAGGTAGAGGGCTGCTGCGGAAGCCTGGGAAACTGACTCTGGTGCCTCAGCAGCTTCAGGGTGATAGGGTAGAGTTCCAGCTCTACCTGGTTGCTATCTCGTGGCATTATCACCTGTTGTACAACAAATGTACTTCAGGTGTTAAAATACTGACAATGGCATCACTTTTACATGGCATTAACAATGTCTTACATCCCTTGTACTAACTATAGCAACAGCACTAGATCTGACATATTTCTTGATGCAACTTCTAACGTGACGAAGCAAAATCTTGGGAGTTTGCAGAGACATCTCATTTGGAGACAGCATATACAGTTTTTACTCAATACTCTTAACAAGGTGTATTACCTGATATATTCCATGTCTCGTGGTACAGAATTCTATGGTAATTCCACAGAAATAAACGGACTTGTAATAATTCAAAAAATATAAACCAAAAAATTTATCACACTGAGTATATTACATATTGCTTGTCCAGTTTTTAGATTACAAGTTCTTACTCTTTGATTAATTTATATTTAACATTCATTGATTGGCAACGTATTTAGCTACCCACAATACACAAGGAATAAAGCTGTACAATAATTAGTAATGATACCAGATCAGAGAATTTTTTACAACTATTTTACTTAAAGAATATTTTTACATTTCATTTTTTCTCATTCTAATGACTTAAACATGTTTATGAGAAATAGATCACCCGTTAAGGATCACCATGTATGTCATGAGAAAACAAATTACTTTACGTTTAGACAACTCCTTTGAAAAACCATATACTGTCTCTATTGATGGAAGGGAGAAATGGACTAAAAAGGAGGCCTACCCTAATAAAGGAGTCCTGAAGTTTTACACAGATGGTTCATGTCTTGTCTCTACGGCAGGATACGGAATATACGGACCAGGAGTTAACATGGCAGTACCCCTGGGAAAACATGCTACAGTCTTCCAAGCGGAAGTCATGGCAGTAGACTCATGCTCCAGAATACTCACACAAATGAGGACAAAAGGAGCAAAATACTCGATACTATCTGATAGCCAGGCTACACGAAAGGCACTTGATACCTGTTCGTTTCACTCAAAAGCAGTCTGAGAATGTAAGAATACTCTAACTGAGCTGGCTACGAATAACAGAGTACCACTCGATTGGGTGCCGGGCCATGAGGGCATTCATGGAAATGAAAAAGCAGACATCCTTGCCAAAAAGAGAGCGGAGTCCATAATGGTGGGGCTTGAGCCAGGTTACGGGTAGCTTTCTCCAACAGTAAAGCTCTTGTAAAAGATTGGGAAAAGATGATAAGAAACTTTAATTGGAGTAGAGCCTCAGGATTAACCCTTTGAGGTCTCAATAAAAATTGCTTCGACTGTCCTCAGGTCGTATTTAATTTCTGTTAATTTACAGTTCTTTGACAATACACAAATGCAATTTTTAAATCCCTTTTTCTGCAACTTTTTTATTTTTTCTCTTTATATATCAATGTAAATAACCTAAAAAGAATATTTACATTATTTTATAGTATTTTTTTTATAACTTTAAGTAACATTTAAAAAAATATAAAAACATAATTTTTATTTTTTTTATACATATGTAATAAACCAAAATTACATGAATACAGGTGAAAAGGCACTAAGATCTCATCAGATACATGTTATTCGTTATATTATATTATATATATATATATATATATATATATATATATATATATTATAATTTTGCCTTGTTCCAGCCCTAGGCCTACTTTGGGTAACATGTCTAGCTCTTCCTCTTAGTCTACTAGTTTGTAGCCTAGGCCTACCTCTATTATTTGCATCTCCTTGTCCTACTACTATCACATTATCCACGAATTTATCAAATTCTTCCCCATCATTACCTAAGTTTCCAATCCAAACACATCACTTTCGTCGTCTAGGTTACCGGCGTCTAGGTTACCGTCATTTACCACAATGTTTTCAGAAGAATTTTCACTATGATTCAACTCACAATCGCTATCACGGTCTTCTTCAATAATCTGTTTTTCATTTTGGATACTAATTTCACTGAAAATATTATCACAATCATCTAATTCATCTAATATTTCGTCATCGTCAGTAAAACTTTTACTTGGACCAGCCATATTTGTAAACACGGCGCAAGTGCAGACGCCAGTTGTATTGGTCTTCTATTTTCACTTCCAATGCCTCCTATATCGTGAATAAAGATCGACGTAGCATTCACGTAACCAAAATAGAAGTCCAAAGTACTGAATAACTCAAATACCGAACAGCAATAGGTTAGAAATGGCCAAACAAGCAGTGACAGTATCCAGTCGACCTATTGTCAACATGCGAGCGTTCAGCGAAACTGCCGCGGTCGACCTATAGTTGACGACCGATCGCAAAGGGTTAAGACAATCTAAAATGTTTATGCCTCCTTATGCTAATGGGTGGGGATCTCTCTTAGATCAGAATATGGAGGATATAAGACTGATATTAGGGGTGTTGACAGGACATGGCCCCCTAAGGAAACATCTTATGAGGGTGGGCCTTAGCCAGACTGACGAATGCTGACTCTGCAGAGAAAAGAAGGAATCAGCGGAGCATATTTGGTTAAATTGTCCTACCATATCAAAAATTCGGAAAATATTCCTGGGAGCATATCTCCTCAGTCCCAAGGACATCAGAGAACAGGAGCCCTCAAATCTGATTCTCAGATTCTGAAGACACAAATATAAGTAAGAGAGGTCCTCTTTAGGACTAAGTGCGGGGACTAACCATCTTTTTCCATCAGGATAAAAAAAGTTTACACAAATATTTTTAGAAACTGATGTGTGGGATAATTACGACTCTGTGTTGTTCAGTACCTGACGAGGCAGTGGTGGGGAGCCTCCGTACCACTGCGACAGGGCCTTCCACAGAGAGTCAGGAACCAGTTCAAAGTCCCTCGACTGCACCAACATCAGCGTCTTCTTCAGCTTTCCACCTTCCCCCGTCAAACTGCTGACCTGTCAATTTAACCCACATTACAGAAACACAGGACCAACTTAGAAACAACGAACACCTCACACACAAATGAGTAATCGTATTTAGAGTTAATCTCTGGCAGAGCACCAGTTCAGTTCTTTAACCCTAGGGGTGGCAATATACATTCTCTATAGTGGCAGGGTGTTTTACACCATGTATATTTCTAAAGCATGTTACATCTTTAACCAATGCTTCAAACTTAACATGCTATATATAATTTTGTCATAAAATAACACAGAAAAATATTTGATACAAAATTTTTTTAATATACGTTTATGACACACCATAAAAAATGACAAAAGATTAAACTTCATCCTTGGATTCCGATTTATACTTGACTTTAAGTGCATAAAGAAATAATTCGAATAATTACATTTTATCAAAAATTTTGTGATATATTTTTATATATAGTTTATATGGGCTTTAAAAATACATATTTAGCTTTTTATGCATATTTACAAAAGTTTACAAATGCATGTATTTTCTATTTATAAGGGAATAGACCAAACACTAGTATATACATACATGTTGACATATAATGTATTCAAGGCCTAAAACATGTATTAATTAGAAGTTAGATTCTTCCTCTTCACAAACATATGATTTTTATCACAATCTGATAATTGCCTTGTTATCATTGGGGCTTTTTCCAAGTGCACCAGACTCAGCTCTAGAATCAGAATCAGAATCAGAAACCATTTATTAGTCATATTCCTTGAGAACAGATTAAAAGTCAAAAAGTAGTGTTTGTGTTATAATGGTGTAAGTGTTCGTGATACTTAGTTTCTGGCATGATTTTAGTCAGTCCACGGTTGAGGGTCCCTCCTCCAGTTTTTGAATTCTTCCACTGTGTAGTAGGGACGGTCGAGGAGCCAGCGTGAGATCATTTTCAGCGTCTTTCCATTCTTCACTTCTTCAGGTAGGATGTTCCAGAAATTAGAGCCTACATATGTGGGTTGCTTTTCAAACATTGCCAGTCGATGTATTGGCAAGGTAAAGTTATTTGCTGTTCTTGTGTTGTGATTGTGAGTTTCATTACCTCTTGTTGGGTTTTGCCGCACAGCAAAGAGTATTGTTTCCAGTATATATAAGTCTATTACAGTGAGGATTTTCTGTTCCTTGAAGGCCTCTCGGCAGGAGTCTCTGGGTCCCAGACCAGTGAGGATGCGAACAGCTCTTTTCTGGAGCACTAGGACTCTCTGGAGGTTTGCCTTGGAGGTTCCTCCCCAAACCACAAGCCCATACCTTTCGAGGTGCGACTCGAAAATGGCATAATAAGCAGTCTTCGCCATGTCGATTGCAGACGTGAGTGAGTCTCCTCAGTACATATAGGGCAGAGCTAAGTTTGCTGCATAGGTTTTTTATATGGTCAGTCCATGTTAATTTGTCGTCAATTGTGACCCCAAGGTACTTAACTTTTCCAATTTGTTCTAGGTCTGGTAGCAAGCATACCTCTTCTTTTGCTCTTCCAATGATTAGCTGCTGGCTCTTTTTTCATTTAATATTAGGTCATTTCTCTCACAGTATTGTTGTGCCATATTGACAGCAATGTATGACCCAACCTCAATGTGTGCAGGTGTTCTGTTTTTCAGTAAAAGCACTGTATCATCCGCATACATTAGTGTTGAGCAGAGATTATTTAGGTAGTCTGGCAGGTCATTGACAAAGATGATGTAGAGAACAGGTCCCAGGACTGATCCCTGTGGGACTCCTCTCTGTATGGGCAATGGTTTTGACTTGATTTTCTTTTTTACACCATCTGCAGTTCTAGTTATTTCAACTGTTTGGTTCCTTCCTTGTAGGTAGCTTTTGAACCATTTGGCAGTTAGGCTTCTGACTCCCAGTTTATCCAGTTTACTTAGTAACATCTCATGGTTGATACAATCAAAAGCCTTACTGTAGTCTAGGAAAATTGCTGATGTTGAGTTTCCTTCTTCTGTAGCTTGGATAATGAATTCAACGAGGCTGGCAATCACGGAGGTTGTGGAGTGCCCCGCTGTAAAACCATGTTGTCCCTTCATGTGAATGTTGTTTATGGTGAAGTGATGTAGAAGTCTGGTCAATACAATTTTCTCTAAGATCTTAGAGAAAGTAGATAGTAAGGATATCGGTCTGTAGTTCCCCTGATCGGTAGGATCTCCATTTTTGAGTTTCGGGTACACTCTGGCTAGCTTGAGTTTTGCGGGGAAAATACCTTGCTCTAGCGATTTTTTCATTATGTTAACTAGTGGCTGTACCAATTCTTCCTCACATGTTTTCACTATTGCTGGAGATAACTCGTCTGGACCAGCGGAGTGTTTTGTTTTCATTGTCTTTATTATCTTGCTCACTTCCTGGTTGTCAGTTCGCCAGAAGAAGAGGCTACCAAGTATCAAGTCATCTAGTGTGTGTGGTACTTCTACGTCAGGTCTTTCAATATTTGCCAAGGTATCGTTGGCTATATTCACAAAGAATGAGTTCAAATGATCAGTGATCGTAGCTGGGTTTTCTATTGTTCTCCCATTAACATGCAGTTTGTACAGTTCATTTCCACAGCTGTTATTTGACCTTTCTTTATTGATTAATTTCCACATAGCTTTAGATTTGTTGTCTGAGTCTTTAATAAAATCTGCTGCTCTTTGTTTTCTTACATTTTTTAGGTGGAGATCGTATTCTTTTTTCCTTATATTAGAGTCGATCTTATTTTGCTCGCTCCCCGTAAGAGTATAGGTTTCTTTGGCTTTGAGGAAGCTGTCTCTCTTCAGCTTTAGTTCATAGTCATGTATCTGAGGCTTTCGTTTTTGTGAGATTTGTTTTCTGATATTGGGGCATGCTATATTTAAGTTATATGTGAGGGTTTATATGAAACAGTCGTATGAGGATTCAACAGACTCTTGTCCGTTTACATCTTCCCAGGTTTCCTTTAGTAGGAGGTGTTTCAGCAGTAGTATATTCCTGTTACTGAATTGTCTTCCCTCTATTACTGTTGTGGGTGGTTGAAACTTATCTTTATCATAGATGCTGCATAGCTGGCCTGTGTGATCTGAGACATAAGCTTGTATTACTGTAGCTCTTATTTTGGAGTCCGGTTGATTTGTGCAGATCATGTCTATTGAAGTGGAGCTGTGGTCTGTAATCCTGGTTGGTGGTAGGTTTAGCCTGATAATGTTGTAACTGGTAAGTGTATCATTTAAGATTGATTGTTTCGGGCCAGTGCATAGACAGTCAACGTTAATGTCTCCCATTACTATTACTGGGCTCTTCCATGTTGGGATTTCCTCCAATACATTTGACAGGGTATCTACTGCTGTGGTAAAGTTTCCTTCAGGTCTGTACACCCCAATGATGTGGTAGTCTGTCTTGTCTATGGTGATTTTTATTCCTGCCACTTCACATATAAGCTTAGTGCTCCATTCTGCTATGTTTAAGTTGGATGTGCTACCGACTAGATCCTCCCTAACATAGATGGCTGTCCCTCCTTTGAGGTGATTCTCTCTACTGAAGCTCTCCATGAGGACATAGCCGTCTAGTCTTGTTGCCTTCAATTTATTTTTGTTTAGGCCATGTTCAGTAAGTACCAGCAAATCGGGATTCATAATTTGTTGTAGAGTGTCGTTTAGTATATCTACCTTGTTCGATATTCTATCTACATTTTGATGGAATACTCTCAGTACTTCTATATCCCTTTTACTATTTCTCCGTTGTATTTTCTGCGGTGGTCTGAGTTGTGAAATTTTCTTGTTTTGTATCTGTATTCTTTCCACTGGCGAAGGGCTAAAAAAGGTTTCTTAGTTAGTTTTATAGTAGTTCTATTTGGAGTTTGATGAACAGGTTTTGTTACCAGCGTTATGGTTTGTTTTGAGGCAGTAAGTATTTCATTCCGCAGTTTCCTGGCCTTGTCAATATTTTTGTTGAAGAAATCTTGGTATGTTTCACCATCCTTTAGTTTTGTGGATGTATGGGGTGGTTTTTTTCCCCTGAGGGAGAAACTTGAGAGGATTGAAATGGAGAGCTACAGTTTAGGTTTCAGTTTCAGCCACGGTAGACATGCGCTTTTCAGCTGCGGTAGTAGGCGATGTCTTGGATCCTGCAGTCGTAATTTTCTCAGCCGCAGTAGCCATGTTTGTGTCAGTCAGGGTATTCCAAGTAGTCTTTACTGGGGTTTTTTCAGAACTATTAGTTGTAATGTTCATAGTCTTTTCTGCTGCGGTAATCACAGGTGTCTCAGCCGCAGTAGGTATGTGTGTCTCGGAGTCAGTCTCCTCAGCCGAGGTTGTTGTGGGAGTCATGAATAGAATCGACTCAGGTGTCCCAGTCACCTCTTTCTGATATACTTGTGCGTATTTGGCAGCTTGGAGAGAGACACTATAAACATTAGTTTTTCTGTCTGTACATCTTATTTTCTTAAGAGATTGACTATTTTGCATTGCAGTGGACGATTTACTTTCCTGGCTCAAATCAGTCTTCAGAAACCTGAGCATTGCCTCCATCTGGTTAAGTTTAGTTTTAATTTCTTCAAGGTCAATCAAAAGTGGTGCTGAGCTTACAGAATATTTTGTGTTGTCACTCACTGGGGTATTGGTTTGTGTGTATGAGTTCTGGTATGTTTTATTTATTGCGCCCTGACTTATAATTTTCTTTTGTAGAGTAAGAATTGTATTTTTCTGTTCGTCCATTGTTTTTGATTGATTGTTGATGAGTTGGCATAGTTCAAGGTCCTGCTCCTCAGAGATAGCTTGTGTTTCTTGACGGAATTTCTTCTCTTCTTCAAGTCGATCCTGTAATTCAGCAGTCTGTTGTAGTAGCAATTCAACTTTGTCCATGTACTTTCTTTCATTGGTTTCCATTTCCCCTAACTTTGATTCCATTATCAATAATCTGGTTTCTAGTTTAAACTTTGCTTCTTTCAGTACATTATTTTCTTCTAGCAGGGCTGATCCAATTTTCGCAGCCATCTGTAATTTATGGTCATCGTTACTCGAATCTTCTAAGAGATTACTTTCAATGAGACTATTTTCAAGTTCCACAATGGAGTTGTTGAAGGCGCCCAAATTTCCTGTTAAATTTTTATCAGTTTTTTGCTTAAAATTACAGGGATGAGAGTCTTCTGTTTCATTCTCCATTGGGCTGCTGTTTATAGGTTTTTTGAGGCAATTTCAGCCAGTTTTAGGGCCTCGTTAAATTTTTCATTTTTGAAATTGTCAGGTTTGATTTTGCCATGAATTTTTTTACACTCCGAATACTGACATATTTCGTTCAGTTTGACAAAGGCAGTAGTATTATCACCAAAAAAAGTGACTTGGTACTTTATATTTTTTTCGATTTTTTTTATTTCTTTGATTACAGCTGGCCAATAGGGATAACCTGTTATTTTAGCAAATACTAAGCTGCCTACTGAGTACAAAGTATCTGCTGACATATTGTTTGTGTCCATAGTCATTAGTTTTGTATATATATATGACTTATATGGGCTATGTCTTGGCTTATATCTATCTATTATCAATTAGTTATGTCTAGTATTTATTGATCTCTACACACGACTAACCAGCCAAGCAGTTTATGACAGGTGTCTGGTTATATAGCTGTGTGCAGTTGTTTAGTTACAGCTTTGTCTACAGTTGACAGACATTTGAATACTGATATCTGGTTATGAGAAGATATGCAGTTGTTAAATTACAACTTGTCTGGATGTTTTAAATGTAATTCATTAAGGTTTAAGGTTGCCCTCAGGCAGTACTTGTCTGCCAGTGCACACAGACTGACAGTCACTGTAATGTGTCAGCAGTCACATAAGTGTGATAGTGGTGTAGTGTCTCAGATGAATATTTCCTAACAAAATCACTCAAAGTGGGAATTCATGTTAAGAGCGGATAAGCCCTCCAGGCAATGATTTATGAGACCAGTGTGTGAGTAATAAGTGATAGTCTTATCAGTTAGGTAACAGAACAAGGTCAGTCAAGGCCATCCTGATTACCATCCTAGAGGCCATCCTAGAGTGTTGCCTCAACCTTGCCCCCCTGGATATTGTCATCCAGGCCATGGCCAGGAGCATTATCTACTGTCTTCAGCAAGCGGGACTTTGGTCGGCCTTGGGCTGCAACAGAGGGCACTGCAGAATCAGCATCCTAATTCAGAGGAATGCTTTTTGCATGATTTCGGATCAGATGGGACAAAAATTTTCCTTCGACAAACCCTTTAGGATCGTTATGCCTTCTAGGGAGGATTGGTTAGAGGGAAAGAAACCATTTCCACCAGTGGAGCTTGAATGGTTTACAGACGGCTCTAAAACAAAAAGTAGCACAGGCACTGGAATTGTGGGGGTGAGGCCATGCAGGTAGCTGGTGGTCCCTATGGATCCACAGTCTTTCAAGCAAAAGTCGCAGCTATTATGGAGTGTGCTCGTGAGAATCTTTGTCTGTGATATAGGAGTAAGACAATCAATATTTTCACAGATAGTCAGACAGCACTGATGGCGCTGGACTCTTCTGTGTTTAATTCCAAACTTGTCTGGGATTGCTATTAAGTCGTTTCTTCCCTTGCCAGAATCAACAATGTGACTGTTTGTTGGTTCCTGGTCATAAGGGGATCCCTGGGAACAAAAGAGCTGATACTGGCCGCTCTGTGGCATTTCTAGGTGTAAATCCTTTGGGGCTGTCTTGAAATGGGTTCACGCTGAACATGAGAGAAGGTGGAGGCTGCATCCGGGTCTGAGAATGAGCAGAATAGTTCTACAGTCGACTTTCCCTAGGATGGCATCTGACCTTCTCTCACTAAGTAGATCAGTGTCTTCTCGGGTTGTGGGTCTGATTACGGGACATGGTCACCTGAGGAAGCATTTTCATAGAGTCGGCATCCTTCAGGAGGATCCACTCTTTACAATGTGCGACGAACAGGAGTAAACTTCAGAACAACTGCTCTTTGATTGTCTTGCAATAGCAAGGGAGCGGTATGCCATCTTTGGTAGTTTGGCCAAGGGTGGTGAATTTCCCCAGGAGGACCTGATAGGTTGTTTTCTGTGGTTTGTGGAACTGCTGAAAGCGTAGACTGGTAGTTCTCATGGTATACTTCCTGGGTGCCAAAAGGCCCTTGAGGCTTAAGTGCATGGCAATAGGCCGCCCCATAGAAGAAGAAGTGGCTTAAGATAGGAATGAAAACTAAACTGTCTTGCAGATAAATAAAAGTATCTTAGAAAAAGAGAAACATGAAAACCAAATTAGGGATTGTACAAAAAAATATTCATAGATACAAGGAAGATTAATAAAATATTCACACTTTAATTCTTATTTTAAATAAAATGTTTTAACACTTAGTAAACAGAACATCCAGACATTATTTATAAAACTTTGTAAGTTCTATGAATTATATATAAATCTATACAACTATCATAAGTGCTATGATTCCTAGAATTGTATGATCTTTTAACGATAATACTGGTTTAATCTTATACTTCAATCCCAAAATATCTTTACTGGCAAAAACCAAGTCTCTTCTGAACGCATTATTCTTGTTATTTTTATTGAAAACAGTCACTTAAATGTTTTTCTCAAGCTATAATGTGATTCAGATATGCTTTGACAGCACAAACACAACACAATGTAAATTTCCTCCAGTGAATTTACTGAAATTTCACAAGAAATTAAACACTTTGCTTTGTCTTGTCTGCAAGCTTATGGTTTCAAGCAGCAATGAGTTGGTGCAAATTGTAAAAGTTTACCAACCAATTTGGCTGCATGGTACCTTCTTTATTTTATTCTTAGGCTTACTCAACAGGTTTATACAAAACTTATTAGCAGCTTTCCGAAGCCGTGTGAAGCGGAAAATAATAATCTTCATCGCACAAGGGGCAGGAGATCTGGTTTGATGAACTTCTTTTTATCTCTTTCTCTAACAAAGACAGTAACATTTCTAGAAATATTATGGAATACAGTCAAAACCTACCAGTTTTCAATTTCTCCAAGAAATATCGGTAATTTCAATGGAGGGAAATCGACTTTTGTTCATGCACATATGTGTTTGACAATAGATGGCTCCGGTGGCATAAAAACAAAAAATTACAAAGAAACCAAAAACAACAAAAAGCACAAAGAAACAATATGAAAAAAAGCCCTTGTTTTTTTTTGTTAAAAATTACAAAAAACACAAAAACAAAATGAAAAACTCCAAAAGAACCCTTGTCTTTTTTTGAAAAATTTACAAGGTGGTGGTCTTTTTTACCATTAAAAATAATTAAAATTATATATTTTATCTACTAAAACTTAGATCATGTCTTTTCAAACCTTCTGAGCATACAAATCTTATTGGTGAATTTCTACCTTGAACATGGGAGGAGCAATAAGACAGTTGTTATCAATCGGCCCAGGTGTGACAGGATGACGACGAACTGGTCTGGGAGATTGTGATGGGCTCGGTGTGACACTGTAACATGGGTACATTCATTAATCTAAAAATTGATTTTATAACACGTGAACACATTTTATTACTTTTTTCATGTTAAAATGTTTAATTGACATAAATACTTCAAAACCTGTAATATAATTTTAGCATGTAGCTCTTAGGACTGCCCATAAGAGATAAAGTTCCATTTCTTTCCATGCACTAAAAGTTTTTCTTTGAGTTTTGCACATAGATTTTGAGTGTAGGGGCAATGTTCACATTATATTTCATAACAAATTAACTGCTAGAAATACCTGCCTATGGTTTTCAATTATTTGCAGTGAAATTTTTTCAGAGAGGAGTAATTTTATTTTAAACAGGTGGTAACTTCTGGGGCGGGTTAATTTGTTTTGTTCCTACAGAGAATTGCGTAATAAATTGAAGTTTTGCATCCACAAGTTGCTTATTTAAGCTACAGATCTATTTCATATCTGAAAGAAATATCAGCTCCAGAGTTTATAAATAAAGTTATAAATGTAAATCTTTGTACTCATAAACACAACAATGTAAACAATGGTATTATAAACATTTAAAAAAGTTAATACAATTAAAACTGGGATTTGTGTTGTGTTAAGATTGTTATTTAAACATATTTTTTATATCTTAAAGTACTTATTTTATAGTTAAATACATTTTTTTAGTATACATATTGTCTACATACTTAGTATAATTTAAGACTTTTAATAATGTTTTCTACTAAGTGACAGTTAAAAATTCTGTTACCCGCAATGACAGTATGACTTTTATTCTACATGAAAACTTGAAGAGAAGTTATGAATATAACACCTATTTTGTAACCATATTTAAAGAGTAATTGATTTTAACAGCTTTTTTTTAATACAGGTACAGTTAGCAAAAATGTTGACAAATGTATTGTTAAATTCTAACATATATGTTAATTTATAGAAACCAAGCATAAAACCTAGATCTATTGGTCTATGTGGTTATTTCCAATAGAGAACTAGATATAATAAAAAAACTAATTAACATATTTTAAATATTCAGTACTAAAATTAATGTAATCAACAGAAAGCTAAGTCCTAGATTTAAATAAACTATAAACTGAGTGTAAGAGTGCATATTTCAACCTCCATTAGGCTACAAACTTAGAGACAATAATGAATAATAAAATAATTCTACTTGTATAGGATAGGTACATACATAGAAGTACATAATTTCAATGTAATCGCTGCTATCGGGTATGTGTTATACTGATGGAGAAGCTTTACAATAAACTTTCTATTAAATGTTGTTCCCTACGCATTAAGACGAGTTTTCACATTATTTTGAAGCTATTTATTGGTTTAGACTCATCAAGCACCCAGTTTTTATAGCCTACGTGTACGGTAGTTTTAGGAGATGATCTTGAAATTTCAGGAATTGACCAGACAACTCCTTTAAGAGCAATATCCGGGACTTTCTGAAATATCTCGGCTTACACATTAACCCTCTTGCTGCCAGGCTATTTGCTCACGGCCTGTTCCAAACCTTCCAAACCTTTGACCAGAGGCATATCTTAAAAATTCTGAGCCGGTTTTAGACATTTCATTGTGTTTTACATAAAAATTCATATAATTGTCATTACATATCATATAAAGCAAAATCTGCTTTCTTGTTTTTCTAAAGAATCTTAATATTAGAAATAGTAATAAAATTATCAATATTATACATTGAAAAATAAAACATTACACTCTTTGAAGGTTTTGTATATTTGTTTTATTTTGAAAAGAATAATGAACATTTTAACTCGATAGTTATCCTACAATTATTGGTTGATAAACAATATATATCTGAACCACTAATAAACAGATCATGGAAATAACAATTTAAGTAACATTTTTGTGGGCATTCTTAAGTATTTCAAATAATTTTGTTCATAAATATAAATACTCAACACAAATAATTATAAAAAATTTTACAAGTCAGACTTTTATAATTCATAAACAAAAATATGGTACTCACATAAATAAAAAATAATTGTTTTGAAACATACTGTAATTCAGTTTACGGAATTTACAATTTAAAAATGTATTTATTAAGTTTACAGAACACTAAAAAGTACTTTTATTTCAAATTATTAACATTTAGCATGAAGTGAAGAGGGTAGCATTTAATATGAACTTTTTTCTGCATTTTCACATTCATATGTGAATTTCTTTCTATCAAAGAATACCTTGGAAAATATATTGAATTCTAAACACGGTGCATACATTAAATAACTTCTAGTGTGACAATATATTTTATACTTATATTTGCAACATCCGTAAAACCGGACACTGGCAGTTTACATGTAGATTGTAGATGTCCAGAAGACAAGACGTTTGCAGTGAAAAGGTTAAATAAGGTTTTGTATTGCGATTGGCATGTGTCATTGTTCTCGTTCGTTATAAACACCAGTTTGTCCATCTTTAAACTTCCTTTAACAGTTTTATGTATAATCACTCATCAAGTGTTCACTATCTCTGCTTACTCTCTGGTGAATATCAAGTGCGTTATATCCATCAGTTTGGTGGTTTCGACTCAGTTAAAACAAGCAGGCACTAACAGAAATACATAGTGATTTACAAAATTACATACTTAAGATAAATGACTTTAACCCTCCAACTGATGACCGACGGCACAGAGGTTTATCAATACCGATTGTGAACTGATAAAGTAAAGATAGCACAGCCGTCGGTCAACTTTCCAATATTGTTTAGTGAAAACCATGTAAGTTATAAAGACATAACTTGCACCAGTCGAATCCGCTACTCATAAATACCAATTCATTTTATATAATTTATATTCGTAATATTACTCGTTGTCAGCTGATATTGATCCAAATGCCGCACGGCATACAGCTGACGGACTGTGCAATTGGTGACGTGCTGCACGGCATTGAAGTTCTTTGTTACTACTGTTGCTAAGTTATTATGTAGGCTAGTTGTTTATAGTTGGGAGTGACAAAAACAACAACATCCCCACCACTGGCTATCACCCGAGGTGTGCCTCTTGGCTCTGTTCTGGGACCCGTTCTGTTTATATTGTTTACATGTGACCTCCCAGATTACATCAATTCATACTGCTATCCAGTTATGTATGCTGACTGACCACAGATACTGTATTGATCACCTCAGATAAATCAACTGAACTCCATGAAATTAATACATTCATCTCAATTAACATGGCCCATCAATACTGTATAGAGAATGATCTAGTATTCAACAAATCAAAAACACAGCACGTCATCTTTGGAAGAAACAAGGATCAAGTAACAATCCCAGCTGACACACAAATCTCTCACTCAACAAAACACCTTAGCCTTATACTGGATGATTGTCTCTCCTGGAATATCCATATAGACAGTTTTTGTAGTCAGCTCTGTACTGCACTGTTTTCCCTGAGAAAAATCAAACTCATCAGTACCCAGAAGCCACAAAAGTTGGCTGCCATGCACTCTTTGTAAGCAGAATTAGGTGTGGGATCATACTTTGGGGAGCGTCCTCAAACAACAACCTTCAACGTGTTATGGTCCTTCAGAAGCGGGCAATAAGAGTAATGGCCGATATTGCACCATGGGACAGCTGTAGAGAAGCCTACAAAGACCTAAAGATACTCACTGTGACAGCTCTCTACATTCTTGAGGTCATCCTACACACTCATAGTCTCAACTTGACTCAGAACAACCGCCATGGAAGGGAAACCAGGCATGGGCATAACTTCAGTATACCAGCTCATAGAACTGCACTATTTGCCAAAAAAACCATCTTATGCTGGAGCTAAGCTGTCCAACACTCTCCCAAACCAGCTCAAGCAACTGGAGAAAAGCAAGTTGAAAAGAAGACTGCGCTGCTGGCTTGTGGAGGAGTCGATTTACACCATTGGCGAGTTTCTGGAGAGGGCAATTAAACACTAAACCATAATTTATTACTTCTTTATTTTATGTTGTGTAACACCTGTTCTAAACTTGGTGTTTGTGAATAAAGTTTTCTGTATTCTGTGTAGTTGATTGTTATGTTGTGAAATGGGCGATCCTCGTTGTTCAAATTATATAAGTGAACTATTGGATTAGGAAAATATTAGTTCTGATGATGAAAGTGACATATCGGTAAATAAAGTACATGATGATATTTCTTTTTCAGATTTGTTGTTGGTTAGTCTGGATGATTATAAACTGGTGGAATGTGAGTTGGGTTGTGAAAATTGATAGTGACAATGAAAACCATTCATTCTTATTTGATATCCCTCTTGCTCAAAGAATTCATCAAACACCAAACGCGTACTGCCAAAAAAAGCACTACATACTTTACATTTTTAACAAAACACTGTTTGTGCTGTAAATAAGTGTATATATGTTATAATCTTTCTGTTCACTACAAAACTGTGTATATTTTGTACATTTACAGTATCTTACTATCTCAAGTCATGTGAAAGTTACACGGAGTGAAACTTAGAAAACAAAACATTTACAATACACATTTTTCAATTTATGTACAAATAAAAAAAAGGTATCAATTTACAATAACGTGACCATGGAAAGGTATGTTCATTTTTTTTTCCTGAAAACTACAATTTTTCCTGAAAACAATAATGAAGAAAAAATTCGTCGGCAACGAAAATCAAAGGAGTTACGATTTTTTGAAATCCTCTGAAAACTCTGTTTTTGACAGTACCTCTGGCTGAAATGATGCTGACTAGTACGTTAATCCTGTCAACGATGCCTGCCCACTGCGCAGTGCTGCGCACTGCTTGCTCTTTTAGAAAAAAAAATTAACTCGAGCTTGCAAAAGTCGAATCCCAGATCACGTGATGCCCCTGCTCCTTAACGCAATAATGCCCGAAAGGCATCAATATAATACAATAATATACTTTCCCCCCAGTTTATATGCACCTGTGATAATAATACTTGGCTATAAATGCCCAACCCCAGGAAAAAAGTCCATTTTCCATGGTCACGCTATTGTAAATAAAAACAAAAAAAAAACTATACACTTTTATAAAGATTTGGTCTTAATCGGATCACAAGTTTCAGAGTTATGAATTTTCAAAGTTGAAAAATGCAAAGAACCGGTACCCTTTTTTTGTTGTTATTGCCATAAAAACTTGAGTTACTTTTTGTAAATTATTTGATTCATATGTATAAATCTAGAATTAAACAAGCTAAACTTAAAGTAAGCCTCGACTAGTTAGTTTGTGGTTAACTTTCAAACTCGGATATGTATATTTTTTATCCAAGTGGTTAACTTGCCACTGTACTGAACATATCCTGAAAATTGAATAAGTTTATGTTCACTATCAAGAACGGAAGGATAAAATAAAAGATGTTTTGACAGAAAACATGCCAACATTATGATCACAAAGTAACAGGCTCCAAAACTAACATTTATTATTATTCAACCATATTTAACTGCATGACAAATGTTTCATGTAATTCAGCTTAAGCATGTCTTACCTCAAATTTGGAGAAAGCAGGTTTTGTGAGTCTGACTCCAGTGATGTTATACCAGTCACTACCACCTGAAATCAATATTTTTCTTAAATTTAAGAAATAAAAGTTATTTTTACCTCATTTACATAAAATGTTTATCTAGCTTTTAAGTTTTTAATCGTTTAATAAGAAATCAGAAATGTACTGGCCACGAAGTAGTATAAAGATTACAATAGGCTTCGTCAAAATAATATTTAAATTAGATTTGTCATATACATGTTTCCAATTATATATAATAAAAACTTACATCAAATAGACACAGACAAATAAAACGTCAAGAACACTGCACAAACAAGGGATTAAAAATAAAAATACATTATGGAGTATCCTTTTTTTCTTTTTACAAGTATTCACCATATCATTACATTTCATATAATCCTCAACACAGAGTTCTTTAAGCTTAAGCCACTCTGACATAATTGATTACTTTGTTACAAGTAAAGATCAAACTGTGGGAAACACTTTATTATGAGGTGTGTCCAAAAAGTATCCGACCTTGACGTGGGCATGAACTGACGTTACTCGGCGGCAACGGCAATCTGGTCCCCTTCAAAGTACTCCCCTCCACAAGCCACTACCTTATTCCAACGCTCCTCCCACTTCCAGAAACACTCCTTAAATTCATTTTGCAAAATGGCTAACAGGTCCTTCGTCGCATTTTGTTTTGTTTGTTCAACATCGTCATTTTCAGCGTTTCTGGCCGTTGAAGGCCTGCCAGATCGGTCACTGATATTCGGCCATTTTTAAACCGCCTAAACCACTCTTTTATTTGTGTATCGCCCATAGACACGTCACCATAAACTTTCCGTATCATAGTAATCGTCTCTGATGCTGAATGGCCAAGATTTTGGCAAAATTTAATGCAAATGCGCTGCTCAACACGTTCAGTCATATTGAAATGCGACGTACACACACGGCAGTACTGTACAGAACAGAGCGCTGTGACTCACTGAGTGACCGGATTGTATTCAATGCCTAATATGGGAAGGAGTAGGCTCGCCCCTCCCCTCCAATAACCGGTTCGAGCCGGTCGGTTATATGAGATTATGTTTTGACCTGATATCATGCTGATATAGTGTACAATGTGTTTCAAATTGAAATTAACTTTCTTTTATATACAGAGTGTTCCATGAAGAGGTTTAAAAGTTTGATTTTATATTACTTGCCCATTTATGCACCGAACATTTTAAAACTCTACACAATTAATAAAGTAGGTTTCAAAAATATTCTGTGAAAATTAAAGCTCCCTAACAATTATAGAAACAAAATGCTTCCATACCAAATTTTTATACCATTTTGCTTCCTATAAAAATTCATTTCTTGAATTACCTGATTTGATTACTGTGTTGCAGTTTTAACACGTTCAATGCGGTTGCGGTAGATCTACCGCACGGCTGCCTCGCGCCAGGCGCGCATGACGTAGATCTACTGCACAGCGCCATTGTTTAGAAACCCAGTCAGTGTGCTCTCAGCACTCGTCGTGTATGGTTGTCCGTTTTGCCGCTCGTGGGGATATACTTTTCCCGCGTTTTTGTGGTCGCCGTTCTCAGTTAGCGTTTTGTGGTTAGTTTTTAGACTACTTCAAATTTTACCGTTTTTGTTGTGTGTTTAGTGTTATTCTTATAATACAATAGACATGGATTTGCCTCCTGGAACTAGTGGAATCCAGAATAGACGTCAGTTTGTGGCTAATAGTGATTCTGATTATGAAGACGACCCTGGTGTCCCTGGTTATGCTCCGGACCTCGACGATGAACAATACGAGACTGATGAGTCAGAGGTCGAAGACCCAGACTATGACGTAAGACCACCACAATGGAGTCCTCAAACTATAGGTATGAAAGATGTACCGTTTACAAAAGAGGAAAAGTTTTTAGTCCCTTTGCCTAATGAGATTACCCCAATCAATTTTTTCTTGTTGCTGGTGGATGTGATTTTTTTGGAGGGCATTGTGGCTACTACGAATAGATACGCGTTGGAGTTATTCTGTGGACCTACTACAACCCCAGGCTCACGAATCCATAAATGGAAAGACATTACCGTGGAGGATCTCAAATGTTTTATTGGCCTATTGCTGCACATGGGAATATTACAATTACCCCGAATACAAGACTATTGGAAAACTTGTAAGCTGTTTTCAACGTGCTTCCCCAAATTCATGGCCAGGGACAAATTCATGCTTATTTTGCGATGCATTAATTTTGAAAGGTACCCTAACCCAAACAACAGAGCTTCTAAAGTACAGTTTCTAATTGACTACTTCAACAATAAAATGGACTCAATTTATTATCCTCAAAAAAAGTTGTGCATTGACGAGGGTACGGTTGTACTTTAGGCAATATATAAAAGGGAAACGCCATAAGTACGGCATCAAACTGTACAGTTTGTGTGACCCCCATGGCCTAATACTTCGTTTTTTTATGTATTGCGGAGTTTTAGATGATTACGGTGGTAAGGGGCATGCAGCCAATGTTGTATTGAAGCTGATGCAAGGGAAACTCAATTGTGGCCACAGTTTATTTATGGATAATTATTATAATAGTTTTACTCTTGCCTCAAGCCTGCTCCGTAGGAATACATATTGCACTGGAACTCTTCGGCTGGACAGAAAATACGTATCTCCTAAAGTCAAATCGGCAACCCTGAAAAAGGGTGAAACCATCGCCCGCTACGCCGAAAGTGTTGTTGTCGCCAAATGGAAAGACAAACGCGTTGTCTCTTACATATCCACTGAATTTGAAAATGACATGGTGAATTCAATTAATCGAGGTGGTTTGGAGAGACTAAAACCACTACCAATTGTTCAATACAACCATTTTATGAAAGGCGTGGACCGCAGTGATCAAATGATGTCATATTATCCTTGCGAAAGGAAAACACTGCGGTGGTATAAAAAGATTTTTGTCCACGTAATTCAGATGATGTTAGTGAATGCACACTATCTCTATAACGAAGTTCGCACATCAAGTGGAGAAAACAAAATGCCATTGTACGACTTCCGTCTGGAGGTTATTGACAAGCTACTCCCGGACGTTCCCGAGCCTCCTCGACCTCTGAAGCGCCGCCGCGTCCCCCATGTACCCTCACGGATTACAGAAAAAGTGGCTTGTGGAAAGAGAAGTAAACAAAAGAGGTGCAGAGTTTGCTATGCAAATGGCAGAAAGAAATACGTGATGTGGCAGTGTTTAGAATGTGATGGACAGCCTGGGTTGTGTGTCCCACATTGTTTTGACCAATTCCATGACTAATGAAGCGTACCTTGGGGAGGATGGTTGGGTTGTAAATAGTAGTTTTTAGTGTTTTTTATCAATATATTTTTAGTTATACTAAGTGATTTGTTCCCAGTATTATTATAAACAATCGTTAGTGGTCTGTTTTTCAAAAACAATAAGGAAAACGGTGCGCGCTTCGAAGAGAGACTGGCCCCAGGAGCGTGTGCGGTAGATCTACTGCACGTTTTCAAAATGGCGAAATTCGGCTCTTTTGGTGTTTGATGACCTTTCTGTACCAACCCGTGTCACAACAACTAAATTGGTAAGTGAATACTAATAAAAAAAAATTAGCCTCTAGCAACATACATTACTTAATTTTTAGCAGCGAACGTGTTAAAGAACAGCTGTTTAATAACGCTCATTGTTGATAACAGCTGTTTGATTGAAGAATATTGCTTGTGCTATAAAAACATAACCTAACCTCCTCCATTACAGTTTTACTGATATTGAAGTTCGAGAAATGGCTTTTAATGTTCGTCATTTCGTAATGAATTTGTGTGGGGTATTGCTTTTGACAACATTACGGAAGCAATTAGACAATTTCAGGTTGCCTATCAAGGAGTTGAACCACCTACCAATCCAACAATAACTAGTGGAAAAATCTTTTGTGAGGAACTGGAAGTATCATAAAAAAAGTACTCTAGAGGATCAAAAGAGGAAAGAGAAGTACTAGTGTGCGCCTCAATGCTCTGCTCTCTAGGTAAACCGAAATCACTAAGGAAGGTTGAACTTGAAACTGGTGTTCCAAAGTCTTCAGTACAGAGAATAATTAAGAAAAACTAAATTAAATTTTACAATAGTCACGTAGTCTATAATCTTCTTGAAGATGATCCGGACAGGAGAGTGGAATTTTGTTCTCGTATCATTTTCAGTTTCATGAGCTAGATCCTAATTGACATACTCAAATTGTTTTTTCAGACGAGTCCAGTTTCTACCGCAATGGTGCTGTAAATAGGCATAATTGTAATTAATACAATACCTGTAATTCTTGAATAGACTCTACTAAAATCAAAAGGAATTACTATTTGGGCATCTGTCAGTTGTAACAGGGTGCTATCTTACGACATTTCAGACAGTACAATGACTGGGAATAGGAATGAACAGGTTTTAAATGAATAAGTCTTGCCTCATTTTACTTTTCCAGAAATGGATCAAGCAATCTTCCAACAAGATGGTGCTCCTCCTCATTCGCAAATCCTGTCAAGCGATTATTAAATGACAACCTTCATCGCCGTTGGATTGATTGTGGAAGTGATTTTTTAGATTGGCCACCCCGATGCCCAGATTTAACTGTGTGATTTCTTTCTATGGGGTTACTTAAAGGAACAAGTTTATACTCGTAGCTTCAATAATGATGAGGGATTAAAACAATCAATTGAAGAGGAACTTCGGATACCACAGACTTTCTTTTTAAGAGCTTAAGATTCGTTTGTTAAGCGCTGTTATCAGTGTGTCGCTGTGGATGGGTTACAGTTTTCATTATTGTGGACTGTAGTTGTAGGTTTTTTAATAGGCTATGTTCTAATTTTCTGATTGAAATGATGTATTTCTCTAGAATATAACAATAGATAATTTTACAAAACCAAAAATACTGTTTTTTTTTTACTGTTTTTAAAGTATAGTTTTTCAAAATGCCACCATTTTGTTTCAAAAATTGCTAGAGAGCTGAAATTTTCACAGAATATTTTTAAAACCTATTTAATGAATTGTGTAGAGTTTAAAAATTTCTCGTACATAAATGGGCAAGTAATATAAAATCAAATGTTTAAACTTCTTCTTGGGACACCTGGTATATTAGCTTTTAGAAAATATACATACAGACCAAGGTCATAATTTGAAGTCTAGAAAAACTTAGTCTACAACACTCTTGGTAAGATAGCCCTAGCTAATAATTCTAATGGCTTATTTCTTCCATTTAATAGTGTTTCTTGCAGCACTGGAATAGCCCTATACAATTGTTCTGAATGCCATAGCACAAGTGACTATGAAACAACATTATACAGTGTGAGTTAAAAGTATGGATACACTGTTTAGTTTTTTATGGATAAAGATGGAGGGATGGAACTCAGGACATCTTTCTATGAAATAGAAGTGAACTTTTTAGATGCTGTTACAACTTCGCCCATATCCCCAAAATAGTTTTTTGAGCAGGGGCGGCTCAAATATTTTTAAATGTTCAGGTCCATTAAGTGAAACCTCATTTGTAAGGCCTTGATAAAAGAAGAAGAACCGTGGAAACCAGAGCTTTTTATCTCAACCTAATACAAAAATGAAACTCAGGACACTCCTCTAGGAAACAAAAGCAAACCATTTGCCAAAATGGGGGGACATAAAGCTCTAGTTTCCAATGTTCTTCTTTTATCAAGACCTTTCAAATGATGTTTCACTTAATGGGTCTTAAAATTAAAAATTTTGAGCCGCTCACCCTCAAATCACATTTTGGGGAATTGGAAAAAGTTGTAACAGTGACTAAAAAGTTCACTTCTATTTCCTAGAAAGGTGTCCCGAGTTCCATCCCTCTATCTGTATCCATCAAAAACTAAACAGAGTGTATCCATACTTTTAACTCACACTGTATATCATTATATATTTTTACTAGTTTACAGAGCAGGAACATTACCCTACATCATTTCTTACAGAGATTGTCAATATGTACATTCCAACAGTTTCCCGTTTAGATAAAAGCATAGACATTTTTAAAGGTTTAATTAATCATCTATATATCATTAAAATACTTTTCAAAAGTGAATTATTTTTTGTTTTGTTTTGATTTATTAGTAGGCTATGTGCAGAATACAAAACTTTAGCTAATAGTGCATTTAATATGACATTACACAGACAATTTCCCTATACATGCATCAGTGTGGTGTGGTCTGCGTACAGTACAGATCATTTAGATAAATTAAGAATAAAAATGGCTCATATACAGACCCCTGAGGGATACCAGCTATGATGTTCAAATATTCAGATACATCATTATTTACTTCAACCCATTGTTATTTATTGTTTACGTAACTTTCTAGCAATTTCAACTCTACATTCTTAACACCAGAAGTACTTCAGATTTCTATACATCCATCATTAAATAAATATACTTGTTCAAATGAAATATTTTTCATATGGCCTTTGTTTGATTATAAAAAATTTGTCATCAACTATAGCCTCCCTATCACATTCTGGACTCGGTTCATAGCATCTGTTTCAAAAAAGCAGGTTGAAGTATAACATACCCATGTATAATACTTGAACAGTTGTAGCATTGAACAGTTGAGTGCACCTGTTAAGCCAGCTCCCTCTACACTCACCGGCGAGTTATCCAGAGCCACACAGTTCTCCACTATGGTTCGCTTGGAACCTGTGAGTCGCTGTGCCACTCGCTTGAGACTTCCGCTCTCTGTCGATGTCAAGTTGTTGAGACTTGTCTCACTACCGCATCCCTAAACACAAAATCTATATGGAACAACAACAATATATTCCTTGTAACAGTATTGAACATCCTACTCCACACAATTTATCAAAAATGTTCGCAATCAAATTTTATCAAAACATTGCTGACTTAGTTTGGATGATTCTGACCAGAGGTCCTAATAGGCAGAACACCCTCTCTCCACCATTTTTGCCAGCATCTCTATCTTGGCAGCTTCATTGCAGCATTGGGATTATGGCCTTGCCTACAATCCTGACTTATCAATTTAAAATTTATCAATAGTGAAAATACACACCGGTTTCTCAAGTACCTTTATCTTCCTAGCCTCATGGCAACATTAGGAATTTCATGGAGAGCATTGATGTCAACTCTCTCCTACCAATCTTTTGGTAGCAGTGGAAATGCACACCAGTTTTTCACGCCCTTCTATCTTTCCAACCTAATGGCAGCATTTGGAATAGAATATCATTACCAGCAATCTTCTCCTACAAATCTTCTGACGGCACAGTTCACACCAGCTTCTCAGACATCCCAATCTTTGCATAATGTGGCTACTTTGGTAATTTGGCTACTTTTTCCATTAAATTGACACTATTCTATGTACAAAATGTGCAAACGAATGACTAAAGATTATTTTTATTTTATTAGATTAAATGTAACCATTAAAAACGCCCTAAAGCCTTCCTGGGACTTTTAAACAATTATATATATAATACCTGTAATATTAATCATACAGTATATTAACCTGAATTTATAGTCTTAGGAATTCATTTGACTAATATTTTCCTATAATAGATTTTTTTAAGTATTCAATATTTTTTTATCCCAAATAATTATCATTTTAGACTACTTATGATGATGTACTTGATTATTCCATATCCATCTCCTCATTGTAAATGTGAGGAGATGGATAAAATATGTTTTAAATATCCTCATCTATCTATTATATTTGCAAAACCATAAGTCCGACAGACAATACAGCTACTCATTGACTTCATAAAAAAAGCTAAGTTATTGTGCCGCAGTGACGGGTGGGGTGATGGGTAACAGGATTATAGAATTCGTCATCAATACATAAGTGTTGCAATAAAAGAAACACGATATTTTGAGGATAGTTGTAAAATATGAATCATTAATTTTAAGCATGCAGAAAACTGTACTATTCAATACATGGCGATAAACACAATATTATAAAAACGGTACATTTATCCTGGTTCAGTTTATTTTTTACAACGGAAGGATTGTGAAGGAAACAGGATTTTTCCGGACATTTGCCATCGTTCAGCGAAACAAAAACAAAAATGTGGTTTACACAAAGAAAACACAAAAAGGGTCTCAGAGATAAGTCAAAAATTGCACACCATTGTTGGCCCGAAGACAATCATATGAATTGGGATGAAGCCAACGTAATACATTAGGAACCACATTTTTTTTAAAGAAAATTAATTAATAAAATTAATTAAAAAAAAAAAATTAATAAAAGTATCAAACAGATTAGATATTTGTAATAAACCTATGCGGAGTCACAGTATAGTTTTAAGAAGTTCATCTAGCATGAACCAATAATAAAAAAGGGGCCATTCCTGTCTCCCTTCCTTCTCATTACCGCCATCTTGTTTCTGCCGTGATGATCGCCATTTGCTATTGGCCTTTGGTCAGTCGTAGGTGGTTGATTGACGAATGCAGACGTATTGTAACCTGTATTTTGTATTTGTTTTAATGATTAGTGTTGTGTTTAGTTTTTTATTAAGTGCATGTTTTAGAGTTAGTGAAGTTTAGACACAATATGGTGGTTGTGATTCCTGACTTAGGCATGTCACAACACTCTGGTATGATTTGTTTATTTTAACCTAGTTTGTAATTATGTGTTAGGTTAGTTATTTACCTGAAGAAGAGATCAGATTGCAGATCTTGAAACGTAGTGTTACTGATTTTTTGTTTCACCTAACGAGGCAAATGTCCGGAAAAATCCTGTTTCCTTCACAATCCTGGTTCACTTATCTTACACATCTGTATCTTCTTAACATTAAAATTAATTCATTATAATACTCACGTTGGGAGGAAAGCCGACGTACTCGAGCCAACTCTGCCACCAATCCATTGCTATCAAATACCAGAACTGGCCAACACTGTAACCTCTTCTCTCCTCTCTTTCCAGCCAGCCACGCACGATCTCCCCCTCCTCCTTATTGGACACAGGTCTCAGACCTAACACTACATGGCACACCTGCAACACAGTACAGCTTTGTGAGATCCTCTACACAGTGTGGAAGTGCTGGAGTAACACTAATAGCGTGACTTAAGAAAACCTCTTAGATCCCCTCACTGGCTACGTCCTTGGTTTCAAAAATTTATGGCTTCAATTTACAATATAAAATTTTATAACTTCTTGAATAAGCCAACCTTACACAAAATTCTGTAAACCATATACCAAATTTTAACATTGTGCTTACGCTTCACAAAAGGTGATTCGATGTTTTTAAACTTTAATCATCCATCATTTTGGACAGTCGAACTTTAGAGGTCGGGTTTGTGGCATTGTATTATACTAATAAAGATCTTTATAGTTGAAGAGCAACTCGACCTAAGCTCCCGGAAAAACCCTTTCCACTGAGTTCTTGTGGGCCATCTCCTTGGGAATGTAACGGTCACCTGAATACGTGTTGGGTAGTTTTAGCTGTTTACTGACAACATGTTAAGTTTTGTATCTTTGTTTTCAATGGTTAAAATAATATCGAGTTATCCTGGCACGTAACTGACAACCTACATATTTAATCTAGTATAGTTGTTACAAATTAACAACTGACTGAAGCAAAATTATGAAACTGGAGCATGGTATTTAATGGTGTCTCTGGAAACAGAGAAACAGAATCATATGAATACTAAAAACTAAACAAGCATAAGAAAGTCCTCAACTGTTCTGCGGTATTTCAAGGTGTGAATCCTTTGGGGCTGTCTCGAAATGGGTTCGCACTGAACATGAGAGAAGGTGGAGGTTGCATCCAGGTATGAGAATGAGCAGAATGGTTCTACAGTCGCCTTCCCCTAGGGTGGCGTCTGACCTTCTCTCACTAAGTAGACTGATGACTTCTCGGGTTAAAAGTCTGATCATGGGACATGGTCACCTGAAGAAGCATCTTCACAGAGTCAGCATCCTTCAGGAGGATCCGCTCTGTAGAATGTGTGATGAGCAGGAGGAAACTGCTGAACACCTGCTCTTTGATTGTCCTACAATAGCAAGGGAGCAGTACACCATCTTTGGTAGCTTGGACAAGGGTGGTGAATATCCCCAGGAGGACCTGATAGGTTGTTTTCTGTGGTTTGTGGAACTGCTGAAATCATAGACTGGTAGGCCTCATGGTGTGCTTCCGGAGTGCACAAAAGGTCCTTGAGGCTTAAGTGCATGGCAATAGGCCGCCCCATAGAAGAAGAAGAAGCATATGAAAACAAATGAGTTAGCTAAACATTATATGACAGTTGGAATACTAATTCAGACAATATCCCTTTTCTTGAAGAGGCAAGGAACACTGAGATCAAAAGGTTCAACAATTGGTTTTCCTGTGTCTTTATTTGAAAACTACAGTAAATTATAAATATCTGCACCAACCAAGAAAATTTTCATTTCCAGATATTATGCTCTTAGACACATAATTAAATTATTGATTTGATTCCATCACACTAACTTGGAAAAGGAGACAGAGAAAATCCGTAGACAAGAGGTTGTCCATAGACCATATCAAGTATTCCTCAATCGTAAGACCCTTGGGAGAAGCACGACATTTGAGCTCTGCAAGAACTTCTTTTTTGTCTTCAGTTGTACCTCCATCTGGAACAGAGAAAAGTACAATGTTGTGCAGAAAAGACTAAATATTAGTCCAAATGATAATAAAATACCGCATCGTAGAGACTTGCAACATATGGACGAATTAGAAAATGAAGGCTCTTGAGGCTTAAGTGCATGGCAATTGGCCGCCTCATAGTAGAAGAAGAAGACGGGTACATAAAAATAAAGTGCGGTATCTGTCGATTACAATGATATAACTAAGATTGTTTTAACAATGACATAATTAAAAGATGATATTTAATGAATCGCAAAAGGGAAACAAGAAACCGTAGATACTTTGCCAGTTCCCAGTCGGGTACATACCGGGTTTTCGTAAAGCATGTTGTGCGCCCAATAGGGTACACGTTGCTATGCATTTCCTTATTGTGTTTATATTGTTTGCCTTTCCTTGGTGGTTTGTTAAATTTGATCCAGTGCTTCAATAAATACCTCAGACTATCATGTACCCCATTGAGCACACAATTGTTATTTTGTAAAACAAAAAATACATTTTTATACACAGGAAAAGGTAATTTTATTGTTAACGATTTGATGCGATAAGTTGTAACAAAAAATTGCAAATCAAATAAAATCATAACATTATTTTTTTCTCAATATCCTTAAAACAAAAACACAAACATGATTTACAGGTGAGCGATTGTTTCTGTATATAAGATAATAGGCCTACATCTACTCCTAATCATACTGATGCTGCTATGAGTGAACTGCAAAAAAACAGGAAACGTTAATAAGGAATTATTATTCTCTACAGTAGTAAGAAGAAGATTAAATAAAATAAATATATCACCTAAATCAACATATACTGAACCAGAAATTTGTTTTGTGTCTCCCAACCGTTTTGAGTCACTTAATATTATAGAGAGTGAAAGCAATAAACTGACGGGTGTTGAAATAGATGAAGAGCAAGCTACTACTATAGATGTTACAGTAACAATAACAGAACCGAAGAAAAAAATTGTTAATATGTGCTGACAGCCATGGGAAAAAATTTATCATGGCATGTAAATAAGAAGCAGAACCTTTATGAAGCAATTGCTTTTGTTAGACCTGGTGGACAATCTGAACAGGTTCTAAATATGGAAACCATTAATAAAGAAAACTTAGGAAACGAAGACCTATGTGTAATTATCGGTGGAATTAATGATGTTGCAAGAAATGAAGGTGATAAATTCATAACTAAAATCGAAAATGTACTGAATGAAAAGAAGAGCCAAAATTTTGTTATTGTAGATGTCCCTCACAGATATGATCTATCTGACTGGTCATGAGTAAACAGTGAGGTAAAAAAAGTTAATAGTAACCTTAAACAATTGAGTGAAAAATATAGTAATATTATTCTTGTAGACTCTAGTAAGGCAATGCGACAACATTACAAAAGACATGGTATGCATCTCAACACTCATGGAAAAATGTGGCTTTCAGAACAAATATGTGAAGCGATAGTAAAATAATCAGAAAAGAATTTGGACTCTTCATTCAAACCTCAACAACTTATAAGTGATGTAGATGTAATGAATCAGAAAGACTTGGGAAACGCATTCACTTCAGAAAATGGAAGACCAGCTTGATTCACAAAACCTTATCTACAGAAGAAGTTGGCCTCAACATAAATAGATATCATAAAATAAAAAATATGTCACGTTATATAAGTAGTAAAAATGTAATAAAAATTACACCACTTAATTTAGTTCACTTAAATATTCAGTCATTAAGAAAAAAGGTTGGAATGTTAGTAGTAATATTGAACGAATTTAATTGTAATGTAGTCAGTTTAAATGAGCATTGGCTTAACTCATATGAAAAATTACTTTATGTACCTGAAGGTTTTGTTGTGGCTGACATGTATTGTAGAGAAGAACCTCATAGAGGTGGGGGCTGTTCCATATTTATTAAGGAAAGCATCGATTTTGAAATACTAAATGTTAATTGTTTTTGTGTTTTAAGTATTTTTGAAGTAGTTGCTATTGTTTTAAAAAGTTACCACATAGTTTTAGTTAGTATATATTGTACTCCTCAGTCTGATAATAACTTATTCTTGACAAAATTAGACAATTTTTTAAGTTTTCTTACCAGAAGGTTTATGCCTGAATATGACTTGGTTATCACAGGTGACTTCAATGTAAACATTTCAGAAAACTCACAAGAGTCTCAAAATTTTCTTAATCTTCTGACATCTTATAATTTATTTTGTTTAAACGAAAATCCCACTAGAGGATTGGCTTGTATTGACAACATCATAACTAATAATGTACATAATGTAAGTGAATGCAAAGTTTTCAAACCACATACAGGGTGTTTGAAAAGTATGGGTACGGCTTAATATTTTAAAAACCATAGGAGATAACAGCTATAAACTTTGCACAGTGTCGTATGGCTATGTAAACTATTTTCCCTTGCTATTACCATGACATGCCAACCATGGGGGGACGGCCCACAGAGGAAAACATGGAAATCTTAAATTGAAGCATGGGTCGAGTGATACCTCATTTGAAAGAGCTCACATAGTAGAGTTGAATTCCGCAAACCGCATCTCAAAAGGTTTATCCAATCAGATAATAAATACCGATGTTTTTTAGTTTTATTTATTGTGTTATAAATTTATGACATAATTTGCTAATTAAAAAAAGTCAGTGAAAACATATTGGTTAGTAGAGTGAAACGCCGCCCACCGCATCAGAATACGACGATCCAGTCAGAAATGGCAGCGCATAATGTACTTCACAATGTGTACCTAAAACAACCCGCCATATCTGATTGGATAAACCTTTTGAGATGCGGTTTGCGGAATTCAACTCTACTATGTGAGCTCTTTCAAATGAGTTATCACTCGACCCATGCTTCAATTTAAGATTTCCATGTTTTCCTCTGTGGGCCGTCCCCCCATGGTTGGCATGTCATGGTAATAGCAAGGGAAAATAGTTTACATAGCCATACGACACTGTGCAAAGTTTATAGCTGTTATCTCCTATGGTTTTTAAAATATTAAGCAGTACCCATACTTTTCAAACACCCTGTATATCAGATCATGATGGCCTTTATTGTCAGATACTTAGGGAGAATATAGGCAACAATCATTTTATGGCATGTAACGTTTCTGTCTGATTCTAAAAAGATTGGAAATACTGTCAGGAAATTCAAACTGTACAAAGATATTGATGTGAATGCACAATAAGTAAACTGTGATATTTATCTTTCCATCTTTCCATCTCTGCTGAGAATGACTATACTGGACATTATTACACATTGTGTAGGGAAAAAAGGAGTAATGACTAGACCTGTAACGTAAGTGCAAGGATAGCTCTATAGTACATTGTGAGCTACAGTACCTGGCGAGTTCTCATGGTGCAGATGCAGAAGTACATCCACCATGTGATCCATCTCTGATTCTGACAAAAGCCCATCTCGGTCAAGGTCAAATACCTTGAAACAAACTGACACAAGCACAATTAAATTTAAAATATAAACTATAATAAACATATTCTTTACTACAAAAAATGAAATGTGGGAACAAATATTTAAAACTTTGTTGAATCAAAACTACAACTCATATTCAAATCAATTTCAATTTGAAATTAACAATAATGTGTCAAAATAGTTTTACCGTTATTTAGTTTTATTTTATATAATACATATTTTCGCAACCCTGTTACTCATTACTGGTTAATAAAAGTTACACCCGATGTTGTAACTGAATTCTTGGTGGATTAATAACCTAATTGGCACACGTATTAATTTTGATTCGCGTATTAATTGTGAACTTTGTAGCTACCATTCCTCCTACCGAGTAACATCTCGCGCGCCTTGTCTGTAAGTAAAATTTATATTTTCGTATTATAAATTAGCCTTTTCATGCGAGATCTAATTTTGAATGTGATATAAAGTAAAGTTGTAAATAGTAAAGTAACTTACCTTGTTTATGTTTTATTTCGCAGATTAATATTGATAATAGTGTGGTGATGTCCTTCTAACGAGACCATGTTGTCATGAATCCTAAGTTGTCATGACAAATGGCTAATACCGTTGTGATTTTGTTTTAGGCGAGTTCAAACCGAGTCTCTGATTTTAACTTTGAGTCTCTGATTTTTAACTTCGAGTCT
Source organism: Homalodisca vitripennis (assembly GCF_021130785.1). NCBI lineage: Eukaryota > Metazoa > Arthropoda > Insecta > Hemiptera > Cicadellidae > Homalodisca > Homalodisca vitripennis. The sequence continues at coordinate 150,384,165 of NC_060215.1, forward strand.
CTGATTACAACTTTGAGTGCTTTTAGACATCTAATCTACTAATCTTCAATTTTTCGGACTACAGCTGCAATGTCAAGCCAAGATGTTTTCGCCCGCGCTTGTGAGTCGACATCAACGTGAAGGGAAGTCAATTTAAAAGTTTTACAATTATTAAGTTTGTATGCAAAATTCCCATAGAACATTGGAACCATTAGGCCCACACCCATATCATTTAGTTCTTTATCACTCTATTTGGCAGCAACATAGCAATACATTATTTTATTTTTATCATCTAGAAGTTGTCACAATTAAACATATAGGTAAACTTTTAAAATCGAATATTCATTACTACGACCTCAGCGGTATCCAACCCTATGTGTTTCGTCCATTCAGTACATAGTCTTTATTCTCTGATTATATACACCGATTTAAGGTTGCTCAAACGGTTTTCATTAGCCCTTTAAGATTGTCCCAGAAGACAGGAAAAATATTTATCATTCCACAAGGAATGTTTGGCAATCAAAGTAAAAGTTTGGGCTATCTTGAAAACATGATGAAGATAATGACATGAATCTTTTACAGTATGGATTTAAGAGTAAAGATAATGACATGAATCTTTTACAATATGGATTTAAGAGTAAAGATAATGACATGAATCTTTTACAGTATGGATTTAAGAGTAAAGATAATGACATGAATCTTTTACAATATGGATTTAAGAGTAAAGATAATGACATGAATCTTTTACAGTATGGATTTAAGAGTAAAGATAATGACATGAATCTTTTACAATATGGATTTAAGAGTAAAGATAATGACATGAATCTTTTACAGTATGGATTTAAGAGTAAAGATAATGACATGAATCTTTTACAATATGGATTTAAGAGTAAAGATAATGACATGAATCTTTTACAGTATGGATTTAAGAGTAAAGAGAATGACATGTTTTTTTATTCATAAATAAATTATCACATTCATAAAACGGATTGAAATTATTGCGGGGTCCTTTTTTGAAATTGGATGGTTCAAAACCAATATTTCAATTAGAAACCAAAATTTGATTTTGCGAACCACCACAAGACTTTCTGTTAGACAACACCTCTGAAGCAGGAAGCAGAAGATTTTACATCGTGACAATGCTACTCACACTTCTGCCTCTCAGCCATAGGGCCGCGCGTGGCTGCCGATATTCCACAGGCCATCTCCTTGAAGTCTATGTGGTTGTCTCTGTTCTCGTCGAAGGCTGCGAACACGCCGGTGCACACGCTCAGAGGTACCGGCGGACTGATCAGTGGTCTCAACGTCTCCAGGTCCAGCTTGCCGGTGCGGGACTCTCCTTTCAACACCCAGTATCGCTTCTCCAACTCGATTATGTCTCTCTCTTCCACTGCAATATACACCATCTCCACTTAGACATTTTGTACAATCTTAAAGAAGCAGAGTGGAACAGTAACAAATGCATAGGTCAATACAATAGATTATTGCAGTTAATTTTTATATTATCTCTGATCAATTTTAATGAGTTAAGAGTATTTCGTAAATATATTAAATTGCTTTAATAATGTTGAGGTATTGTTAAGGTTTTAAAAACTCATTTGTTAAATGTGACGATTTTTACAGTGGAAGCCACAAATAGTCTGCAAAGTCAGAGCCACAAGTACAAATTATTTGTATACCATATTTTAGAGCTCCTAAAATGAAACGTTGAAAGTAGCACCACAAAAAATACCAACACATATAACAGAATTGATGAATAAGAGATAAACAATTTTTGAGATTAAAAAATTTTGTAATTCTATTACCATCTTCACAACGGCTTTATACTTGTGATCTTAAGCAATCTAACACCACAGTACGCAGACTATGAAGTCTGCCACAGTCAATGTGTTAAAGTATACAGCCCAGAAGGAACAATATGTTTACAATTTGACTTTGCAGTTCAAATGTTGACCAATGATTAGTTTTTTAAATGTTGTTTCACTGTTTTGTATTACTTTATGAACACATATGGTGAATGTTTTAAGTCTGCTTTAGATTTACATGTAGTTAATACATATAGACAATAGACAATGGATTTTTATTTCTTAGTCAATACAGAGTGTACATAGAGAATTTTCAGATTTAATATAAAGTCATAAGGTCATCACTAAAACTTTTTTTAGATAGCACAAAGTTACTCAGTTCTTAATATAAAGATTCTGTAAGAAGTTTAAAACATTGTTCACTATAAACTACTATTACAGTTTAAAATAATAAAGAAAAGCCCTATTTTATATGAAAGGGTCATCAAAAAATTCATTTACTGAATAGTATTTCATTAACAAAGTATTTTTTATTTCTTTTAAAAACCTTTTGCTGGACACCAATTCTTTGTTGCATTTCAATATTTTATTTATTATTTTACAAATAATGTAATTTATGGATTGTTCAAATTCGGAAGAGCTATGTTGTTTTATCTGTATCAAATTATGTCTGGTATTATGTTTATTGGTGTTAGTATCGCAAAAAAAATTATTTTTATGTTTTGTGTAATATTTGCATAACTCATACATGTATAAACGCGCTAAAGTCATGATTTTTGAATCCTGGAAAAGCTTCCTGCAAGGATCAGTGGGGATTTTTTATTAACAATTCTTACAGCTCTTTTTTGTATTAAGAATATTCTGTTAAAACTTACTAAAGTTGTTCCTCCCCAGATTCCTATACCATAGTTTACCTCAAACAAAGCAAAATACACTTTTCTCAATACTTCAAAACTAACGGTGTTTGATAATGTTTTTAATGAAAAACTAATTGTATTAAGCTTTTTTGAAATTTGTTCAACATGGCATGAAAAGTTCAAACTAGTGTCAATATGAACACCCAAAAATTTAGCATTAGTTGACTCAAAAATGTTGGCATCAGTGCTATTTATGGTTAATCTTCCAAATTTGATTATGTTTGTTTTATTTTTATTTGGCTTGAATGCACATAAACACATAATATGACGAGTACTGACGGTGAGTGACTCCGGCCAGAGTCTGGTAGAAGGTCGGTGTCTCGAGCTCGTTACTGATGGTTACCGCGCAGGGCTCACACAGCAGCCACCGACTTAGAGATGTGGCGTCAGGGTAGTCTCTCAGCCACTCTCCAAATTCCTCCAAGGTCACCCGATCTTTTCCTCTCTGTACAACCAGAATCCAATCAGTCAGGACCATCAACAAAAATTTGTCACTGACCGTCAATAGTGTCATACAGACTGATCTGATCCACAAATGAATCGAGAATATAGAATTTACTCAAATTAAAGATATTTACAGATCGTGAATTGAATAAAGACACTGATGTAGAGATGCACAGGAGTATGAGACAGCTGCTATTATTAAGGACTGAACAATTACAACAGTAGGTACCTTCTATATGAATGGTATGGTATAGATGAATGGTATAAATCAAATGTTCTGTTGTTGAATTTAGAAAAACCCAAAATATGGTTTTCTCCTTAAGACTTCAAGCTGATTGTAATGATAATGTGGTTAATTTATTAGGTATCACTCTGCATTCAAAGTTGACCTGGCATTCTCATATAAATAATGTATGTAAAAGATTGAGCAGGGTCATATATCTCTTGTACCATTTGAGGCACTGTGTAGATAAACACTATCTTAGAATGGTTTACTTTGCCCTGTTTCAGGGTGTAATTACATATGGTTTATTATTATGGGGTAACTGTAGCATTATAAATGAACTACGGATTATTCAAAAGAAAGCAGTCAGAATTCTCAACAACGTCCATTGTCTTGACACTTCTTTATTTTTAGTAAAATACTAACTGCTGTAAATCTATACATTCTATCTTGTCTACTTTTTGCAAAAAATAATGTTAATAATTATGTCCTCAATGAGCATGTTCACTCTTATGCTACTAGAAATTCTCACAAAATTCATGTACCTTTTGCTAGGTAAAGTAAAACTAAATTCTCTTATGAAATTTAGGAATATTTTATACAATTGGCTGTTGAACAATCCTTTTTACAAAACTGACGAGTTCTTTAAAAGTGATGTATCTAGTCTAGTCTTCCAAAGTTAGTCTCTAGGTAGTTGTATCTGTATGTTAATTGCTTTTATTTGTATGTATCTGTATGACGTAGCCTATTGTACAAATATGTATTTAATGGCCAAATATATGACTTATGACTTATAGTTGCACCCAGAATACGAGCACAACTAACGTTATCAATTACTGGCTCTTAAATATTTTGTGTTAGCCTTTAATATAATGCAAGAACAGAACACAACTACAAAGTAAATAAATGCATGAAAGGCTGTGGTTTGTTACGTGTTCGTTAGATTAAAGTCACGGACTACGAAACAACATAACATAAGACTCCTCATATACGTTGTAATATTTAGTTTGAACAGTTTAAATTGTCTGACCGATCGTCAAGTGCGAGGAAGTCATTCAGATAAATAGTTGATTGGAGAACTGACGGGATTTCCATCCATTGTCCAACCAATGCCGCTCTGACAACGAAAACTGATGTGCATGGTTGATTCGGTCAGCTTCATTGAGGCAACCTTGGATCAACCGGCATGAGATGGAGCTTATGAACATATGTCGATCTTCATTCACAATTTCACAAACCACACTGCGTACAATACGATGTTTCGAGATTAATCAGTGAGCTGTCAAACTATATCTTGGTTGACAAATTCATGGAACGAACAAATTGTTTTTGTAATTTTCCTGGTTTACAAGAAGCCAGTTTTTCCGTTAAATTCCCAGCTTATTCCCGGTTTTCCCAGTCAGGTGGCCATGCTGTGTTATGTCTGTTTATTCCGGTGATTATGCGGATGGTAATTCCAAAATGTAGGAGACTTACATCACCACAATTATCTAGTTAATGGACATCTAAATAGTTAAATCAATTAATTATTAGTTAATATTTAATAATTACACTATTATTAAATATTTTTCATTGGTTTTTAGAACATTCTCTCAGTATATAATATGAATAAGTCAAAAGAGATGTTATAATAAAAATGTGTCAAATTTACAGATTATCGACACCTGTATGAAGTTACGTTGTTCATGTGTGAAGTCAAGAATCATGTCATGAATCAAGATATAGTACATTTAACGAAGAGAGCAACAAAACAATATGATGATTTTAGAAATATTGTGATGTCTTATATTATCAGCTGACCACACAAAAATATAAAAAATCTAAAACAATCTACTAACAGCTCACTGCCATACAATTAGCATACTGAGAAAATAAACACAACCTTAATTACAGTTATCAGACAAAATATTTTTAAAACTATGTATCTGTAAAAATATTTTTTTCTAGGCTTTGGGGTAAAGCCTAGTTAATTTTACAAGAATAAGAGACCGATAACCTACAGATACAAATCTGACTATTATGTATAATTAAGGATTTTAAAACTTTGCTGATTTACCTTTACCTTACTTAACATTTATTTTAAGCTTTTTAGCTTTATCTCTAACTGAGATTAAATCATACTTATGTATACTAAACCAAAGGGCTAAATAGTGCTCAATCTAGTTTCTGAACACCCTGTATATGTATATATTTCAAGTATACTCTTGAACATATTTCATAATATATCAATAAAAATAAAATGTAGAGGATGTATTCCTTAAAATATAGGCACTTTGCAAATCCCTTTCAAATTGCCTACTATTTTTGCCTTATGTTATCAGATGGTCACCAAAGGATTAAAAACTGAACAGTATAGAAAGCCTACCTCATTGAACAAGGCACCAATGGAATCAGGGATGTAGCTGCTCTCACAGACCTGGAGGTACTTTTGGAACTCCTCTTTGAGAATGTACGTCCCACTCTCATTGGAGTAGAGCCCGAATAAAACTGAAAAAAACCATCAAATGTTACAAGTCAATACTTTACTGTAAACAGAACATTAAAAAAAAGTAATAGTGGTTAGATAAGTAGTAATAGTGGGCAATAAAAGTAGGAATTAGAGAAACTGTAAAAGACACCTGCCATTGTTAAATAAGATATCACCTTGTGTAATAAAAATTTGTTTTTAACACTACAAAGAGTAATCAACAATCAACTCTTAAGAAGTATTAAATGTCCTGTTAACAAGTGGGATTATGGAGGAGAACTTGAAGGCAGCTGACTTATCGAGAATCATTTCCTAAAGATTGCAGAAAATTTAGATTGCTACAGCTAGGAATCGAATCCGAGTTGAACTTTCACTCTTCCTGACTCCTACAGCTAGGAATCGAATCCGAGTTGGACATTCACTCTTCCTGACTCCTACAGCTAGGAATCGAATCCGAGTTGGACATTCACTCTTCCTGACTCATACAGCTAGGTATTGAAACCAAGTTGGACATTCACTCTTCCTGACATCTATAGCTAGGTATCGAAACCGAGTAGGACATTCACTCTTCCTGACTCCTGTAGATACAGAAGAAATGCTCTACGTCACAAAAAATCTAAAATAAAATGTCCTAAATCTGGGATTAAATTCCTACGTTTCTAATTAAAAGTTATCAATAGACAAAAAATGAACAACAACAAAACCCAGATTGTAACTTTAAAATTTGGACAAAATTATTGCAATTCTAGAATAATTTCTAGGTCTTTTTATTGATTAAAAATTAAGCTTTACTGATAACAATGGTTACATTGCGGAAAAAAAATAAATTCAGCTTGTTTTGCGCTAAAAGTAGTATCAAACTGAATAGATTTTGACATATTAAAAACTGTTTACTTTGCTAATTTTCATAGCATTATGGTATATGGGCTGGCAGTCTAGGGTGGTACAACTTCAGAACATTTTAACAAAATATTTAGAATTCAAAAACAGTGGTTTCTTTTTTAAACTGCAAATCTATAATAAATGCTCAAAAATATGACCAAGCACATATATTTTTGAGATCTGTAAATTTACTTTTTAAAATAAAAAATATTCCTTTTTATGTTTAGAAAATGTATGTAACACTAGAAGACATTTTATGGCTTTTCTAAACCACACCACATCAAAATCTGAACATTGCTATTTTATATGGCTTGTAAAGTTATGAATAGAATTTTAAAAGTAAATATAATACTTAAATCTAAAACATCATTTATCAATAAAATAACCATTAATATATAATACCTATTACATAAGAGTTGTTACACTAAGTTTTTAGAATGAGATAAATTAAGTGAACTATCTCATTATTATTTTATTATCTATCCCAATTCATTGAACAACTACCTTTCATAAGTTTACAGTTTCTGCCTGTCGATTGTGGAATGCTTTACCTATAAACATCAGAGCTATGGATAAGCGCGCTCGTTTAGGGGCAGAGGTCAGGGCCTTGATGCTCGGGGCTCAGGGGGTATAGCTTTGGAACGTGGTATTTAGGGCAATTGAATGCATGTTGAATGAATGCGTGTGTGTCTTATTATAGTATTGTAAATATGTATAAAGTTACATTAATTATAGATGTTTTTTCTTTAAAGATTCATTTAATATATAATGTAAATAAATAATTTATTTTTAGTTGTACATGTATACAGTATTTTTTTTTTTCACAATCATAAACATAAGAGACGAGTTTACTGTTGGAACTTTTTTTTACTTGCACATTGCACTGACTTTTATAATAAATACATTGAGTAAAATTATTTAAAAATCTATTTTTGTACCACAGTTTTGAAACCATTGGAGATAGAGACAAACTTTAAATGTAGAAAATGTTTATTTTTTAAAGACCTTTCTAATTATGTACACACAACCTAGGTTGCTATTTGATTTTTTTAGATTGGGGCTGTTAAGTATTTCAAAATTCTATGTATTTTTTAAATGTATAAATTTTGGGGTAGGGTGGCATTTGATGATATTTTTCGATAAGCCGTCTCATCATTAGTTTTGAATAAAAATATTGTCTCTCTACATTTGTGCAGGTAGTTGCGATAAATTTACCCACAAACCCCTGATTTTTTTACGTTTTGGTGTACCCTGTACATAAGCAGCAAGATAGGTTCAAACTTTTTGCATCAAAATAATCAGTGAAGAAATACCTTTAAAATGAGGTATAACTCAACATACCTTTACATTTGAAAATTTTCCAAAAACCACCCCTACCCCCCAAAAACTACCCTTTTGGGGAGTTTTAGAGATTTTAAAATAATTTCTCCAAATTCCTTGGGGTGGAAATAGGGGGGTTTAAGTTGTTACAAATAATTTACCTCGTTTGGTTTGGCCGCTATACATACTGTACGGGTGGTCTGCCTCACCCTGTATATATGTTGTTTAATTTATTACGAGGTTAAGTGGTAGAGAGGACTTTATAGTCCTAACTTCGCCTCTAATAAAGACATTTTTCATATTGTTTAATTTCATTACTGCCTAGAGTGCAGTTTCAGATTAGGCAAGTAAGAAAGTTTGGGTTGACCGTATTAATTAGTACTATACTTTTATTGATTAATTTTATGTTATAAGTCCATGTTGTTTACTGCTAATATGGTACTTTGTGCGTGTTTCATTGTATCTGTTACTTTCATTTGTGTATAATGTTATATTGTCAACGTTAACTTATACTACATATTTTACTATTTGTATGACAGTTCCTGATGTACTTTAGCATGTACCAAATAGAAAATAAAATACTGATTCTAGTGAATGTGCAGAAAGTCTGTCTTTAGTGACTTCAAGTAGCCTGAGCTAAGTAAAACCATGAAATCACAATCGAAAAACAGTCTGGCATGCCTAGGAGTAGTGGATCAATAAACTTTTTCCCTGAATTTGCATTGGAGGCAATTTTTGGCATTTTATCTCTGGGGACAAAATTCCAGAAAAGAGTAAACTCAAGTACTACTACAGTTTTTACCACAAACAAATTATATGGATACTTCCATATTCAAAAAAATTAAGTAACTGGACATTGTTTATACAGTCAATGGTAAAGTAAAGTTTATGCTTCAATTACAAGTTTAGACTTAACACTTCCAGTGTCAACATTCTATTTTTAATTCTCAGAAAAAAGTTATTCAAAACTCAAAAATTAAACTTATTAGCAACAAAACTATGTCCTTTTATTCACTTGTTATAGTGTATAAGACTGAATCTGTTACACAATCAATGAGGTAAAAAATGACTAAATAGACAAGCAGTGGACAACATTATGTTGTCAGATGGCAGTGTTATTGTTTGTTTATTAATAAACTATAAACACAAAACGGCAATGATGTCAAGCCTATATAGCACCTGAACGCCTGTAAAAATGTTAAATTTTGAAATTGTCTAAGCATATTAAGATTTTAGAACAAAACTTATCTGTGTTTAATACCAATCAATGTTTATAAGCATGTTTAAAAAGGATTAAATGTTTATAAGTACTCAGCTTGGACAACAAAATTAATGTTTAATATAAGTAAAAATTACCTATGGCACTGGAAGAGTTAAGTGACCATATCCTACTGGAAACAACTCTTAAGTGGCTGGAGAAAGTCAGAAAATCCCCGGACCAAAGGAACTATATTTTCTACATGGATGGCTCATGAATTTGGATTGATTCAGGACTGGGTTTTTAGAGCCAATACACAATACTCTGAAGATTTGAACTCAACAGCCACTGTCTTTCAGATGAAGTCAGACCTACAAAGATTCGTACTCATTTAAGTACAGCAAAGGAATGCAGAAAATCCAAGTTCTGTTATCCTATCAAACAGGTTTAAAGACTTTACAAGCTAGGCTGCCACCAACGCTAAATAAAATGCCAAACAATAATCAGGTGGAACTGGTATAGGCCATGAGGGCATTTATAGAAACGAGGAGGCAGGCTCAATGGCAAGAAAGAGGATCGAATTCCCTATTAATAGGTTTGGAACCTCTAAGTGGTGTCCTTATAGTTTCAGATAGAGTTGTAAAGAGGAAGGGTAGTTAACCTTATTATGATAGAACACTGATTTTTCCTTAAGTCTCATGGGGAAAGGATCTTCCTTAAGGCTATGGATCTATACAAAAATATTCCAGAAGACCCTCAATGAGTGATTCAAAGGTCTGTGGATTAACAATGAAAAGAGCCAGTGGAACACATCTGGCTGGACTGCCCAGCCATCTAAAAACATCAGCAGAAGTGGGTTGGATAATTTTTCCTAAACCAATGGACATGAGAGAGGGCATACCCTCCAAAGTTAACAGAATGTTTCAACTGAATGGATATTGATAGTTTTAGGTGAGAACGTATGATCAACAGTGTTCTAGAGTACAAAGCATGCTTTCTTCAGAAGAAACATATCTGCTTTTTTCATGAATTTCTAAAACTTTGTTCACTGTTTTAACCCTTTAAGCGTCTATCATCAATATTTTTGACGACTCAGACTTTCACTAAACGTCATCATCAAAAGTTTTGATGATAAGCACTCATGTCTTAAAACTCACTTTGCTGATGCTAATACTGATCAAATCGTATTATAACCCATACAGTTCGAAAGTCCACAAGTTTCTCGTTATGTTTAGTGATCTTTTGATTTCTCATACTCTGTACCAAACATTAGTCTACATCATTTTCATCAGCTGTTGTTTCCAGCGAAGTGCGCAAGCATTTTTTGTTGTTGCTCAGATACGAATGTGTGAATTTCGCTGTTTACAGTCTAGTTTGTCCTTGTTTTTGTTTCAATTCGTTTTTATGAAGTTACTAATTGTTATAAATAATATTATTGCATGTAAATATTAGTTACGTTTTTCATAAAAGATAATCACTATTTCGACTTTCCTCTATGTACGTAAATATTATGAATTGCTATAAAAAATGACAGCAATGTATATTTCTATGTTCATGGCACAATTTGCTACAAGTAGGCTATTCTAAATGTTGTGTTGATACTATATTTAGTATAATACAAAAAGTAAGAACATTGTTATATCAATGTGTCATATAACTACGGCGAGTAAGAAAAAAATCCAAACGCGTACTTATTCATACAATTTTTTTATCATTAATATAAACAGTTCAAAATTATACATTTCTGTCTTTAGGACAAAATTTCTACAATTTGGCTTTTCTACAATAAATTTTGAATATATATAATATTTCAAATACATGTGCATACTTTATTGCAATTTTGTTTTTATTTTTATATTTTGTTTAACTTATTTTAATTTTTAAACCAAGAAATTGTTTCTTCTAACTTCATAGTTACACAGTCTGAAACACAGTTCTTTGGAAAAAAAATGTTTTATATAAAACTTTATATTTAAGTTACTATTTAGATTTATTATAAATTTTACAAGGATAGTCTGCAAAACCTTACCAAAACAGGTATGGATTTTACAAAATATGACGGACGCTTGGAGGGTTAAAATTGAGTTTGTTCTGGATCTTAGTTCTGCTAATTTTAATGAAACCAAATTTATTAATGAAAAAGGTTGGCACCAAAAACCAGTCCTTTTAATAATAATCGTAATGTTAATGGTTGAAAAAATGTTTAAATCTTTGGGGTAAACTGATAGTCACAAGTAAACACCATTAGACTTATCACAATATACAGGGTATACTATAAAATAGCCCCCATTTTCCTACTTGTGTATAAAGGAAGTTTGGCATGGAGTTTCCCAGCTACGAACTTGACTTTATCGAAAATGGTACATTAGGACCCTGTAGCGTTTTTAAAGCTACATTGATTTATTTTTTTAATTAAAACTTAAATTAAATTAAAATTTTGGGATCGAAATATTGGGACTTAATTTTAGATTAGATTGTGAAATGTCAGGGTAAAATCGAACATGTAATCCTTTGGCAAGTTAGCACTGGTAGTTTTAAATTGTTAGGAAGGCAGGTTGACTGCCTTGAATTGATTAGAACTTGTCTTATTGTGAGTATTGTTCTCCTGGTTTGATACAGCTGGACCAATGAGAGAGCTCCACAGATGTCTTGGAAAGGGAAGTATTTAAGCGCCCGCTCATAATTTTCGCCCTTCTTTTGGTTATTTTCGTGAGTAAAGTTAATTGCAGTGCGCCGTATTTCTTAAATTTTTTTTCCGCGAGTGATTTTGAGGTAAGCACCAAATTTATTGTACGTTTTATTGAAAAAGTCTTCTTGATCTGATATTAAATTAATTTTGTTGTCTTTTTTTATAGGAAAAAATTAAATTCATAGAAACTACAAAGCAATCTGAATAACTTATTCTCGAAGAACAATAGAGCATAATAGAATCATACAAGTTACATTTGGTTCATGCTTGCAAGAGAAGTGAATTAAAATTGAACTTTGTTAATAACTTTAATTGAGATTTGAAAAAGTAGTAATTTATTAATATTTAACTGGAACTGTTTATTGTGAATTATTAATTGAAAATTAATTGAACTTTATAATTGTTAGAGAGAGAGAGAGTTGTAATCTGAATTGCAGAGACTTGAAAGTTAAGGTTCAAACAGTGTAAAGAGAAGTTGAAATTTTATTTTGTATTTTGAGTGAACTTAGAAGTGAACATTTTTATTTTAATTATTTCCAAGTGGTATTTCATTTTATTTTAAAACTTTATTATTTTATTTTAGAAGAAAGCTCTGATTTTTAGTTTGATAATTTGATTAATATTTTTATTTCTTGCCAAAGGAATTTTTAAATTTACTAAAAGGTTTGTCAATTCTTTGTGGAAAATAGAGTGATAAAAATTCTGAAACGTTGAACTTATTAATTTGCCAGTGAAAAATAAATCCATTGTTTTCATTTAGAACTGCGATTTTTATTTTAGACAAACCAGATAATATTTAATAGTTAACAATTTTAGTAATACATTGTACTTAATATTCACTAGGATCTTTACTAATCAAAAAATATTTTATATCGTCTTGGATGTATTATTGATGATTTATATATTAATACTCTGGAATATTAAGATCAACAATCCAAGTCGTTATATTGACTGCGCCACTCTGCTTGTAAAGTATCCAGTGAATTTTTAATAAACTTATACAAACTGTTATAAAATTTGTTAGAAAACTTTGGCAAGAACTTGTGTTGTCTAGTTAAGTTGTGATAGTTAAGTTAAATTTATTTAACCTAAAATGGCTCTCAAAGTGGACTTTTTAAGTAAGGACGAATTAATTTATGAACTGTGGTTCCGTGGTGTGGAAACAATTACTGATAGCACTGTAGATAAACTTAGAAAGTTATTGAGACAGGTAGTAGGTCTCAACATTATTGGCAATAAGCTAAATTTGTCTAGTAAAGTAAGTGGCAATGAGGAATATAAACAGTGTGCTGCTATGTATGAAGTGTTAGTTCTTCGAGTGGAAAAGGCAATAAATGGTTCTAATAATTTGGAAATTTTGTGGTGCCAGGTAAAAATTGCTCATTGGATAAGGCGAATGAACAACCTGAAAGGTCTATTCAAATTAACGGATAACTTGATCAAAGAGATTGATAGAATGTCTGAGGGTTTAGTAGCTCAGGAAGAGTCATTGAAATCAGTAGAATTGGATGAACAATTATGTAGCGAAATAGAACGCCGGCTATCAGAATCTAACCTGGAGACGGAAAATGAAAGTGTAGCACTTGATAATATTACGAAAGGACCAATACCCGTTAATATGTGTAATGATGTTTTCGTACCTGAGAATCGTTCAATTGTATATAATAAGTTACCTAACCCACTTGAAAGGTATCTTAGAATGTTCAAGGTAACGGACGGGTTAAAAGTAAATGAACTATTGGAGTTTTTAAAAGTTGTTAAAAAATTAAAAAACGAAACAAAATGTTCTGATCAAGAAATCTTGGAAATTTGCGTGTCTTATTGCCAAGGTCCATTATTGGCAAAAATTTTGGAAGCGAAAGAGTATGGACAACCCGTCAGTGTTGTTCATGAAAATTTGTTAACTACCTTTGTGCCCCTTTGTTATCGCGAGAAATTAAAATTTGAAAAGATCTATCGCCCCCAAAAATTTAATGAAAGCCTGAGTGGTTTTATACTGGATGTTAAGGAATGGGTTAGTATATTAGCCACATCAATGTCAGAGAGGGAAGTAGTAGATATTATTAAAACAGGGTTAAACCCAGACACCCGCAATAAAATTATATTTATGGGAAATCCTACTTCGCTCAAAGAGTTGGATGAAATCTGCATAAGGTGCCAAAATATTGAGTATGCGGATAAGTTGAGGATGGTTCAACAAGGCACCTCAAACCGGGAAAGTAGGCCTATAACTAATCACATTCAATTAGGCCATAACAATCAAGTTGTATGTTTTAAATGTAAGAAAATAGGACATTACGCTAGAGACTGTAGAACTTGGCATGGTAATGAGGTTAGTAATCAACCTAAATTGCCTGTTGAAAGGCCACCCCGTTTCTCCAATATTCCAAAAAACTTGTAAAAGGGGAGGGCTTAGAAAAAGGTAGCTTAGATTCTAACCCTTCCCGTAAACTGGACACTCAAAAAGATTTTAAATATAGTCCCCAACAAAAATCCGGACATATTAATCACATGTGGCAGAAACGCCATGAGGAAAGCCAAAGTACCTTGCCAAGTGTACTAGTAAATATAGAAAACAAAGTTAATGTGAAATTTTTGTTAGACACTGGAAGTACACTAAGTTTAATCAGTGCGAAACTTTATAATCATTTAAGGGAAGCGAATTTAGTTAACAAATTGTTAGAATCTAAGGTACAATGTGTTAGTGCTGGAAACCAAAAATTAAATGTACTAGGAGAATTAAATCTTAAAATTAAAATTGACAACTTATCCTGGAAGGTTAATCTAGTAGTAATTAAAAACTTATCACAATGTGGAATTTTAGGGGCTAATTTCATTAAATCAACTGGGTTGTTAATTGATTTAAAAAACAATGTGTGTAGATTCGATTTTAACTTGAACAAGTCAGTGCATTTAATTCAAAACACTAGTTCTAATGTGTTAAATATAAATCATAATTATAAGATAGGGAGTTCCGAAGCTACACAGCAAGTTTTAGAAATCATTGAAGAGTTTCCTGAAGTTTTTTCTGAACGTCTGGGGAAAACTCTTGATTTCGAGTACAAGATCCAATTAAAGGATGATGGTATAGTCAAACTGCGGCCTTATCCACTTAACCCTCTGAAGATGGTGAGAATGAAGGAAATCATCGGTGAGCTACAAGAACATGATGTTATCGAGCCAAGCCTAAGTGAGTACTCCAGTCCGGCCTTTTTGGTGGGAAAGGAACCGGGAAAAGAAAGGTTGGTGATAAATTATAAGGAATTAAATAATAAGATTGAGGCTGTAAATTTTCCAATTGGGGATCTCCATTCTTTATACCCGCATTTAAGTGGTCACCGCTATTTCAGCATCATAGACTTATCAAAAGCTTATCATCAAATTAGATTAGCTGATGAAAGCCAAAATTTGACAACTTTCTCTGTGCCATTCGGTAGTTATAAATTTAAAAGACTGCCATTTGGACTTCTTGTGGGCAGTGGCGTTTTAACTGCTTATTTAAATTCAGTGCTTGGACACTTAAAATTTAAATGTGTTTTAACATACTTAGATGATATTATAGTATACTCTAAGGGTTTAAATGAACATTATGCCCACTTAAGGGAAGTTTTACGCTGTTTGAGGAACCATAACCTGACAGCAAATGTTAATAAAGTTAAATTTTGTTACAAGGAAATAAATTTTCTGGGACACATTGTGAGTGAAAATAAATTGAAAATTGACCCAGAAAGAACTGTAAATATTCAACAGTGTAGGAGACCTAAAAACAAAAGGGACATTGCGCGGTTTATAGGAATGACGTCCTATTTTTCTAAATTTATTGAAAACTATGCGGACATAGCGGCTCCTCTGAACGCTATGAGGAAGAAATGTGCAGTCTTCCGGTGGACCGAAGAGTGTGAAAAATCGTTTGTACAGTTAAAGAATAAGATATCTAATCCCCCTGTGTTAGCTATTCCTGACTTTAATAAAGAGTTCACCTTGCAGTGTGATGCGAGTGACAGGGCAATAGGAGCTTGCTTATTGCAAGAAGATAACAATAAGAACTTAAAACCTGTGGCTTATTACTCGAGAAAATTTACTGAAAATGAAGAGAAACTAAGTACTTACCACAAGGAGGCTCTGGCAGTGGTGTGCTCAATAAACAAATTCAGGGAATTTCTCGAAGTAAGGAAGTTTAACTTGTACACTGATAACTCCGCACTTTCTTGGGTATTGAGCAACCACACTAAACTAGGGAAACTTGGTAGATGGGTGGAAACAATTTTATCAATTCCTTTCACTGTAAAGCACATTAAGGGGAGTGATAATGTGACTGCAGACTGTTTGTCACGGCTGTTTGATGACAATGATGAGGTTAATGGAGAGGTGTTGAAAGAACTGTCAAATAATTCTGCTGTAAATGTGTGTACAAATAGTGTAGTAAATGTAACTTGTAATGTAAATAACTTCTATCCTTTCTTACCCAAAGATTTAGAATTGGAACAGAATAAGGACAAATTTGTGCAAGAACAGTTAAAAAACATTAGTAGTGATGATGAGCGCAAAGGGTTTTTGGTAGAAAAAAGAATTTTATTTTATACAAATTCGAGATCTAAATCCCCTAAAATAGTTCTCCCCGAATCTATGTTTAAGGCGGTCTTTGATTATTATCATGATAGCCCAAGTGGGGGGCATTTTGGAGTTAATAAAACATTAAGGAAAATTACAGCGGTGTTTTACCATCCTAATCTGAATGAGTTTGTGAAGTCCAATGTAAAAAGGTGTTCTATTTGTCTTAGCAGTAAACCTACTAACTGGAGGGACCGTGGTGAACTGCATGTAAACATTTCGACACGTCCACTACAGAAAATCTACATGGATGTATTTGGACCTCTACCTAGATCTTCAAGACAGAATGAATACATCTTAATCATGGTGGACGACTTCACAAAGTACAATTGGATCGTACCTCTCAAGAAAGTAAATTCAGGTATGGTGTTGCAAGCTTTAGAGAGTAATATTTTTAAAAACTTTGGTTTGCCGGAAATTATTGTGAGCGACAACGCTACTTACTTCACCAGCGAGGAGTTAAGAGCAAATCTTTTCAAATGGGGTGTGAAATTAATCACTACAATCCCGTACAACCCCCAGGGTAACAAATCTGAAAGATATTTAAGAAACTTAAATTCAATTTTGACTTGCTTGTATAGCGATTGCAAAAGGAACTGGGACTCTGATTTAAGTAAAATTCAACAAGCAGTTAACTCGTGTGTGAATGACAGTACTGGGTATAGCGCATATTCTTTCATGTTTAATTTTAAACCTAACAATGAGTTGGATTTAAAGTGGAACTTGAAATCAATTTTTGAAAATTTAGTGCCAAAGGAAAAATGTCAAAAATATGCGGAGGCGTTGGAAAATTTAAATAAACAGTTTATTAAAAATTCGAAGTTAAGGCCCTATAATAGAAACCACCGAAAGTTTAAAATTAATGATGAAGTGTTTTGTAAAATACCTGGACACAGAAATAAATTGGATAGGAAATTTGACGGACCATACAAGATTGTGATTATAATCTCAGAGAACAGTTATATAATACAGCACACCAAGGACTTAAAAATTTTGAAAAGAGTGCATTTACAAGATTTGAGACCCGCTTAAGTGAAATTTAATTGGAACACTTGGACAGTTAAGAACAATTGGACAATTTTTTCTTTCAGCATAAAATTAAAAAAAAATCCCCATATTAAAATGTCATAATTGAGTAACCATAGGCCAAGTCAAGGTTTTGTGTTTTCTTTCAGGTATTAAAAGAAAAAGGGGATTTTTATGACATATAAATAAATATTTACATGAAGAGGATAATTTACATGGCCTCAGGACTTTAAAATTAAGAAATGTAGTATTTAATAATAGTGTCTACAACCATTATACTGTCTGATATTAGTATAAAGACATTATATTATTGATGTACTAACATTCCTTCTTGTGTGTCCAATTTCATGTTGTTATTTGTTTATAGTGAATGAATGAGAGAAAGAAATTCAGGTCAACCCCCCCCCCTTGTAATCCAATGTAAATAACGTGTTAGTAATTTAAAAAAAAGGGTCTTAAATATTTTAATAAAGTTTATGAAGGAAAGAATGAGCAATCTTTGAGTTGGATAAAAATTAAAATTTTTTGAAAACGAAACGAGACAAGCTCTGAAATTCCGACATAAATGGTGACAAAGGGGACTTATGTCATTGTAAGAGAGAATGTTCTGTTTATATGTGAAATGCTGTGGAGGTGAGAAACGGAACAGCACTGACACTCCACTAACACTGGTCACACGCTGCGGACCACGAGCGCGGCCCACCGGCGGTTCCAACAACGGGGATGGTGACCTACACTACACGACGGATCCAAGGGACGATACATACGACCGTGAAGACGAGCACTCACTGACTGAGGGAGCTGCTGTCCATACCTAGACGTCGACAGGAGGAGACCGGAAAGGACAAAATTCCTTGGACTGGAAAAGACTGACCTGTTGTAGATAGTAAAATTAGAATTGTGAGGGGAATAGGCTTCGCTATCTCGAGTTATTGACCTACATTCCTTTTATAACGGTCAATCTCTATTTGTTTAACTGTTCTGTCTGTTCTAAAAACATTGGTGGGTAACTAAATGATGTACGTATTAAAAACTTTTTTTTAAATTGCTAATTGGTGTTAAATTTTTATTATCAACTTCAGGGCCGTATTTAGAAGTAAAGGAGGGGGAGTAATGTAGCGTTTTTAAAGCTACATTGATTTATTTTTTTAATTAAAAACTAAATTAAATAAAAATTTTGGGATCGAAATATTGGGACTTAATTTTAGATTAGATTGTGAAATGTCAGGGTAAAATCGAACATGTAATCCTTTGGCAAGTTAGCACTGGTAGTTTTAAATTGTTAGGAAGGCAGGTTGACTGCCTTGAATTGATTAGAACTTGTCTTATTGTGAGTATTGTTCTCCTGGTTTGATACAGCTGGACCAATGAGAGAGCTCCACGGATGTCCTGCAAAGGTGATTGGAAAGGGAAGTATTTAAGCGCCCGCTCATAATTTTCGCCCTTCTTTGGGTTATTTTCGTGAGTAAAGTTAATTGCAGTGCGCCGTATTTCTTAAATTTTTTTTTCCGCGAGTGATTTTGAGGTAAGCACCAAATTTATTGTACGTTTTATTGAAAAAGTCTTCTTGATCTGATATTAAATTAATTTTGTTGTCTTTTTTTATAGGAAAAAAATAAATTCATAGAAACTACAGAGCAATCTGAATAACTTATTCTCGAAGAACAATAGAGCATAATAGAATCATACAAGTTACATTTGGTTCATGCTTGCAAGAGAAGTGAATTAAAATTGAACTTTGTTAATAACTTTAATTGAGATTTGAAAAAGTAGTAATTTATTAATATTTAACTGGAACTGTTTATTGTGAATTATTAATTGAAAATTAATTGAACTTTATAATTGTTAGAGAGAGAGAGTTGTAATCTGAATTGCAGAGACTTGAAAGTTAAGGTTCAAATAGTGTAAAGAGAAGTTGAAATTTTATTTTGTATTTTGAGTGAACTTAGAAGTGAACATTTTTATTTTAATTATTTCCAAGTGGTATTTCATTTTATTTTAAAACTTTATTATTTTATTTTAGAAGAGAGCTCTGATTTTTAGTTTGATAATTTGATTAATATTTTTATTTCTTGCCAAAGGAATTTTTAAATTTACTAAAAGGTTTGTCAATTCTTTGTGGAAAATAGAGTGATAAAAATTCTGAAACGTTGAAATTATTAATTTGCCAGTTAAAAATAAATCCATTGTTTTCATTTAGAACTGTGATTTTTATTTTAGACAAACCAGATAATATTTAATAGTTAACAATTTTAGTAATACATTGTACTTAATATTCACTAGGATCTTTACTAATCAAAAAATATTTTATATCGTCTTGGATGTATTATTGATGATTTATATATTAATACTCTGGAATATTAAGATCAACAATCCAAGTCGTTATATTGACTGCGCCACTCTGCTTGTAAAGTATCCAGTGAATTTTTAATAAACTTATACAAACTGTTATAAACTTTGTTAGAAAACTTTGGCAAGAACTTGTGTTGTCTAGTTAAGTTGTGATAGTTAAGTTAAATTTATTTAACATAAATTGGCTCTCAAAGTGGACTTTTTAAGTAAGGACGAATTAATTTATGAACTGTGGTTCCGTGGTGTGGAAACAATTACTGATAGCACTGTAGATAAACTTAGAAAGTTATTGAGACAGGTAGTAGGTCTCAACATTATTGGCAATAAGCTAAATTTGTCTAGTAAAGTAAGTGGCAATGAGGAATATAAACAGTGTGCTGCTATGTGTGAAGTGTTAGTTCTTCGAGTGGAAAAGGCAATAAATGGTTCTAATAATTTTGAAATTTTGCGGTGCCAGGTAAAAATTGCTCATTGGATAAGGCGAATTAACAACCTGAAAGGTCTATTCAAATTAACGGATAACTTGATCAAAGAGATTGATAGAATGTCTGAGGGTTTAGTAGCTCAGGAAGAGTCATTGAAATCAGTAGAATTGGATGAACAATTATGTAGCGAATTAGAACGCCGGCTATCAGAATCTAACCTGGAGACGGAAAATGAAAGTGTAGCACTTGAAAATATTACGAAAGGACCAAAACCCGTTAATATGTGTAATGATGTTTTCGTACCTGAGAATCGTTCAATTGTATATAATAAGTTACCTAACCCACTTGAAAGGTATCTTAGAATGTTCAAGGTAACGGACGGGTTAAAAGTAAATGAACTATTGGAGTTTTTAAAAGTTGTTAAAAAATTAAAAAACGAAACAAAATGTTCTGATCAAGAAATCTTGGAAATTTGCGTGTCTTATTGCCAAGGTCCATTATTGGCAAAAATTTTGGAAGCGAAAGAGTATGGACAACCCGTCAGTGTTGTTCATGAAAATTTGTTAACTACCTTTGTGCCCCTTTGTTATCGCGAGAAATTAAAATTTGAAAAGATCTATCGCCCCCAAAAATTTAATGAAAGCCTGAGTGGTTTTATACTGGATGTTAAGGAATGGGTTAGTATATTAGCCACATCAATGTCAGAGAGGGAAGTAGTAGATATTATTAAAACAGGTTTAAACCCAGACACCCGCAATAAAATGATATTTATGGGAAATCCTACTTCGCTCAAAGAGTTGGATGAAATCTGCATAAGGTGCCAAAATATTGAGTATGCGGATAAGTTGAGGATGGTTCAACAAGGCACCTCAAACCGAGAAAGTAGGCCTATAACTAATCACATTCAATTAGGCCATAACAATCAAGTTTTATGTTTGAAATGTAAGAAAATAGGACATTACGCTAGAGACTGTAGAACTTGGCATGGTAATGAGGTTAGTAATCAACCTAAATTGCCTGTTGAAAGGCCACCCCGTTTCTCCAATATTCCAAAAAACTTGTAAAAGGGGAGGGCTTAGAAAAAGGTAGCTTAGATTCTAACCCTTCCCGTAAACTGGACACTCAAAAAGATTTTAAATATAGTCCCCAACAAAAATCCGGACATATTAATCACATGTGGCAGAAACGCCATGAGGAAAGCCAAAGTACCTTGCCAAGTGTACTAGTAAATATAGAAAACAAAGTTAATGTGAAATTTTTGTTAGACACTGGAAGTACACTAAGTTTAATCAGTGCGAAACTTTATAATCATTTAAGGGAAGCGAATTTAGTTAACAAATTGTTAGAATCTAAGGTACAATGTGTTAGTGCTGGAAACCAAAAATTAAATGTACTAGGAGAATTAAATCTTAAAATTAAAATTGACAACTTATCCTGGAAGGTTAATCTAGTAGTAATTAAAAACTTATCACAATGTGGAATTTTAAGGGCTAATTTCATTAAATCAACTGGGTTGTTAATTGATTTAAAAAACAATGTGTGTAGATTCGATTTTAACTTGAACAAGTCAGTGCATTTAATTCAAAACACTAGTTCTAATGTGTTAAATATAAATCATAATTATAAGATAGGGAGTTCCGAAGCTACACAGCAAGTTTTAGAAATCATTGAAGAGTTTCCTGAAGTTTTTTCTGAACGTCTGGGGAAAACTCTTGATTTCGAGTACAAGATCCAATTAAAGGATGATGGTATAGTCAAACTGCGGCCTTATCCACTTAACCCTCTGAAGATGGTGAGAATGAAGGAAATCATCGGTGAGCTACAAGAACATGATGTTATCGAGCCAAGCCTAAGTGAGTACTCCAGTCCGGCCTTTTTGGTGGGGAAGGAACCGGGAAAAGAAAGGTTGGTGATAAATTATAAGGAATTAAATAATAAGATTGAGGCTGTAAATTTTCCAATTGGGGATCTCCATTCTTTATACCCGCATTTAAGTGGTCACCGCTATTTCAGCATCATAGACTTATCAAAAGCTTATCATCAAATTAGATTAGCTGATGAAAGCCAAATTTTGACAACTTTCTCTGTGCCATTCGGTAGTTATAAATTTAAAAGACTGCCATTTGGACTTCTTGTGGGCAGTGGCGTTTTAACTGCTTATTTAAATTCAGTGCTTGGACACTTAAAATTTAAATGTGTTTTAACATACTTAGATGATATTATAGTATACTCTAAGGGTTTAAATGAACATTATGCCCACTTAAGGGAAGTTTTACGCTGTTTGAGGAACCATAACCTGACAGCAAATGTTAATAAAGTTAAATTTTGTTACAAGGAAATAAATTTTCTGGGACACATTGTGAGTGAAAATAAATTGAAAATTGACCCAGAAAGAACTGTAAATATTCAACAGTGTAGGAGACCTAAAAACAAAAGGGACATTGCGCGGTTTATAGGAATGACGTCCTATTTTTCTAAATTTATTGAAAACTATGCGGACATAGCGGCTCCTCTGAACGCTATGAGGAAGAAATGTGCAGTCTTCCGGTGGACCGAAGAGTGTGAAAAATCGTTTGTACAGTTAAAGAATAAGATATCTAATCCCCCTGTGTTAGCTATTCCTGACTTTAATAAAGAGTTCACCTTGCAGTGTGATGCGAGTGACAGGGCAATAGGAGCTTGCTTATTGCAAGAAGATAACAATAAGAACTTAAAACCTGTGGCTTATTACTCGAGAAAATTTACTGAAAATGAAGAGAAACTAAGTACTTACCACAAGGAGGCTCTGGCAGTGGTGTGCTCAATAAACAAATTCAGGGAATTTCTCGAAGTAAGGAAGTTTAACTTGTACACTGATAACTCCGCACTTTCTTGGGTATTGAGCAACCACACTAAACTAGGGAAACTTGGTAGATGGGTGAAAACAATTTTATCAATTCCTTTCACTGTAAAGCACATTAAGGGGAGTGATAATGTGACTGCAGACTGTTTGTCACGGCTGTTTGATGACAATGATGAGGTTAATGGAGAGGTGTTGAAAGAACTGTCAAATAATTCTGCTGTAAATGTGTGTACAAATAGTGTAGTAAATGTAACTTGTAATGTAAATAACTTCTATCCTTTCTTACCCAAAGATTTAGAATTGGAACAGAATAAGGACAAATTTGTGCAAGAACAGTTAAAAAACATTAGTAGTGATGATGAGCGCA
The DNA here is from genome assembly GCF_021130785.1 of Homalodisca vitripennis. NCBI lineage: Eukaryota > Metazoa > Arthropoda > Insecta > Hemiptera > Cicadellidae > Homalodisca > Homalodisca vitripennis. The sequence continues at coordinate 150,407,712 of NC_060215.1, forward strand.
AAGGGTTTTTGGTAGAAAAAAGAATTTTATTTTATACAAATTCGAGATCTAAATCCCCTAAAATAGTTCTCCCCGAATCTATGTTTAAGGCGGTCTTTGATTATTATCATGATAGCCCAAGTGGGGGGCATTTTGGAGTTAATAAAACATTAAGGAAAATTACAGCGGTGTTTTACCATCCTAATCTGAATGAGTTTGTGAAGTCCAATGTAAAAAGGTGTTCTATTTGTCTTAGCAGTAAACCTACTAACTGGAGGGACCGTGGTGAACTGCATGTAAACATTTCGACACGTCCACTACAGAAAATCTACATGGATGTATTTGGACCTCTACCTAGATCTTCAAGACAGAATGAATACATCTTAATCATGGTGGACGACTTCACAAAGTACAATTGGATCGTACCTCTCAAGAAAGTAAATTCAGGTATGGTGTTGCAAGCTTTAGAGAGTAATATTTTTAAAAACTTTGGTTTGCCGGGAATTATTGTGAGCGACAACGCTACTTACTTCACCAGCGAGGAGTTAAGAGCAAATCTTTTCAAATGGGGTGTGAAATTAATCACTACAATCCCGTACAACCCCCAGGGTAACAAATCTGAAAGATATTTAAGAAACTTAAATTCAATTTTGACTTGCTTGTATAGCGATTGCAAAAGGAACTGGGACTCTGATTTAAGTAAAATTCAACAAGCAGTTAACTCGTGTGTGAATGACAGTACTGGGTATAGCGCATATTCTTTCATGTTTAATTTTAAACCTAACAATGAGTTGGATTTAAAGTGGAACTTGAAATCAATTTTTGAAAATTTAGTGCCAAAGGAAAAATGTCAAAAATATGCGGAGGCGTTGGAAAATTTAAATAAACAGTTTATTAAAAATTCGAAGTTAAGGCCCTATAATAGAAACCACCGAAAGTTTAAAATTAATGATGAAGTGTTTTGTAAAATACCTGGACACAGAAATAAATTGGATAGGAAATTTGACGGACCATACAAGATTGTGATTATAATCTCAGAGAACAGTTATATAATACAGCACACCAAGGACTTAAAAATTTTGAAAAGAGTGCATTTACAAGATTTGAGACCCGCTTAAGTGAAATTTTATTGGAACACTTGGACAGTTAAGAACAATTGGACAATTTTTTCTTTCAGCATAAAATTAAAAAAAAATCCCCATATTAAAATGTCATAATTGAGTAACCATAGGCCAAGTCAAGGTTTTGTGTTTTCTTTCAGGTATTAAAAGAAAAAGGGGATTTTTATGACATATAAATAAATATTTACATGAAGAGGATAATTTACATGGCCTCAGGACTTTAAAATTAAGAAATGTAGTATTTAATAATAGTGTCTACAACCATTATACTGTCTGATATTAGTATAAAGACATTATATTATTGATGTACTAACATTCCTTCTTGTGTGTCCAATTTCATGTTGTTATTTGTTTATAGTGAATGAATGAGAGAAAGAAATTCAGGTCAACCCCCCCCCCCTTGTAATCCAATGTAAATAACGTGTTAGTAATTTAAAAAAAAGGGTCTTAAATATTTTAATAAAGTTTATGAAGGAAAGAATGAGCAATCTTTGAGTTGGATAAAAATTAAAATTTTTTGAAAACGAAACGAGACAAGCTCTGAAATTCCGACATAAATGGTGACAAAGGGGACTTATGTCATTGTAAGAGAGAATGTTCTGTTTATATGTGAAATGCTGTGGAGATGAGAAACGGAACAGCACTGACACTCCACTAACACTGGTCACACGCTGCGGACCACGCGCGCGGCCCACCGGCGGTTCCAACAACGGGGATGGTGACCTACACTACACGACGGATCCAAGGGACGATACATACGACCGTGAAGACGAGCACTCACTGACTGAGGGAGCTGCTGTCCATACCTAGACGTCGACAGGAGGAGACCGGAAAGGACAAAATTCCTTGGACTGGAAAAGACTGACCTGTTGTAGATAGTAAAATTAGAATTGTGAGGGGAATAGGCTTCGCTATCTCGAGTTATTGACCTACATTCCTTTTATAACGGTCAATCTCTATTTGTTTAACTGTTCTGTCTGTTCTAAAAACATTGGTGGGTAACTAAATGATGTACGTATTAAAAACTTTTTTTTAAATTGCTAATTGGTGTTAAATTTCTTTTATCAACTTCAGGGCCGTATTTAGAAGTAAAGGAGGGGGAGTAATGTAGCGTTTTTAAAGCTACATTGATTTATTTTTTTAATTAAAACTTAAATTAAATAAAAATTTTGGGATCGAAATATTGGGACTTAATTTTAGATTAGATTGTGAAATGTCAGGGTAAAATCGAACATGTAATCCTTTGGCAAGTTAGCACTGGTAGTTTTAAATTGTTAGGAAGGCAGGTTGACTGCCTTGAATTGATTAGAACTTGTCTTATTGTGAGTATTGTTCTCCTGGTTTGATACAGCTGGACCAATGAGAGAGCTCCACGGATGTCTTGGAAAGGGAAGTATTTAAGCGCCCGCTCATAATTTTCGCCCTTCTTTTGGTTATTTTCGTGAGTAAAGTTAATTGCAGTGCGCCGTATTTCTTAAATTTTTTTTTCCGCGAGTGATTTTGAGGTAAGCACCAAATTTATTGTACGTTTTATTGAAAAAGTCTTCTTGATCTGATATTAAAATTATTTTGTTGTCTTTTTTTATAGGAAAAAATTAAATTCATAGAAACTACAGAGCAATCTGAATAACTTATTCTCGAAGAACAATAGAGCATAATAGAATCATACAAGTTACATTTGGTTCATGCTTGCAAGAGAAGTGAATTAAAATTGAACTTTGTTAATAACTTTAATTGAGATTTGAAAAAGTAGTAATTTATTAATATTTAACTGGAACTGTTTATTGTGAATTATTAATTGAAAATTAATTGAACTTTATAATTGTTAGAGAGAGAGAGAGTTGTAATCTGAATTGCAGAGACTTGAAAGTTAAGGTTCAAATAGTGTAAAGAGAAGTTGAAATTTTATTTTGTATTTTGAGTGAACTTAGAAGTGAACATTTTTATTTTAATTATTTCCAAGTGGTATTTCATTTTATTTTAAAACTTTATTATTTTATTTTAGAAGAGAGCTCTGATTTTTAGTTTGATAATTTGATTAATATTTTTATTTCTTGCCAAAGGAATTTTTAAATTTACTAAAAGGTTTGTCAATTCTTTGTGGAAAATAGAGTGATAAAAATTCTGAAACGTTGAACTTATTAATTTGCCAGTGAAAAATAAATCCATTGTTTTCATTTAGAACTGCGATTTTTATTTTAGACAAACCAGATAATATTTAATAGTTAACAATTTTAGTAATACATTGTACTTAATATTCACTAGGATCTTTACTAATCAAAAAATATTTTATATCGTCTTGGATGTATTATTGATGATTTATATATTAATACTCTGGAATATTAAGATCAACAATCCAAGTCGTTATAGACCCAAAATGTAAAATATCAAGTTTTCTTTCATTTTTTTCATGCATAAACTGATTGATGGTACTGCTATATTTTAACAATACCAATCATTTATTTGGGATTGTAAAATATTCCCTTTTATATTCCTTCCAGAGCTGCAGCCATCTGACAAATTTTGTGCACAAAGTGCCATTAATTTTTACTAAAATACAAGTGTTGTGAAAAGTCTTGTGTAAACTGTAATGTTTAAGTTTATAATTCCTGTTTTGTTTTATAAATACATTGTTGTACATCACGGTGATAGGTTCCAAAATAAAAATATTCAATACAAGAAAATGTAGAAACCATTACCAAAATGTAAATTTTACATTATTATGTTACACGGAAAAAGAAATAGTAAAAATAACTGACTCTCTTGAGACATATTGCTGGTAAATCAGTCACACATAGTAAAATGAAAACAACAAACACGAGCCAAAGTGAACAATACAATGTTTGTAACCAATGGTGGCAGATACACAAACCTTTGATAGATAACACCATTGTTTACTACAGTTCAATATTCAACATCAGGACAACAAAGAAGATTTATGCTCCATAGAAATGATAATACAATAGTTTTGCATAGCTACTTATACATGAATCAAGAATAATAGCAGTTTGTAAAATGCTGAAGTGAAGCATTTCAGACAACCACAATGCAAATATACAAAATTATTCTAGAATATAATTTTGTGACTGTCAGCACACGTCATGTCACTTAGAAGCACATAAGACAATGTGCTATACAAAATACGAACTATCTAAATTAGCAATACTCGAATTGTACGCTCAAATATACTGAATCAAACAGTGACACTGCAGCACTGGAAGGGTTAAAACGTATGCAAAATTTTCAGATATATTTGTAACTATCAAAAATGAAACCTGGACACTTAAAAATTTGGAACCTACACTTTTAAACTGAGACAATACAAAAATATTTTTACATTTAGATTATGCTTTGGAAGTTTGCCATGTGGGTCCAACCACGCTTGTATAGTAATATTGTAGGTTATACTGTAATTTATTTTGCTTCGAAATGTTTTTACTTTATTTCAAAATCAAGCTAGTTGTTGAAGTTTACATGCCAATCAAGTTTTATTTTCATTATACCTTAAGCAGGCGCGCGCGTGGATAAAATCAATACAGAGGTAAGAAGATTTTGTTATAAGTCAGCAAGGAGGTAGGCCAACCTGCTCAAGTTCTCAGTAACTGTCAGGATAGCCAGGTAATGCCACTATACCACATTCGCGCAATGACCTTGAACAGAGTGCCATTCAAGTCGATCTGTTGGTGTTACTCGCGTGTACACAGCCTAAACCTACTCTAGTGGGTTGTTTTGTTTTACAGTAGACTTTAATTCCACTAAATTTGGGGTTAATATTATTGACAAGAAATGTGCCACCTATTTAAATTCCAGAAGGACCTCTAGACGACTTGTTTTCCTATATTATTTTACCTTTTTCAGTTTCATTCATTAGTCTATGTATTTCTCTCCCTCACTTTACATTTTACGAACTATTACAAAGTTCAGTATATCAAGAAATGAATAAATACTCATTAAAATTATTTGTTTTAAAATTATTACACTATTTTTACGACTTAAACAAATAGGAACACATCGATCCCACATGGGTTAAGAATATTTTATACTATATTAATAAATTAGGAACAATTACTAAAATGTGTGTTTTATATTGATAGTAATTAAACTTAAATAACCCAGTAATAAATACCAGGCTACTGTTTCAATTTTTTAAGCCTTATAGGACCAACCGGAAGTTTACAGCCTTTGACAATAGATTATCCAATAGACTAACCTAACATGGTCAACACATATTGATGATCTGTGCAACAAACTGAGTAGAGCTCTTTTTGCAATTAGAAGAACTAAGGCTATCAGCTCATCTGATACTGTCATGATTGCCTATCAGGCTCTTTTTGAAAGCCATCTTAGATACGGAATTCTTGTTTGGGGTGCTTCCTCAGCAAAGAATCTTGAACGGGTCTTAGTATTGCAAAAAAGAGCTCTAAGAATTATGGCCTGTTTAAAACCCCTTGATAGCTGTAGACAGGTATTTAAACCCTTTGACCGCCGTGAGCCACTATAGTGGCTCGCTGTATGCGGTACCTTGAGCGCCGCGGGCCACTATAGTGGCTCGCTGTATGCGGTACCTTGAGCGCCGCGGGCCACTATAGTGGCTCGCTGTATGCGGTACCTTGAGCGCCGCGGGCCACTATAGTGGCTCGCCGTATGCGGTACCTTGAGCGCTACGGGCCACTATAGTGGCTCTGTGAACTTTACGTCTTTGTCCTTATAGTTTAAACATAATATATATAAAAATATATTTATATCAACTTTGAATTGTATTGCTCTGCTTCATTTCAACTATAAAATATTGATATTTACTTGTTTCTATAGTAACAAGTGTATCTTCATCCTACAGCGGAATTTTTGAAATTTTTTGAATTCTACTTACATTACATTATTTTATGCAATTTCTGTGGAATATATTAGTAACTTTTAGTATATGCTCAAAACAATACGTACTTTTAGGTTAAAAAACGTTATTTGAGCCCAAATTACTTATTCAGTGTGTTTTTGGACTTCAAACTTAAGATTTTTTATTTTTTTAATTACGACAGGCATACATACTACTAAACAAATGTAAAAAAAAATAATAAAACTGTAATTTATTACATCAACTGAAAGTACATCTCTTCCCCTCAAAAACAAAACCAAAACTAAAAGGCTAGCTCAAAATTTACGAAAGTTATGTAATTTAATATGTGACCATGCAAAAACGGGTGATTTTGCCGTGGCGGTATTGGATCCGTGCGGTGCTCAAAACGCCTGGCGGTCTAGCGAACGACGGCGCGCGGGAGCGGCGGCGCTCAAAGGGTTAAAGAATGGAAAATACTGACTGTTGTAAGTTTATACATACAAGAAACAGTTCTTAACGCAGTTGGAAGGAAGATGCAACGGAACAGGGACCTTCATCACTATGACACAAGGCATCGCAACAACTTTACTTTACCCAGTCACCACAGGACATATTTTGAGAAAAAAACCATCATATGTGGGGACTAGATTCTTCAACAGTCTTCCTGACGAAGTAAAGAAAGAAGAATCAATAAAAGTGATGAAGAAGAAACTGCATCAGTGGCTGTTAACCAGGCCTTTTTACAACATAAACGAATTTTTAAATTGGACAGATATTTTCCCTTAGATTATTAAAAGTTATTAATATATTAGTAATTTAGTTACTTATTGGTTAATATATTAGTAATTTATTTACTTATTGACAATATTGTTGTTGCTGTTTAAAAATGTTTTTAAATGTTGTTGTTTTGTTTGTTTATTTGTTTTGTATCTGTATGTTTTGTATCTGTATGTGACACCATTTCTAATCTTTAGGATCGTGAAATAAAGATATTCTCTATCTCTCTCTCTCTCTCTCTTTGATGAAACTAAAAGAAATCAGGTGGTAGTTTACTGGCATTAAAATTCTTTATGTATATTTGTGATAGTAAACAATCTAGCTACCAAAATAACCATTTTGTAGAATATTTGAGATGTATTTGATTACTTTTCAGCACACATAAAGAAATAACTTGTAACAAGATTAGTGACCTTAGGGTTGATATGATTCTTGGTGATAAAGGAACTCTACTCACACTGTGGACACACTAATCTAATCCAACTATTCAGTGTTAGTGATAATTCTGGAGATAACACTTGCTTTATCTAACACAGCATGCAAACTATCACTGTAAAATTGTAGTAGCTCTAAAAGATTACAAGCTATATTTACCACTGTATCTGAGTTCCTGCAATATTTGAGATTACAGTTAGGTGTACAAAAAATCTATTAGGCTGGAGTGTTTATTTAATAAACTCTTTATATTTTACTTATTTGTACATCATTACATTATTTGTACATTGTTACATAAAATTGGTATTATTATAGAAATTTAAATGTACCTTCATGATATCTTCTTGCAATACATTTAGTTTTGAACATTTTAGGACCACAAATGTTGAAAAATAAACAGAACTATAAGCTTTATTGCATGGCATTTCCAATCAATTTATATGAATTAATGTGACCTAGATGATAAGCTATAGTGAATACAGATAAGGACATTTCTATTCCAATCTACAATAACGACTTCAGTTGTTAATTCGTTCTCCAGCCAAACTGTTAAGCATTCACAAACTTTTGAAATTGTTACAAAGTTGTTTCAGCAATAGGTATTTGATACAAACAACATCAAGTCAAAAGTTTTGAAAATATACACATTCATTTATTTACAAATTGGAAATATTAGCAGAATAAATAACACTTTTGTCTGTTGTTTGCCGGTATGATTTCTTTTGTTCTAAAACTTATAATTGAGTATTTCTACTACTTAAAACCCACCTGCCACATTGTGAAATACAGAAGTTATAATATTAACATGCTTTCAAACTTGAGTAGCAACATGATAAATCTTACATTTGATTTTCTCATCCTCTTGACCCCGAGTGATCAGCACCAAGCCGCAGAGTAACTCCTTCAAAGCGATGCCTTTCGTTGTTCCTCCACATGCTGTGTAGATATACTGCAGAAACACATTACGTTTACATTATTTTGGGGTTATACTAAAGAACAAAGCTTCATGCTTTTAAATAACATGAATAAGAAGTTGAAAAATAGTCACGGCTTCATTAGCCTACATAAACTGTAAAATGTTTTGGGATTTCATAATAATTTATTCATGATTTGTCTCATGAATGTCATAACTGCACATTTACATGAAATCTAAACGTTACTTATTACTGAATGAACTATTTACTGTCTGCTCAGAGAGTGGGGTAAGAGGAATACGTGAAAAATATACATCTACATAAGAGAAAGCAATCCTTGATTGTACTACTTCTCACTACTCTCAAGATCTGAAATTTAGAATTTGTTTCGAACTAGTGGTAAATAAGAGTAATAAAGTAACGGTTTACATAATTTTACAGTCTAAACGTAGATATTCATGAGCACCATGTAATCTCTGATGGTGCATTGAATGTAGCAATCTCACTAAATCACAGGTACCTATAAATTAAATAAGTTCCCATGGGTAGTCGATACAGAAAAACACAGAGAAACATGTCATTGAACCTCGTACAAGAATTACTCTTTTGGGAGAAGCTATTTAGAATCCAAGTTTCTTAGGCGGGAAATGCATTAATGCATATCTTATTAGTGAGAGACTCCTACTGGACAGAACACACACTAATACTCTTTTCTTAAGCACATGATACCACACTCCTGTATCCTTATCCCATGAAACCTACCACTCTAGGATAAGGAGCCTTCTCTCCTCCTGGGTAATCAAAACCCTATTGTCCTCTGATCTTCTAAGGAACACAGCACTTCTTTGGTAAGAGACCGATCAGAAAGAGACCAGTGATCACAAACACTACCATTTCAGATGAGGTGGAGTAGGTGAAACCACCCTCACAATTCCACAACATTTAACTTATGCAATCATATTGCTGTTATAGTCTTTATTAGGGGCATCTGTACAGTCCCCTAAAAAAGACTGTACAGAATCCCCTAAAAAATTAATCGACGTTGACGGTAACGGTACTGATAGAATCTTGAAATACCAAAATTCAGACAACATGTAAAAAAGGATAAAATAAACAATATTAAAATACTTTGCAGGTGATGACAGCAAAGTTCAAATAGGCAGGCACAACATAAAAAAGCAAAGACGTAAATGTAATAAGGTGAAAGGAAAATGAATGATTATTGTTTTATTAGGCCTACATATAGTACTGATTAAACATATTAACTTTAACTCAAACTTATAAATACATACTTTAAATTCAATAGTTTTTATCCAATGACGTACTTGGAATATTAAACATAACTAAATCCAACAAAAATATTCATACAAATAATATATTGTTTGTGTAAGAACCATGCCTATAAAAGTGAAAAAATTAGCTTCATTAATTGCCTACTTTTCATATTATTTCTAGAACATTATGTTTCACTGAAAATGTGTTTTTGTGTGTTAATAGTTAAAAAAGAAATATAACTAATGTTGTTAACTAATGAACAAAATTTGTGATTACCTGAAAACAATAGCCCTAGTAATGGTAACAACATTCCATATTCAGGGAATGTGGTAATAATTTGTCTTTTCATTTTATCTCATCATTCCAAATGGCATTAATTATTAGATCTATTAGATGAAAGAAAACATTTGATTTTTTTTTGTGACATGATCAAACTGGTAAGTTTTTGATCATCAAGATGTGTTGGTCTGGTCCTCTGAGGCATTCCAGCAGACAAAATAATAATGATCATTTTAAAGTACTTTGATTTATGATTGATGCAAAATCAAGATTTAGCAATGTTGCTTAGCCTTAAAAATATTAAATTGGAATATGTGAAGAAATAAGTGCGTGTAAAACAAGCAGAAAATCTTGCCTGCAAAACAAGTCCCTATGACATTTGGAAATTTTTACTTTAGAATGATTATTTTGTTTTGATTCCAATTGAAAACTAATCACAACTATAAATTGCAAAATAATTTAACTTCATTTTATGACATTTTAACAAAATCTATAGTATAGTTTGGAGTAGGAATGTAAGGCTACAGTAGTGTAAAAATTTCAGCTATAATTCTGGGCTATTTTATGCATATTGATTAAGAAGTTTTCTTCCGTTGTTGAGTTTTCCTATGATGTAACTCAGGGCTGCCCAACCTACGGCCCGCGGGCCGAATCCGGCCCGCGAGTCAGTTTTATGTGGCCCGCCTTGTTGCCAAAACAACCAAATTTGTTTACAAGCATTTGAAATATTAAATAAATACAAATCTTGAGAACCAAGCAGTCCAGCCGATTTCACGTAGAACGAGCCGTATTCATTTGGTGGAGTATGAGTGTTCAAAGAAGTAAAGTAGTTGCAGACAGATTTCACTGACTACGGTGGTGGCTGCCGGCTGGCGAATAGAGCGCGCGTAAAGCACGGCACAGCGCGCGGTGCGGCGACGTAACCCCTACCCAATTCAAGGTCACCACTCGCCACGTAATTTGTATGTCCTAGTATCCTAGTAGGATTAATTAAAATCAATGTATTCAATTTATTGGTGACTTTTTTATTGTTCTCTCAGAATTAGAGCAAACATCCAAAAGTCTGGGTTTATATTTATTTCTACTAAAAGTACCTAATCACATAATATATTATAAACCTTTACCTAACAACTAATAAATAATAAGAAATTACAATAATCAGGAAACAAGCGCCAAATAACCTTAAAAATCATATTTTGCACAAGATTTCTGGAACAAACCCCCGGGCAATACGTTTTGTTTGGGATTCCAAAATTTCCCTGGGATGTTGGCCCGCCTGGCCATAAAGGCTTTACAATGTAGCCCTTGGGTAAAAAAAAGGTTGGGCACTCCTGATGTAACTGGTCATGTTTAATAGTATACAATAATGTAATACCAAAGCATCCCTAATAAAAAATCAGCTATATAGTAAAATTATAAATGTAAAACAGGTCCTTCCACTCTTATACATTCATAAAACATACATTAATTCATCTTCTCACAGTTAGTTTAAGGTGTTTGGTTTATCATATACTCTAACTTATATCAACAGTCTCTAATTTAATTGTATATTGGTGATCCTCATATCAAAGGTAGTCTAAAAAGTGCCTTTATATAAATATTACCTCTCATAACATCTTGGATATGACAATCTGAGCTAATGCAACACCAGCTTTTGTTTTAACCCTGTTTCACAACAAATCAACGTACAAGGAATCACTTCTTGACCAATAATGCAACTTGCAATTTACTGAATCATAAAAATGTTCAACTCAGTCTATGTATGAACAACTGTCTATGAACAACTCAGACTTTACTCAATTAATTGTGTAACTGAAGTTTGTGCTGATTCAACATGTGACTTGAACAATAATGCAACTTGCAATTTACTGAATCATAAAAATGTTCAACTCAGTCTATGTATGAACAACTGTCTATGAACAACTCAGACTTTACTCAATTAATTGTGTAACTGAAGTTTGTGCTGACTCAACATGTGACTTGACCGATGATGCAAGGCTGATGACTTGGAACTTGTGGCTGGTAATACAACAATAACCTCAGTAAATTTGTAATTGATCTTCCTTTGGAACTCTTGAATAGTGTCATGTGTCCATGAATTTTGAAATGGAAATCTGTACATATGAGATACAACTTCAAAAACTATGATTATAATTATGATTACAAACCTCAGCAACCGCCACCGGTACCCCATCTCCAAGCACATCCTTCACGAATGATTGCTTGCTGATAAACCCATTTAGGTTGGACAATCTCTTGAATGCTTCCTTCAAGCGCTTCAACTCCGCTTCGGTCACTGTTAAAATATGCATCATTTTTATGCACTCACTGTAGCAAACGCATGATTTTAAAACTAAAATACTGTAAGTACTGTACAGTGTCAATTACTTGCAGAAAATTCAGCTGGGATGATCACATTGAGCATGTGAATAAAATAAATTCTGGGATCTTTGTTATTGGGAGAATGTAATTTCTGCATAGTATTTATGTTCTTAAAACTATCTTTCATGCATTTATACAGTCTCACATACGGAATTTGTGTGTATGGAGGAACTACTATTAAGAATTTAAACAAAATTTTAATTGTACAAAATACAGGTCTTAGAACAATGCTTAATTTAAACTATGATGACACCATAGAAAATATATTTGCTGATTTAAAAATATTAAGAGTGTATAGTCTTTATACTATGTAATCTATTATGTATATAAGAAACAATGGAAGCAAAATCCTGATGAACAGTCAAAATCATTCATATGACACTAGGAACAAAAATAATTTAGTTTTATTACATCACAACCTAGAATTTAAAAAAATAAAACTTCTTGTGAGGGGATAAAGTTTTATAATCAAATTCCAAATTTTATTAAATATATAGATAACAAAAATGTTTTAATATATGTTAAAAGACTTTCTGACAGAGCATGCATGCCCTTTACTCATTTAAATAATTTATGAACTTTCCAGCATTAAGGAACCTTAGATCACTTAGGGTATATTAGTTTTAAGAATTGTATTATATCTATATTAGTATTATACATACACACATTGTGACTCGCATTCATTGTAAAAAATGTATTAATTGAATAATGATATGATTGATTGCTTGTCTAGAACTAATTAACACTGCAATAAAATCTAGAATAGTGGGATTGGGGGCTAAAATAATTGAATGATTACTTCACGTTTGATTTTTATATTTTTTATGTACTACTATTTACAAAAAGTAATTTACCTGCCCATAAATTACGACAGGACATCCACGATTATATACAAGGAATAATAATGTTTTGATACAACTTTTTGTAGACTGTCCAAATCTCAAAAAAGTTATAAGGTACTAGGTTTGAAAATGTTCAACAAACTCCCTTCAGAAATGGCAGAACTACCTATATCTTAATTCAAGAATAAGTTGTATGGGCTTGTGGTTAATTTACCATTTTATTCTATTCAGAAGTTCTTTGAATCCAAAGAGCTGTCAATGTGATATTTTATAAGATGTTTGTTGTTAGATTAAGTTATAGATTGACTTTTTGCTATAGTTTCCACAGTTGATCTAAATTATTTTGTCTGTCTTTTAGTTTTTTTTTTTTCTGGATTTTATTGTAAGAAGACTTTGTCCTAAGTTATTCATATAATTTAATATAGCGGATTTGACTTTGTCTATTGATTAATGACAATGAAATTCTTATTTATTTATTTTTTATTTTATTTACTTATCCAGAATCATTGGTACTGCAGTAAAACCTAGACAACGTTTTGAATAGCAGAATTGGGGGCTTTTTAATGAGCATTGAAAAATTACAGAACAGCCAGTAAATCCAACAGATTCTCAAGCTCTCTTAACAACATTTATATATGGTAACAATCTTATTTAATTTAAACTTAAACGAATTTAAACTTCGCAGTAATCTTAATGTGGCCATAAAACTGATTGTTCTGGGACAGAAACTCTTATACCGGTTTTAATTGATTAAGTAAAACATATTACACTAACACATGTGATGATAATTTACTTTCTTTTAATAATCGTGTTAGTTTCATTTAAAGGCATGCAATCTTGCAAATTATCCACAGCCATAATTTAAACCAAGGTTTAATTGTAATGGTATTCTTTTAAATTTCACATTTATGTCACTAACTTTGTTTTTCACTTTGGATTGTTCTATACATTATATTACGTTTACAGATCGACGAAATGTTTGTACAGAAGTTCACAATTATTAAAATGAGAAATTAATTTTGGACCTTGACCTTTCAGATATTGATGTTTTCTTCATGTATGGAAGTTGTACCTACCAAGAGTAGTTCAAATGCCAAATTTTACATTTGTCTACCTTTGGGTTTTTGAGTGACAGGCAAAACCCCACAAAAAGGCAGTTTATAGTCGTTTCTCAGTATTTTATAAACATCAAAGCTAAAAAACTATTAGAGCTAAAGAGCTCAAATCTGTGACATTCTATTCCAGACATTTGCTATCATTCAGTGAAACAAGAAAACAGTAACACACAGTGTTACTGTTTTCTTGTTTCACTGAACGATGGCAAATGTCCGGAAAAATCCTGTTTCCTTCACAATCCTTCCATCGTCAAAAATAACCTTCAAACAAAGAATTCTATTCCATTTGAAATTATTTATAATTTGATACATCACATGACTGTGTTTTGTATATTTTGAATTCTCCCAAAAACTGTTTTTGATAAACCCAAAATACGTTCCCTTTAATTTTGACGAAAAAATATATGTTATTTACACTACAACTGACAACATATATGCAAAATTTCTGAAGTCCACCACAAGAGAAGGTGTATTGCAATAAAAACTTTGCAGTATGCAATGTTAGTGCTTTATTAAAACATTTACTATTAAGATACATAAACACGTGTTCCTTCATTATTTAGAAGTATCAATCAAACTGATGTAAAATATTTACTATCAAAGGGAGATAATTTCATTCCTAATTGATTGCAGAACACAGTACCTTACTTAATGTACACAGCCATGGCTGTTCACACCAAAAGCAGTGTGTACTCCAGTACCAAAATATTTTGTTAAATAAGAACCAACTTATATCCCATTCAGAAATTTAATTTTGCATATATTTTGTCAGTTACACTGTAAATCACATATTTATTTCAACAAAATTGAAGGGGTTGTATTTTGGGTTTTTTCAAAACCGTTTTTGGGATAATTCAAATATATAAAACAAAGTCATGTGTGTATAAAATTAAAGATCATTTCAAATTGAAAAGAATGCTACAAATCTAAGCTAAAGAGCTCTAATAGTTCTTTAGCTACGTTGTTTACAAAATATTGAGATATGGCCAAAAACTGCCTTTTTGTGGGGTTTTCCAGTCACTCAAAAACAAAAAGGCACAATAAAACTCTTGGCAGGTACAACTTCCATGCAAAAATTATATAAATTTGAGAGGTCAAGGTCCAGACCATTGGTTCATTTGAGATGGAATGATCTAACACAAACCTACCCACAACACAAATTTCAAGTGTAAGTCACATGCAAACAAATAGCCAGATGAAAAGCTAATTATTTTACGAAATAGCCTATTATGATTGAACCTGTGGTCTGTTTTAGGCAGTTTTACCCAAAAATCAATTTCCTTGAGTAATATAATGTTTAATGTGAATCTTCCAAACCTTGTAGTTAATATAGCTGCAATATGTAAAACAAGTTTTTGAACATACAAATATTTTAATACAAGAATGTGCCAGTAGCCAAATTAAAGTTTTAAACCACATAAAAAGTCATGTTTTTGTTGTACAATTTTCAAAACAATTCAGTAGAGAACTCCTGACCCTTCTACCCTCGTCACAGAGGGTGTGGAACACCCAGGAATATAGAGAGCAGCAGCACCTAATATTTTGGAAATTAGACACTGATTTTGATTTTCCAAAAGGTTATATTTAGTACATACAGAATGAAAAGTAAATAATTGAGATATTTTAAATTCAAACCTATAGATGATTCCAATGTTTCTTCTTGTCCCCTGATATTTGTATCATGTATAGTTCATTTATTAATTTGAACTTTGTTTTTGCTTTTGGTTTGTAATTGATACATTTGTATGAAAGCTCAAAAACATAGATCAATATTATAGAGTATATCTTTGTTATTTACCACATATGATTCTTTTAACTTTATGTCATCCAAGCAACCTATTATTGGTCAAGGCAAAACATAGTTATCCACCCTATAAAAATTATTTGAGTGTCAAAACCACTTATGACAGGGTAAAGTTGAGATTTTGGTGTTCAATTTTTATTTTTATACATACGTAAAATGGATAGAATTGGCAAGATTGACTTTTGCTCATTCATTTAGTACGTTATGTGAGTTGTTTTCACTCAGAAACAATAGGATTCTAATTAAATTACTGCATTGTGTTGTTTTCTATGTAAGAATGCAATAATTTATAAACCTTTATGTTACTACAATGTATTTTATGAATCTGAACGATTTCAACTGAAATTTGAAATTTACACTATACTGAATCTAAGAGAATTAAAAAAAGTAAGTTTCTCATTCTATACGGCAATGAAACTTTGAATAGAAAAGTATGAGCAAGTATTCTTATTCATTAGTGGGTAAGGAATCAATAACTTATGCATGATAATTGATCATATATTAAACTCATAATATATACTATTTCCCCTAAGTTACCACAGGTACTCATCAAAATAGTTTACTTTTGTTTTGAAAACAATTTAGTAGTATTTCAATAACAATTAAGTGTTCAATTAAACTTTACTTCAAAATACAGAAGTATGTGTCAAAAT
This sequence comes from Homalodisca vitripennis, assembly GCF_021130785.1. Taxonomy (NCBI): domain Eukaryota; kingdom Metazoa; phylum Arthropoda; class Insecta; order Hemiptera; family Cicadellidae; genus Homalodisca; species Homalodisca vitripennis. The sequence goes on from NC_060215.1 coordinate 150,424,122, forward strand.
TTTTTTCTTTCAGATCTGATGTTGTTTTTGGAAAAGAAAAACTAAAAAATAAACATTCTTTTAATGATCTTTTTTTAGTGATTAGTACCTTTAAAAATAACATGAAAATTTTTGTACTTTTTGCATAACTAGTTTTATAAATTAAAAAATACTTCAGTAAAAACTACCAGCTTTTTAAAAATTATTAACTATTTCTTATCAGTTGATTCGGTTTAACTCCGGTTTGTTTTAGTTTAACAACTGTTAACTGAACCTACTGACTCTGATCCTGATGACTCTCCACAGAGGAGCAAAACATCTTAAGAATTTAATTGTGTGAGCAATGTTTATACACAGTGTTAACCAGCAAATGTAGATGTTAGATAGGAAACAGTCTGTTTTAAGCCTAAGAACAACGAATGTTGAAGAAGTTATCTGGATCTGTTCATTATGTAACCTTTGAATATCAACAAAATATGTAAAACAAGCTTAAATTATGCATTTTTCCAACAGAATATAGTTGTTGTAATTTAAATTCTTAAAATTTGTTCACTTATACTCAGGGCAAGAGCTGAGTATAACAGCAATCAGTCTATGAGGACCTAACAGCTGCTTCCAGAGTGACAAGATACTCAGGATGGCAAGAGTGAGTTTAGGTCATCGCCTCCAAACAAGATCTCATATTATCAACCAAGAGACAGTACATGTTCAGAGCAGGGTTTGAATTGGGATGAATTTTCACTCTATGCAGCCATTTAAAAATATCACACTGTTATCAGCATATTTAAAAATTTGAATATGTTTTCTTCAATAAATCAGACTTCAAAAAGCATTGCCATAGATAAATTCAAAATGTCATCATTCAAAAGTTCTCTTTTTTATTTTGGACCAAGTGTTTTAATAAAAAATGTTTAATTTCAAATCCAATTAAAAACAATTAGTATTAGACATTATATAAACATAAACGTTAGGGATGTCCTAGAGGATCCATTGGAGTCAGCCAGCAGGTCTGTGAAGACCAATTATTTTCTCTTAAGCTCGAGTAACAAAATCTTATTATATATCACAATACTATACTTATGTATCAAAAAATGTTCACTAAAATTTGTAGTATTAATGTCAGTTTACGTAACTAATCACAAAAATTCAGTTTACTGCTGGATTTTGTTGTACTCAATACATGTGTACTGAAACATTTTTTATTCCTAATACTAAACCAAAGACAACTAAACTTTGCAGATATGTCTTTATTATATAAACATTATCACATGTATTTTTATGCATGTATGCCCATGGTCATCCATAGTACACATTACATTTCCCACCCTGTGCTGTGGGCGCCCATCTACGATTATGAAGTGCCCTTTTTAACTTTCGTATGTAAATTACATTTCTTTTCGATTTTGACATTATACTTCAATTTAAAATGTTTACTTATCTATATAATAACTTGCAATTGTGAGACTTAATTGTACTTAAAAACACGACATACTGTTTTATTATTAGAACATAAAATAAATTAATATGGTGTTGGAACATTAAACACGTGTAAGAAATGAATACACAAATAGAACTACGCTATATTTCTTATATTTAAGTCATGAAATACCTTTAGAATCCAACTAATAAGTTACATGAAATTAATACACAAACATAACAGCTTTGTTTTTTTTTTTTTTTTTTGCTTACTTTAGAAAAACTTGAAAAACAACGCTCAAGGCATAATCCAACTTTTTTTGGAAAAGCCTTGCCTGGTTTTACTACAGAACACAAAAGAAATTAATTAAGTGTTAGAACATCTAATAGATGACAATTAAGCTCCCATGTGCCTACTACACACACAGCTTGTTAATAATGAAGTTTACCAAAACAATCAGCTGAATTGTATAAAAAGTTCATTATCAAGGTCATCGAAACAAAAGACGAAAAATGAATGACACCCAGAAATCCATAGAACATGTATGTTGTTGAGTAAAAATATATTACTCCCGAGTTACAGATAAATAGTATAAATGTAATTCTGAACATTGAGTTCATTTCAATGTCTTTCATAATTTAGTATGATGATCAGGCAATTCTAAGGCATAAACAAGACAATTAACTGTTGGAAAGCCATTGTTTGTGTGGCCAAGCAATAAGAAGATTCATTGTTGATGTGTCACATCTTATCTTGCCTAATATTAAGAGGGGTTGAGATGTCCAGGTGATCTCAATTTAATTTTGAACACTATCTCGAAGGACTTTTTCTCTTTTTGCTAGCAATGTGGGTTGGGATTAACTGAAGCTTGCACTAATGGCCAGGAGCATTTAATGGATCACGTATGATTTGGCACTCTGTGAGAAAGTATCGTAGCCTACTGATCAATTAAATAAAGTAAGGATAAATTTACACTTTTTATAACATGTGGACACAGAACATTCTTATCAATCAGTAACATCAACTATGGCTTTCCAAAATTTAATTTTCATGTTTCCAACTTTGTAAAGACTGCCTGCTTGTCATACTAAAATATAAAGGAAAGTTGATGAAATAATTGCTCAGAATTACCAATAGAAATCAATGTATAATCCCTGATAGGCTCCCACCTAACACCACTAGCACATACACAAAGCTAATCTCCTGCAGCAGTCAATATATAAAAGGTGGCTTTAGTTTGTTTTAGTAAGTGTCCCAAAACGCAATGTTTATCCAGGTTTCAATTTAATAGGACTAGACTACACTATATGAGTTAATAATTTTAAAACCATTGGGTAGTCACAATATTTGAAGTTTTTATCACATCCTGTTCAAAATACCATAAATTAAAATATTTGGCATATGAATATGTCCTTCATGAGGATTAAAAAAGTTGCTTGCAGATTGTCTAAAACAGGTGTACCTGAATTCCCAACAGGCAGGTCTAACTTAAAACAGATTTACAATGTTTTTAAAGTTGGGCTTATATAATCAAAATAATCATAATTATTATTTACTATCATCTTTAGGTCTCAGTGTAAAGAATACGTCACCCTAATGACAGAATTTTGTTCAATTTTAGTTTCCTCAAAAGATGGGGGAAACCCATTTGAAAATCATGATCATTCCAACCTCACCTAGTTTATACCAAATATAAGATACGTTTCTTTAGCATTTATATTAAATATCAACCTTCTAATTAAACATGATTGTGTCTGTTATAGATAAATGCCTGTTAATTACTCGTCTAATTTATTACAGCCTATAAACCTACTCAATGGCTGATTCATAGCCTCAAAACCCTTACCTCTTTTTACAGCTTCTTCGTAAGTTATACATATTTGTTTTGAGTCCTTAGCCCCCATAACAATTTCCTATGAATAATTTGGTTTATTTGAATCCATAAAATTACTTTGAATCGCCTAGAAAACAACTCTTTACAACCAAATACATACTTTACACAACAAGCAAGCGAAAAGATTATTTAATGAATGAATTGAATAAATAAGAAACAAATATTTATATCAAGTCAGCTGATTCAAAAAGACGTATAGTTACAGCAGAAAGTCAGATATAGATCGCTGTTGGTTAATCTATTCTAAGTTAGTTGTGTTTCTATAGTACTATTCAAAGATTGTCAAAAAATGCAAGCAAGGTTGACCAAAGGTCTGACCTTTTAAACTTTTCCGTATATTAAAACATAACAAATAAGTATGAAGTATGAGTATGAGTGTATGGTGCAAAATACAATGCAGTATCACATGCTTTCTTTCATCAAAACAACCATAATATTGTATTGTGTTTACATTTATGTTGATTTTCACATTATTGCAAATTTGTTTACATATATTTTTTAATTTGTTTTCGTTAATAATTTGATACAGCTTCAAGATTTCCAAGTCACCAAAACATCTATTAATATGATGTTATTGCTCAAATGAATCACGTGAAAGTTTCAAAAGCTTTATATAGGGTGGCTATGAACAAGACATAATACACCATTATATGCGAGTAAACTTTAGAGGTATCAGATGAAATATTTTGAATTTGAGGTAAACGAATATAGTCATATACTAAAAAAGTTACTTAGAAACGGACGTCCAAATTTTGTATTTATTTATGATATCAACGGCAAAGCGAATTCCACAATGGAACAGCCGATGTGGGCATTTATTACAAAACAATTGTCAGAACAACTTCTAATACTATGGTATTAGTATTTCGTAGTAATGCTATGAATACTATACTAGATATATTTGGAATTTTACAATACACCATGTAACTTAAATAAATCAATTCCATAACAAACATTACAACATGCAGTTAAAACAAGTGAACAGAAAAAATATATAATTAATAATACCAATTTATCAACAAACTTGAACATCACGTGTATACAAATTACTCAATAAGTTGAATGTAGGCTAATGGCAATACAACAATAATAGGTTATTGACAATAAGAAGCATATGCAACAAATAAATAACGATACAAAAGTATAAAATGCTAAAGTTGTTGTATGTTGGTCTCAAGGCGTATTTGCTGGATATATATCGTTAGAATAATTAATTAGGGTGTATATTATGTTGATATGCATTTTAACGACAAGATGATATACAGCAGTTTTGGACTAAAGTATATATAATTATATATTTAGAATTCATTAAAATACATATTAATAGTTAATATATGTAAAAGTGATAATTTATGCTGACCTGGAGAAAAACTCAAACTAAAATTATTTCCTACTCATGTGCCATTGGAAAAATATATTTGACGAACTAAACAGTTGACTTGAATTGATATTATTTTTTTTTTTTTTTAATTAATGTAAGCCTTTCAAAACAACATGCCAGTATACATACAGGCAACAATAAAGTTTAATATAAGAAGTAGTAATAATTTACTGTTATTTCAAGAATTATAATAAAATAGTATAATAGACATAATAGACTCTAATCGGCTTATTTCAAATAAACAAAAACAATAAGACAGTTTACCTTGTGCCGGAATAATGTTAGCTAATTTATCTAATTTATTAAGGTCAGCAAGAGCACGTGAAAACGCTGGGTGAAATGAACGCTTTCATACTTAGTTATTAGTTATTTATTTTTGTAGTTAATTGTTACGTATTCTATTCAATAGAATATACTAACAATTTAAACTAAAGTAACAAAAAAATCAGTTGAACAGAAAACGCTTTAATGTAATTTAAACATTAAAAAATAAATTAATACAGATTTAAATTTTATAAAAACATACTAAAACAAAGAAGCTAATACCATGTCTTCATATCTTGGATTTATTAAACGACAAATTCTGAACCCTAGTCTCATAGGCACTTCTAGGTACTTTTTAATCTGTTAATTATCAACGACATGAAAACATGAATTTATTTTAAATAAGAAGACTACTATGTTTAAATTGTGTTATTGACAAAGGGTGGTTTAAAAGAACTTCAGAACTATTTACGATAGCAAATGTTCAGAATCCTATTAACACAAATAACTAATAAAATGTGTATACAAAATAAAGGGGCCGTCCCTAAATTACGTAACGCTCCACAGGGAGGGGGGTCAGCAGCGTTACGCATCGTTACGGGGGAAGATGGGAGGGTTTGGAGTTGCGTTACATAACTATTACAACTCAACTATTAATAGCTTGAATTCGTTCACAAAATTGTCCTCGTTCCCCCTAAGATTTTAAATTGGTATTATATTGTCCTCCCTTAAAAGCAATCAGAAAGAAGTCTGAATCCTCCATTTAAATGTCTCCTTAACAAGTAAAGCATTTTAAATCTCTTTATGTCAAGCGTTTTTTACCGCTTGAGTGGGGGTTTTCAACGTTTAAGCCATACGTTTACATTGTTTAATAAAATATTTGTTTGGAGAAACTGTATCTCTCACTTACCGCTCAGTTTTAAGGCCAATATTATACGGATTGAAAACCCATGAACGCAGAAACAGCAGAAAAGTTTGGGACCTACGTTACCTTCTTCTTCTTCTATGTGGCGGCATATTGCCTTGCACTTAAGCCTCAAGGGCCTTTTGCGCACCCCAGAATCACACCATGAGACCTATCAGTCTACGGTTTCAGTAGTTCTACAAACCGCCGAAAACAACCTATGAGGTTCACTCGGGGAAATTCACCACCCTTATCCAAACTACCAAAGATGGCATACAGCTCCCTTGCTATTGCAGGGCAACCAAAGATTTTCAGCAGTTTTCTCCTGTTCATCACACATTCTATAGAGCGGATCCTCCCGAAGGATGCCAACTCTATGAAGACGCTTCTTCGGGTGATCGTGTCCCGTAATCAGACCTATAATCCGAGAAGACACCGATCTACTTAGTGAGAGAAGGTCAGACGCCACCCTACGTTACATTACGATGCATACTAGACGAGCAACAATTTTCATGCCGACAGACGCGTTAATAAGCAAAAGTATAGAGTTTTCACCAAGCGACGCCTAAAATTCGGTGAGCTGTAAGTCCACGTATTTGACTATACGAGCCGAATTCTAGCAGAACGTCAGAGCGCAACGTTCTATGCATAATCCACACGTTTGGGATAATCCAGGATTGGACCACGGACAATGTTGGTGGCAATGTTACGTAATTATTTAGGGGGGTTTGTTTACAGTTATAAGTCCGTTACAAAAGGGAGAGGGGGTCTGAGTTTTGTGCTTCTTAATTAAGGGACGTCTCGCAATGTAAATTAAATTATTTTATTGCTCCAACTACAGAGAAGAGTCAATTAAAATTACCAAGCATCCGCAAAATAAAGAACAGCGATACAGTATGGTTAATAAGCAAAGTCTGCATCTATGCAATCATTGAGCCAGAAAAAAAATCATTCTGTAACTGACGCCTGTTTAACTGTCAGTTCCATGTTCCATCTTCCATCCATATTACTATATTACTACAATTACTGTATTTGTGTTGTTATGTATTGTGATTGACTGGAGGGTTTACATATAATAAAATATTTCAGAATAATTACAATATTCTCCTATGGCATATTATGTAAGTACTGCGTCGGTGATTATATGGGTATTTTACACAAGTCTAGACTTAATTCCCTAAAACTGTAAAATTATAATATAGAGTCAGTAGAGAGGTTAAACATTCCTAGTGAATTTAATAAGACAGTAGGCTAGTCTACTAAGATAAAGATATATATCTATTATATATAGTTTTAAAATAAGTACATTAAAATTTTATACAAAAGGGAGGAATCCAATAGGTACCACAATAGATGGCTAATAAATAATTACACAAATTTTAGATTGCTTAGTTATGGGTTAAATATTCAAATTTTAAAAATCTGTTGTTTGTTTAACTGATTTCTTCTAGGGCAAATATTTCCAATTGTGAGTGGTGTAGTACAGGTATTGATACCTAAGTACTATGTGTGAAGAAACAATTGAACTTTGTAGTTGTAAGCTAGTGATACTTTGCAGAAGATGATATCAGTGAAATCAACTAACCAGAGTTGCAAGCCATTGTTTTGACATTCTTGGCTTACTAAACTCATCACAAAATAAAACTACATATGGTTTTAACTCATTCACAGTGACATGACTCACCCATTACTCATATTACACTTTTAGTTGAGAACCCTACTGGTTTTTGTCCAGCCTACTGTATTTGCGAGATGTATATTTTAGAAGTGTTTTAACCGATTTAATAGGGAATTGAAATGGAAAGAACTATGTTTTATAACTTGTTTATGTATTTATTACAAGGTAAACACCATTTTACAACTGACAATAATGTACAATATGGTAGGACATAAAGAAATCTTATATAGTTTAGGCAGAAAGTTCAATTGTAACAACCAACAATTATAATCATGATAAAATCAAATTTAACAACATAGCGAACATGTTAAGGGGTTATGATCAGAAATAACACTGTTTTATAACATTGACAGTGGAAATAGCATTTTGCTGTTCTATTTATGTACTAGAATTGTCAACTCATAGCTTATCTAAGCGTAAAGTGGTCAGTGCTGAATCAATCAGAGTCGTTTCTACTTTGTACCTGGAGTATAAGTATAACATCCATTGGTCCATTGAATTCTATTCAAGTACTGTGCCAACTTCAATTTTTTAATATTTAAATATATTAAATCAGCTACAAATAAATAATATAATAAATTAGTGTGGCAGCATGTCAGGCTGTAAAACATAAATCCTTATCCCAAAAAAGTGGCACGGAAAAAAAACATTCAAACATGGACACAGAGACAATCTATAGACTCTTTATAAACATGGTACACGTAAAAAAATTCTGGACCCAAATGCAATAAAATAAAATTTTAACTGTTTTACATTGGTCTTTGGAGTAACCTTGGTAGCAACAAGAAAACATTTGAGTAAACAAACAGAGTATTCGGTAAAGTTAGCGATATGAAATTGTTCAGTAAATTTTCAACACGTGATGAATTTACTTTGTTGGATTTTTTGGTTTCATATATAGCTGGAACATTTGAACGTAACCTGTATTGTCTTATACATTATGTCAAGTTCTTTGATACTCATCTGTAACGATTTATAAATTAATGAAAGTTATGTTTTTGTATGACAGACATGTTTCAATAATTTAGTTGAAATTCCTTTCTGTTTCTCATCACAAGTACAATATTGAGATAAGCAGTTGAAACTGCTTCTTGTTGTACCGGAGATGGCCTCTCCTTTCTAGCTATCACTGAACTTATGGTCATAACATCTTGCCAGTCTAGTACAGTAAAGGTGCAGTGATTCGAGTTCTATTGTTCAAGGTGGTTTTGATAAAAATACAATTATAGAATTACAGCAATATAGAAAGTAATTATCATACTGCACATTAAACACATTGCTATATTTTCCTCACATTTTCTTCTCTGTTATCATCTTCTCACAATTTGTGTGCGTCATATAACCGTTCTTTGCCACCTTAAACTAATTTATACTGATAATTGTTGTATGTTTCCGCAAAGTTTGAATTTATTATAGCTCAAACCTCGAGATACCATCTGCCCCAATGAGCCTTAAATGATCAAAACTATATTTTACTTAGTTATATCTACTTTGTACGAGATATGGTAAATATCTGATCTTTTTTACATCTTGCATTTGGAACAACCCATTGACCCAAGTTCACGGTGGAGAGGGATTTTAGCAAGTAACCCATCACATGCTGGCAGCCCATTGCCTCCTCCTTTTCTTCTTCTTCTAAGGGGTGGCCTATTGCCGTGACAAGCCTCAAGGGGCTTTTGCGCACCTTGGAAGCACACCATGAGGCCTTTCAGTCAACGGTTTCAGCAGTTCTACAAACCGCCGAAAACAACTGATGTCATAGTATGAAGCTGCATATTGTACCATTGTATTCCACTTTGGCACAATGTATACATAAAAGATTTTGCTTTAAATTATATAAAAAACTTAGCACTTCTTAATTGAGCTGTGGTATTGATGAGACACAAAAGCCTCTGGTGATGAATATAAAAAGGATCCTCAAATTAAAAAAAAATAGTTACACGATTTAAAAATGTCTTCATTGGAGTGGGAGGAATCAGTTTATTGATGGAATTGAAACTGCTAGAAGAAATCTTGGAAACTTTTATTGTTTCCACGCAGCAAACTGTGAAATCCGTTGTGTAACTGGTAACGCTTCGGAGAGTTCAACGTCAATGTAGATTAGATATAAATAAAATGTGTTGTTTGAATTTTAACACTTTGGGGAGTTTGACATTTTAGAAAGTGAGTTCTGCAAAATATTCAAATTTTGATTTTAACCCTTTGGGTTTATAGAAAGTGAGTTAAGCAAAATATTCAAATTTTATTTCGCCGTTAATTGTTTCACACACAGTAAATGAGTGCACCTGTATTTGGTGGAGAGTATTACACATCAATTTCTATTGATATTGTTTTATATGGGCAAGAGGCTCCTTGGTTGTTACAGGGTAAAAGCAGCTAACAGTTCTTACTGGAAAACTATACTTAGGCTAAGAACTGGCTACGGTTTCCTCTCACAAAGCACAAGCCACTAGCCACTAGTGCTAGCGGTTAAATTCACTCAACATTTCACATCGCTGAACTACTCTTACATAATTTATTTTAAACACAGAATAATACCACCTTGTTTCTGGTATTATTCTTTGTATGAAAATCGCCTACTAAAATTAAAATACAGAGGAATTATATAGACTATATAGAAAGTAATCTTGTTTTTAGAAGTATTAAAAATATACTCCGGAATGTCCCATACAACTTTTACTCACTTTTACGAAGTACTTTTACGTCAATTAAAGAAAGACAATCTGGAATATCAGTACTATTTAATAACTAATACATGGAATATGTGAAGAAATGCATGGAACCTGGAAGAAAATCTACATAACCTCAGAAACTGTTTTTAAAATGAGTTGTGGAGACAGAGTAAAAATACAATCTGAATCTAGGAGAATTTTTAAGATGAACCATCACCTTGATAATGTTTCAAGCCCATTCTTGTACGCTATTCATTGACTTGTGGAGGGGAGTATTTCAAAGTTACCATTACAATAGAGTGATTCATCTTCAGAGCACAATAGAATATGGGATAAGCCTATTTTCCGGGCAGATGAATATGTACTTTGTTACAAAGCTATTTTATTATATTTAATAATTGAGACCATTTCATTTGTTTCAGACCTGTATTGGAAATAAAGTAAACGATGATCACAAATCGGAGTATCAGCAATCATATAGATGGATCAGAATGAGAGGCATCATTGGACTTTTGTCACTCATGTTTAGCGTTGGACTTCTGTACAAAAATGAGGTGGGCCTAGCACTTAATTTTGTTTTCAATCACCAATAACAGTCAATTAGGTTAATAATCCCATAGCTCGTGTATTGGCATATATTACAGTTTCATGAAATAAATTTAGTTCAATCTAACACTGGTTTTGGGATAGGTAAAATATTTACTATCAAATTATTTTAGTGTAAAGATAAAGCGTTCTTGCTATGATTTACAAACATTTGTAAATACCGTGGCAATTACATTTGTTATAATTTAATTATCTGTTATCTTTGTATTCATACAGTAAGTGTATAATTATGCATTTTATCATCTTTGAAGCTCAAAGAGGCATGCTCTGTGTTAGTTGTAGCTGTCGTACTGACCTAATCTGTGTGACATTAAAACACTATATTATTCATATTTAATTTTCATTTAGAAACTTTAGAGAACAACTTGAAATAACTTTCTACCAAAATAATCTAACTTCCACAAAAAAATTGTAAATTTCTGATATTACTTTGGATGACAATGGGATATAGAAAATCACATGTCACTTAAACGGAAAACTAAATTCATGTTGTTATGTAGTGTTTTTATATCTTAACAATGTAATGTTCTATTGGGCTAATAAATAAATCATTTAATTTAAAATTGGTTAAGAAACTTAAGAAATTCTGTTTCCTATATTTCCATAAACGCATGCTGGGGTGAATGCTACATCTAACATGAAGGTTATCGCTAATAAAAATGAAATGAAAACTCTATAAAATTGCTATTTTAAGTTTTGTACTTTGGGGACACCAACCACAAACCCTACTTATCAGACAAAACAAAAATCTCTTAACTTTCAAAAGGGGTTTCAAAAATGTTTCATTAAAATTTCATCCTAATTTGTTCGATACCGGTTTAATAAAAAAGATTAAGATCGTCTTATTTACTTCAAGCAGGGCAAAATTAATCCTTTGCTTTCCACTCCAAAACTGATCTTGCTAATTGATCATCCTTGATAAAGCGCAATAAAAATTCTTTATTGTTTTGGTGACCTGACTTGATTATGATATTCATTTGATTGAATCGGCTTCTACAATCTGAGTGGTTCAGATTGTTGTAAGCAAACAGAATTATTATAATAAATTAAATAATATCATATTCCTAAGTGGTTTCATTACGGCAAACAGTTAGCAAAAAGAGAAAATAATAAACTGTCAGGAAATCGCACTTTTGCCAATTTTCTATGTTGATAAAGAAAGTAGCCTATGAACAGCTTCTTTACCTGGAGGGAAATAATCTACTGGAGAAGCAGCATAATAGTTTTAGGAAGAAGAAAATTACAAAGTGGGCTTTAATTAAAATTGTATCTTTCAACTCAGTGTTAGCTGTAGGCCCCACAATTTTGGACTGTAATAAGATATTTGATTAGGGTTTGCCATATCACGGGATTTACCTGGAGATTACCAGATTTAGAAGGTAAAAATATAGCTCCGGTGAATTTGAACAAACACCTAAAATTCTTCTCTTTTTAAAGTTTTCCTATAAAAATGTGTTGTATAATGGAAATGTCTTGAAATTGTATTTTAAAGTGAAAAATACTATTTGTGTCTGCGATTTTATAACATCATGTACTGATTGCCAAAGCTACACCCACATTCCTTTTAAACTTAATACGTTATTATTATCGTTTGGCTGTAGTGGGTAACACTATTATCTTTCACCTACATTTAATGTTGATCGCTGAGATTACAAAGATTTACGGCATCGGCCAAATTGACACAAGTGAACCTAACATCATGTAGTATCATGTATATGATGTCTGAATAAAGATAAGACTTAAAGTATTAAATTTAGTTTAAGTAACAATACTAGTAACAATGAAGTTACATTTCTGGATGTGTTTGTTACAATCAAATATGAAATGGGATTCTCATATTGTGAACATATGTAAAAGGATTTCAAAAAGTACCTTTTATGATTAGAAAGTTAAAATTATCTGTTTGTGTAGATGTATTAATGACAGTTTGTCATGCATACATACAAAACCATTTATCGTATGGAATAATTGTCTGGGGCTGTGATACTAATGTAGGAAAGCTTTTAATTGTAGAAAAGAGAGTTTTAAGAATTATTTGTAATGTTAGTTGTAAAACTTATTGTCAACCTTTATTTAAAAGTCTTGGTATTCTAACTGTTCCTTCATTGTACTTAATGCAGCTGCTATTGTATATAAGAGCAAGTTTAGATTGTATTCCCACAAATAGCTCAGTTCATGACTATATTACCACACAGAGTAACTTTCTTAGGATTGGGCAATGTAATTTTCAAACAACCATTAAATCAACTTTTGAATTGGGTTAAAGAATATATAACTTGTTACCCAAAGGAATAAAATGTCTAGATGATAAAAAATTTAAACAGAAGTTAAAATCAGTGCTGATAGAATGTATATGCGATACTAAGGAATTTATAATATATTGCAATCACAATAAAAATTCAGTATTATAGCCTAGTTACGTGGCCTATGTCAGATGATGTGTTTTTTTTTTAACATGTGAACTTGACAATGCCATGCATGTAAATGTGTATTACGGCAATAAAACAAATTGATTTGATTTGATTTGAAAATTGGTTTGACTAACCGAATCAAGAAGCAATTGATGGTAGTGAGGACTACACATTTCAGCCATAAGTGTGTTATTGTGTCTGATTTAAAATATTTTAACACTTTTAGAGGGAATTTGGAATAGCTATTAATGTTTCAAAATATTGAACAGTTAATTCTGGATTTCTTTTCTACGATGGCCTATGATATATTACAGGTGTGGACAGTGGTACGCCAAGAGTTGTACGATAGTGTATCGAAGAGTGTTGTAGAGTTGGACAATAGAGGGGGAGTTGACCCGGCCAATGAAGGCAAGATTGTGTTTCTCCAAGGTCGTATTCAAGTGAACGAGCCGCTCACAGAGCCTGAGTATGGGGTCACTATAGGAGCAGTCAAGCTCAAGAGACGTGTACAGATGTACCAGTGGGTGGAGTTGCATCGACAACCGTCGTCATGGTATGGTTCAGTGATTTGTATAGTTTGAACTTTATCTTAGTTCAGTATTAAAGTGCAAAACACTTAATTGTTGTAAAAACCATGTTTACTGCATGAAACTCTGTGTGATTGTAACTCGGGAATACAACCTGTAAGGGCTATGTAGAAAGTAAACTCCAATTTCATTTAGCATGAGAAGTAGTACGAGGAGTTGAATGATTGTTGTATTATCGTGAAGAATAGAAGGACTGAGCCGGTTCAATACCTATATCTCCCCGGCTCATGTGTGTTTTATATAGTTTATGTGTGTGTGGTTTTTATTGGCTGCAGAGCCCACTGACCATTTTGAAGGCGTTTGGCCTTTCCGGGAGAGTGGTAGTGACTCCGAGCCGTGGTGTACAAGTTAGGAGTAGCTCCAGTTTTAATATTTTGTTTAATTAAGTGTTTGTTATAGTTTGCTGAGCTGTTTTTCCTTCTGACATGTGCGGCTAAGTTTACGGCCCCTCACTGATGAGGTCCAGGAGAGATTGAGTTGATTTTCTGCTGTCATCTCTCCATCATGCGTGGTCGCAGAGAACCTTCCGCTTTTGCGCTCTGCTGAAGGACGGCCACCATGATGGACATTTCTACTAGTCAACATCTGTGATACCCTGCCCATATTCTTTATTTATTTGTTATTGGTTATTGTTGCCATTCATATAGTTTATATTTTGTTTATTTTAATTTTAAGTTAGTTTTAGATATTATTTAGTTATTTCTTGGATTTCATTAGGAGCCCGCCCTTAGCCAAAGGATACCGGGTGGAATTGGCATTTCTTGTTTCAAAATTATGGCGTTTCTAATTTTTGTATGCAGTGCACCTGACGAGGATTGTTTGAGGTATACTACTGCAGGCACCTTTTATTTTTTTTTTTATTTATAGTATATATATATATATATATATATATATATTTATATTGACGGGATAGGCCTATGCTGTGTCTTAGTAAATGAACCTGAGTATACTGACCACGGTGTTCTTTTTTACCTAGTTTTTGTTTTTGATCCGGCATCCCGTTCGCCACCATTGGGCGCGCGCGCTTCCCTGATGGTTTTGCTGTGGTGTGCGAGCGGCGATGTACGGTACCAATGGTAGCAGAGCGTGGTTAGCTGCTCTCTCAGCTGTCTCTCAGTTCTGGTTTTGTTTGTTGGTGTAGGTTAGTGTTTAGGTAGGGGGAGGTTAGAGTACACAACTTTTTTTTTCATTAGGAGCTCGCCCTAGCACAGGATACCGGGTGGAATTGGTTTAGTGTCTTGCTTCCTGCAGACTTACCCTTTGCAGGGAGCAAGGGACTCTAAATTGCTTAACCGCTAAATTTATCTAACTGTACTCTACTTCTCCCCTATCAATGTGTTGTTTTGTTATATTTATTGCTTCTGTGTTTGTAGGTTGTGGTTAGTGTATATTTGCAGGGTATCCTTCTATTAGGTTAGCAGGTATTAAGTTCTTCACTTGGACCTCGTCAGTGTAAGCCTTTTGTGAGTTGAGTCCACTTAGGTTACTAAGTAATTGTTGCGTACGCTTTGTTGTTTATTGTTGTATTTATTTGTCTTAATTGTTTGGTATGGCGTTTTCCCTGGTGCCTGAACATCTACGCAAGCCCGAGTTGGTTTTTGAGGGTCCTGGCGAGAGGACAGAAGCCCGAGGGAGATGTGAGGGCATTAAGAGCTCAATTACGGCTTGTATAGCGTTGGACCGCAGCTGGAATGCAGAGTTTCCAAATTAACACAGAATTTGAGTTTTGTAAAACCCGAATGGAGGAATTAGAAGACGATATTAATTTTGAGTCACTTCCCATGTCCGGGTCAGCAAAGGCTAGATTGGCATCTCAGCTTTTACATTGGCGTGACAGAATAGTTTTACTTATGTCAGCTCCTAGTTTTAGGACTCTGATATTAAAAGTTGGGCTTTTTCGGCCAGTAACAAATTAAAACAAGCCTTAGATGGTTTGAGTGAGGTGCGCTCGGTGAAAGAGAAGGGGGTACTATTTACCGCTGTCACTCCAACGGAGGTTCCCACTACCATTACTTTCGCTAACCATCCACCGGCTCTTTCTTTCGAGCCTCCCATAGTTTTACTATGTCTCCGATGGGTAGTGGCCCTCCTGAAGCGGCTGGTGAGGCATCATCTATAGTTGTGCCTTCCTTTTCTAGCTTTGGCAAACTGCCCCATCCTTTGGGGAGTGTTTTAAACAACACTTCCCCAGAGTTGATGGACTTGACACTAATTTACTTATCCATTTCCCTTCTGGAAGTTTTAAGCTAAGAGAATTTCCTGGTATGACAGATGCCATGCTTATGGAGATTTTTAGCGCAGTTTTCCTTAAGGCCGCTTTTTTGATCGCCTTCTAGACTGCCTTAAGAGAGGTGCCACCTTTGACCAGTTCCACGCCGAGATCTTGGAGTTCTTTGTACCTGCTCGGTTAGGGAGCGCTTGCGGGTGGAACGCGTTTAAACCGTCCTCAGGCACCAGACGAGACGTTGAGCCATTTTGTCGGGGAGATACGGGATGTAGCCCGGTGTTTGCGCTTGAGCTTGAGCGAAACGGAGTTTGGTGAGCCTTATTTTTGGAGGGCATTAAACCTGAAGAACGCTCCCGTTTGATTTTTTGTAGCCGTCCCCGCATCTTTTGCGGATTTGGACCGCCTCTCCATCATCTCTAGAGGGGTTCAGGATGCGGATGATCAAAGGGAGGCCATGTCGAGGCATCTTCCTCACTTGCCTCCGGGGCCGGTCCATGCTCCGGTGCAGTCTGAGCCAGCAGCTGCTCCTTCCCGTAGGCAGCCTCCTACCTGTTATGGCTGCAAGCAAGTGGGACATAATAGAACCGTTTTGTCCACTTAATAAAAAAAACTAGTAAGCTTGCGGACGAGTAAGCCTGACTCGTGCCGTAAAGGTAATTTTGAGGGCAAATATGTACCTGATTTTGATGGAAAAAGGGTAGCTGGTTTAATACAGAACAGAAAGAAATAGACTTGGGGACAGTTATCATCGTTGGCCGAGAGGGGAGGTTGCTGCTCTGGCTGCGCAGGGAGTTAGGGCTGCCCGCTCAACCTGCCCACAACTGGATGTACTTGTGGGGAATGTGGTGCAGAAGGCCCTGGTTGATTCTGGGTCAGCACGCAGCCTGATTCTTTCTTTGTCGTTTTTTGAAGATCTAAAATCCTCTGGGCTAATAACGGCAGGTTGAGCCTAGTTCACTTATCTGCTGGACTGCTTCACGCACACCTTTACCTATTATCTGTAGTGCCCAGATTCACATCAAAAATTAATTATTTCTCTTGGGATTGGAGCTTTTTGGTGGCTAAGGACCTGACTTTTCCTTTCATCTTGGGAGCAGATTTTATCGGAAAAAACTGGCATGATTTTGGATTTGGCCTCCAGTCATGTTTTCTTTGCTTTCGCCAGGCGGGTGCTCGTTCCCTTTTCAGATGTCGAGTCTCGTGGGACTGCTGCCTTAGAGATGGAAGATAAGAGCTTGACTCCTCCTGACCAACTAGGACATCTTACGCCGAAAGAGGCTGAGGACATAAGGCAGATTTTGTTTCCAGTTTTCCTGAAGTCCTAACTGACAAACTGGGCACGACCAATCTCTTGGAATACGAGATTCGTCTTACAGACACCCGTCCTGTACGTTCCCATCCATATAAGCTTGCTCCGCCCAAGATGGAAATTCTGAGAAATATGATTGATGATTTACTTAAGAGTGGGGTAATCGAGCCGTCTTGCTCAAATTTTTCCAGTCCAGCGTTTCTAGTGCCGAAACCTAATGGGAAGTCCAGATTGGTCCTGGATTATCGAAAGCTCAATGCTCAGATAGAAATTGACTCCGTGCCTCTCCCCGATTTGCATTCTGCTTTCGACTGGTTTGGTAAGGCCAAGTATTTTCTCCATTTTTTGATCTTAATCAGGCATATCATCAGATTCCTCTAAAACACGAGTCTCGACCTCTCACTGCCTTTTGTGTGCCTTGGAATTTGTACCAGTTCACCCGAGTGCCAATGGGCTTGGCTGTGGGGGCCTCCAAACACTCACCAGACTCCTGGATTCTATCTTTCATGATGTCAAATTTAAGTTCGTGTTCAACTATCTGGATGACCTGCTTGTGTACAGTGAGAGTTATGAGGAGCACTTGACTCATCTAGAGGAAGTTCTAACTAGGCTGCGAGAGTCTGGCCTTACCGTCAATCCTGAAAAGGTGAGTTTTGCTCAGCCAGAAATATCGTTTCTGGGTCATCTTGTCTCTTCTCGAGGTGTTTGTATTGATCCAGAGAGAACCCAGGCAATCAGGAGTTTTCCTCCTCCTAAGGATGCCAAGGGGATTGCCCGTTTTGTGGGAATGATAAATTTTTATCGTCGTTTTTCATTCCCCAATGTTGCTGAAGTGGCGGCCCCTCTGAACTCTCTTAGGAAAAAGGGTGCCAAGTTTTGAGTGGGGTGAAGCGCAACAGACTGCTTTTGAGCAGCTGAAAGAGGCAGTGATGCAGCCTCCAGTCTTGGCTATGCCTGATTTCAGTCGTAAGTTCGTCTTGCAAACTGATGCTTCCTCCTTAGCCGTTGCTGCTGTTTTTATCGCAAGAAGTAGATGGTATCCGGCAGCCCATAGCTTATGCTTCACGCACGTTAACCCCTTGTGAGAAGAAGAGTTGTTTCTGTTTATGAGCTGGAATGTTTGGCTGTCGTGTTTGGAATTAATAAGTTCAGGCGTTACCTAGAACATAAAGAATTTTTGTTGGAAAACCGACAACCAGGCACTTTCTTGGCTCCTTGCCCCACCCCCGTCAGCTCGGGAAGATTGGTCGCTGGGTAGTCCAAATTTCTGCCCTTAAGTTCACAGTGCAGCACGTGCGAGGCACCCAAAATATCATAGCGGACACTCTGTCACGCATGTATCACTTACCCAACGACCACCAGAATTTATCAGAGCCGCCATGTTGTGGCGTGCTCCTAGACTTTCCTCTGGCATTTTCGGACATTGTTCCACACCAACTTAAGGATCCCCGAGCTGACTGCTATCATCAATGAGCTTAAAAACGGAGGTGCCCACCCCCCTTATTATCTGTACCGAGGTGCTCTATGCTGCCGTGACAAGCAGCGGAGAAAACCTAAGTTAGTGCTGCCAAGCTTTCTTGTACCGATGGTCTTTCAGTATTTTCATTCTTCTCCTGTGGGCGGACATCTAGGAATTCATAAGACCATCGCGAAGATTAGGGATCAGTTCATCTGGAAAAGTATGGACCGGGATATTGCAGCTCGAGTACGTTCTTGTGAACTGTGCTCGCTAAGCAAACTCGCTCAAAATACCAAGTTGGGTCTTTTGTCAATCTGAGGTGGCGGAAAAACCTTTGGAGAAGGTTTTTCATTTACTATGTTGGGCCTCTCTCCCGCGTAGCAAGTCCGGAAATAAGTTTCCTACTTGTTTGTGTGGATGCCTTCTCCAAGTTTGTTTGGTTGTTCCCATTGCGGAGTGCTACCCGCGCAGCTCACGGTGCAAGCACTTCGTAACCATTTTTTTTCAACACTTTGGAATCCCCGCCACCTTAGTTTCCGATAATGGTTCACAGTTTGTCTCCAATATCTTTTAAAAGAATGTGCTTTTGGGCACGGAATCCGCCATGTGACTACTTCCCCTTTCTATCCTCAGCCTTCTCACGCCGAACGGTTTAAATCGCAATCTTCGATCTGCTCTCATTGCCTTTCATGCGGAAAATCAGACCACCTGGGATCAACAACTACCTTGGATCCAATTTGCCTTTTAATACGGCCCAGCATGAAAGTCACAAGGCGGTACCTTTCGAGTTATTAATTTGGCTTTCCGCCAAACAACCCTTTGGCGAACCTTTGGAAAATTAGCGATCTTCTGCCACCCTCCTGGTACTCCCAATGTGAAAGCCACTTGGGAGGCAGCCAGGCGAATCTCATTCGGGCTAGGGAGTTAGTAAGGAGGAAGTACAACCGAGGTCGTATTGCCAATCCCTTCCAGGTGGGGGATCTAGTTTACTGCAAGGCTCACCCAGTCAGTTCGGGCTGTGGATAAAAGAGCTGCTAAACTTTGCTACAGGTGGACTGGGTCCCCCACCGCATCTTGAAGTTTCTGACTCCGGTGGACTGCCCGACTGGGAGATCCTCAGTCCGGGAAGATTTTCAGGAAGGCGCACATATCCCATCTGAAGCCTTGCCGGAGTCATCCGTGATTTCTCTTTAGTCTGTGCGGGAGGGTTTTAGGTCCAGAGGCCTGATCACCTCTGCTCTTTCCTTCCTGATCAAGGTTTCCTGTTTTCTTCTTTGTACCCACGCAACTCTTGGAGTGATTTCTTGCCTCCAACTGGATTTTCTTGGTTTTTCCCTTCTGCAGACTTCAGGGTTTCCGGTTTATAATTCTTCAACCATTGGGGGGGAGAGGCATTTCGTTTGGTTCTTCATTTTGAAGAAATTAACAGAGGGGAGTTCCTCCTTTTGGGGGGGGAGTCTGAGCCGGTTCAATACCTATATCTCCCCGGCTCATGTGTGTTTTATATAGTGTATGTGTGTGTGGTTTATTGGCTGCAGAGCCCACTGACCATTTGAAGGCTTTTGGCCTTTCCGGGAGAGTGGTAGTGACTCCGAGCCGTGGTGTACAAGTTAGGATACTCCAGTTTAATATTTTGTTTAATTAAGTGTTTGTTAGTTTTGCTGAGCTGTTTTCCTTCTGACATGTGCGGCTAAGTTTTACGGCCCCTCACTGACGAGGTCCAGGAGATGAGTTGATTTTCTGCTGTCATCTCTCCATCATGCGTGATCGCAGAGAACCTTCGCTTTTGCGCTCTGCTGAAGGACGGCCACCATGATGGACATTTCTACTAGTCAACATCTGTGATACCCTGCCCATATTCTTTATTTATTTGTTATTGTTATTGTTGCCATTCATATAGTTTATATTTTGTTATTTAATTTTAAGTTAGTTTTAGATATTATTTAGTTTATTCTTGGATTTCATTAGGAGCCCGCCCTTAGCCAAAGGATACCGGGTGGAATTGGCATTTCTTGTTTCAAATTATGGCGTTTCTAATTTTTGTATGCAGGTGCAACCTGACGAGGATTGTTTGAGGTATACTACTGCAGGCACCTTTTATTTTTTTTTTATTTATAGTATATATATAAATATATATAATATATTTATATTGCGGGATAGGCCTATGCTGTGTCCTTAGTAAATGAACCTGAGTATACTGACCACGGTGTTCTTTTTTTAACCTAGTTTTGTTTTGATCCGGCATCCCGTTCGCCACCATGGGCGCGCGCTTCCCTGATGGTTTGCTGTGGGTGTGCGAGCGGCGATGTACGGTACCAGGACTCATTCCGTGACGAAAGTAGAAATGATTACTTATATTTATGTGCAAGAAATAAACTGGACCAGAAAATCAACAACAAAAACTATAAATATAACATTTAATGGTGTCTTAAAATTTGAGTAAGTTTTTTATATATTTCCAGTGCATTATTACATTAAGTTGTGACTGAGGAGATATGTTACTACCAACATTGTGTGTGTGTGTGTGTATATATATATATATATATATATATATATATATATATTATATATATATATATATATAAATTCAGAGCAAAAATTTGAAGAGGCTTCTTGATGTACAAAGTCGTTCTATGTACTACCAGAATGGTATTATTTGCATGTTATGTGTTGTAGCTTTGTACTTCACCAGCTTTGTTATGACTGATAATTTAAATAATACAAGAGGTGTCCAGAAAGTAGATTACATTTCGCTCTATAGCCACTAGGAGTGGAACTATCGTGGCCATCATGATGTCAGGGCGTTTCTCTGTTCAGTGGCTATCCAGCCGTGCTTGTGAGAGGTTACTGTCACTCCTTGTTGTTTTACAGTAGCAGTTTAAAATGAATTACACAATTGAAAAGTGAAGTGCGGTCAGTAGTACGGTTTATGTTGATTAAGTACCATAAACCAATTGAGATTTATCACCAACTCTGTGAAGTTTATGGAAACAATGTGATTACTGAAGATAGAGTGCATCAGTGGTGCATTTGATTTTAAAATGGTTGAACTAATGTGCATGATGGCCAAGCATTGTGACCCATGAAATCGTGTCTAAAGTCGATGATAAAGATTAAAGAAGACCGCTGATTCACAGTAAGCAAACTTTCACTTAGTTTTCCTAAAATTTCAAGCAACTTTTTTTCATGAAATTTTTACGCAGAAGTTAGGTTACCATAAAATTTGTGCAAGATGGGTACCGAAAATATTAACAGTAACAAATAAAAATCAGCTTCATTGACATTTTAGGAAACTTACGAGAAAGATGTTGACTCGCTGCTCGATTAAATCATTACAGGAGACGAGACTTGGGTAAAACACGTAAATGGGGTCTATGGAGTGGGGCACACACAATCCCCCAAAAACCAAGGAAATGCATGCAAACATTGTCGGCATGGGAGATTATGTCCACTGTTTTTTTTTTAACAGGAAAGGAGTTCTTGTTGATTTCTTAGAACATGGCACAACCATAAATTCAGCGAAGTATTGTGAAACCAAAAAAAGTATTGTGAAAGCAAAAGTTAAGAATAGCAATACAAAACAAGTGCAGGGGAAAGTTAAGTTCGAAAATTTTGTTTTTGCATGACAACGCCTGACCACACATGGCAAATCGGACTCGAGAAGTCCTGGATGTTTTTTAAGAGGGGGGTGTTTCCACATCCGCCTTACAGTCCGGACCTTGCACCCAGCGACTACCACCTATTTCCAGCAATGAAGACCTGGCTTGCGAAATGGAACAGAGAGGGTGTGACTACCTGTTTTAAAGTCTCAGTCGGCAAAATTTTATAAAGCTAGAATTTCTAAACTAGTTCACCGCTATGAACAGTGCCTAAATTTGTATGGTGTCTATGTTGAAAAATAATATTTTAGTGCTACTTTTAAATTTATACAATACAGTTTTTTTTTTGTACTTAGTTTTTTGTTTATATCAAAACGTAGTCTACTTTCTTGATAGCCCTCATATAAGTAGATACATCATTTAGGATCTAAAGGACTTCAAAGCCTCTCAATAGAGTTGTTATGTTTACAGACCTGCCATGATCCTTAGAATCTGCTTTCGCAATGCCAAGACACAGTGGAGGTTTCTTGTGGATGAGTTTGCATGAATTACTCTGTATCGAACATGAACCAATTGAATCGTAATATGCAAAATTAATGCTAGAAGGGTACCAATAGCTTTGATCCTAACTTAAAGATCACAATGCTGAGTCTTTAACACGGATGATCAGTGTCATTGTTCCAGAATTAGGCCTAGTTATTTGAAAGTCTTCACTCTTTGAGGACCAAAAGGTTCAGTTACATCATATAGCTGTGCAGAAGCAAAATATTTTGTTTTTGCAAAATTGAAGACAAGGACATTGTTGTAACAGGCAGAATTTTTTTTAAGTAAGGGTTTTCTAAAATACTATATAAGAAATGTTTAACTTGGTCTGGAAAATATGTAGAAAAATAGTATGGATATGTATAGTTATGAGGTGTAAAACTTAAAATTTCTATAGGTATATATTTTGTTACAGAGGTAACTTATACATACAAACAGCCTATGTATAAACTTATTGTTGATTACTGTTCCTAGTTCCTTGTGTTATTTTCTAGCAGATACATTTTAGCCCCAAAGCATAATGCATGGTTATGTTAAGCTTTATGAGAAGAATTTTTTTCTGTTTTTTTATATGTTTACTTACTAAACTATTTACATATTATGATTATTTTTCAGTATTTAAAGGTATTTTAACTCTTTTATTTGTTAACTATGATTTAATTGGACAACTATGTAATTTGAAAATAAATAATGCAATATAGTTAACTTCAATAAGATCTGATCTTATCTTAAATCTTTATAATCAAATTGTTTCATAATTTACCGAATCTTGTCCTCAAAGTTGTATTTTGTATTGTTTAGTTGTGTATGTTCTTTGGATATAAAACTGTATTTCATATCTTTTTTTCGATCAGAATTACTTGTACATCCTCTTTTGAATCATTGAGTTTGGATCATTTCATTTGGTTTTTCGAAAATTAAAGGTCCCTCAAGAAGATTCCAAAAATAATATTTAAGATCACCTCAAATTCTTCTTGATAATTTGGTGGATCTCAGTAGAAACTATTAAGTGAAATGTTTACATCTATTATGTTTTGTACAACATTGTTTTGTTATTATATTATGTTGTGTTTTTATGTATTATTAATTTTTTTTCATTTTTTACACCCTAGGCTACGAGAATCGGTCCTCTCAAACACAATAGCAAAGGATTTCTCCAAATGAGACTTGGCTCAGAAGCATGATCACCAGTAGAAGCTATGGAGATTATTTCCTGCTATAATGTTAGAGGTAATCATTTAAAGGAAAGTGGTATAACAGGATACCGTAAACCATAAACTAATTAGTATTCAGTGTTCGTTTAATTGTATGAAATGGAGTTTATTTGTTGAAATGTGAAATGGGCTTATCTCATCATTTCATTCACATCATAGCTATACAGTGAACTCCAGTTACAATGTATCTGCGTGCAGTGGCGCACCCTGAAATCTTCTCTGGGGGGTGTCCGGAACACGGGGGACTCGGGAGTATGGAAACCCTCCTGACCAATAGGGGGGTCCAGGCGTCCTTCCCCGGAAATTTGTTAAAATTTTTGGTCTTAAAATCGTTATTTCATAGTATTTCTGAACTAATAAAAGGAGGACAAAGTACGTCAAGTTCTCAAGCTAGTTATAGTCCAGTTGTTTGGTATTAGTAAATTGATGATGAGCAATACTAAAACCTCTTGTTACTGTTACATCATGTTGTTGTTAACCTTACATTATTATTATATATCAGTTCTTTAACCCTACATCGGGTGCTAAAGAGAGTTTTCCTCCGTGTATTTTTTATTATTAAAAATAGTACTACTTTTCTGATGTTGGCAGTCGTTTCCCGCAGTGTACTTCACGACCATCTTTCGGAGAAGCGAAACAATAGCCTCCCGCTTATCTTTGTCAAAATCTGTCAGTATGAGGTCTACTTCCGTGCGAGACTGGACGATTCCTCCGTGAGCGCCCGATGTCGTGTTTGTAGTCCTTGGACGAAATCTCCGTGAGCGCCTTATAGTGTTTAGTTTTTATGGAGTAATAATCCGTTTGCTCCTAAATGTGTGACCTGTGATGGTTTCTTTTTAAGTTTTACAATATATTTTATTTGAATTTTGTGAAATGGAGAATGAAGACGAGAGACTTGTCAGTACAGTATCCGTGTGCTAGGGAACATTTCAGTACTGTTTATGGAGTGAACATTGTCGTTATAAGAACCAGAAGGAAAATGTTTTGAAACTTTGTGTAGTGTTAAAAAAATTTTTAGTAAAGAATAAATTTTGATTTTAGAATAATAATTGACATTACAATTGTATAATATCTCAAGAATTGAAGTAAGTTGTTTTTGTAAGAAGTTAAAAACTAAGTTAATTTCCATATATGATTACAGAAGGTTAAACATTTTTACAATTAATTGCATTATTCCTTAAAATAAATCATGTTGTTATTATACAATAACATTTTTTTAAATTTCAAAATTCTTATTTGGAAAATTCATTTCATAAGAGAGTAATTTTTATTTAAATTCTAAAAATGAATATATTACATTGTAATTAAATCAGTATGAATATTTAAACAAATAAAAACAGTTTAAACGACTATAATATCCATTATTCGCTAACCTGGAGGAAACCTCCGTGAGCGCCTGATGGTGTTTCTAATTTTAAGCGCCTGATGGAGGGTTAACAAATTTTCAAATTCTCACAACAAATGCAATGCTCAAAATTTTTGAATGTTTAAATTACTAAAATCAGTTGAAATGAATATTTTTGGATGAACATCGGAATCGAACATGTGCAGAATTGGCATTTTCTTTGTTTAAGGTTAACAAAAGAGATTCCGTGTAACAAAATATTCCTGATAGATGTTAAAATTTATAATAAACCGTATTTGCTATAATTATTGAGTTTATTGACTGATTTAACCAATCGTTTTTTGAAAAAGTAAACTCATCTATAAATGTTTTGTAACAAATTATAAATCAAGTTTACTGGAGCTGGAGTGTTTATGTAATAGTGTTAAGATGAAATCATGAAAGGAAAATGAGATATTTGGTTTGTTCTTCCTCACAGATAAACGATTCTCAGTGTAAAAACATAATGCATTACTACAATTGCTCTTATTTCCTAAGCAAGAAAGGCATTTTTTTGTACAAGAGTTTCTTGTGAGTCATGAGCTATTTTGTCCATAGCAAAAAAAGGAAAATTTTCTTTTTAATATGGACCAAATATGACATATATGACTTCCCATGAATTTATTGGAAATTGGAAGATATGTGATAAATTGTATTAAAATAACACTAATAAAAAAGCATGGAAAGGTGAGATTTTATAATAGCCATATACAGACATTTTGTGATAAGGACAATTAACCTTATAGCACTGTAACCGCGTATATACACATGAGGGTTGGCTTTGTTCTAAATGCAGTAAACGTGTACATGCAAAAATGATTTTTAGCCATGATTTTAGTGGTATTTACATATTGATCCTGTAGAGTGAACAGGAAAAATGTTTTGATAGTTTAGAGATGTACTTTATACCACATGACCATATGTGCGTTTGCCAATCTATACTAATTTGGCTTTGACAGGCAGCACTTTACTAACATCAACGACACAATTACGTGTACGCATACGCTACTGCCAAGTGGAACAGTTGTTATGGTAACAATATGGTAATTATGCTGTCATACATTTATTTTGTAACAATTCATTTATGTCTATGTATAAGTTGATTACCATATTTTTATGTATGTAACATAGCAAAATACTTCTGTCTAGTTTTTATTTTTGTAATATTTTTATTTAGGTTCACTTGTTGACTTTGCTATTTTTCACATAATTAAAGTAGTGATTTGACTGAAATTCTCATTATAACATTATAATTATAAAACTTTATGGTGGGTTAAAAAGTTTTTAAAAGCAATATTTTTCTATTTTTTAGCACATACATATTGTATGCTCTAATAAATTATATATTTTCATTAACCTAACTAAAACATATTTACAACACCTAGCAGGGATCACTTCTGACTGGTTTATACCTTCCAGTTGAACCTACCACTGGTCACAAACGTATGTGTCTCTTAAATCTGGGCAACTTTATGGATATCCAGAATCACTAACCACAAATGTCGAGATTCTGGGGTGCAAGGGTAATTTGATAGGTCTAGTCTACTGCAGGAGATGACTGTTGGAGTTGGTGGGGTTCGTTCCCTAAGTATCAGAGGTTCTTGCTAGTCTCAACAAGGGTGTGCCACCCCCTGCCTACTTTGACTGGAGGGGCTGGTTCAGAGCTGGCCTCCCCTTCTTCTGGGGAGACATGATTTTAAGATTAGTGCCCTAATTCTTCCTCATAGATCTCAACATGACGCGGCCCCTACCCCCTAACCTTACCCATCCTGAATATCCTGTCACTCCGGAAGCAGCGCTAAGGTTCTTATGGACTAAGTGCAATTTATAAGTTTCTTGTCCTAAGAGAACAAAAAATATAAGAAATATTTACAATACGTATATCAGTATTTAACACGTCTTGTTTTGTTATAACGCTAAATAATAAATAACATGGACAATGGACAAATAAAACAATGAATATGTGAACAATTTTCTTTACCTTTTGTTACATATGAAACAAAAAAATTTATAAAATACAATTTTAATTTTTTCATAATTATGGAGTACTAAACCAAAATGATGTAGCAAGTACATGGTTAAAGTCAGGTGTGGCAACCTTACAAACTCTAACCGTCTATAATTACCAACAGACCCAGAGATAAAATCATTATAGATGAGCCAATATCCATTTAGACAACCTGCATATACCCCCCCCCCCTGTAATAGGTATGTGAAGTAGCTGGTTTATTTTAAGCAGGGGAACTTAGCAAAGCAATATAAATGAATATTTTAGTATAAAAAATGTTTACACATAAATACGTATTATACGCTTATTTGTTGTTAACGTTCAGCTAACAAGTGTAAAGAAGGAAGTGTTTATAATATTTGTGGTACTCAGGTGGGACGTGCAGGTGGAGGAAGGACCGCTTGTCTCCTACTCCACTACATGGAAGGACAGACTCGTGGATAGCTCTGTGTTTGTCAGACCCTTTGGGCACGCCAATCCCAAGTGAGTATGGCCTCAGGACTTATCCAACATATGTTATAAAATAAATAGTTCCAAAATACGGCACAAATGTATCTTCTTTCCATACTAAAAATTATTTTTCACTGTTTCCACACCACCTGACAGTTCTGCAAGGACTAGAGTAACCTCTTTAACTTGAGATAGCTTTCTCCAACAGCAAAGCTCTTGTTATTGATTGGGAAAAGAGGATAAGAAACATTAATTGGAGTAGAGCCTCAGGATTAAGACTGTCCAAAATGTTTATCTCTCCTTACGCTAAAAGGTGGGTAGATCTAGATATCTTAGATCAGAGTAAGGAGGATATTAGACTGATATAAGGGATGTTGACAGGACATGTCCCCCTAAGGAAACATCTTATGAGCGTGAGCCTTAGCCAGACTGACGATTGTAGACTCTGTGGAGAAGAAGAGGAATCAGCAGACCATATTTGATTGTCCTGCCATCTCAAAAATTGGGAAAAGATTCCTAGGAGCATATCTCCTCAGCCCCAAGGATATCAGAGAACAGGAGCCCTCAAATCTGATTGGGCTTCTGTAGAAGCCTCGGACTTTGAGGACACAAATTTAAGTAAGGGAGGCGTAAAAGTCCTTTTAGGACTAAGTGCGGGGACAAACTGTCCTTTTCCCTTAGGACAAAAAGTAACTTCTTTAACTTGGGGATTCTCATCAATTTGTATACTGAGGTGCTCTAAGCGTAGAAATACACTTTTGAGTTATAAATACATTGGTTGCCTATTGAGTTATAAATAAATTTGAACATACTGGATGATGTATTATATTAAAAGAGGTCATAGCTCTGGATAATAATTATTTAACACCTTCAGTGCGGCTCTACACTGAATGAGACCGACTACTATCTATGTGATTCTGTACCATAAGACGTCTGCCGCAGGCAGCGTGTTAAACAAAACAAAATTTTGATTTTGTAGGCCTCTAGGTAAAACTTTATTTTTCCGATCACCCTGATTAGTAGGCTGGTACCCAACCGAGTGTTACTTTGTTATTCATTGCCAGCTTTGCTAGAGCATTCCTGCATTCCCAGACTGCTTCTAATCAAACGAACAGGTATCAAGTGCCTTCAGTGCAGCCTGACTATCAGAAAGTATTAGGTATTTAATCCATTTGTCCTCATTTGCATGAGTCTTCTGGAACATGAGTCTATTGCCATGACCTCCGCCTGAAAAACCGTGGCATGTCTTCCTAGGGGACTCCTGGTCCATGTATTCCGTATCCTGCCCTAGAGTCAAGGCGTGAACCATCTGTGTAAAACTTCAGGACTCCTTTTGTAGGGTAGGCCTCCTTTTTAATCCATTACTCCCTACTTCCGATAGAAACAATATATGGGTTGTCAAAGGAGTATTTTTTAACCATTGCGTCTGACACTTTGGTTAGCATTTCAGTCCTCAGGAAATACTTGCAATATCGTCATGTGGCCTTCTAAGGAGGTAGCATTTATTACCTTTGTTCTTAGAAGCTTCATTGCACTTAGAGGAGCTGTTCTCACCACCTCCTGCTCCAGAGGAGTGTATCCCAGGACCGCTTCAATTGCTAGTGTTGGGCAGGAGCTCATCGCTCCCTTGATGCTTAAGCAAGCTAGCCTTTGAAGACTGTAGCCTTTTAGCAGATGTTGTTTGTTCTACTTTCGACCACCACACTAAGGTAGCATATGTGACCATTGGTTTTATTATGGTTTCGTAAATCCAATATATCATTTTGGGTTTGAGTCCCCATTTCAATCCAAAAAGTCTCTTACAGGCCCCAAGGGCCATTGTCGCTTTGGATATCCTGTTTTCAATATGGGAGTTCCAAGTGAGCTTTTCATACAGGATTAAACTCAGGTATTTCACTTCTTTTGTTTGGTTTATGCTGATTCCCTCCAGAACAGGTTGTGTAAGCTGGAACTTTCTCTTCCTGGTAAAGGTAATTATATTTGTTTTAGATGGGTTGATCTGTAGACCTTCCCCATGACACCAGTTGCTTATGAGGTTTAGTTCTTTTTGTATTAGGCGTTCCAGCATGCCTTTGTTTTTTCCTTTGATCATAACCACTAGGTCGTCTGCATAACATAGTAGCCTAGTTCCCCTCTTCTCTGCTTTGCTTAGAAGATCATCCACCACCATCGCCCACAGGAGAGGAGACAAAACTCCCCCCTGGGGGCAGCCTTTCTGGGCCGTGATTGCGGCAGATTCGTCTCTGTACTTTGCTTTTACTTGTCTGCTTTATAGGAGGGCTACTATCCATTTGACTACATCTGGGGGAACTCCAAAATATTCCATTGCAGTCTCCATGGATTGATATGCTACTCGGTTGAAAGCTCCTTCAATGTCCATAAAGACGCTGACTAGGGCTTCCTTTTTTTCAAAAGTGTTCTCCACCTCTCCCACTAAGCTGTGGAGAGCGGTGGTAGTTGATTTACCTTCTATGTAAGCGTGTTGTGTGGGACTAAGTGGGTGATCTGGTAATATTACGTCCCTTATGTGTCTGTTTATTATTTTTTCCATAGTTTTCACCATGTAGTAGGTTAGGCTTATGGGTCTGTACGAGTTGGGATTAGTTGGATCCCTGTCTTTTTTCCGTACAAACACCACCAGTGCTGTCCTCCAGTTTTTTGGTATGTATCCTAAGGCGAAACTGCTTCTAAACAGAGTGCATGGAGTATTTAATAGTATGTCCAACCCCTCTTGAAGAAGGGCTGGGAAAACTCCATCTGCCCCAGGAGATTTAAATGGCTTGAATGATCTTATAGCCCATTTAATTCTTTCATTACACTGTCTGGCTTTAGCAACCTCCCGGCTGGATTCCCCCACGATTAGAGAATAAATATCCTCATTTTGAATCAAGTGATCCCCCGGGAAGTGTGTCCTCCAGAAGCAGTTCTAAGGTCTCCTTCCTGTTCACTGTTAGGTCACCGTTGGCCTTTACTAAGGTCCCCATAGGGTTAGTGTGATCAGTTTGGAGAGTTTTTTGAAGCCTGGTAGCCTCAGGTAGGCTGTTAATGTTTTTGCAAAAATTTCCCCAGGTTCTTCTTTTATTCATTCTAAGTTATTTTGTATATTCGTTTTAGGCTTGTAGATAAGGGAGCCAATCGTCTGTCCTTTTTGCCCATTTTAGTAGTTTCCTAGTGTTATTTCTTAATATCTCCAACCTCCCAGTCCACCACGGCATGTCTTTCTTCAGCCTGTTTTGCCTGGGAGGGCAGTTTTTCTCATAGGTCTTTATTATAGCTTGTTCTACTAATTGTGCGGACCTTTCTAAGTCAAATTCATTTTTCTGGAAGGGTTCTATTTCTTCCAACTCTTCAACTAGAGACACTCGAAATCCCTTCCAGTTGGTAGATTTAGGAACCCTGTGGGTCACGTTTTCCCCCTATCTCCTCTTATATCGAACCTAATAGGGCAGTGGTCCGATAGTGAGGCCCTCTGAGACGTGCCACCTTACAATGTTTATGTTTTTGAGTCCTGTGGATAGGGTTATGTCTAGGACTTCTTTTCTAGTTATAGTAATAAAGGTTGGACTTGACCCTCTATTTTCAAAAACTAAATTATTGCTAAACATAAACTGTAGAATTTCCTCACCTTTTTCGTTTATGTTTGCGCTTCCCCAGTAGGTATGGTGATCATTACAGTCGCAGCCGAGAATGAGGGCTGAACCTCTATCTCTGCAGCTCTGCAATAGTCTTTCTATCTCTTTTGGTGGGCAGCTTGTTGACGGGTTAGGGAAATAGGCTGAGGCTATAGTAACCACTCTCACCCCTTGCAGTGATGCTACTTTCACTGTAGCTGCCACCAGATCTCTTGTTATAAGATCTGTAATAGGAAAGGCTGTTATTTGTTTTGAAATTAGAATACATGTTCTGGGGTTTTCAACTGATCGATCATATATGAGATTACCTACCTGAGTCGTCAATCCTGTGATGCAACCTCTATTGATCCAAGGTTCCTGGATTAGGGCGATATCCAGGCCTGTTGAGATAAACCTCCTTCCCAAGATGTTGGTTGCGCCCTTAGCATGGTGAAGGTTTATCTGTATTAGGTGCATACTTACGCCTTTTTTCCACCTCCCCCTGGTGGTCCATCCCCGTCCCTCCTTTTGGATTGTTTGGAAACGCTGTCCCCTTTTTTTCCTCGGGCCGAGACGGATGGTCTTTTAGAGAGGGTCCCCTCTTCAAGAAGAGGGAACAAGTTGGTTTTACGCTTTCGACCACTGCACTGGCTTGTGGAGTAAACCTTTCAGGTAAGGTATGTACAGATTGCTCTGACACCTTCATGGTCTCCTCCACTTCCATCTCTTCAGCAGTGCTTTTTTCAGTGGTGACCGTCTCAGATTTCTCTGAAGTCCCCTCTACCTTTGTAGGTTTTTTCCGTGTTTCCTTGGTGTTTCTTTTTCAGTCTGAGCTGAATTTTCCCAAACTTGTATCCGATCCATGGACCCTCCTTCTCAAGTTTGTTTGCTGTGACCCATTCGAGTGCCAGGGTAAGTTGACTTTCCCTCGTCGCTTCTACGCAGAACGTTCCGTTCTCCGACAGAGAGCTCTTTGTTTTGTACTTTCAAGAACTTCATAATCTTGTCGGTGGTTTCATATATACTGTTAGGAAGATAGACAGTTGCAATTCTTGCACGTGGAATTTCTTCCTCTGGCACAATCCTCAGACTGGCCCCTTCCCAAGGCTTAAGGGAATCTTGCTTTCCCTTAAGCCATTCAGCGGTATTGGTGTTTTCACAGGTGAAGATCAGAACTCCTTGTCTCCTGTTGATACCGTAGAATCTTGGAGAGTAGGGACCCTCCTGTTCCTCCACGATAGCTTCCAGGATGAAGCTCTGGATCTCCTCCATCTGTTCTGTTGTGAGTAGGGTCTCGGAAAAATTGGAGTGTAGAAACCCCACCCTTATACCTTCTATTGCTTGTTTATATGAAGGTTTCTGGGGTTGTGCAGATTGCTCCTTATGTTGCCCCTGTCTTCCTTTGTCTTTTGTTTTCTTTCTCCGATGAACTTCCGGTGTGGATCCATCAGAGTGAGGTCTTTTTGATTTATTTCCCTCCTTTTGTTTGTTCAGAAATTTATTTTTTTCTTCTGGAATTGATTTTAAGGCCAATTCCCTGGCTTCTTCCTGAGAATAACCTCTTTTTCCGAAGCCAGATCATACGTTTCCTGGCGGCTCCACATAGTTTAGGCAGTACTGGGAGCAGCCTTTCGGCTTTTGTTCCCTCTTCCTTTTGGTGTTCGCCCTCCAGTATAGCATCTTCTTCATCCGTGTCGACTCTAGCCAAGTCGGAGGTTTGGCAACTTCTACTAGGAAGTCCACTTGTTTTTTGAGTTTGTTCAGGATTGCTAGGGTTGGAACCCATCATAAATCCCTCTATGTTTTGTGAATTTTCATCCACTTTTTGAGTGCTACAAGAGCTCTCCGGTTTATTTTCGTTTTTTTGTATTTCTTTACTCATTTTGTTCCCACGAGTAGCGGAGATCTAAGGGTCACCCCAAGCATTGTCCCGCTCTACTTGGGAAGGCTAAGTTTAAACTGGAGGTCACCAGGTATCCAGAGTTCACATATTAACGACCAAGCACTCCCTTGATCACACAGCCCTCAGCATAATATGCTGTTCCACCTTGGCTTGGATACAGAAGGAAATTTAGATTTAGGATAGTTATAGATAGATTTTTGGGAAGTTTACCCAACAGGTGAGAGTAGTAAGAAAAGAAAAATGAATGTAGTGAGGATAGTTTGACGTAATAAAACTGTAATAAACTACCTTACTTAAGTTCTAACTAAAATCGCTAGATAGCACAGGAATATGGTCCTCACCAAATTGTGATGTTCACTTGGAATAAGCTAGCACTGCTTGTTCAACGGCCAAAACTGAATGAAATCACATTGGCGGATTAAGATGTCATTCAGTTCCAGATGATTATAGTTTGTATTTTACACATCTTACCGATGCTGTGAAGTTCAACTGTGGTTTATGGTAATTAGTACTTATTTTATTATAATACATTTACTAACATACCTACATGAGCTCAGTGTGCTGCAGGTTTCAATGCTTGTCACTATGCCATGTGGTAACCTATATTACTACTTCCATTCAATGACTACTAAACACGCACTACTTATCTATCATAATAACTACTGCCCTGTATGAAGTAATTATATATTTGTTTTCCTTCCTGAGGGAAAAGGACAGTTTGTCCCCGCACTCCTGCGCTTAGTCCTAAAAGGACCTTTGCGCCTCCCTTACTTTAATTTTTGTGTCCTCAAAGTCCGAGGCTTTTGCAGAAACCAATCAGATTTGAGGGCTCCTGTTCTCTGATATCCTTGGGGCTGAGGAGATATGCTCCCAGGTATATTTTCTGAATTTCTAAGATGGCAGGACAATCTAACCAAGTGTGCTCTGCTGATTCCTCCTCTTCTCCACAGAGTCTACACTCGTTAGTCTGGCTAAGGCCTACCTTTGAAGTAATTATCACGTTACTACGTAAAGTAACGTTACGTTTTTTGTAGTACAATTACGAGCCAACGTTATTGTGTAGGACATTCCCAGTGGAGAGTGGAGTGACTGTGAGTGACGTTGTGAGAGTGGGGTCTCACACACTCAGCGGAGAACTCAAGGAGCACTTCTCCACGTTCACACTTCTCACCAGTGATCAGCGTCCCGAGCGTAGGGATATCAAGATGCACTCGGGACTCTACTACCACTCATTTGATGTTTGGAGTCCAGAAGTCGGAGACACAAGGGTTCAGCTCTCCTATGCTGGTGCTGCAGATGATTTGGTATTTAATACTTAACGTCCATAAAAACAAATTAAAATAAGAAACATAAATAAAAATTTGAATAAATTAATTTAACCCTTCCCACGCCGTAGACGGATATATCAGAATGGTAAACTTTGACCAAAACGCCAAACATGAGTATATCCGATATCTCTTAGAGAGTGTTTTAGTCACAAAAAACCTTCGAAATGGCAGGTGCATGCTCCATGCTTATCACGGTTGATAAGGAAGTATTTTTAGATGGCATACACTCCGCAGCAGAGGGAGGGGGGTGACCTTGGTCTAGGGCTGTTTACCTGCTCCTCTGTTTTGTGTCTCCTATAGAGCCATAACCAAATATTTCCTATCTGCCCAGATAATAAGATAAAACTATAGACCTTATCTGTGAAACCTTAGATAAAGAAATACTTTAATAACTAGTTAGTTTATATAATTTATCCGTTTTATTACTTTGTACCAAGAATTTGAACTTAGATCAAATTCACAGTATATATGTTATTTTTAGATTTTTATCAATAAATATGTTAATTTTAACTAGAATTCCATGTTTAATATTTTTTTTGCATTTACCTCTTATAGCATATTAATAATAAAAAAAATTAGCTTTGAATTTAAAGAGAAAATATATTTTATAGATGTTGGAAATGAATGGATTTACTTGCGGCGTGCAAAAGGTTAAGGGAACGCTAAAAGTTATTGTACCTACAACAATTAACCAAAAAAATAAAATAAAACAAAAGTATAGATTCTGTCAATGAATAGGATAGAATAATGCAATACATTTATGTTAATCTAACCAGTTTATTTGTATGAGTTTTACTTCTACTTATATTGTTAAAACTATGAGAACTTCCACTTATAATTAATTGGCTGTGTTCTATTCTCAGTAATATGAAGGCCATGGTTTGTTCACCATCTAAATAGTGTAACGTGTTATTCTTTAATAGCTCTTTTAACTCCGCCGTTCGTATTATACGGACGTCTTAAAAATGGCATCAACTTCCGACACCCGTAGAGTGCAGACATGCATTTTACCAAATGCTTTGAAATTCCACAGACTTGTGTGCAAAGATGTATTGCATTGAAATCTATTAGTTTGTAAAGCTTTGACTTAGTATTTTGTCAGTCTATAGATTTACAAATTGCTATTCATGTCAGCTGACTGCTCACTGATTGTCGCAGACTACTTTTTGAATATTCCACCTTGCTTCATGTTTTTAGGTTAAACTGTATAAAGTACAGCAGTTAAATTTTAGTTTGTTATTTATTTGATTTGAAAATGAAAAAAGGGAATCGTTTAAAGTCTCCCGTAAGTGAAAATACACCAATTACTAACTTAGTTGCAAGTGATGTGGATGTGGACAGTGACGACGATTTGAGTGATAGCTATTTTGACATTTCTGAAAACATGTTCTACTGATGTAAATATTGTATTTAAAAGTTTTTTAGTTTTTTTAAATAAATGGTATAAACCGTTTTAATTATTTTATCAGAAATAACTTTGTTTTTATGTCAAGTATTACGAATTTCAAAACTCATGTTACATTTATTTGTGCAGAAATGGCAAAAAGGAAAAATTACGTGTCCTTACTAAAATTGATATTACTCAACTTGTAAATAAAATAGGCTTACATTTTTGTTTCCTTAGATTAAGAATTAAAAAATAACATAAAATGGATAGATATTTGTGTGTCAATTTGTTTTTTAGCTATATGGTTTTAATGAACAAAATTGAAATTTAAAAATGTTAATTTATAAATACATTTTTTTTTATCATTTCTAAGATATTACATATTTAATTTTGTCATATTTCTTTTAACTATATTTAAAACTAAATCAGAATTAGCTTGATCATAAAAAAAATAGCCTAGTTATGATTTGTTTACAAAACTAATACATTTTGGTCTAAAAATGGCCTGGGATTTTTGCGATATCACCTGATATAATGACCAGGGTTAAAAGGGTTAATTGAAATCAGTCATCTTGTAATATGAAATTCATCTGCATATAAATTTTACTTCTTGTACTTCTTGTTTTGTTAACCTTTCCGTTTAATTTCATGTTTGAGATTTTATCCCCTGTACAGTTTGAGGACTTTAGCTGAGCGCGTGACCTTGAGTGTGTGGTGATAGGCAGGAGGGGTGGCGGGGTAGCATTATGCGCTGCATCCCGAAAACATTTCCTGTGACTCATGGGTAAAACCCTCCTTTCAGGAATCGTATTGGCCCAAATAACTCATCATACTCGCTAAAATTAGTCTGTTTTTTGACAGTGCTGATTGTGGTGGAATGAAATAATAAGAGAATACCAAATAATAGCAATAATACGACTTATCCTGGTTTTTCAGTTATTGTATTTTTGAAAATAACGTATTTGTTAATACTAATCTGCAAATCGAAATCGTGAGTTTAAAGTCATTAAAGAGATTGTTGCGCCTTCATCTCAGCGGCTAGCATGTAAACGCAACCCGCCATACAGATAGCGTTTATTTGTTGAAAGGGTAATATTTGGGCTATACGAGCACAGCTAAATTCCTCCAACTGTACTAGAAATGGTACATCATAGTTATGTATGTTAAATGCCCTTAACAATTTGTTATGCTTTCCCTTAAAGCTTGTTTATCAAGTAAGGAGAAAACTCTGACATCAAGATATTATTGTATGAGAAATTTGAAATGGCACTATCACTATTTTTAACCGAGATGTCACGATACAATACGTAAAAGATGTAATAGGTAAATGTGAATGTGCTACAGGTTACAATCCTAGCACGCCAAGTGGGGGGGATGTTGCAGCCCTTCTATGTCGAGAACAGGGACCTAACGGCTGTACTCGAGGGCCAACACTCCCTCTCCGATGTTCTGGCCACCAGATTCCCGTCATCAGGCATCTGGCTGATCAGAATACCAGCTTACTTTGCCATCTACTGCGCATACTCGAGTCTCCTCTCCGTCTTCTGTAACAGAGGTCAGTTAACTTTTTGATGACCAACTGATAACACAAACTGGAAGCCCCAGTCCTAAATTTGTACTATGATTTACAATTTTGTAAGAAATATGCTTTTCTTAAAGACAATGTTAGTAAAGGATTGATGATTGATTGAAGCCAAAACTACCAGACAATCGTGGTTATAAGGATTTGAAGAATTTCAGAGAAATGACTATATTTTGAGAATTTATATTTGTATCACCTGTCTTTTATTTTTATTTGATAGATTATAAAATGGGCTTCTAAAATATATGACTTTGACTTGAAACAATATTTTGCTCTCAGAATCAGAAAAATCTTTGATCAGTTGTCACACACGGTGTACATGAATGGCGTCACATGATTGAGAAGTAAACGGTTAAGTTTACTAAATATGCTTTACATTAGTATCTAACTAAATCTAATACAATATAATTTTAACGATTGTAAAAACTATTGTGAATTGTATAAAATTCAGAAAAGGAGTACAACGGCAGGCGAGTCAGGTAGCTTTTAAGTTTATTTTTAAATAATCAATAATTTTCTATTGCTTGGCAGCAAATTAAAAAATTTAGCTCCTATGTATATTGGTTTTTTACAGAAAAAATGTAAGTTATGTTGAGCTACTGCCATATTATTTCTGTTTCTCGTAATATAACTATGGTTCTCACCACTTTGGTCTAAGCTATGAGTACGGTTCATCACTGACATTATAGTTTCATATATATGCACTGTAAACCGTCATGATACCCAGTTGAGGAAAGTGATCCTTCACACTTTCATTCCATTTAAGTTTTAAAATAACACGAATTGCTTTTTTTGTATCACTAAAATTTAATCTAAATTTTTTATTGATGTTGATTCATATAATGTGATACCAAATATAATACATATTATTATATACAAGGGTTATCCAGGAAGTAACTGCAATGTATACATTGCACGCAGAGTAATGGGGGTAGTGCCGCACATTGGGGCCGAATGCTGATTTAGCTGTCAAAAGAGAAGATCTCTGAAGAAGAGATCAGGTTGCAGATCTCGAAATGTAGTGTTACTGATTTCTTGTTTCACTGAACGATGGCAAATGTCCGGAAAAATCCTGTATCTCAATTGTGATTTTACTTATCGTTTCGTGTAAAGAATAAACCGTGGCACTAAAATAAAATACCATATAGAAATGTATCTATGAGTGCATATCCATCTTAGAGAACTACGGAAAGAATTGTGTTTAATTTAACTGTTACTGACAGTATAAAATGTAAATTTGGTGGCAATTTTATCTATAACATCAATACGCTGTTTTGTGTTGGCATTTTACCATAATTATTGGCTCTTAAACAATTGTTTAAATAGATCAAAGATTCTGCCAAGGGAAGAAACGGTTTGTTAAAAATTTCAGATAAGTTTGGAGTTGAACACACAAGAGTCTTGAATGGTGAATCGTTTGCAAAAGAATTGTGTGGAACAAAAAATATGAATGATTAAAAATTGTAAATTATATTTAGATATAGACCAACTACAACTGCAACCACATGATTACAGATCATTATCACGTTTGTTCTCACACATACTGTTGGACATTTTTGTAAAAATCTTGTTTTTACTGAAGTGGTCTCCAATTAAAATAACTTTATTTGTTATCATCACTCTACTTTCTTCTAATCAGGTATGTGTTGAGGGGAGAAAGTAAATATTCCCCTATTAACTTTTCCGTAACTGTAAAAAATACTGTGGGCTATATTGTACGAATATAAAATTTAATTTAATGACATTAATATCTACCACATCACCGAAGATTGGTGTAACTGATGGGAAGTCATTATCATTATTTTAGTTTAACATTTTTAATTTATAATGTTTATTTGTCACATTGCTTTAGTTATATTATTTTATTGTTAATTCTTCATAATTTATTTCTTGTTATAGGCCTTTTCTGCTTCAAAATGTATAAAATCATAAACTTGTTATTATTATTGTATTAACATTACTGTTACTTTTACTTTTATTGGTATTTTTGATACTTAATTTACTGCTATAGGCCTTCCTAGTACATAGTTCTAGAATTGTTATTACTTGGCATGACAAACATATAGTTTTTTGTTTATTGTTTTCAAATGTCACTTTTCTGCGCACAATTTTGTATATAATGACAGAGTTGAAAACAGTGTTAAGTTTGTGAAATTGAATTTTCTCTGTTTTCTATTTGGTTGAAAATTAATGGTGGTGGAAGATAGAAATGGACTGCAAAATGTTTCAAAACTTTTAAACATGTTAATTGTCAACTATTTTTTCCCACGCTGTGAGGTGCATTAGGATCTGTGAGATTTATGTACTGAAATTTTGACTTGAATAAAGAGTTGTGAACTTGAACTGTTGTCAAATTTACTTATCTTATATACATGTGTGTTTTCTAGGTAAAAGTAGCCGGCTGACCCACGTATTTGTGAGCAACAGCAAGAGCCTTCTGTGTCACGTGTTCTCCGCCGTCACTCTGATGGTTGTCATGGCGCTCACATGGTTCCGGTACAGTCTGCTCCTAGGCTCCCTCAACTTGCTGGCAGCCCTTATGTTGATATTTTACTGCCTATCCAAGGGCTATTCGTTGTATTATTATTTCAATCGTTGAGAATCAACACCTTACTTTCCCATGTTAGTAAGGGTGTTGAATTAGTGTTTCCATGTTTCCTGTATCTGATGAACAGTTTCATCGTGAAAACATTAAATGTCTGTGAAATTGAATTTTCTCTCTTTTCTATTTGGTTGAGAATTAATGGTGGTGGAAGATAGAAATGGACTGCAAAATGTTTCAAAACTTACTACATTACATACATAAATTGTCATTTCAGTCAATAATACTAGAAGTGATCTGTAAGTAGTGGTGTCTTACCTAAAACCAATATTAAAGTTTGGTTCATAAAATGCCATAATTTCGTTTTGATTGAAGTGGTTTTTGTACAACCACATTATGTACAAAATGGCGTAAGGTATTTTTGAGAATAAAAATGCATGCGTTCTTTGCACTTTAAAGTGTATGTTTTAGCTTGTTATAGTTTATTACAATTTTTACTATCAGGTTCGTTTACCACAAAGTGTAAAGTATCAGTATAAAAAATAAAGTCATCTTGCTAATCAGAAATTATTTAAGTTTCTTAGCAATATAATCCTTTCTGGAGATGATATAGATTTTCTTTCTTTATTTGAGTTGTATGGATGATACAGGTGGTAATTAAACTGCTCAACCTTACCACTTTGTTGTATTTATCCATAAAAGCATACAATACACTTCCTGAGAGTATTTAAGGAAAAACTTTATTTACAGTTGGTACATAACCAGTTTTTAACATGAAACTTGTTTTTAATTGTACAATACTAATTTCTAATTCAATAGCATTATTTCGTTTCGTTCATTCTGGCTGCTATCATATCTTTTCACTGTTGAAATTTAATCATTTTCTTATTTGTTTGGTTGTTATTATTTTCTTCTAGGATTACTACTCGTATACTATTAGTTCATAGAATCTTATAAAGAAAATGTCTAATGTAAGTAGACAAATGTTATTATCGTATTGTTATAGCAATAAATGTTATTGTTTTATTTATAGATTATATTTATGTGACACATAGGATTGACATATTGAGAGTACCTATTGTATCAAATGATTCTTATTTTAAAATAACAACTGACTACCAGTAAAATGAAATTGACAAACCATTAAGATGGCTTGGCTGTCTTTTCTTCAATACTTCTATATGCTTTTATTTACAAGTTAGTGGATTTTTTTGCAATTGTTCAGATTGCCCACAGAAAAGGCAATAATAAGACATGGTTCATTTGACTGTAAGTAATGAATTGACCCAGCAGGGATCACTTCTGGCTGGTTTATACCTACCAGTTGAACCCACCACTGGGCACAGCAAAAACCGATGTGCCACTTCAATCTGGGCAACCTTATGGATGTCCAGTAGCGGCACATCACTAACCGCAAATGTTCGAGATTCTGGGTTTCATGGGCAATTCGATAGGTCTAGTCTACTGTGGAAGATGACTGTTGGAGTTGGCGGGGTTTGTTCCCTTACCTCAGAGGTTCTTGTTAACCTCAACAAGGGTGTGCCACCCCCTGCCTACTTTGACTGGAGAGGCTGGTTCAGAGCTGGCCTCCCCTTCTTCCAGGATGACTTTGAGATGTAGTGCCCTAATTCTTCCTCATGGATCTCGATAGGAGGCGGCCCCTACTCCCTAACCTTACCCATCCTGAATATCCTATCATTCCGGAAGCAGCGCAAAGGTTCTTACAGGACTAAGTGCAATTTGTAAGCTTCTTGT
This sequence comes from Homalodisca vitripennis, assembly GCF_021130785.1. NCBI lineage: Eukaryota > Metazoa > Arthropoda > Insecta > Hemiptera > Cicadellidae > Homalodisca > Homalodisca vitripennis. Next base: position 150,466,216 of record NC_060215.1, read on the forward strand.
CCTAAGGGAACAAAAAAAAGAAAACTATGAACTTCAACTTTGGGGATTTTCTTCATCCATCAGAAAAGGGTCAAAATTAATAACGTTGTTTCTGGTGTAATATAAACCAATATAGTTAATATTTTGTTTTTCAATCTTGTACTGTTTATAAGACATTTTACCCTTCTTCTCTTAGTTTACGATCTATTAATGTAATTGTGTATATAAAGTAACAGTAATATTATTATGTGTTTACACTTCTATACTTGTAATAATGTTTATATCTGAATAAAGCTTAATTTAATTGAGATTCTGTATGATTTGAGTCCTTAAAAACTATTCTGATTTCATTTTGCAGTCATTAGTTAATGTGTTTATCAGATGGCATCACCATCAGGCCCAAGCATCTATAATTCAGGAGATTTGAAGGCAAATTGCAGAATTATAGATAGATGTAGATAGAAGGGCTCCGTCGCGCCTTTATTTATGGTCGCTGCCACCATTATCACTTCCTTCTCCCAGACCCCACCTACGGGCTCTGTCATGCCTTTTGATCATGGTCGCTGCCACCATTACCACTGACTTCTCCCAGACCCCACCTCCGGCTCTGTCATGCCTTTGATCATGGTCGCTGCCACACATACCACTGACTTCTCCCAGACCCCACCTCCGGGCTCTGTCATGCTTTTGATCATGGTCGCTGCCGCACATACCACTGACTTCTCCCAGACCCCACCTCCGGGCTCTGTCATGCCTTTGATCATGGTCGCTGCCACCATTACCACTTGCTTCTCCCAGACCCCTCCTCCGGGCTCTGTCATGCTTTTGATCATGGTCGCTGCCGCAGATACCACTGGCTTCTTCCCAACCCCACCTCTGAACTCTGTCATGCCTTTGATCATGGTCGCTGCCGCACATACCATTAGCTTCTTCTCGACCTCACCTCTGGGCTCTGTCATGCCTTTGATCATGGTCGCTGCCGCACATACCACTGGCTTCTTCCCAACCCCACCTCCAGGCTCTGTCATGCCTTTGATCATGGTCGCTGCCGCACACACCATTAGCTTCTTCTCGACCTCACCTCTGGGCTCTGTCATGCCTTTGATCATGGTTGCTGCCGCCAATACCACTTGCTTCTCCCCAACATCACCTCCTACCAGTGAAGCTCAACCTGAACCGTAGTGATTTGGACTCTTACATTTAATTATTTGATTATAGCCCAATTTTTTTGGTACAAACATGTTTAAGAATGTCAGGGAAATCTCTATAAATAAAATAATCAATTTTAATCTTAAGATTCAAGATTTTATTGATCATTAAACATTCTAAGCTGCAATAGATTTCGTGAATATTAATTTAAAACAATTTTTCACTTTGCATCATGTGTTGGTACATTCTGCATTTAAGTACTCCGGTTTAATCAGAGAATTCTCCTGTTGTATTTAATGTTTTGGTAAAACAAAATAAGAGTAATATTATAAATACATTAATAAATGCTATGAAATTTGATAGCAAGCACATAACAGATTAAAAAGACTCGTATATTCTCCAATAAACAATTGGTAGACAAAGTTACCAACATATATATCGTAAAAATTAAAAACAATGAAAGCAAGTAAAAATAAACATTAAGCGATAATATATATATATCAATTATATTGCTGAGACAATAATACATCGTATGGCAAACGTCAATTAATAATGATATCCTAAAATTTCAGTCATTCATACTATAATACTCATACAGACATACAATGTTTACAATCACACCTCTTTCATTCATCGCCAATGCAACCCACTTCGAACAGCGGTGTCAGTCTTCTAATTGGGCGGCCTCCTAGTTGAAAGCCAAAAACTCACCTGCATTATAAAATGCTTCAGACACCAAGAAGTGTTTTAGGCGAGTCTTAAACGCCTTTGGCGTTGGAGCATCTTTGATTGAATTGGGCAGTCTGTTGAGGAGTTGAACACCCGCTTGTGAAGGCAGGCGTTCATAAACCACCGTTCTGCGTCTACCAGTTCGGTAGTTTGCTCTGCCACGTGTCTCTTACATGTGTATGTCTTGGCCTCTGGTTAAGGTACATTTATTCATACAAAACATAGTTGTTTTCAGTGTGTAGAGACATGGCAGAGTCAACAGCTGCAATTATCTTGAAAACTTGCCTGCATGACTCTCTGAATTTGATTTTTGTGATGATTCGATTTGCTTTTGTTTTGGAGTCTGAAAACTCTTTGGAACTGAGTGTTAGCACAAGCTCCCCAAATGATCACTCCATAGGCCAGGTGGGGGTATATCAAGCCATAATACACCGTAATCAGTACCTGACTCGGGCAGTATTTTGCTAAAGACCTCAGAACAAAGATGCCTGAGCAGATTTTTGCGCAAACATGAACAATGTGCACATTCCATGTCAGTCCTCGATCAAGGTACATTCCAAGGAATTTTGAAGAGTAGACTTCGTCCAGTGTGGAGTCAGCCATCAAGATGGCAGGTCCACATTGGTTGCCCACAGTGTGCAAAGACAAATTTAAAACGTTGGTTTTTGAAGAGTTTATTGTGAGGTTGAGGCTGTTGAAGTATTGGACACAGTTGTTGATATCAACAAAAGCCTGTTGTTCCAAAACTTCGCTTGATCTTGCATTGAAAAAAGAGTCGTATCATCTGCAAACTGCACTGTTCTTCCATGCAGAAGCGATGATTGTATGTCGTTGGCATAAAGCGGGAAAAGCACAGGACTGAGGATAGACCCCTGGGGGACTCCATACCTAAGATCTATTGCTTTGGATGATTTATTTGATATCTGGACAATTTGGGATCTGTGGCTTAGAAATGAGGTAAGCCATTTAAAAGGCACGCCTCGAATGCCGTGGGACTCAAGTTTGTCGAGCAGTATATTGTGGTCAACACAGTCGAATGCTTTGGACAGATCCAGGAACACACTCATTGTGTGGTTCCGACATTCAATCCCCTCTACAATCATATCGACAAGATCAATGACTGCGTCGGTTGTCGATTTACCCTTTCTGAACCCAAACTGTTCATTTGAGGGCTGATTGTATTTGTCCAAAAAGTGAAGCATTCTTATAAGAAAAAGCTTTTCAAAAATTTTGCTGAACACTGGCAAAATTGAGACAGGCCGATAGTTATTTTTAGAGGCTGGGTCGGCTTTCTTTAAAATTGGAACAACTTTTGCAATTTTAAGGAGAGAGGGGAACGCTCCTGTTTGGAATGAATAATTTACTAATTCAGTTAAGGGTCTCACTAAATGCTTGCAGCATTTTTTTAGTGAGCCACAGGACATATAAATACAAATTTGAATAAATGTTCAAAACCTTTAAATAGTAAAAAACATGACATTGCTAAAACATTTTATGACATTCATTTCCTGATTGCGTGATATAACTTGTTTTATTAAGCTTACGAGTTTCAGTAACCCTTTGTAATCAGCATCAAATTCATATGATTGTCCTCTCATATCACCAGGCCACAAATGTGGCCATGAGATGTTCTCTGTCTCAGATTGGTGATTTATGACCATGTCCTGTCCCTCACCTTGACGCGCCACACTTAGTGGCCTTGCGTGCTGAGCGGAAAAACAGTGCCCCGCTATATTGCGCAGTTATTAAATTCAATCCTTATCCAGTTGTCGCTGGAAAGGGCTGCAACCTCTCAGCCAAATAAGTAACTAAATTAATATTTCTCTATTTGCAGCATATACCGTAGTTCTCATGATTAATAAATATGTTTTACCCAACTGTCAGTGTCACTGTAGCTGCTTAGTGTATCCTATATATTTATTAAAATACTAGTGCATTTGATGGAGACGAAGCTCAAAATATGGAAATGAGATAATATTCTCTTGATACTATAAACCTAACTGAGACAGATTGTATATTTTATTTTTTAAATAAAAATGCTTTTAAAACAGATCAGTCTATAAAATTTCAACCTGGAAGCTTAATTATATAAACTTAATAAATTATTTGGGAATTTGATTTATATCTCAGTAATTTACAGACCCGAAGGTCAAATACTCCCATTTGAATCCGAGTACAGTGGCATACATGGTAATGCAAGCCCCACGTGATGATGCAGAACACAGCCAACCATTATGTGTGGCTCAGTGAGCTGAGAGAATAACTCATATGAGACCGTGCGAGATAAGTTTAGGCCACATTTGTAGCCTCCCGATCGCAAAAGATTAAAAAAGGTAGAACCTGATTCCCCAGAGCAGACCATCACTGGGGTTGGCTGGAAAAACTTCTTTTCTGCCTCTCTTTAATTTTGGTATGGAATTAAACTTCTGCAGATGGGATCATACTTCTGTACTGAGAAGTTTGAGTTAAACTATGGTGCATGCATGTGCCACCATGGAATATACCACAATATACCACTGGATATCTCAAGAATGGGTTTTAATTTTTTTTCACTCAGGGGACTGACAAAATTCCTCTTCCCTGTGTTTGTCTGTATCTTTTTTTACGGGATATCTAAACAACTAATTGAAAAACAGAACACAGTGATTGATATGATCTTGTTACCACTAATAGTTTTGTGGCAATTTCGGACAATGACACCAGCAGTCTCACTGTATAAAAACATCTTTTCCTAAAGGATCAAGAGACAAAACATACTGCACTCAACTAGAATACAGTATATCAATTGGAATAACTTCATCCAACCAAGACTTATGGAAGACCCCACTTCAACTCGGTAAATTAAGAGTAATCATCAGTAAACTCCTAAAGAATTAATCTATTGTCTGTAACATAGCTTCTCATTCTCCAGATTGTCAGTTATAAACTCAGTTACTAAATTGTTGCATTAGAGGTAGATCGCCCTTTTAAGAAGCCGTGTTCGTAGCTTATATTGTTCGTAATAGTACGGCAGTCTTTTTAGCACACCCCGTTCAATTACTTGTGAAAAAGTTGAAAAGAGAGAGATAGGTCTGAAGTTACTTCCATTTTTTAACTTAGGGTAGACCTTAGCTAATTTTAAGGCTGATGGGAATGTCCCTTATTTTAAGGACATATTGTTTTTAAAGGCCAGAGGTGTTGTAAGTATATACAGCGTTTTTAAATGTAGGTGTTGCTTTTAATGTTCTATCATTTTAAACACTTCTAACGAAAGCGTGTATAAAACTTGTCTTAATTTACCAATGATACGAAAAACAGCTTCCATTTTATAATTTGGTTTAAAATAATGTAATATAATTTTTTTTTTTTTAATTTAATTACGTTACGTCTAACTAGTGGTGAAATAGAGAATTACTTTTTTCTACAATAGATTCTAAAACATCTAGCGGTTGTAACTACAACTATTTTTACTATCCAGTGCCCACCTTGTAAAGGACTTTTTTCGCATACATCTAAGTCCTATGATATATGAAAGTGGCATATAGTATGTTATAACATATTATAATTATGTTCATTATATTTTCTTGTTTAATGAGCAAAAACAGTTATTTTCGTTTTGGCCATTAAACAAATTAAATTGTAGATTGGTAAATATAAGTTATACACTATAAGAAAATACACTTTTACCAAATCAAAAGTAGAACCGTAATCAATATGGTTACCGGTATGTAAATAAAAAGTACAGTTGCTTTAAACAACTTTTCTCTTCCTTCAATACTTATGTAAATTAGTAATTTTTTACTGTAAAATTATGTTTGTTTTTTTATTAAAACAAGGAATGGACTTATTTTTTAAGGAGAGACCGATCCCCTATTTTCTTTATGATTTAAAAAATCCATTGTAAAACGAAAGAGGGTTCTAATCAAATAATTAGACGTATATATAACAGTAGACGAAATAAGTAGACGATTACTCTAATATCGGTTTCAATTAATACGATTCGATATGCCACCTGCCCGCCACTGAACTCATCGCAATCATCTCAGTGGGTTTTTCTAGTCTTAGAGTTAGGTGGAAGGGGAACTAATGTGTAATTATTTATATATATATATATATATATATAAGAATTATATATCAACACTTGCAATACCTATCAACGAATGTATGATTATGATAAATGAGCTTTATTTGGCTGTAGATAAATGCCCAAGTACACCCCTAAGACCAAATAGCAATCAAAACAATGGGTTGCCAAGCGGAAATCTGCACCAAGAAATATATATATATATATATATATATATATATATATATATATATATATATATATATGTATATATTTCTTGGTGCAGATTTCCGCTTGGCAACCCATTGTTTTGATTGCTATTTGGTCTTAGGGGTGTACTTGGGCATTTATCTACAGCCAAATAAACTCATTTATCATATATATATATATACATATGAAATTAAATGAAAAATGTCTTTATTGGAGGCGAAGTTAGGACTATAAAGTCCTCTCTACCACTTAACCTCGTAAAAAATTAAACTAACATACATATACATGTTTAACTAAAAATTAACCTTATACGTTACAAGAATCTAAGCTTTAAAATCAAATTTTAAAAAAATCTATAATTAATGTAACTTTATAAATATTTACAATACTATAATAAGACGTACACGCATTCATTCAACTTACATTCAGTTGCCCTAAGTACCACATTCCAAAGCCGCCATCCGCTATACCCCCTGAGCCTCCAGCATCAAGGCCCTGACCTCCGCCCCAAAGCGAGCGCGCTTATCAATGGCTCTGATGTTTATAGGTAAGGCATTCCACAATCGACAGGCAGAAACTGTAAACGACTTACTAAAGGTAGTTGTTCGATGAACTGGGATAGATAATAAGGATGTACCCCTCCTTGTACTTCGTTCACTTATTTCAGACATAAATTGAAAGTTGTTTGAAAGATAAATGGGACAATTTGTATTTAAAAGAGCGTGCAACAGAATGAGTGAGTGATAGTCTCGAAGATCTTGTAATTTTATGATAGATAATTGTTTGAAGAAGGGCGTTACGTGATCATCACGTCTGAGATTGAAAATGAACCTAATGCAAAAGTTCTGAGCACGCTGGAGTCTATTTGAAAGCTCCTCAGTCATGTCATTAATGACTATGTCACAGTAGTTGAAGTGAGGCAGTACAAGAGTCTTTATCAGCATTATTTTAACTTGGTGTGGTAGATATGAAGCCAGCCGCTTGAGGCTGTGAACACCGGAAAAGACCCTATTACATATCAAAGAAGCCTGTTCAGTCCATCTTAAGTGTTTGTCAATAATAAGTCCTAGATGTTTTACTTTCTCAGAGTATTCTAGCTCTTGGTCATTTAGTTTTAATTTAGGAGCTGTAGTAAAGTCAATTTTACGAACAAGCTTTGAATGACCTATCATAATACACTGAGTTTTGTCTACGTTTAATTTTAGTCCATGTTTCCAAGTCCAGTGAGTAACAGCGTCAATATCGGAATTCATGAGAGTCACACAAGTTTGTATGTCTCTTATAGAAAAGTGGCGGTATATTTGTAAGTCATCTGCATATAAGTGAAAATTGGAATGAGTAATTTGAGTAGTAATGTCATCGATGTACAGTGAAAATAAAAGTGGCCCCAGGACTGGACTCTGTGGAACTCCACGAGTGACTGGTCTCCATCTCGACTGCTTCTCACCCGACCTGACACACTGGCGTCGTCCCGAAAGATAAGACTCAACCCACTTGACACTACCATCAGAGAAACCATCCTTCCTAAGTTTGATGAGGAGAAGAGGATAATAAACACAGTCAAAAGCCTTTGAAAAGTCGAAAAGGGTTAAAATGGTTACCTGACTCTTATCAATTCCAAGGCGTATATCATCAACTATTTTAGGAGTGCAGTAGTAGTGCTGTGGTTGGAGCGAAAACCAGATTGAAAATTTGATAAAATGTTATTACTTTCAAGATATATTGAAAATTGCTGATGAACAATCCGCTCCAAACACTTTGATAAAGCAGGGAGTATACTTATTGGCCTGAATTGTGAAGGATTTTGTGGAGAGGAACACTTCTGAAGTGGGCGAACTAAAGCAGACTTCCATGTCAGTGGGAACATTGAAGTAGCCAGAGATTTATTGAAAATAGCAGTGATAGTTGGAAGAGTGACTGGAAGAGTATCTTTTATTAACCTTATAGGAATGCCATCGGCCCCGACTGCGTTACTGGACATCCTTATAATAGCCTTTAACACATCTGTCTCTGTTACCGGAGTGAAAGAGAACTGAAACACAGGTTTATCAAAAGTAGCACCTTCGAGCTCGGAGACATACTCCTGAGCCCCAGACTGATCAACAGGAATCCCAACAAAGAAGTTGTTGATATCATCGAGATTAAGGGAAACCGGGGAGTAAGTGTTAGGCTTGCCGACTCCAAGATCTTTTAGTTTTGACCATAAAATTCTGCTAGATTGTTTTTTAGACAGGGAAGAGTAGTAAAACCTGATCTTGGCATTTCTAATTTGTTGTTGCACATTGTTCTTTAGTTTTTTATATGCAGCCCAGTCATCACGTAACTTGGATCGCTTAGCCTGAAGGAAAGCTCTATCTCTTTGCTTCTGGAGGTGTCGAATAAATTCTTAGATCCATGGAGCAGGCTGTTTGGTTACTCTTTTTGAAACAAATGGAGCGTGTTTATCAAGAAGACCATTAATTAATTAATTAAATCTTGATACCATAATGTCCACATTATCAGCCGATGTGACCTCATGCCATGGCGTTAGAGAAGCATCAATAAGCAGGGAATAAAGATTGATATTTTTGTAGTTTCTATAAAACATAACTTTTGGTTCGATCTTGGGAGTTCTTAGTTTATAAGCAAGAAAAATAAGGTCATGTTTGGAAAGGCCAGGAGCAGAAAGTTGCCCGTGGTGCGCAACCAGGGTTTGGTCACAGACAGCAATGATATCAAGCCAGGTGTCGGCAGTCTGCAGTCGCAACCACATACCACAAGCTTGCAGAGGAAGTATGGTCATGTTACACGAGTAAAACATATTAGTTAAAAAAGTTTGGTCATAAGTAATTGGTCTAAGTAAATCAGTATTAAAATCTCCCATCACAATAACATGACTGTAGTGAGCCAAAAAACCCCAGATCATGTTCGAACTCAGCCATGTAGCCCAGGTGAGGAGCTCTGTAACAAACAGCAATTAAAATGTGTGCTCCATTAACACAGACGTCCAGAAACATGTATTCTGGCCGTCCATCTCTGGATGTATCCGATGATAGCAGGACAGAGACAAGGAAGTGTGACCTGACGTACACAGTTACCCCGCCACCACCTTTGTGCAGGCGATCATTTCTGTACAGGTTAAAACCTGGAAACTCGACACTTCTGTCACTTAAGTGAGGTTTCAGCCAAGTTTCTGAAATTAGAATAATGTCAACAGGAGATGGTTGAAAAATGGAACGAAATTCGTCAATGTGGCCATAAAGAGATTGTGCATTGACATGAGCTGCCTTTAAGAAGTTTGAGAAAGGAGTAAGAGATTGACAGAGAAGATCTGGGAGGGCTGACGGAAGCACGCGCCGGCTCGGGGCAGCACAGTTAGACACCAGCACCACAACACGTCGCGAGGCACCGCGGGCAGCAACCATATGGTTACATATGGTGGTCTTGCATGTTGTCATAAATTGTATAGAACTTCGTTGTGTTTGCCTTCCTCGGTAGAATATGGACATAGCCTCGGCTTTTTAATTGAGAGATCACAGGTTCTAATCCCAGGGAGGTCCGAACATGATTAGAATGAAATGCAGTGTACTTCGAAACCGACAAAGCTAAGAACTGAGGTTCAAAAGAGAAACAAAATACTTCCTAGCCCAACATAAGTTATGCGTATATAATTTATATTAAAAAAATAGCCCCTTCATCTCATGTGTGGTGTATATAATTAAGCTCATTGCAGGCCTCTGTTTATTAGACAGAGGATTTTTTATCTACCTTCATCTATGTATGTACGTTCTTCGGTTAAACTAATACTTATCTATATAACACTTGTACAACTTAAAGTTGAATGTAAATGTAGACAATTATTTAAAAAGTAAAAAAAAGTATTGTAACTGTTACACGTTACAATTACACTGTCACTCACTTAAAGCATTTTATAATAGGGAATAACGTTTCATAATGTTTTGACCAAGAAAGTACATGAATTACAAATGTGTCTTTAAATTAAAAAAAGACACAACAAAGAACCTTTTGTCCAAGTTACAACACTGATGAGTTCTTTGATTTTGTATTTCGTATACATACCGTTAATTGTATGTATTCTTATTTGTACTGAAGTTGTAATTCACAACTGTATGTTTCACGACAATAAATTATTCCATTCGATTTTATATTATGTTTCTCCACAGAAAATAACCTTACAATTCATAGCGGAACATTTGATTGTTCTACAGTATTTCTTAGAGAAAACGGGAAACGTTAAACGAAAGCGAAACGTCTGGTCGTGTTACTAATTGGGGTATATATAATAACAATTTGTACTATAGTCAATATAAAAACCCTTCTACATATAATTATCAACAATTTAATAGTTTAGCACGAAGGCCTTTACTATCAAGGTGGCTTTGGATAGGGAGGTGGGAGTGTTGTTCAGATGTTTGTTGTTATCGTCAGTATCAATAACTACTATGCTATTTTACCAATACAATATACAAGACAGTCAACGGCAACGTTCTAGTTACGTTATGATTGCTGAACTATGGATTCGTGTTTGAACTAATGTTTAAATGGCTTGTCTGTGATATTAAACCAATTTGCATTTTGGTTATAGTTAAGTCTTTAGTGTTGTAAGAAATATATTCTCTGAGTTTCACTGTTATTAAACTAAAACACTAAGGTTAACTCAATAATACTTCAACCTCTGAATAGCTGAACTATGGAGAATGCTTCTTCATCTACTAAAAAGTACTTTGAGCAGGCCACAAGTAAAGGAGCAAACTTTTTCGACGAAATACCATCGTCATCAGCCTTAATGAAAAGTGTTGTTGCCACCAGCAGTGATGGCAAAGACTCTGGCCTATTTACAGAAGTTCCTGGAGCAGTAAACGTGCAAACTTCTGCTACATCTAGCACAGTCACTGGAGAAGTAGGAAACACTGAACTTAACACTGTCTCTTTATTTAATAAAGACAAAAATACTGGAATTGATGAAAAGGGCTCAAGTGCAGAAGAGCCAGTTGTTTGTCGCATTTTTTCCTCGATTAGGCCTAGTGATGACTCTAAGAACACTCAAGAATCAAAGTCTCTGTCTATTAATCCTTGTTTCTTTGATATGTTGAGTGATCCTGTTTTATTATGTGATTCACCATTCTCTGCAGATGATAAAAGAACATCCTATCAAACATCAAAACATTATGGTAAGGAAACGGTTATTACAAACAGAATTTATAAATAATGGTAAGCGGAATGAGGTAATTGTTTATCTAACCACTTCACATTATTTGTTGTGTTTTCAAAATGAAAATTCTTGTAAAGTAAGTTAACACTTTAACGACAATGTTTACCCCAGTGGGTTCACACGATCTTTCATATCTGCTGTTGTGTACCCAATCGGGTACACACAGGCCTTTTGTAAAGTGCATCTTGCACCTGATGGGGTACACATAAAGCATTTTTGTTTGTGTGTCTTGGTGGCTTGTGAAATATGAGCCTGCGCTTATAGAAATACCTCAGACTATTGTGTACCCCATTAGGTACATGATTGCTTAATTTTTTAGGTACCCCTTTGGGTGCATTTATAAACATAAAAAATAATACGGTAATTCTAAGCAATATATGGGTCAACCTCGATTTTTCTCATATTACAATATAATGTTCCAATAGTCAATTAGAAAAGGAAATGAGTAGAATTTCTTGCCGGAAAGCAGTTATAGGGAGCAGGCAACCGCCAGACGGTCATATATTGCTTAGAGTTACCTATTAGTGATCAGGGGCACTGACGTGATCTGGGCTTCAAATTTGGAACTACTCGAGTTAATTTTTTTTCTAAAAGAGCAAGCAGCGCGAAGCGCTGCGCAGCGGGCAGCCATCGTGCGTGATCCTTTTTTTTATTAAAAATTTCTGATAAATTGTTATTACATATTACAATATAATGTAGGTAATGTATGTAAAACAGTTTTTAAACACATAATTACATGCTGGAAAGCAAAGTAAACCAATATAATCCGCCCAATACAAAATCTCCGTAAAAATCTGTAAAGGAATCTGGTAAAGGAATCTGTGTCATTCCTTTGGCCTGAATCAATTCAGTATATACGAAGATCACGCACGATGCTTGCCCGCTGCGCAGCGCTTCGCGCTGCTTGCTCTTTTGGAAAAAAAATTAACTCGAGTAGTTCCAAATTTTGAAGCCCAGATCACGTCAGTGCCCCTGATCACTAATAGGTAATTCTCGCGGTTGCCTGCTCCCTATAACTGCTTTCCAGCAAGAAATTCTAGTCATTTCCTTTTCTAATTGACTATTGGAACATTATATTGTAATATGAGTTGCCTGCTCCCTATAACTGCTTTCCGGCAAGAAATTCTAGTCATTTCCTTTTCTAATTGACTATTGGAACATTATATTGTAATATGAGAAAAATCGAGGTTGACCCATATATTGCTTAGAATTACCAATAATACATTAAAATAATTTTTTAGTCCAAAATTGCAAAGCCAACATGCTTTTCTTGTTGTACTTAGACGTTTTATGTAAGAAATTGATTATATTTTTTGGTCATTATTGGAAAATTTTGTGGCATATAAAAAGTATGGTAATTAGCCGTTGTCATGAATGAGTTAAAAAAAGCAACTAAGTTTCAGAAGGCCGAAAACTTTAAAAATAAATCCTGTAAAAGGAACTAGTAGTTGAATGGTCTAACTGTAATGCCTTTGGCCAATAGTGTGGGGTTGCACTTTAGCTCAAAAGAACAACAGTATTGTTTTCGACGGTAACATTCTGGGAATAAAGTTCATATTGGGCTAACTGCCTCCGGTCATCAGTAGGGGCTACAGTAGTACTTTCATTGCTGTCCCCTGCTTATGGCAACATTTATGAAAAACATCCTTTCAGGTAGTACCTAGGCTATCAGAAAAAAATCAAAAGTTGATCACTAATGCTGAAATAAGCTAAAAATACACGCAAACTCACCCGACCATATTAGTGTATGTTACTTAATAGGGCAATGGCCATTACACTAATAGTACACAAAGAATTTAAATTCCTATTACAAAGTTAAAGGTTTTCTTTACATAATGTTTTTTCTGCCCATTCTGACACAATAATAGTAGGCTAATTACTTTAAAGTGCACTTAATATGCACAAAAAAAAGCATTACTCTCTGGCACCACAAAAGACGGGGAGACTGGGGGAAACTGTCTGTTTTGAAGAACGGTTCCAGACGAGATAGTCATACAGTGAAAACCGTACTACAGAACTGTCTGAATTCAATAGTTTTCCCTTCTCCCCAAAGCAGTCCTCTGTTTAGTTCTAGTTGTATGTTACAGGTTTGGGTAAGTTTGAAACGGTTTTATATCATGAGAACGTTAACTACAACTACGGGAACCATCTGCGGCAATTATCCTCTTACCAATATTTCTTGGTGAATCAATGTATTAAAAAAAAAAAAAAAAAATGGAAAGTCATTCACAGGACTGACTGACAGAAGCTTATATTTCTTATAAGGGACTGTGAATATAAATCTTGGGAATAGAAATGTTACAATCCTATAACTTGGAACATTTTACATACCTCAGGAGTTAGACCATACGAAAAATTAAAATTTCAGTATTATAATAAATGACTTAAAAACCAATTTTAAAACATTTATGATATAAAAATAAGTTGCAAAAATATGTGCAACAGAAAAAATGACAGTAACAAAAACGGCACTACTATTTAGTTGAAACTTTGAAACTGTTGAGTTGAGTTAAGAATTGTAAAGAACTAGAAAACTAGTTGCTATACAGTACTACTGGAACATGCAAAATTGCGAATTGTAGTAGTTGCCAGTTGGGCTGTAACGGTTTGGTTACTTTACTTGGAACTGAGCAGTTACCGGTACTCAACGGTTCCGTTTTTCATTGTCCATCACCAAAAAAAAGAGAGCAAAACGTCTGTTTCTTTAACCCTTTGAACTCTGTGCGCCATTAAGTGTCAGCCAATTCGTACTACTTCGCGCTTGCATAACGATGTACATCGCTTCGACTTGTATTTTAAAGGCAGTACGCTTATTTGACCTTGTGTTCTTTAAATGACTGAGATTGAAATGAAATTCTCAAACTATTTACAAAGTTTATTAGCTTTAAGTTTAAAACTATCGATTGGTTATTTATTTTGTATTATTTAAATATTATAGGTTGACCTATTTTTAAAATTTATTTTTATTTGCAGAAAAAATACAATTAATTTTAAATAGGTCTCAAATATTAATGGAATATATGCTTGTTTCCATATTTTGGAGTTTGGCTCTACCAAATGCACAAGTATTTTAATAAACTGATAGAGCTACAGTGGCACTGACATTTCCCTAGATGGAAAACAACTTGAAACAATGTTCGTATTTGCTGAAAATAGAGAAATATTAAATTAGTTACTTATTTGACCGAGATTGCAACAATTTCTAACCACAACTCGATAAGGACTGAATTTTATAATTATGCAATACAGTAGGCCACATGTAGACTGATAACCTGAACAGCCAAAACAGCGAGGTCCATGAAGAGCAGCCCGGGCAAACTGAGGGACATAACATGGTTATAAACCTTCGACCTATCAGATAAATACCTATGGCCACCCGCAAGCTGAGAGGACAAAGATAATAGTGCTACTGATGAGTGAGTGATGTTTTTCTGTATATTCTGTATAATAGTTAGTGTCTTGAGTGCACTAAAGTAGACTAGGCCTACTATTACTTGTCCTAATAGACAGATAAAACATTTTTTTTTAATTTCTTGATGAGAATTTTAATTCTTCATGTACTTACAGTGTAAAAGCCATGTCCTTCTGCCAAGTAAAATAATAAGGTCAGGTGACTTTGTATATTTGTAGGTCTCAAGCATTAGTAACTGGCCTTTTGAAATTTTATATTTTACTGATCGATACCTTTCATTGTATTAGTTACACAATTTATAACTCATCGAATTTTATAAATTGAGATACGGCAAAAGTGATGGCTCGGACTGCCATCTGTGGAGTGAGAAGTCAGGTAGCAAATATTTGAACGCTGTAACTGTAATATTTGAGCATGTAGCCTAACTGTAGCTGAAAAGTTTGTGATTATTCAGATACATGCACGGGGAGAATCATAAGCAGTTTTAAGAAGCATTAATGGAATTGCACGACTGACTATTTATATCTTTAAGATTAGAGATCAAATTAAAATATTTATAAAAACTTTTGTAACCGAACCTGGTAACAGGAAAACTTAAACAAAAGAGTTAAAGTCAGTTTACTGTTATCACCTTGTTTTTGTCTTACCTAACAGGTTATTTTATAATGATACCTCCAGTAATCTGTAAATCTTACATAATCTGACAGGGTTCTGGTTTCGTATGTGTCGGATTGTTGAGTACAGTACCTCTTGAAGAGAGAACAATGCTATTGTTAGGCTGTTAAGTTTAAAAGCTGCTATTCAGTTATTTGTGGATTGGTGATTATCAATAAATATAGTTAGTGTTATTGTGTAATAGGGTTCCCATTTAGAGCACTGCCCCTAATATATCTGACTTGTCTGATAGAGAATGTTGCTCGTTTTCATTGGTTTTCATGAATTAACTGCTTACAAATTTGAAATGTGCGATTTGGAGATTTCCGTACACAGTGTTACGGATTCCAGTAGGGTAACCAATCTCTGTGTGACTAAACCTTTTCTGCACACAATGCAAAATGGGTGAAAATATGTAGCCTACTATTATACTGTATTCCTTAGACTACTATTTATAATCACAAATTATTATAATACATTGAATAATGGATAAATAAGGTACGTTTAACTCTTCTTAGTACTACAGCATCTCATTTTTGGTGTACCCAAGAGTTTTAGCCGATTTGATCTTAATGTAGAAGTTAGAGAAAAGATAAAGGAAATTTTGGTGTAAAAAGATTGTTTATAATTTATATTTGTTTAGTTTCTTATATAATGCTAAATAGATATGTGTAAAATATATGTATAAAAGCAATTCAACTTGTGTGAAATACTCTGAAAAATGTTTTACACTGAATTAGGCCTACCTAATTATTTTAATTTAGATTTATTTAACAATTTGTTTTAGGTGAGTGTGGAATTTTTGTGTAATTTAAGTGCAAGATGTACCTAATTCTTTAAAAAGTACCCAAATGGCTAATGCGATGTACACATATTTAATTATTCTATAGTATATTTATTGTCCTCTAGTAGAATAAATGAAGATTGTTTGGTCAGAACATTTACATTTAACTGAGGTTTGTAAATATATATGCCTTACAAATATTGAACTGAAAAATTATCCAACAGAGAGCAATTTCAATACAACTAATATGAAATAGGTAATGTTTTAGTTTGTATTAGCAATATTTCAAAATTAAAGACTTGTTTGTTTAAACTTTTAAATACAGTAGTATATTTTAGAGTAATATTTTTATGTATGAAAATAATTTGAACATTTACATAGTGCTTTATTTTGTGTGTAAGAAATTGGCAAAGATATAAGAAGTATTAACTCCTTCGTAAAGAGATAGACGAGTTATAAGACAATCAGACTTTCTTAGACACAGTTTCTGTTGTCGAATTGAGCCTCTTATACTGGCTAGGAAGGTTCTTGGAACAAGAATAAGCTCTAAAACTACTCTCAAGCTCGAACTAAGAACGCTGTATATATTAACAACTCCTCAGTGAGTACATTATTTGATATAGTAAATACTAACATGTGCATTTTAATTGACCAAAGGTACATCGAGTGAAGGAGATCTTTTCGGATTGAAGATTGAAACAGTAAGTGGGACAGGAGCAGGAGAATGTGAGCGCAGGCGTGATGCCTGGATCCCATCCGAGCGCACTAGACGTGCACTTATCACAGCTGCTACAGCCACACCCGGCACCTACACACCTGAGCGAGAGTTGCTGACCATGCCTGGAGTGTCAGAAGAACAGCTGGTAAACATTCTTATATCAATTTTTAAGGCAACAAGTGTGAATTTATATTCTCGTTTTATTTCGCTAGTCTCACACTGTAACAGAACTCAATTTGAGGATACATTAAAATGTTGAAGATGGTTCTTTTTGTAATCTAATCACAATTACCCTGCAACTGGCAAAAACCCGATATCAGGTGTTTTAGTTGTATTCTAGATTGCAGTGCCCAATATCAGGTCTTTTAACCCTTTGACTGGTGGTTTTTTTTCTTAAAAAAGAGTCCCATACAAATTGTTTTTTTTTTAATTTAAAATTTTGTTTTTTTTTTAGGTTATTTGGGTTTTCTGCAGTAGATGTGTTATATAAAACACTCGATTAAACGTTTTTGGATTGACTTTTGTATTTATACAGAAATTAATTTAATTATACACAACAGTTATCATATTTACAAAATACGAGAATAAGGTAAAATATTCAGTATTTTCTCATAAACATGCTAAGGTACACGATAGGTACAACTTCGTAACATTACACAAATCTTCTCAGAAATCTCTGATGGTATGAAAGTAGGGAAAACAGTTGGGACACACAAAGCAGAACGTTGCAATCCCGGCACATTGTGTCCCGGCGCAGCTGGTCGATATGCATTTGTAGCATGCTCTTTTCTGCTTGTCCTTCTTATCTATAGCAGTGATGGTGGCGGGAAAATGCCGAGCAGAAAGTCTCATTGGAGCATCTTAGCCAAAATTCGTCTGTAAGTCTTTCTCACGCCGTTTTACATAATTAGTAATTACACAAACAGCCACGTTTATTTACTCATGGTAAACACAACAAAATGTTTACAATCAGGGCAACCGGTAACGTAAAAGTGAGATTACAATCTATAGTCAATACAAACAGAAATAGAATCAGCTGACTACTTGGAACAACTGAACGAATACCGTTCTATGACTTGAATAACATCGATTGGGTCTTAACCCTCTAAGTGGCAAGCGACGTCTGAGACGTTCTATTTCCGCCGCCGTGACGTGGCAAGCGACGTCCTAGAAGTCGCTTCACATTGCCGCTTATTGCTAGGCAACCGATAATTATTTTTAAGCCTAGTTTGCACAGTTGCGTTCACCACTAAATTTCAAATACATTTCATATAGTATCATCAACATCACGATGAAATAATCAATGGTACTAACTGAAATAACCGGTACTTTGGGATTATACCGACCACACCCAGACATGAATCGTTATTTGACATTTTGCTTCTACTGATTACTAGATTAGCGTAAAACAATATTTCATCAATATAAAACAGGAATTGTCTTATCGCAAACCCCTCCCCATCCTCAGACAGAGGTCAAAGTCGAGCGGTCTAGTAGATAACGTGATTGCAGAGTCGCGTCACTTTGTTGTACTTCCGTGTTTTACCTCTACATTTCTCCAAACACAAAAATTCAACAAAAACAAACATTACCAAACTAAACCTAAACTCTTTATTGAAAAAACACTCAAAACTTGTTTTTATTCTTGATCACATTCCGCCACCCAAAATGCGGGTGCCTCCGGCTATCAGCTCGGGCTTCGGCAGCCCCGCGCTGATGTCAACGAAAGAAATACATCCCTCGAGATAGTACCTATCAGTAAAATATCAAATTCTAGAGGGGCTGATCAGAAATATAAATTGAATTGTAATGGAAAGGCAATTATGTACCGTGCAAATCATGTGATGCCGCGCGGCCTGCCGTAATCGGGATTCTCGAGAAAGATAAGATAACAGAGACAACAATACCGATTACAATACCTAGAAATGCTTGTAAGTTTGTAATTTTGTAATTAAAGAGTTGTTTTTTCGTTCTATCATGTTTGTTTCTATAAATTTATATTTTTGTGTTCTTCATACTGGTGTGGTCGGTATAATCCCAAAGTACCAATAATCCTAAGTTTTCTCCCGTGGTCTGTTTTTTTACTGAATAAAATAGTGTACAACCTAATTGATACTGCAGTATTCAATGCTTACATCCTATACTCCAAAAATTCAGATAAACCCATGGCAAGGGATGATTTTGTTGATAGTATAGTACAAGGACTGGTTTCCAATGATACAACTCCTTCACCTACTGTGGCTCATGAAAGTCAAAGCGCCCATGAAATTGCCCATTTAGATGGGAAAAATCAAAGAGTGTGCATCATTTGTGTGAAAGACCCTAATGTGAAAAGAAAAAAGAAGCGTTTATTGGTGTCCAGGGTGTAACTGCGGTATTCACCCTCTTTGTTACCCTAAACTCCAGCACTTTAATAGGCCTTACACAACAGGGAGGAAAAGGCAAGCAACTTCTAGCGATTCTGACTAGAAAAAGTGTTTTTTCTAGATTCAGTTTTTCCCATATAACTTTTTCAGTGTTTTAAATAGAAAAAAATATTATTGAAGGTTTTTTGTTTAAAATTAAATTGTGAATAAGGGTTGCATTTAACATAATCTCCTAGGAATGACATTTTTAAAGTTACAGAAAGTAAAAATGAAAAGTTTTGTGGAGAAAAAAACGTTTTTTCGAACATTTGTGTGGATATCATAAAAAAGGGTTAAGGTATGTAAAAAATAACTATACTATGTTATTCTGTAGTTTATTACGAAAAAATTGATATATAACAAGCATTGCTCATATTAGAATTTGCATTTTATTTTTAAATTATAAGATAGTCCTGCTTGACTCTGAAAAATAGCCCGCCATTCGAGCAACATATTACCGCCACTTAGAGGGTTAAATAAATAAAAGAACAACTGTGATCTAGAGGGAATGACAAAAACTACTTGAAACTGTTTTTTATTTATTCCGCTAGATCACATTCATATTCAAGTGAGAGATTATTCATCATGAAACATTTTTGTGAAAACTGTTTAGCGTCATAGCACTTCCCGCACGCCTATCGGGATTACTGCGGGCAGCACATAGGCCCCTCCCTAATTTGTTGTGGGATGACTAGTCAAAGGGTTAACACGGCCTACATTTTTTTGATATTATTTCTTGAAAATGCTCAAAACATATCAGTGTTGATACTAATAGAAAGAGAAATATCCAATTACTTAAATAAACAGTTTTATAAAAATAAATAATTTTCATGTTCCGTTACACACACATATATATATATATATATATATATATATATATATGTTTTGTACTCTCGGAATTGTTTCTTATGTTCTCGTGTACTGCACCAGCTGCGCATCAGCTGGTTCACACAACTGTTTTCATTCTACCGATCAGATCTTGTTTCTTATTTATGAGTAGTAATTGTATGTTTTGATGTTGTGAACACGTGTTTTGTGAGCAATTGCAGTTTATTACAACAATGGATGGTAACTTTCATATCACTCAAGTGATATTCGAGGAATTATACTGTAGCAACATTTATTTTGTACTCTTGTAAGCTAAAAGTGAAAATATTTTAAAACAATAGTTGGAAGACTGTATAGTAAAAAAATTAACATTGACGTTTTACGTTTCTGGTAAGTTGCGATTTTGACAATCTATGTTTTTATTTTATTTTACCATACTAGGTAAAAAAGTTAAAACCTTACCATTTTAAATTTTAATCAACACTAAATGCCCTATCTTTTGTATATTTTTTCATATCACTAATCATAACTCTTGTCGAAATCAAAAACTTTGAATTAACTTTCATTTAATATTTTTTATGTTTGCGACTATGTGGTGATCACATTTAACCCTTTAAGGAGTAATGACATTCTGGAACGTCACTACATCATTTGTTCATAGGAGTAAGGATGTGAAACATAATACACTCCCAAAATAGTAAGAAAAATTTTGTTTTATTTTTTAATGAAAATCAGATATTATTACTATAAAAAGCTAACATTTACTTTTGTTGATAAAACACAAAGGCTAAAATTTGTTTTTTGTGTGAAAGTGCTCGAAACATGGATGTATACACAATGGCACACCACACTCTTTTTCATTCAAACGTCATATCCTTCCTGTTCTTTTCTCTGCTGGAGGAATGAGAACAGATGTATCATCTCTTTTGTGTCTTCCGTGTCTGACCTTCTGGCGTCGGCAGTGGGCGGGGGATGTGTCTGTCGGTCAGGCGGAGCGGATGTTGGTCTCTGGTAGCGGCTGGTGGCGGCACGACCCTCGGCACCGCGGCTACCAGCCTTCCTTCTCTTGGAGTGTGATGTGTTTCCAATATTTTTCGGATAAGGTTTAGTCTAAAGTCACAAAACCCACTTTTCTTGTTTTGTTTGATTACAAACATGTATGTATTCGAAACAACAATATCAATCAAGTGGGAAAATAATTTACGGTACCACTTCTTTGATTTCCTTGCACTGTCATTGAAAGATATCATGTCAGAGCGGTCGACTGCTCCCACATCCTTATTATATTCTATGACAGAGCTTGGTTTGTTTACAGTCTTTCCAAGCTTAGTCACAGGAATCATTTCATGCTCGTGGATTGTTGTTAGCATTGTTACATTACAGCGGTCATACCATTTTACACAAAGCATGTTTTTTTGGCTCCTAATTTCACAATCTCCCTTATTCAATTTTTTTGGTAAGCAAGGGAGACCTTTCCGGTTTTGTCTTACAGTTCCACAAGCTGCTATTTAATTTTCAAGAAGCCAGTTGAACAAGCCGGGACTGCTGTACCAGTTGTCAACGTACAACACATGGTTACGTCCTAAGTAGGGTTGCATTAGTGTTCTGATAACCTTTGCTGACACTCCGACGTCTTCGTTTTCATTCAACAAGTCAGTGGTCTTGCCAGTATAAACAATAAAGTCAAGAATGATGCCTGAACTGCTGTCACACAATACATTCCGAACCGCTTGCGTTTAGATGGAATGTACTGTTTGAAACCCAGGCGACCCTTCCATAGCATGAGGCTCTCATCGATGACCAGGTTTTTATTAGGAGAGTAGGCACAAAAAAAATTTTCTCTGTAGGGTTTCGATAACCGTCCTGATTTAGTATAATTTATCTCCTCCCGCCTCTAGTGAATTGTCGTCAAGATGTAATACGAAGCAACACTAGGAATCTATCCTGACTGAACACCTGAGGGAATATGGGAGTGTTGAGGAGTGGATCTGTACTCCAGTAGAGTTTTAGTGAATTTTTCATGCAATGGGGCATTAGAAGCAAAGTCGCAAAAAAACAATACATCTCATCAGGGTTTGTTTCTGTCCAGCGTCTGAGTTTGGAGAATTCTTTTATTCCTGCCTCATTTTTCATTTGCTGCTGGGCATACTTATTAGTGTCAGAAGCAATGTGAGAAACTAAATCGTAATCGAACAGTTTATGAAAGAAATCTATTTCCTTTTCAATATTATCCTCAAAGTCAACTTGTAGGCCAGAATTAGAATCATCAAATATAAAGTCTTTTGGTTCAAAACAGTCAACATGTTTCCATTTGCAAATTGGACAAATATCAGAATCACTTACTGGTAATGCAGGTTCTTGGATCTCCACGTCAAGTTCATTGTCGAAGTAAGAAGCAGCGAGGATATCTTCTGCGGTTTTATCTTGTTCATCCCCACTATCACCAAACACATTCTCATCGTCAGAGCCTAAAACGTCATTGTTATTGTCTGAGATTTGATCCTCTTCACTCCACTCGTACAGCCCCCTTCTTATGTCGTCACTACGTAAGTTACGTTCTGGATCCATTTCACAACACAAAAGGAAACTGACTTGAGAACAATGAACTACACTATTTCGTCATTGTAGAAGAAACTGCACAAAGTGAATGTTTACAGCATAGCAACAGAATGCGACTGTAGAAGTTGTTAGCGCCAATTGCTGTTGACAGTAGAAATCGCGGGAATCCGTGTGCCGAAAAAACCTTTACAGCCGCTCTGTAGTTGAAAGCAGCTGACAGTATTTACGCGGAAAACTGCGCTCAGTTATTTAAGGTTAGGAACAGTGGGCGGATTTCTTCCATAGAGGAAAAACATAAGAGCTAGTACTTGTAATATAAGTCATAATTCATTGACGTTCTAGAACGTCCTTACTATTTTCACATGATTTTTAATATGACGTTCTGGAACGTCAATACTATTTTGTAACAAACACCTATACTCGTTAAAGGGTTAAAATACATATATACTTAATATTTATAAGGAAAATGTTTATTGAACACTCGTGAATAACTTGGTATGTAATATAATTATTTTGTATTACACATACGATGATAATAAAATAAATATAAGGCAAAGTTCATGGTAAAAAAAAACACTCTGCCACTGAGTGGAATTTGACCACCAGTTCCAGGGTTAAAATGCACAACCTTATCTTAAAAATTGTTTAGATGGTAGTTATTGTGAATTTTGATATGTTTAGATGTTTTGTTATACTAAAAAATATTTGTTAGCACTAGCATGCAATTTAAACTTTTACATAATTTAATATATGCGCATGCGAGTGTGTATTTTTTTTCTAAATTTCAACCCTAGGTAATATAAAGCTCATCTCAGACACAACTTAGACTTTTTGCAGAATCAGTTATAGTATTGTAAAATACATAAAGGGAAAAATTGTTAAAATGTATCAATAGTTGTTATTATAGATATTTACAGATTACATTAAAAAAATTGAAGTCAGGAACGGTGTAGGTTAATTTCATACCACTTACTTTATAGTTTTGAATAACACATTAAGAATATTATAAGTTTGGCATCCTAAATTAATGATCTGACGTGTCTCTAAGCCAGATCCCGCAAATTGATGTTCTTGTAGGCTTTGCAGGCCAGTATCTTCCATCATTTAATATTCTGATGTATTTTGTAGTCAGATCCGGTAGGCCAGCTTGTCGCTCACACATTGGGAGAGGCAGAGCTTGCTCAGCGTAAAGTGCTCACATCCCACGATGTCACTCAAGATGAACGTGGGCTCCGAGAGCTTATTCAGGTTGGTAAATTTTACAACTATTTTAAATTTCTGTTCTGTACCATCAACATTTCAGAACTATTTGGCAAATACTTAATCTAATTAACCCTTCCCACGCTGTAGACGAATATATTAGTATGGTAGACTGACCAAAATGCCAAACACGAGTATATCCGATATTACACGTTGTGTCTCTTGGAGTTTTTTAGTTCACAAAAGACCTTCGAAATGGCAGGTGTATGCTCTGTGCCTATCACGGTTGATAAGGAGTATTTATAGACGACCTTCACTCTGTGGCAGAGGGAGAGGGGAGCGCCCTTTGTCTATCGCCGTCCACCTGCTCCTCTTTTCTGTGTGTCCTACAGAGCCATAACCAAATATATCCTTCTGCCAAGATGATACCCTATTTATTATTCATTTTTTGTATGATGTTTTACCTTATCTGTGAAACGTTAGATAAGGAAATACTCTTAATAACTAGTAGTTTATATAATTTACCAGTTTTATTAGTTTGTACCAAGAATTTGAATTTAGATCAAATTCACAGTAGTGAATAGTTACTAATTTTAATTAAAATTCCCTGTTTAATTTTTTTGCATTTATCTCTTATAACATATTTATAATAAAAAATTAGCTTTGAACTTAAAGAAAAATATATTTTATAGATGTCTTGGCGTTATAGGGAAATCAATGGATTTATCAGCGCCGTGGTTAGTATACAGTAGAGCGTCATTAATACGAACATCAAAAATCCTAACACTCACTTTAAACATGTGAACTTTATTTTGTATGACTCAGTGAGAGGACAATGACCTTGGGATTATGTTTTGAACCATCCACTGCCCCTCTCCCCAGCTGACTAGTCTATTTTTAACCCCATTTGCATCTTTGTGTCACTGTCACCAGTCAGTTCAATAGTATGGTCGTAGTTGAGTGTTGTGGTTCATAATGCGTAATATTCTTCTGTAACATTCATTAAGTAGTACATAAAGTGTTTATTTGTATTAGTCCAACCATTTTAAAAATCTTAACAAATTGGAAATCCAATCTTTCCTCCGTCTCAATTAGTTCGGATTTTTGACGCTCTACTGTAGTTATGTGTTTTTTTGTTTTGTTCTCTTTGGACAAGAAGTTTATAAATTGCACTTAGTTGTATAAGAACCTTAGCGCTGCTTCCGGAGTGACAGGATATTCAAGATGGGTAAGGTTAGGTTGGGGTTAGAGGCTGCCTCCTATCAAGATCCATGAGGAAGAATTAGGGCACTAATCTCAGTCATGTCTCCCCGGAAGAAGGGGATGCCAACTCTGAACCAGTTCCTCCAGTCAAAGTAGGCAGGGGGTGGTACACCCTTGTTGAGGCTAGCAAAACCTCTGAGGTAAGGGAACAAACCCCACCAACTCCATTAATCATTTCCCGCAGTAGACTATTGAACCTATCGAATTGCTCTTGAACCCCAGAATCTCGACATTTGCGGTTAGTAATGTGATGCTCCTGGACATCCATAAGGTTACCCAGATTTAGTGACACATCGGTTTTTGCTCTGCCCAGTGGTGGGTTCCATTGGAAGGTATAAATCAGCCAGAAGTTATCCCTGGTAGGTATAGTTATATGTTATTTAAATATATGTAATCCTAAATATCTTTGTAGGTAATTTGTTGAAATTTCAGACTTCAACCATTTAAAATTTTGTATCACAAAACTCATGCCAGACTACCAGCCAATATTAGATTTAGAAACAATTCCAAGCAGTAGTGTGGCACTAGTACCAGTATTAGTTTCCCTTGTCAGTTAACCCTCCATCGGGCGCTTAAAATTAGAAACACCATCAGGCGCTCACGGAGGTTTCCTCCAGGTTAGCGAATAATGGATATCATAGTCGTTTAAACGGTTTTTATTTGTTTAAATATTCATACTGATTTAATTACAATGTAATATATTCATTTTTAGAAATTTAATAAAAATTACACTCTTATGTAATGAATTTTCCAAATAAGAAATTCAAAATCTTAAAAAATGTTATTGTATAATAACAACATGATTAATTTTAAGTAATAATGCAATTAATTATAAAAATGTTTAACCTACTGTAAATATGTATGAAAATTAACTTAGTTTTTAACTTCTTACAAAAACAACTTACTTCAATTCTTGAGATATTATACAATTGTAATGTCAATTATTGCTCTGAAATAAAAATTTATTCTTTACTAATTCTTTACACACTGCACAAAATTTCAAAACATTTTCCTTCTGGTTCTTATAACGACAATGTTCACTCCATAAATATTACTGAAATGTTCCCTAGCACACTGGTACTGTACTGATAAGTCTCTCGTCTTCATTCTCCATTTCACAAAATTCAAATAAAATATATAGTAAAATTTAAAAAGAAACCATCACAGGTCACACATTTAGGCGCACACGGATTATTACAACATAAAAACTAAACATAATAAGGCGCTCACGGAGATTTCGTCCAAGCACTACAAACACACCATCGGGCGCTCACTGAGGAATCGTCCAGTCACGCACGGAAGTAGACCTCATACTGACACATTTTGATAAATAAAAGCGGGAGGCTATTGTTTCGTTTCCCCGAAAGATGCTCGTGAAGTACACTGCGGGAAACGACTGCCGACATCATAAAAGTAGTACTATTTTTAATAATAAAACATACACGGAGGAAAACTCCGTTTAGCGCCCGATGGACGGTTAACTAGCACATTACAAAACAAATGGTTTCCATATTTATTGTGTATAACCAAGTTCTTAATACCTATAGTATGATTTATTATTTATTCTTTGTTTTAAAATTATGTTAAGGATAAAGAGTGTGAAAAGGATCGGTGTTCTCATGAATATTTGTAACTGTTAAACAGGAATTCAGAAGTTCAAGTTTAGCTGAGAAAAGTTTATGGTTATGCTTTACTATTTAAGACTACAGTTAGAAATAACTTTGGGAGGTGTAATGGCCCAAGGCTACATTTTAAAGACGCCGGTTTATCTTAGGCATGGCCAATTAAGTTGAGAATCTATGGGAATTCATTTAGTTCAGTTGGCAATACTAGATCACCTTGTTGGCCAGACAAACAGAATACAAGAAAACACTGTTTATGGAAATTGTATGTACTTTTTTTACCTGTCTATGTCCATGGATGTTTAAATTAGGAATATCTAAGCCATTTTTGAATATGATTTTCATTTTTAGATCCTTACCTAAAAACTACATGAACTTTCTCTCAAAAACAGCTGTCATGACTTTGTTTGAGTTTTTACTATAAATTGGTAAATGGTTAACAAAATAGGTCAAATTTAAAAAAATCTTAAACTTTTTTTATTTATTGTTTAAATATTCAAGAAGTATACACTCTACAACGAAAACAAAAATGTTGTATTATTAACCCTTTGCACGCCACTAATAAATCCATTAACTTTCCTATAATGCCAAGTCAAGTAAAAAAATGGTATTTCTCTAAGTTTAAAGCTAAAGCTTTATTATAAGCTTAAAGCTTATTATTATAACTAAATTATAAAAGGTAAAAGCAAAAAAAGTATAAAACAGGGCATTTTACTTTAAATTAGTGTATTTATTGATAAAAATGAAATCTTTACAAAACTGTTTATTACAAATAAACTTTACTTTAACAAGATAAATATTTCAAACTAATTACAACACTACCACACGATGAAGAATAATAACGAGATACGTAGTAGATACTAAAGTACATACGCTAGTAACAACTGAGAAAGCAGTAATACGAGGTGTGTCCAAAAAGTATCCGGTCTTGACGTCTGGCATGAACTGACGATACTCGGCGGCAACGGCAATGTGGTCCCCTTCAAAGTACTCCCCTACACAAGCCACTACCTTATTCCAACGCTGCTCCCACTTCCGGAAATACTCCTTAAATTCATTTTGCGGAATGATTGATTCGATAGAATCTACTGGTCGGCGGTCGGATACTTTTTGGACAGACCTCGTACACATCACAGATATGTTTGGTTATGGCTCTAGGAGATGCAGAACTGACAAGCAGGTGGTCGAAGTTAGACAAAGGGCACTCCCCTCCCCCTGCCGCAGAGTGAAAGTCATTTATAATACCTCCTTGGCAACCGTGATAAGCACGAAGTGTACATTTAAGGCCTTTTGTGAACTAAAAACCTCTCCAAGAGACATCTATATTAACGGATATTACTGTACTTGGCATTTTGGTCTACCATTTAAATATATCTGTCTACGGCGTGGGAAAGGTTAATATTTTAAAAATAAGTCATCAACCATAAATCTAAGAATGAAAATAAGGGCTCAGAAGTATTTGGAGTTTAACCATTATTCTTATGGGGCTACAATCAAGTTCATTTCATGATGGCCAAGTCTTAAAATCGTATCACTGACAGTCTATGCGATGACTATTGATGGGAAGGCCCTAGAGGATTGATGTCAAGGGTAGCAAAGTTTCCCTTACGGTCAGTTTATTAAAGACTTTTGTTACATTCTTTTGTGTCCTTCAATACTCTGTTGTATCGCTTTAGTATTACTGGGATTGAATTTCTTACTCTTCACTGGCCTACTTTGATATACACAGCTACAATAGAACTCCACAGACAAATAAAAACAATGATTGGTTGTCTAGGAGGAGAGTTACCGAGCTGCAGTAGTTCTGACAGGGAGACTTCTTACCATATATGGACAAGGCATGGGCAAGACAGGCATGCCCAGCAAGCACACAGTACATTCCGTCCAGGTGAGTATTAAAGCCAACAATTTTTAAAATTATGTGTAAAGTAGTATAAGTTTTAAGTTCTTTGGTTAATTAATTTGATGTTTAAATTTAAATTGATGGTTTTATACCACAATTATGTCTCTGCAATTAAAAATATTTAATACATTGATAACAATATTTACATTGTTGTAACATTATGTTACAATAATTACATATTTATATTGATAACAAAATCTGACTACTTATACACCTGCATGTGAAACTGACTCACTGATATCTAGATACATATTCTAACATACTTCTAGAAGCTAGAAACTTGAAATTTGGCACGCAGGAGTCTTTTACCATATAACAAACAGAAAAAATCTGAAAATCAGAAATTTTTACTTTTAACCCTATAAGTGGCGGTCATTTGTGGTCTCAGTGGCAGGCCGTTTTTGGGTAAATTGCCGTGATCGT
Organism: Homalodisca vitripennis; assembly: GCF_021130785.1. Classification (NCBI taxonomy): domain Eukaryota; kingdom Metazoa; phylum Arthropoda; class Insecta; order Hemiptera; family Cicadellidae; genus Homalodisca; species Homalodisca vitripennis. Next base: position 150,495,308 of record NC_060215.1, read on the forward strand.
TAAACTTATTTTTAGAAAATATTATCTAAGTGATAACCTAGCAACATTATATATTTTTGTTTTCCTTATGAACTATAGAATAAGAATAAATATAATATTTGGTGCTTTACCATTATTTTCAGATTAATATCATTGTAGATGTGTAAAAACATTTTTTTAGAAAAAATATTTTTTAAGTTCTACTGTCCGTCACTTTGAATTTACTGGAGCTACAATAATGTCAAATTCATAGAATATAATTCTATTCTTAGTTTGTCATAGCACAGTATATTTCGTAAATATAAAACAGGAATTGTCTTATCGCAAACCCCTCCCCATCCTCAGACAGAGGTCAAAGTCGAGCGATCTAGTAGATAACGTGACTACAGATTCTCGCCGCCCGTTCAGCCGGTGCGCCGCATTCTTGTACTTTTCGTGCCGAAGTGTCTGTTGAGTGCGTCGCTTTGTTGTATTTCCGTGTTTTACTGTGTGTGTAATAGATTAGTGATGGGTGACACTATGAGAATTTGGGATTTACCCAGGAGCGAAGAGGGGGCCATTCGTTTTTTACAAGATCATGACTAGTTGCCTACATCTAAAATATGCGTAACGGTCGGCAGTTGCTGCTGAAGGAGGAAATCCACTAGACTCACTCATCCTTGATATTGCTGCTTTCTGGGCGTCACAGGAAACCCATTAACAATTAATAATCATTGTAAGTTTGTAATTAAAGAGTTGCTTTTTGTTCTATAATGTTTTTTTTCTATAAATTTATTTGTTTGTGTTCCTCATACTGGTGTAGTCGGTATAATCCCAAAGTAACCTAACATTTTCCATGACAAACGAATAACCTAAACATTTACCGGTAACACAAACAACGCGATAAACAATAATATACTGACAATAACATTACGCAAAGTCGCCAAACAAAATAGTGACGAGACGAGTAGACAGCTGTTCTCTCGTCTGCCGCCAGGTCAAACGAAAACCGTCGGAATCATTTAAGCCAGCAAACATTAGTAACATGAATACACACTATACTATATGATATGTATAGGAAATTTCATGGAGAATACAATAGTTCAAACTAGGCCTAAAAATAATGGACGGTTGCGGAGAAACAGCCTTAAATGTGAAGCGATGGCTGTGATGGCGCTTGCCACTTCGCGGCGGCGTGAATCATATGTCTCAGACGGCGCTTGCCACTTAGAGGGTTAAACCCCTCAAAAAATTCAAGAAGATTCGCACAGTTTTCAACCTTGCAGGCCTTTGGGCAAACCATTACAGTTAGCTTGAATATGACAAAAAATCATCAGTCAGGAATTAAATGAACTACAAAAAAGGCTTAGTAACTATTTGTCCTATCTCTAATGGTGAAGTGATAAAACACTCGCATATTTGAAATTCCAGATATTTTTACGTAGATTTTGATGATTTCGGCTGATTTATTCAGCTTTAGGTTTTGTCCTTTTATTCACTTTCTCTTTGGATTGTAGGTGAGATACTCCTTTTCTATCCCGAATGAGTACTGGGATTATGGCTCAGTTATACCTTTGGGTCAGCTGACTTCAGCATCCTCTAAGAAAGACAGACCACCAGGTGAAAGGTCAAACAGGTCGGTTTGATTATCATGTCATGGACTGCTCCCTAGTATCACTGTTGAATGGACCAGTAGATCTATTATATATAACTCAGGAGTTTGTTCTGATTGTAAAGACAGTTATCACGGGAGTGGACCATGTATCCCCATTGAAATTTACTCGCATGGTTCTTACATCCTAACATCGTCAAATGGCTATTTGAAATCATATTGACCATATCTTTTCAGGTGCTGTGTTTTGTGTTCCTTAAAAGAACGCCTTGATAGTGATCAGGTATAACCCTGATTCTTGAGGGCACATTCTTAAAGCAGTTTTATCGCTTGTAATGTGATAATCACTAACCTTGTCCCAATGCATTTAATCCAAACCCAAAGTCTCCTTGCAGTTATTCACGTTTTCATAGCATCCAACCCGAGGTCGGTGGAAGGTTATGTTTGCTTGCCTGAGTGACAGCTAACACTATTTGTCTGTCAGCTTTGGTTCACCAGACTGTGCCTGTTGGTAAAACTTCGGGAACTGACGATAGCAGACGTGGAGGCGTCCGTATGGTGGGATTGTGACCGACCGGACCTCTACTACCAGTTCTATCCGGAGCTGTATGGCGGCCGGCTCGGCACCATGGTACCATTCCAGATGCGACTACTACTGGCAATGCTGCCCAGCTACTGTGGTCGCCATACGCAGGCCTTAAACCGCCTCTTCTTCATTTTAACTACAGTCAACAAGGTAATAACACATCACTTCTTAAATTGTTTAAATAAACCATTAGTTTGAAATAATGTATACTTACAAACATATATTTTATTTTTGTAGATTATGTTAAAATATATTAACACCAAAAACGTTATGTACATTATTTTTGAAAACAAAAGATTAATTTTACTGGCATGACATCAGAGAATACCTACCACTGTAACCAGAAATTTGTTTCACCAAAAAACCTTGTTTTAATAGAGACTATCAAATTAAGAGGTATATTTGGAAAGTAAGTACCGTTTTGGAAATTTATTTTTACATGAAAGAGCATATTCTAAACTATTTTTAGACGTACTTTCCGTCAATGTTGAACACTTGTTATAGCGGGTGACCAGCTTTTCTATTCCTTCACCATAGAAATTTCCCGCCAGTGACGATAGCCACGATTTCACAGCTTTTTTCAACTCATCATCGAATCCAAAGTACTTGCTGCCGAACTCGCTGTGTAATTGTCATAATTCTATATCTAAACAAGGATAAAACAAAACAAAATAAACAAGCAATTACTCCACTCAATGGAATTGAAGGCAAAGAAATAGTATTTGCCAAAGAAGTTACATTTTTTGTGCTAAAAGTTGACAATAACTTATCATGGGATGCTCACACAAAAATTATTATAAATAAGGTTAATTCTGGCTTGTACGCAATAAGGAGAACAGAATGTCTGATTTATGCAGAACTGACACCTTAAACTTATCTATTTTTCTCACATTACATGTGGAATGTGTGTGTACAGGGCTACTAAAAGGTATCTGTTAAAAATTTAATTATAAACTTTACCTTATAATTATATATTGTAATTTGACTACTTTTTTCATTAAATTGACACTATTCGATGTACAAAATGTGCAAATGAATGAAAAAAGATTATTTTGATCTGATTTGATTTAATCTTCATGTGCATCATGATCTCTGATCAGATGCCACAAATGTTTTCTTTTGACAAACCCTTTAGGATTGTTGTACCCTCTAGGGATGACTGGTCAGAGGGAAGGAAACCTCTTCCACCAGCGGAGCTCGAATGATTCACAGACAGCTCTAAAACAAAAAGCGGTACAGGTGCTGGAATTCTGGGAGTGAGACCATGTAGGGAGCTGGTGGTCCCTATGGGTCCGTATCCGACAGTCTTTCAAGCGGAGGTCGCAGCTATTATGGAATGTGTTCATGAGAATCTTCGTCTGTGATATAGGAGCAAGACGATTAATATTTTCATGAACAGTCAGGCAGCGCTGATGGAGCTGGACTCTTGTGTGATCAAATTCAAACTCGTTTGGGATTGCTATCAGGCCGTTTCCTCCCTTGCCAGAATCAACAATGTGACCGTTTGTTGGGTTCCTGGTCATGAGGGGATTCTTGGGAACGAAAGAGCTGATGCCCTGGCCAACCAGGGCTCAGCGACAATTATGACGGGCCCTCAACCATTCTGCGGTGTTCCAAGGTGTGAATCCTCAAGGGTTGTCTCGAAATGGATTCGCACGGAGCATGAGAGAAGGTGGAGGTTGCATCCGGGCTTGAGAATGAGTAGAATGGTATTACAGTCACCTTCCTCCAGGATGGCTTTGGACCTTCTCTCATTAAATAGATCAATGTCTTCTCAGGTTATTGGTCTCATTACGGGGCATGGTAACACTTGAGGAAGCATCTTCACAGAGTCGGCATCCTTCAGGAGGATCCGCTCTGTAGAAGGTGTAATGAGTAGGAGGAGACTGCTGAGCACCTGCTCTTTGATTGCCACGCAATAGCAAGGGAGCGGTATGCCATCTTTGGTAGTTTGGACAGGGGTGGTGAATTTTCCCAGGAGGACCTGATAGGTTGTTTTCGGCGGTTTGTGGAACTGCTGAAATTGTAGACTGGTGGGCCTCATGGTGTGTTTCCGGGGTGCGCAAAAAGCCCTTGAGGCTTAAGTGCATGGCAGTAGGCTGCCCCAAGGGAAAAAGAAAAAAAAAATCTTTATGTGCATGGACAAGTGGTATTCGGATGGCACCAAATCCGGAGTGTTGGCAAGAGTGATCGAACTGCTCTGTCACTGCCAAGTCACATGGTTTTGTGAAAATTGGTGAGCATTTATGAAACCCATCAGGAACACAGCTTGTGATAACCTAGGTGGTCTGTAAAAATCTTGTGCAAAACTGTTGGTGAAATTTGCGGAAATACATTTGAAAGCGTTGTCATTGTGAATGATCTTTCTTCAAGGATTTGTTTTTGTTTACTGCTACTGACAGTAGCATACTACACTGTACCTTATTAGAGAAATAAAATTATGTCATGCACCTTATGTGGTATGTCTGTCTGGATTGTGAATTAAATAAAGATGATTTCTATTAGATAACAAATGATGTAAGTAAATAAAGGATGATTTGACTCAGATTGTGGAGAACCTGTCCAGTGGGCGCAGTGAAGACGGCAGCCAGTTGGAGTTGAGTGCCAGTGACCGAGCAGAATCTACAAAACTATGGACGTTTCGACAGAAACGAATACATATCGCTGTAGTCAACGTTGCTTTGGAAATGAAGGTAACATTATGTATTTTTCATTATTAGTGTATGTATGCTTGCTATGTTTTACATGGTTGGATTGTGTCTTGCCACACCAGAAATTTAGCAAAGCTGACTGGCAGAAACTACAAAGCTTTAGACGATTCGAAGGGTTAGAGGTTATCCGAAGAGTATAGTATTCCGCCACTCTGTATCTCAATACATATACACTTTTTCCAAAAAACTAAAGAACAATTTGTGTTTAAAATTTGAATTTTGTCTAAAAGAATACTGTCGTCCAATTTCTTTCCACATTTGAAATAAATGTAATTGTATAAGCTGCTGAAATAAATCAAATGCTATAAATTTAATATCATTAATTTTGCTAAACCCAAAATGATAAACAACTTTATTTCAGTTGTGTTGTGATTATCAACTAAGATTAATTATACTTTTCTTTCATAAATACATGTAGGCTATGGACACACTAACGGTATGCATTTAATTTCTGAAGAATCCTTCTACATCAGTTAATATGGATTTTACAATAAAATCCCAAGAACAATTTCTGTATAAAATTATATTTCTTGTCTATCAAAATATTATTGTTCTGCAATTTGCAACCCTTTTACTTACATAGTCGTTTGACCTAGAAAATACAAATTTTCAATATCGCAAAAAATTATTTTTAAACCAATTTCTATACTGTTATGGTATAATTAGATTACCCAAACCAATAACCCTAGTTATTCACACATACCACTATAATCTTTTGATTAGTACGCGATTTAGAATATTTGAGGTTATCCGAAGAATATAGAGTGATCACCACTCTCAATAAATCAATAAATCTACATTAAAAAAAATCTAAAGAACAATTTGTGTTTGAAATAGTGAGTTTTGTCTTAAATAAGTACCGTTGTGCTATAATTTTCCACATCGTAAATACATTTAATTTTATAACTTACTGTAATAAATCAAATGTCAAATTTAATAATTAAATTAATTTTGTCAAACCTATAATGCAAAACAACTCTATTTCAGTTTTATTTTGATTATCAAGTAAGATTAATTGCACTTTACTTTCATAAATACATGTAGGCTATGGACTATGCATTTAAATTCTATTTCTATATGCATTCTATTTTAAACTCTATGCATTTAATTTCTGAAGAATCCTTCTACGTCAGTTAATATGCATTTTTACAATAAAATCCCAAAAAAAAACTTCTGTTTAAAATTATATTTGTTGTCTAGAAAACTATTATTATTAGCTAAAAAAGAAATACACAAACATTTACTACCTGTGAATCCAAATAATAACATGGAGAGACAGTAACCTCTCATTAGTACGCCTGGATAGCCAATGAACCAAGAAAGTTAGTGTTACTGTTTTCTTGTTTCACTTAACGATGGCAAATGTCCGGAAAAATCCTGTTTCCTTCACGAACCAAGAAACACGGACATCAAAATGGCCGGGATAGTCCCATCCCTAGCGGCTACAGAACGAAGAACAAGCGTGATGATACGTTCTGCGTGACGTGAAATGAAAGTTTGTCCCCGATGCAAAATCTATATCCATAGCTCGCCAAAAGAAGTAGTCATAACAATAATATTGTGGAATAAAATATGGTATCTCTGTATTATTTATAAACCATGAAACTGTTACAAAAGTAAACAAAATGCACAGTCTCATCCGGCAAAATAATTACTCACTACTTGTAGGCAAGTATTCACCTTGACTGATTCGTAACAACAGCGACGGCAAAAGAAAAAACGAGTAGTATTGAAGGAGGTGGGGGGGGTGATTTTTTTCGTTGCAACAATATTTTGTATAGTGCCAAACTCCTGTCAAGCTAAAGCGTTTGTTTTGGTTGATTATTACTTAAATATGCTGCAGAAAATTCATCATACTAAGCATGTTTTCTTTAAAAAGTTTCATAAACTATCTGTCTTATGTAAATTACAACATATTTCTGTGCTTATATAATTACTATTATTGTAATGATATACAATCATTTAGTACTTTTAGTATGATAATCACTTTCAAATTTAGTTTCCTGCAAAAAAACATCCCCTTCAAACCAACCCAGTAAGAAATAAGTAAGCTAGGTGCACTTAACTGGAACAATGCGCGGAGCGCGATACTTGTGCAGCCTGCAAACAAGCCACTACTCATGTGTGAAATATCGCCGACGCTAAATGGTTGAATTGCTGCTTCCTGAGTGAAGCATTTTTAATAACAATCTCAGTAACTAATTGAATTGGCTTTCCTTTAACGAAATTTAACCGTATTAAGCATTGATTGATTTGTCACAGTTTTGTAACACCTAGATGCTTTATTTTACAGGACTACTGCTTGGTGACAGAGGTTATGAACAGACTGATGGGGGAGGAGTCGTGTGAGGTGACCAAGCGAATGTTACAATCGACTCTGGGCCGAATCTACCTGCAATTAGGCGATGTGCAGGCAGGTGACAGATGCTTCCAAGCAGCACGAGCCCTGTACGTAATCACGTATACAAGTAGAATATTTTATTGTTTTGATAATACAAGATGTGGCAATGACAAAAATTCGTGTTTAATTTTAAATATGAATCATTTTGGACGTAGCTAAGCACCAATTACTTGAGAGTATTGCACTAAAAATCTATAGGACATCGCATCTTCCCCCCTCTTTTGGAAGCACTCTTGAAAATCATCTGAATTAGAGTTCATCCAAACCTATTTTGTCTGCTGTTGCATGGCATCATTTAACACAAAACTGTGGGACTCCTCGGGTCAAGGAAACGCCACAAGTCCAGAGAGCAGGATCGGGGTTGTAGGAGGATGATGCAGCAGCATTGGAATGCCCTGTTTTACCTAAAACTCTAAATACAAGTATGGCAACGTTTCCTGTAGCGTTGTTGTGATGCAATATCCAATTCATGAGTGCTAGTAGTTTGTGCACATAAATGAACTAAGTATACAGCCACTGCAAAATCTCTTTGCAAATAAAAGGTCGCATTCATGTAAAGCCGAATAACTTACTTGGTTGAGTAGTACAAACTCCTGGTGGATGAAAAAATGGGTATTGAAGAAAGTCATGATCATTGTCTTCACTTAATGAGACTGCTCATCGCTTACCTCCACCTACCACTTACTACGTTGATATGTTCCTGGATCATACCAAGATATTCAACTTTTAATTCCAATTCAGACATTCCCAAATGTTGGTTGTAATGGGCTAAAAATAGTCTTTACAAATTGTGTGACTCAAACCTTTTTTACTCCATGGTGAGCATATTTGTCACAAGTTTTCATACCATTTTACGCCTCGTCAGTTCTTCATGTCCACATCTGGTGGATAAATTATTTATTGGTTCTCCTGATAATTTGACTATTGGTAGCTAATCACAGCACTTTAGTTCCTGTGTCATCTGTATCAAGGTTGGTGCAATAATCACCTGGCATCTTCCTCTGGTTCTTATCCCGTTTGAAATCACCTGGCATATTTATAAATGCAAGTGGTTAAAAAATATTCCTTGCCTTACTTACCACTCAGGTTTCAAATGATTTTATTTATTTATACAAATCTTATTTATACACAAACACTGTTTTCCATGCAGGAAATTTAACAACTCTGGTATTTTAGTTATTTCTATGCAGTATTTGGCAGTATAAGTGTATTAATTTCAGTATTGTATAATCAACGGTACGGTTTTCCTGAAGATTACTTAAATTCTACATGAAGTTAGAGAAGCTTGTTTATTTTATTACAACATTTATTAATAGTAAAAGTAACAAATGTAGGTAGTTCTGTTGTCCCTTCAAGTCACCAATTGTCAATAATAAACTTTAAACATAGATTACATTATGCAGTTTATTTATAACTTCTTTAATTTTAGTAATGAGTGAGCAAAATTATATGACACAGGAATTGGACTTGTACAAGTGGATGAAATGTTTTTGGATTTAATAAGCCTTGAATATACATATTTTTTAATTTTTCAATTTAATGATTGGGAATAATTGGCCTGTGTGTCTGAATATTTAAAGAGTGATCCTGTTATATTGGTTTTTCTAGTTGTTTTATGGAAACTGATTAGCTTATTGACCAACTTGGGAATATTTGATGTAACTTAGGCAAACATTGTGTAGAAATAAGGGATATAATGAAGGCTGTTTGATGCAGTAATACACTAAAGAAAACATTTAGTTTTGAGTGAATTTAGCATTTTATTTACAGCCAAAAGGATTGCAGAAATGATACACCGCTGGGACAATCTTCAACTCCCAAGTGTGCACGGGTAATTCGATAGGTCTAGTCTACTGCGGGAGATGACCATTGGGAGTTTGTTCCCTAACTATCAGAGGTTCTTGCTAGCCTCATCAAGGGTGTGCCACCCCCTGCCTGCTTTGACTTGAGAGGCTGGTTCAGAGCTTGCCTCTACTTCTTCCGGAGAGACATGACTTTGAAATTATTGCCCTAATTCTTCCTCATGGATCTCGATAGGAGGCGGCCCCTACCCCCTAACCTTACCCATCCTGAATATTCTGTCAATTTGGATGCAGCGCTAAGGTTCTTATAGGACTAAGTGCAATTAATAAGCTTCTTGTCCTAAGAGAAAAAAAAAATTGCCATCTGCTGAGAAGCAGCAAGCAGCCGTATGCTCAAGATTCTCACGATGGTAGCACTACACATAAGTGAGGTTATTCTGTACTCAATATCAACAGAACAACTCTAGTTGCTGGGTATGCATCATCACAACAGCCACCACCTAAAAAACACCATTTGGGCCTCTCCTCTAAGATTCCATCTATTATATTTGGCACAATTATTGTACTCCATGTAAATAAGAAAAGTACTTCAGAATTATGGTAGTTTAGTTCAAAATGTAAAACAGAGGCCACTTAGAACTGAATTTGATGACATTGTATTTTGTAAGTACATTGTATTTTTTTTTTTTTCAGGAATGTACCTACAACAAAAGATATGGACTTCCAAGACAATGTCGATAGAGGCCTACTTGCAGTGACTGAAAACAACTTCCAGGAGGCATATAAGCACTTTGAGATAGCATCTCAGATTGACCCTTCCAATGTCATGGTAAATATTCTACCAAAGTGTTATTATTATTAGTTCACACGAATCATCATATTTGTTATTTAGGTATGAAAGTAGGCTCTTTATAGTAACATACTGACATATTCTCTGGGAAGCATATTCTGGAATAACTGTACAATTATCTTAAGAAATGTAATTCTTAGTGAAAATTAACATTTTTATGCACTGTTATAAACACACTGGGAAAAGAACCATCAATAGAAGTTTGGTAGTGTTTAGTATTGGGAGGGGTGAATTGTAGTAGAAAAATGTGAATAAGTAATGTCTAATTATTACTATTACAGTAGAACCCCTCATATCTGACCCTGGCGGAGCTGTACTCGGAATGGCAAAAGAATCGTATAACCCGAGGAGCGAAAACCTCTTTTCCAACAAAAATTCTACATATTTGGTTTAGGAAATCCTTTGACGAAAAATACTCATACAGTAATATAACTGTGTATACAGAATTAGTGAAATAATTTTAGCCAAAAAATGTGTATTCCATACAGTACTTGTCTGAAAAGTCTGGACAAACTTGACATTATTGTCTGATATCGGAAACAAGCAGGATCAGATATGAGGTGTTCCACTGTACAAATTGGAAATATAGTATCAACTATAATAATAGTTATAATTTATTTAACAATCGACAAGTATAATTTTTTAAATTTACTTTTAGTTTTACTTTGTCTCAAAGTTGTACTACTTTACTTGAATGTGAATAGTAACAAGGAAATTAATTCTGTTTCAAAATTAGATGTATTGTTTAACAATGAAATATATGTTCTAACTTTAACACTAGAATATTGTAAAATTGAATGAGTACATATCAGACATTTCTGGACAGGCGTTCTATAGGTAAACCGCTTACAAAAAGACACTGGGCGATTTTAGTTCACGCAGGATGGGGTACTCCTCCGCTGCTGTGATGCCGCCCTCTCCCAGTATCCCCACCACTGCTCGGCACTCGCCCGCTTGCTCTATCCCCTGACCTGGCCACTGCCACTTGGCGGCTAACCTCACACCAAAACGCAAGCTCCCAGGATACGTCTAAGGCTACATTAATCTGTTCAATTAATATTTTACGCTTGTATAGGCCTACACACAAAAATACAATATACTTATAGAATAGGTAAATAGCTGCAGTGTAAACAAAATGGCATGAACGAGACACGATCCACACAGCTGATAAAACAGAGACGAGGAGATGCTTGTCCCACTCCCCACCACTGGAGGGGCCCCTCCCGCATGTGGCTGCTCAGATATTTGCTTTCTTTATAGTTATGTACTACAAAAAGAAAGAAAAATTTAAAATACAATTTTTTAGTAAAGATTAGTAAGTTGCCAAGTTATACGAGGTGAGTTAGACCACCCGTCCACAATGATATGTATTGTTCCTTGATATGTAATAGGGTCTTTGCCAGTGTGCACTGCCTCAAGCGGCAAAAACTTCATATCTACCAAAACAAGTTAAAACAATGCTGATAAAGACTCCTGTACTGTCTCACTTCAACTACTGTCACACAGTCATTAATGACATGACTGTGGAGCTTTCAAATAAACTCCAGCGTGCTCAGAACTTTTGCATTAGATTCATTTTCAATCTCAGACGTGATGATCACGTAACGCCCTACTTCAAACAATTATCTATCTTAAAATTACAAGATCTTCGAGACTATCACTCACTCATTCTGTTGCACGCTCTGTTAAATACAAATTGTCCCAATTATCTTTCAAACAACTTTCAATTTATGTCTGAAATAAGTGAACGAAGTACAAGGAGGGACGTACATCCTTATTATCTATCCCAATTCGTCGAACAACTACCTTTAGTAAGTCGTTTACAGTTTCTGCCTGTTGACTGTGGAATGCTTCACCTGTAAACAGAGCTATCAATAAGCACGCTCGCTTTGGGGTGGAGGTCAAGGTCTCGATGCTAGGGGCTCAGGGGGTATAACGATTGACGGCTTTGGAGTGTGGTACTTGGGGCAATGGAATGCAGTGCGTCTTCTTATAGTAGTGTAAATATGTATAAAGTTACATTACAATAGACATTAATAGACAATAGACGATATTCTTTATTCATAAACGTTGAGTTTAGAATTTTTGTCCTTTATTGTATTGACATTTTATCCTTTATGTATAGAGAACATAAATTTTAAAATATCAGTTCATATGCAATTGACTTCTACTTAATTACAAAACAACATCATTAATATAGGTTGATGCTTTTTTTAAGCTAAGGTTCATTTAGTATATAATTTAAATAAATGGATTTATTTTTAGTCATAAATGTATATATATAATTATATATGTGTGGTGTGTTAGTTTAATTTTTTATGAGATTAAGTGGTAGAGAGGACTTTATAGTCCTAAATTCGCCTCTAATAAAGACATATTTCATTTCAATGTATAGTGGCTGAACCGAGAAACCTGAACCATTAGTTTTGCAGAGAAGCACTTAAGGGTAGTGTTCTACTCAATACCACTAATCTTCAAATGTTGAGAGTCTCCTGCTTATAATACGTTCCAATCTTGCTTCTTTCCCATAATTCGGACGACCTGTATAGTAACTTAAGCCCCTGTCCAGGTAATAAACAACTGTGCGGTCTGCCTGCTCTACACCGGACGTCTGAAGGAAGCTATCAGACTGCTCACAGACACTGTCACCCAGAATCCTGCCCGAGCCCTACAAGATTCCCTAGTCCTCAATTTGTGCACTTTGTATGAACTGGAAAGCTCTTATCACAATGATAAAAAGCTCAACCTGCTCAAACTTATCAATAAGTACAAAGGGGACTCATTCTCAGTATCGTCCCTGAAGCTCATTTGACAACCAGTCTCTCTTTTTACTCTTAAGTAATTTATTTTAATTGTTATATATTCATAAACTTACATTTACTGTGCAATGTAATTATTATTTACTGTATGTTAACATCAAAATTATCAGGCAATTTATATAATTTGTAATATGTTCATGAAACATACATTTACTGTCAAAAATTTTCATTACGTGTACAACGTAATTATTATTTACTGTATGTTAACGACAAAATTATCAGGCAATTTATTTCATTTGTACTATGTTTATAAAACATACATTTATTGTCCAAAATTTTCAAGATTTGTATAATGTAATTATTATTTACTGTATGTAAACAATGAGACCAAATATCTCTTGAAATGTACTATATGTATATTAAGATGTAATAAAGATTTTCCTAACACTTTTGGTGTTACTTTTATCCAACTTTCCATTTGTTTAGACTGCTATTCAATCAAGGAAATCAAATTTGTCATTTGATATGAAACTTTATTTGCATCCAACACCAAAGGCAGCTGATGATTATTAGTTTAGCTTATGTCTGCCAAAATGTATGGTCAAGTTTTGAATACAGGATGAAACCAGGTAATGATTGCATCGGAAAAACTGAAGAGTGAGAAAAAGTCACAGCATCCTATGTAGCTGAGGAGAACTGGTCTGGAAATGGAAAGTTCCATTCACGATATTGTTATAATTACCTCTTCGAAATTTGCTCCTTCTCATGCAAAATTTCTTATTTGCAATATAGCAACAGTTATTTACGATAATGATGTTTATAAACACCCTCACTTTAGCTTCAACTGCTTAAAAACACTTGAATCCCATTTCTTTCAAGAACTGATTTGACGTAAACAAACAAAAGAAGTGCTACAAGAGACGTTGATATAAGACAGCATTTAGTATTCAACCGCAAACGTGTTTGAGACAAAGCACTACAAGTTACTACGTGGATGGATGATTTTGCATTACACTGCTTACATACACAAACACTACAAAATTGTGTATGTAATTAACAGCCCACCCGGGTAACTGGATTACCGGTGGAAGGAGTAGGCCCAGAAGAATGATAAGGACTGGACAGTACAAAAGAGGCTGCTATCAGCGAGGCGCGCATCGCAGATGGCAGTGTTTGATAACGAAATTGAGAGGTGGGGTGAGGTAGACCCGTCTCAGTTGATCGGAAGTTATAGTAACGAGTAGACTTTGATAGTGCTTAGAGTTAATCTTTTGCTAATTGTCATCGAACCTTCGGATGCTTTCAGCAATATATTTAATTCTCTAACACTGAAAAGAAGTAATATTTAAAGTAAAGTAAAGAAAATTAGTAACAAAATAAAATTGAATTTTTAAGATAAATTTTTTAAAGTGAAGAATTGCCAGATCAGAGTAGAGTGTGAAAGTTTTCAATTTTGAAAATTGAATAAAAGACAAGCTGTAAGAACTTTGTACATTTTTGGAGTGACGAATATATTACAAGTTTGAATTTAAAAGCCATCAAGAAGTTTTTATTTTAATTTTAATTCCAGTAATTATTTTCAAGAAGAAGTTTTATTTTAGTTTGAACTTTATTTATTTCAGAAGATTTTCTTTTTTTTGAACCTTCACAAACATTTAAATTTCAAAGCTAACCCCTCATGTGCCAGTAAAACGGTACAACAAAATAAAGTAGAAATACACTTCAACCTCGTATTTTCATAGTATCAATTGTATTGAGCAACTAAAGAATACCAAATTTTTGGGTTTAAACCTTGATGTTAACCTAAGCTGAGATTATATTCACTAAATAATATGTCAAATTAATTCTGGGCTGTATGATCTAAGACACGTCATACTTTTGTGACATACCTGTTCTAAAGACTATTTTTATGCTCATATTCAATCTCATATATCTTACAGTGTATGTGTCTGTGGAGCTACTTCTCAAAATCTTAATAGGATTCTCAATTTGCAAAAAAAAAGAAAACCATAAGAATAATGTTAAATTTAAAACAGCACTTTGTTAAATAGCATGTTTCAAACCTCCAACTTTTAACAATTCATAGCCTACATATTATAGAAAGTATTGTGTACATTAAGCAACAAAATTAAATGACAAACCACATATACACAATACAAGGAATAAAAATTATACAGTATTGCCTTAACACAAACTGGAATGTTTTAAGAAAAAGACCACATACTCAAAAATAAATTATTTAAAACATATCCATAGAAGCATTATTGACATGCAAGATTTAGAATCTAAAACCAGATTTAGAAAAGTTTCGAAGGACTATATTGTTGGTAAGGTTTACTATTCCTTAGAGGAGCTTTGCTGTTAGTAATCTTCTCTTAATGTATTTGTAACTCCACTGAACCCGTTTAAAAAATTATTCAGAACTTCCGATGCTTTTGACTCAGGTAAAAGAACTACTCACGTGGCGATTGGATTTGATTAAATAAGTTTAATTTCGAATCTTTACTCACTAATACAATCGGTCTTTAAATTCATGCTATAAAATAATACAAGAAATACTTTAGAAGCAAACTATATTTAGAAGATGATTTTAACCAATGTTACATTAACTACAGAGGGAGAGAGGACGCGGACCGAGATGTTAACTAACTATAATTTAGAACGCGACTGACGATCACCGGCTCAGCAGGTCAAGCGGCGGTCATCGCCTCAGCGGCCGTGGCCAATCAAAAAGGACTAGGGTCTGTGTGAGAGGCTAGCTAGTACTGGAGTCAGCAATTTGTATCAGCAGCTGCACAATTCCAGCTCCATAACTTTATTCTATTTCTATTGTAATAATATTCAATTCCAGTTTCTGGGCTCAAACCTTAAATTACTTAGCTGGTGACGGGTCAAATTAACTATTAATTTTAAAAAAATGGATTTCTTTTAAAATGGAAAAATTAGGTGACCAATAAAATATATACTATATTAATTCTGAAATCATAGTTAACATATATTTTGTCTGTCGGTAACGATTTACCAACGGGGCGTTACATGTTTTTTATAGAGTATTGAAATGTTAATGGTTAATTATCCATTTTAATCAATTGACACCATTCAATGTAGAGAACGTACAAACATGGGCAGAGATTGTTGTGTATTGTCTACTGCCCTCAGATAAACCTCCTTTTGTTCTTTGTGTGCACCAGTCTCGGCTTCTATTGTGATATCGATTTATTATTGATACTTCATTGTTTATATTGTATAGATCTGCGCTTAGTGTTACATTGATTCATCATTCTGAGTTCTTTGTTCAACAATGTGGAGGAAACTTCTAGTAACAAGTCAGAAGACCGTGAAAATGAATTTACCAGCTGTGTAGACAGCGTAGAAGAATAAGAGATCAGCTCAGGTGAATAAAGTACATTTGATACAACATGGAGTCCTACTACATCTGGTCTTCGTAATATCTCTTTTACAGGGGAAAATAAACTGCTTTGGCCAAACCACCACAAAATAGGCAAGTTTATTAGCTCTGGATTTTTTTCTATACTATTCTAATTGAAATATAATACAATTTACCAACTTCTATGTTAGGGAATGTTTTTGGCTTCACTTAGAACGTCAGTGACGTGTAAATGATTGAAAAGACCCGACAGTAGATGAATTTTAAAACTTTAAATGGAATCTTGTTGCACACGGGTACTGTCGGACTGAACTGAACCAAAGATTACTGGAAGACAAATTATCTTTTTGATTTCAAGATCTTCAGAAGTGTAATGAGCCGAGACAGATATCTTTGATTTTGAGGTGGTTATATTTCAATAATAACACTCTGGAACCCACCGAGACAAGCTGTCAAGAGTAAGCCTACTTATTGACACATTTAATAATAAAATCTCATAGGTACCCCCCCCACCCCCCCCCCCCCCCAAAAATATAGGCCCTACCAAGAAGCACGAGCTCCTCACGCTTGTGTTCAATGGGGCGATCATGCCAGGCGGAGAGAAAGAGTGGGGATGGAGGGGCCCCTCCTGCTAACTAGAGATAGCCGGCGTATTAGAATAGTGGAATGAGCAGTCCGCGCGTTCTCGCTCTGTACTTCTCTGAATTTAATTTAGTTCAGTACCTGGCAAACCTATTAAAATGTATCACTGTATTTTCAAACCCCTTTCCGTAGTTTAGTACAGCATACATATATTTAAATTACATTTTCAAAGCTGGATGTTGCAGGATGCAGCACAATCAAATTGCAGGCAATCAATGTGACAAGCCTCTTAAAATTTACCACTGTGTTTTTAGCTTCTACTCTGAATTAAACACATTTCAGTTATTTGGTACAACAAACATAATATAGTATATATATATATATATATATATATATATATATATATATATATATATATATATAACATTTTTCAAAGCTGGATGCTGCAGGATGCAGCGCAATTAAATTTATTTCATTGAACCGTGATTTTACAACGTAATTAATGGCAGGCAATTACTCTTGTCTACATACAAATAAACCAATACAACGGAGTAACGAAATACCAAAAAAGACGTAAGGAAGTCTAATGTAACAAAGTAACCTTGTTACATTCAGTGGCGTAGCTATAAAACATTCGAGGGTGGATTAAACATCCAGGAGGATTAAAAAGAGCCCTACTTAGCATAGTAGTTAAAGAATTATCTTCAGGGTCTCCAAACACAAAATCAACAATTAAGTTGAGTTTTTTAATTGCATCTTTTGTATTAAAATGTAAACCAATAAAATTGTTTTGTAACATTATATTTGGTTCATTGCATTTTCCAACTGCCTTAATCAAATAAATATAATTTGTAGGTTACATTACTATTAGTTAGAAATTATTCGATAATTGCCATGTACTATAGATCAGATCAGCATTATAATCGCGTACGCCAGACGACACATGACACTTATCAGGCTTGGTCGAAGTTGTATGCACAATCTCAAGTCTATAGCTTATTTCTCATTCTCGATATATCCAACAAACAGACAGAGAAATATATTGCTATTGCTATAAGTTAAAACTTGATCGTAATCATTTGAGGTTATTAAAATATGAATACTTAACAAAGTGTTTCAAATACTAAAGTTCTCCAAAGAAAATACGATAAGATATCATAGGACATGCCACAGAAAGGAGATATGAGTCAACCAATACTGCAACCCTGTACCTGGCGTAGAAACGCTGGCTTGACTTATCAACTAGTTTATCATATATATATATATATATATATATATAGATAAATGAATATTATATATATATATATATATAAATATATATTTTATATATATATATTTAAACTAAATAATTTGAAGTGTTTGTCATTAAATGTAATGTTAATCTACGGGCAATAACTTCCAAAGGTAAGTTGGAGAAATTGATTTTGTAATGGGTACTGTAAAGATGAAATTGCTTTCAGATTAAAACGTATAAATACCAGAGTTTTAAATAACCACAGAGTAACCACTAGAGTTACAATAACAGGAACCACATTTTCATTTAGCTGGTTTATTTTGTAGTTTAGGCATATAGCTGGATGGACATATAGGCTTAAATGGCTATAGCCAATTTCAGCAAATTTCAGGGAGCGAAAACATTTTACAGAGACATGTATATCATGTTTTATAATATGTTGCAACATGTATGTACATAATATGTTATAATATGTAGCAACATTATAATATGTTGCTTTTGTCCTATTAATTTGAATATATTCCAATAGCACAAAAAGATTATGACATTTTATTCGTTGTGCACCATCTCACATTTTGTAAAGTATCTTTGGAGTTATAAAGAAAGTTCAATATTAATATAATTAATTCATATAATTTCTATGTTTTGCAGATATGTTCGGATATAAAACGACTCATTAATTCGTAAGATAATAGAAATCAGAACCGTTCCGAACTGAGGTCGCTATCAGCCGCATGTACAGGGTTTGTCAGGAATGTTCGGGATTTATCGGTACTGCTCGGCTCTCCCCCCACTCTTTCTCTTCGCCTGGCATGATCGCCCCATTGAACACAAGCGTGAGGAGCTCATGGCGTCGACACTGGCGCTGGACCCACCCTCGCCACACTCCCCGCGAGAAAATCCCTCCTCCGCGTTTCCCGGGTATTTACTTCGCTTACAGGGTGACGGTAAATCCAAAAATCGCTTATGCAGCTGTCGTTAAATATATGAATACGAACACTTTAAAATTAACTCCGAAAAATTTGGAAAGTGATTTAACTTTTCTAACCGTGATTAATATTTTCTAAGATTAAAGATAGATATTGATTTCAAAACAATAATTTGTGAGGCCGTGACAATGCTGTATCGTGTATTACAGAATATGTCTGTAAAACTCTCATTTGTATTACAATTTATACCAAAGTATTAAATAAAATATTGTGTTAAAATGTTTTAAACATTTCTCAATGTTATAAACAACAAAAATAAAGTCATTGCTTCTTTTATCCAAGTAGAGAAATCGCCTTGGGTCCCACTTTTAATAAATTATTAAATATACATGGATATTAATACGCTGTAATGAGATTAAATAGTTTTCCCCTAAGCAAAAAGTTTCACTTCTTTCAAAACAATTTATATGTTGGTAATCATTATGTTACATTATATGTGCATTGATCAATACTTAAAGATAAAAAATAAAGGACGCGTGGCACTATATAAAAACATAGCAATCTATATTATAATAACTTTAAAAGTTGTCTTTGAAGTTCTGTGGGACAATCCATAAGTGCTCAAAAAAGGAATCAAATCCCTAAATTCAAAACGTATGTTTGAAAATCATTTTAAAAAGATTCCAGGATAGAGACACTGTTACCAAGTGAAACCTGAAGAGGCAAAAGAATTCCAGTAATAATTTGGACATAGATGTTTGTCGGCTGAAGAGGAATACAAACCTAGTTACTCCACTCTTGCTAAATTAAAACCTTCTTAATGATTCGGTTATGACCCTAACAGGACTAATATACTTGAGCACAAAAAGCCATAAAAGTTAATTTTTTACAAGATTCTAAAACTCGTTCATAACAGAAGTGGTGACTTTCCCGTGGAAAATAATTCTTACAAGAATAAGTTATGAAACGTTGAACAAACTGTTGTTCGTATACCTAATAATACCTTCTTTACAAAAACATTCAATTTCTTAGCGCCTCGAATTTACAATAAACTGCCTGATTATCTCAAATACACAAAAAATGTCCCATCAAAATGTTTTAGAATGTTTAAAAATTGGCTTTCACAAGATGAATATTTTGAACAATATGTTGCCATTGAGTCCTAGACTGATATTTACTACTTTGGTTCAAGCAGAGTATCTCGTATAATATTTTATGTTTCTTTCTCTTTGTGATATGAACTTCACAACTTTAAGTTATTTTGTATTATTTGATTAATCCTACTACTTTATCATATAATGGATAACACCCTTTGTTTAGCTACAACTGTTAAAGTAATTTATTAATTATCAACTTTGTGTAATAACTTCCATTCTGAGCGGTGATATTTTTTTAACCTAATGTTCATGTACCGGCACCTCAAATCAGGCTTAATTTTTCTCATGTAACTGTAAAAATATGTTAAATATAGTGATAATTATTTAGTTTTTATTATATGCCGTATTCAATTTTAAAGAAATATGTATGTTAATTTCTTATAAATAGACGATTTTGGGCATTTAGTCTAGTCATTGTTACAGTAATGTACAATTATCCGATGTTTGATATATTAAGACTCTTATCATCGTACTGTGTTGGAGTGAGATAGTACATTCTTTTTTTAATTATTATACTGTGACAAAGAAAAATTATACTTACTACGTAGAACTCGTATGAAATCAAAATATAACACAATTCATTGGACTTACAGGACAAAGATGTCGATATTAAAATTTAAAATAGTTAAAGGAAACTTGATTGTTGATATAAGAAGAAGAAAACATTAAACTATGAAACCCATGAATAAAAGAAATGTCCCCCACTCCTAAGGTAACAATAAATGGATCTGAAATAATGCTACCTCAATACATCATTCATGCGTGGATCATAACCCACCACTTCAATGTACTAGGAGTAACGATCATTTACATCTAACTCGTGCATTCGAGAATTTTTATTTCAGTGAGAATTGCCCTTTTTAAATAAAATGAGCCAGGAAGGAGAAGTCTAGGAATGGGGAGGTCACGAAGATACGAAGACTCACAAGGTAAGTGGGCAAAGTGCTCTGCTCCAGAGGAATTTCAGCAGGAAAACCACGTCGGGAACCCTCCCCCCTCGCCACCAGCATCCACCGGAGTTGTAATTGATCTCCTCTCGGCTACCGACGTTATCGACTGGTCGTTCCAGACTTTGAAATGGGCACAACATAACCTTCCTTCAGAACTGGAGGTAAGTTGTCACGTGACACGTGAGAGGCTTTCATTAGCCTAAACATGGCACAAAAGAGGGGTTCATTTCAGTGCAGCATTGTTACAGGATATGCGGGGGGGAGGATTACGTCTGGTCCGTAGACCTTCAACAGGAGTACGATCCGCAAAGGAATAGACTCCTGAGACTCGTTGCCGATAAGTGAGTAAACGTAGTCGGCCAGCATTTCGCGCATCTAATTCAGGTTCATACGTTACCGGATGTAAGAGAGCGCCTAAAATATGTGGTTCAGATAACTGACAAATCCTGAAAAATAGATGCCATATTTGTCATATGCGTGTCCAGGGGAGGAGCTTAACCCCCCCCCCCCCGCCCACATTGATACAAATATCCAAGGTATATTTTAACTTTCGTTAACATAAACGTATACTATACCGAGAGTGTGACCATTGACCTAGTAGTTACTGAAGAAGGCTCTCGAACAGCTCGATGTCCGGCTCACTGCCTCTCGAGGCCCGTGGACACTCCGCCCTCTCTGCTGATGTGCTGCTGCAGCCACCAGCGCGAACGCTACGTGAGTCAGCGAAAGAGACGAGAGTAATATGGCAATTAACGCTTATCTATCATCTCTTTGAACGTTTACTTTGTAACATTATTAACATCACTTGCTCTAATGACGCTAATCCCTAGACTTCTATTAGTGACTTTGGTAGACGATAGTAGTGGTACCTAACAAAAAAAAAACAACTTGAAGGTTGAACTTGGTGTAGGTTTACGTAGGAGGCACAATCGTGCTTGATTGACCACGACATCCTTTTGTTTAGCGTTTTCTCTAAACCAAGTTGCTGAACCTTAAAAAATATAAATGAATATTTTTAGGAACAATACTAAATAAAAATGTCAGACAATATTACAACAAGAATATTCTTTTCATCTAAGCAGATGTTGAAAAGCAATTAATTAAATTTTTATAGACACTTTTAGAGACCATTCCAAAAATAATTCCCTAATTCACAAAACAATATCTGTTTATAATAAGTCGATATTGTTTAATCATAAAATTAGAAATAACAGACAAATAACGATATTTGATGTCAGCCAAAAACACATAAAGCGCAATGTAGTGTGCAGTATGTGAAAGATCAGATCTAACATACATTTTGCCTACGCCTGTACCGGTATCTTCTCTGTCATATATTAAGTTGATGCCTGTAATAGATTTTCTGAAACAGTCACCATGTAATATGGCATTAGAATCTTTGTTATGACTAATAAGATAATATTAAAATCTCCAATAAACAAAATATCCCCTTGGTGGTCACAAAGTGTGTACATGTACATCCAGTAAATATGCCACATACAAAAATATGTTTCCGATTGTTTCCATTTTTTATCACGGATGGCATGGTTTGAAATAAATAACCACATTTAAATTTTAATACACAATTTGGATTTTTAAATAATACAAATACATGCCAATATTTTAAGGTATAATAAATGTATTTTGGAAGCCCATTTTATTATTTATAAATTAAAGGCAAAAGGTAGAGGATATGAATTGTAGGTCTTAAGATATAGCCTTTTCTCAGACCTTCTGCAAATAATTTTAAAATGGCGTCGAGTTCTCGGCTTTTTTGCGTTATTGAAGAATCCCCGAAAGGTTGAATTTTCCCTTAAATTATACACCTTTTTTGTAGCGCATAAATAAGAATATTTTCTTAGAAGGTCGTAAAACTTGGTTAACACCTCGTACAGTTTACACTGGCAGACAACGGCAAGATAGGAATAAAGGTTCGCGTCACAGCGTAGCAACGCAAATTCCACAAGCACTCGGAACTGGTAGGTTACCATCTCGTACAGTTCACACTGGCAGACTATGGCAAGATAGGAATAAAGGTTCGCGTCAAAGCGTAGCAACGCAAATTCCACAAGCACTCGGAACTGGTAGGTTACCATCTCGTACAGTGTATACTGGCAGACTATGACAAGATAAGAATAAAGGTTCGCGTTACAGCGTAGCAACGCAAATTCCACAAACACTCAGAACTGGTAGGTTACCATCTCGTACAGTTTACACTGGCAGACTACGGCAATATAGGAATAAAGGTTCGCGTCAAAGCGTAGCAACGCAATTTTTCACAAATACAAAATCGCAAAAACGTGACAAAAAATAAGATAGTGTTTTTACCTGTATAGTTTCTTAATACTAAGTTGGTTGGATAAATGTATCATTATGTATTAATTTAATTTATTCTAACAATACTTGATAGTTTTATAAATTTCTTATTGTTTTAGAGTGGAATACAAAATTTGAACATATTTATTTGTAATCTGGAGTGCAATTTTTATTAGATGGAATTATGATAATACTTACTCGAGAAAAATGTATATTATTGGGCGTCTGTAAAAAGGAAAAATTCTACACATTCAGATATGATTTTTTAAGAATAGAGAAAAAGTCAGGTATAAGCCATTGAATGTCTTCTCGTTAATGAACAGTATAAAAGAACTTTCTTACGACAGTAAGATTTAATAGCTATTGTGCGTGTGTGCATCCTATGTATGTAAAAAGTACTGTTAATGGTTTTAAAACCTAGTAAAACTGCAATAGGCTATAAGAACACTAACATTAAAATTATAATAAACTTTTATCAGAATTAGAATGCTTTGTTTGAAAATGTGTTTTTAATGTTCAGAGAAAGATTGTTACAATGTAGTGTGAGAGAAAAGGTAAAAATTAAACCAGAAAACATCAAGTCCACGTTCTAGTTTTTTTTTAATTTGCAGTACATTTATGTTAGTTTCTGTGATTTCCAACACAGCGGGAAGCAGGCAAACAATAACAACGGGATGCCACGTTTCAACGAGAAGACTATTTTAACTACGAACATTTCTTTCAAGTATGGATGTAAAAAACGTTTATCGACCTGATTTTAAAGAGCAATACATTTTTTATCTGGAGCAAGGCCTTTTGTTTTCGAAAATGCATTTTCTTAAGACCATCTCTGTTTTAGTGATAGCTTCCTCTACAGTAAGGTTATCGCTTCTCATTTCCTAACCGGGGTTATCAAGACCCCCTTGCGAAAAGCAGCAAAAACAACCTCACGGAGTGCTTTTATCATATTTTGTGTCGATCAAGCACGTTTGTTACTTGTTATTCTTCATAAGGTTCGCTGCTTAGGACACTTCGTCCAGGATTAGGGGGTTATTTTAGTTTATTAGTTCTTTCTTGCCAGGAGAATGACGTTCTTGACGACCAGAAACAAGCATTTAAGGCCGTGTCGTCGGCAGCTTTCGGTAAGGATTTTTATCTTTTTTTCGGAATGTTTTAGTTTGGTAAATATTTATATTTATTAATGTTGTGTTTTCGGTTTTAGCAAAATCACCATAAACATTGAATATGTCTGTAGTGTACTGTTAGAATGGCGGTAACACTAAACTCGTACATAGTTATGGAGTTGAATATTTCCTACAGTATAATTAGTCATTACAAGAGTTTATTCTTCACAGATATGTATTTTTATTAATTACAGTTTAGTGTGAAATGTTTAAATTACTTCAAGCGTAGTGCTTGGTTATAAATACGGATATCTTTTAAAACAAGATATGATATTGACAATTGTGTCTACCTGAAATATGTAGCTCATAACCTTTATAAAGTATATTTGTTGGATTTATTTAGATTTATATATGAATTTTACCTTTTAATAATAGTTCCTTGTATTTCATCATCAAGTATTTCAGCATACACATGTCGAATAGGCGCCTATGACGACATGTGAGTAGAATGATCTAGAGCAAGACACTGTAATGTGACGTCACACACTCCAGGCTGGGCAGTTCCTACTTAATAAAAACAACTTCCATTGCTTTAGGTATTACTTAAGGCATTCTCATTTCTTTTCTACAACAATAAACCATATTTCTCGAACCGAAGGAATTGCATCAACTGTCATTTTGAGATAAAATATCAAATCCGATTAGCAGCTGGAAAAACATATAGATGGAGAGGAACACTTTAAACAACAACGCTGAGAGTAAACGTTTATAACAATGACCTTGATCACATGCTGAATGTCAAGAGGAAGTAAGTGGTGCCACTTCTTATCTCTGACCTTTTTTATCAGTGTTAACATAATTAGCAGCATATATTAGCTGCATAATGTCCAGTCTCACTAAAACCCCTACTCGCGCTTGTGATATTTTAGTCTGCTTGTGCATTCTTACTGACTAGTCAACATGAAAGCAAGAGTTCGCGGATTTTCTGAAACGGTAGGTTTGAATTTTGTTCTTCTTTTCAAATTTTAGGATTATACAATTTACGCATGCTAAAAATAAATAGTGTAAACTTGCTAGTAGAAGACTTAAGTTTGAAATTGTAGGAGAATAGTATTATTGTATTAGAGTATCTTATACCGTTGCTATTTGAAAATTTTATTATTTCTTGAATCATTCCTTTTTGTATTATCAGAGTTTAGGATCACATATGATGTTGAAAAGCACTTAAAAATTGTGTTCTCTTAACAATAAATTGACGTTTATGCTTATCAGCCAATATTACTTCCAAAGGAAATTAAAAATTGTTCCGATGTTCTGGTTTTAATTTATATATAAGGCATTCCAATTGCAATTTACAAAGTAATTATTTTTATAACTACTGGGAACCTTGTGATAGTTAACGTTTAATGGTTTATAATTTGTCCAGTGTGACACGTTTATTCTGAATGTAGTACATGCGTTTCGTTATTATTTTTAAGCGTCCTTGATATTCGCCCTTTTTTTAGAGGTAATTTCCGTTTGTCAATGTCAAATCGAATGGACCTTCACTTCTCACGTAATCACGTTAACCGTGTCGTTATTCCAAATTTTAGCTAAAGTTTGAACTTACTGAAGTTTATTACTCCTTTTTGACGTGACAACGTCTTAAATTAGGTTGCGGCTCGGAGTCACTCATGAAAAAGTGTAACGCCCGGTAACTTTACGATGTCCGTCCAGTGGGTCCGCCGCACGGGATAAAGCAGATAACTATGTTTATTCGTGAAAATGTGGAGTGCTTAGATTCGTCATTTACAACAACTACAACAATAAAGGTAAATAATTGTACACTGATATTTCATTATCGTAAACTATGATTGATTGATTAATTGTTAGATTGACACAAAAGTTGAGAAACTGAGTTTATAGGTCATGTCATACTATTGACAAATGTTGATAGTGTTAAGTAAATTATTAGTTTAAATCACTCTGCAATCAATCGTAATTCAGTCGATTGAGAAGAAACAGCGTGTATTGCTAGTCAAACATTTAAAATAACAAATTATAACCTCTAACCTGTCATAACAGTGCGACCAAACAAACGAACTAAACCGACCAATCACCACGCGGAGTTAGAATTTAACTGTGTTTAGCAAGAATTTCAAATTCCAATTTTAGTAAATGTTTTATTCAACTTTACCATTTACAATAACAAATTTTAATTAATTTCAAATTATGTACAATGTTTTAGTAAACAAAATATATTTCTATAGTTAAAATTTGTGCAATTCTTATTTCATTCAATTCCTTGTTCCTATTGTGCAATTTAATAATATTCATATCAATAAATATTCTACCGAGAAAAAGACGTTGTCACGTAAAATCTTCGCCCGTAAAACCGACTTTACAGGCAACCATAATTTTTTTTTTTAAAGTTAGAGTTACAATTCCCAAACGTAGGACTCCAATCACCTAAATAAGGTTTGTTTATTCTTGTGCTGTTGTCGTAATAGTTTTATATATTTAACCATTCCATTGAAGGTTACCTACCAGCTGGAGATGGAAAAATAAGTAGGTCATATTGACCCTCAAAAATCCTCAGGAAAAAATTAACAATACCTCCCTATTAATAACAAAGTAAGTAGCCTAGTTTGTTATTAATAAGAGTATAATTCTAAAATGAATCCATTATTTCAAAATATTCTATAGCCTAAAGAAGTTCACTCACCATGTACTCAAGTCTGGAAAACTTATAGAATCAAGTGCAAATTTGTAGTGTAGTCAACGAAATGCAATCCATAGGCAATTCCATTTGAGGTAGATTTTAGGATTAATTGTAAATTAATCTCAACTCTGATGATATTTATTGAATTAGTAATGAGGCTACTTAAAATTATAACCTTGTTTAACTTTTTTGTATAGTAGTTTGTGATAATTTCCACAGTGCAATTTTAGTTGTACGGGCAAACATAACTCAGGCCTAGCCCTATTGTGTTAAATCAATAACATTTGTTGGTTAAGGATATATCCCAAATAGTCCATCGATATAGAAAATCGGGGTTTTAGGTGGATGGATAACAAACTAATGACGGTTAGGCAAAGAGGAGGGAATAACAGGGCTATCAACATACAGGTGAAATCAAAACAGGGAACTTGATGAATAATAACGGTTCTACTATTTGCACTTGAGGATAATGAAATTGTTTCTACATGAGGATTTGAGGATAACCTAAGTGGCAAACCACTGAGACTGGGATTTTATGGTTTGAAGTGACAGGTTTGATTTGTAGACCATGGAGTAAGGCAGGGACATCCGTTGTCATCAATGTTGTTTTCAGGGCTGTTGCTTGAAGATGTTGATTTGTAGATTGTGCTCCACCATCTCTCCCACGTGTGGAATCAGGTCAAACAAGATTCAGGACAAGTGTTGTTGGTAGTAGTCTAGATGTGAACATAATGTTGACGAGGAAGGGTATAAGGAGCTGAATAATTGAATGACAATTGGTGCTGAAACAATACGGTATATAAGATTGCAATTAAGATGAGGCAAGATTTATGTTCTCTTAAAAACTTCCCATTATAAACTAACTTAAAATATAAACAAGGTAAGTTAAAATAAACCTGTATGCCATCAGTTATTCAATTACACATCTATTAACAATGCAATTAATAAGAACTTGTTTGATGTCAGAATAATACGTTGTTGTATATTTTGAATCCACATATTGGTTTCAGGAGATCAAATGGTATTACGTCAGTGGTAGAAATCAGTGGCAGGAACTCAATTCCATACAATTTTGTGATAGTTGCAACACATTTTACTTCTTACTGCTGTGTCAGAATAACTGTTTTATTTGTTAAACCAATAATTTAACATGCATTGTACACAGAGTGAGGTGAATAAAAAGTAGAATTTGCTCATTATCATGTAAATATAGTCACAACTATTTTTGAAGTGAATAAATATAAGCTAATTCTAGTATTAGTAACCCACCCAGTCAAGGACACATGTAGGGTCAACTGGGTAGTTATAACTAGTATCTAGTAGAATATTAGTAGGCTACAAGTAGATGAAACTAACTTTTTCCTGTTATCAAATATGAGAACCAGTAATTTTTTATCCTATGATATTTAACATAAACAAATTTATGGCTTGTCACTTTAGATTTTCGTAGGTGTCAGGCAATCAATCACAAAATATTGAAGGACAATCCTGTTTCCTTCACAATCCTATCGTCAAAAATGTACTTCAAACACAAAATATTAACATATGTATTACTAAATCTTAACTCAATTGATTACAGGTTTTCACGTAAGTTAACTCTTTCAAAATGCGTTAAAAATATTCTTTCATACATGCATAAAAAAAAAATCGAATAAAAACTGACAAGTGCCAGGGAAACTTAAGTTCCGTAATTAAATTCTTAAAATTATACAACTAATCCAAAGAATTAGCAACTATTCTTTATTCACTTCAAATTTAAATGTTATCTACGCCATCCGGTGAAATATAACCTACAGCTAAGGGCTAGCTAATAAGTACACAACTACTACTCTTTACTCATTTCACTGGCTGTAAATTATTTTGACCAAAATTATTGTATTGATTTGTGAGCATATGTAAACACAGCAAATGTCAAATTGTTCTCAATAAATTATTTTCTCAAGTAAAGTTTGGTTGACTTGTTTTATTTGTTATGGTTCTATTTATTCAACATTAAATCATTGTGATTAGAATATTCCAACATGTGAATTTTACGTCTATAAGCATTTTAGAGCACTTTAGTCTGGGTAACTCCGTAGATGTCTAGCTTGTTGCGGAGAATGTTGCTCCATTAGCGTTGAGCTATAGCGAGTCTACACGTGAAGGAGGCTGGAACACAGGGAGGTGCATGGCACTAACCCTTCATGGTGGTTATAACAAGGGATCACCTTCATTCATGCTGAATATTATTTCATTCCAATTGTATGCAAAAGAGGCCATATTACAGCAAAGGTTTACTCAACTTATTGTCCTAGGAAAAAGGCATTTTATTTCATTATAAAATTTAAGCTGTAAATTTTTTACAAAAGTTGTTAGGACTAATGATTATATACAAGATCATTGAAACAATAATTTCTCCATTTATTTTAATAATGCTTAAGCGTGTTCTCATGTTACGAAATAGGTACATGTTCTTTCATATTGATAGCTTTTTTTGTTTTAGATTATTTGTCAGTGTACCGGCTACCAAAACGTTTCTGTAATGTGATCGTGATAAGTTTATATTGCCCGGTTCAGTGAGATGGTGTTGTTCCAATATAAGTCAAGGGCACTTATCACTGACAGCTCCTTATCGGCTATTATATATAACGGGGTATTCACTCATCTACATTATCTGTTCACGTTGTTTTTGTAATCAGTTTATTTTTATCCATCACAAATTAAACACGATATTATCATTCACAATTTTTAACCGTGGAAAGATTTTTTTTCTATTTAAATAAGAAATTAATAGGATTATTTAATGAGCTTATTTTTCAACATCACAAATTAAACAGTCATACGTGTTGTATGCTTTGATTAGATATGAGAGTAATTCCGTCAATTGTATACCCAGGCTTATCTAGTTATATTATTTTCTCTGAATTCAGGATTACAATCACATGTTTTCTAATTTTGTTTTTACAACATGATAAATTTACTTCAATATTTATGAGTAGGCTTATCATTTTTCCTTCATTTAGGTTCTAGGCAGTGTGTTTTAACAGCTAATTTTTAGTCAAGAGAACTAGCGCAGATGTATGTGCTGTACTTGACTGTGCCTAGGTAGCCTTGTCCATGTGGGCTGAAAGATGGTTCAGTAAACATTGAATGAATGTTGCATGATCAAGCAAATATTAGAAGTGTGGCAAGCAAATGTCAGATGTGCACAAGTAAATATACGTCACTTTACCAACCTTTAAAACATTTTTATAAAATATAGTATTATTTACAGTGTTTTATTAAATAAATTAAAAGAAAAACAAACTATTACATATAAATAAATTGTTAACATATCTGTCTATAAATTGAAGCATTTTTTAAGAATATGTCAATTTGTGAAAAGAAAGTAGGCTATATTTAAAAAAAACTTTCCTCACATGATACACAGGTAGGAAAGTTATTTGTATATTTAAATATACAACATAAATACGGTTTAAATGATGAGTCTTA
Source organism: Homalodisca vitripennis (assembly GCF_021130785.1). Lineage (NCBI taxonomy): Eukaryota > Metazoa > Arthropoda > Insecta > Hemiptera > Cicadellidae > Homalodisca > Homalodisca vitripennis. Next base: position 150,525,818 of record NC_060215.1, read on the forward strand.
ATTTACTTTATATAAAATACTGTTTCATTTTAACTTCTTTCTCATGAGTACAAATAACTTTAATATGAATTTTTTTAATCCTGAAAGATTTACAGCCACTAATTTTTAAATATACGTGAACAAGGTGGAAATATGTGGACACCAAGTGTCGTAACAGACTTCGCCGAGGTTGCGTGCAACATTTCAAATCTATAGTTCATTTCATTCTCGAGACATGTAAGGCATCAGATATCCTTTATTGCCATTAAATAACATGGTTACAATAGACATAATCATATTTTATAAAACATATAAAAGTTACATAGTTATATTGATTTCGAATAAAACATTTAATACCAAAATGAATACACTAATACTAATATTTACACAAAACATTTAATACTAATTCACAGACAATATGAACTAAAGGTTACAGCACATATTGTTTATATTAAAAATACAAAATGTCATTTCCACTTCATAGTGCTTTTTCAAATTCTTGTATACTATAAAAGGTTTTTTTCCTTAACCGTTAACAATAACTATTAAACAGTTTTAAAATGTTTTAGGGACACAATGTTTGACTCTGGAAGTGATTGATTAAACAGTTTTATACCAAGGTAACAAAAGCTATTTTATGTTTTGTCTAAGCACAAAAGATACTTTCTATATCCTTATTTCTCTTTGTGGCATAATTAGGTACATCATTTCTCAATTTGAATCCAGACAAGTGCTCTTTTACATATGTTAAGCATTGTAAGATAAAGAGGCTTGGCAGTGTTAAAATTTGTGTTTACAAAATGAGGCTAGTGGGTCTCAGAACACCTCAATCCAAGGATATATCTTACTGCTTTCTTTTGACCCAGAGAGAAACCCCATAAACAAGATGTATGTGGAAAAATAAAAATATGCATTCTTTACTAAATATATATACTAGTGTACAGTTTCGTTTTATTTTAGCAAAACAATTGTTTTCGCTAAATGTTTACAGGTTTGGCTTGCATGATCTTTCCATTTCAGCTTACAATAAAAAACTATTCCTAAAGCTTTACACTTTGTCAACATTTTTAGGCTAAAGAGAATATTTTCACTTTTTCCCTATTTACAACAAGTTTATATGTTTTAAACCATATATATGATAGTTTCTTTCAGATCTACTATTATTAAAATTGGAATTAGTATCACAATCATGACATGAATCTAACTTTCCCTTGAAAACCACAGTATGGTGGTCCGACATTATCATTGGTTCCACAAAAGCTGACACAATTCTATCAGGGTTCACAGATACAGCTATGTTGTCAATGCACATATCATTATTATTAACATGTAGGCTAGGTTTACTTATTTCATACACAGAATTCCAAACAAATGTTCTAAAATCCTATTTAGCAAACTATTCTCTAAAATATTTACATTACAGTCATAATACAAGACCACAGAGGCATTAGTTTCATTTTTACAAGATAAAGCTCAACACATATACATAGCCTCAACATAGCTATCAAAATTATCATACTCAGGCACTCTATAAATTTCTAAGCAAATAACATTTACTGCCTTAATGTTTACCGCAGCTACTTCACAGACAGAAGATATGGACTGATTGACAAGGAAAGTTAATTCTTTAAATTCCACATCAGATTTGAGATAAATCGGTGTTCCTTCTTGTTTTGCTGAAGGCCTATGATAGGCACTCGCCAGTATAAAACCAGGGATAGCCAAGTCTGTAAGGTCATCACGGTGATCCCAGTGTTCACATACACAGATCACATCAGTATCAAATTTACTGGAAAGAAAACTCAATTCATCAAATTTTCGGAGAATACCCTGAACATTCCAATGTACTACTGTGAAGTCTTATACAATGAAGTTGAGTGGACTCTAAAATCAGTTCACTTATGTTGATTGAAGAGACTGAGAATTGCTGTCTAAAAAAGGTCTCGGCTTTTGATACTAGGTATTGGCCTACTCCTTTACGGTATTTACCGATTACACAACCTTCAATCCATAAATTAGGGTGAATAACCTCCTCAGACACGGCACGAGGAACCCCAATCTTAAAAGAACTATACAAACTATCTTGATTGAAGCCTTTCACATAAAAATGTATCAGATTCATTCAGCGATTTTAAATAAGTTACTACATCCTCTGCGTTTACTGTGAGGGTCAAGACCCGAGAGAAACAACCAACTCATTCTCTTCGCAGGCTTCAATAACGAATTGTCACCAGCTTGTTTAGTTCCATGCACAACTCTGCTCTTATTACACTTAACTACAGCACCGTACCTAGACCTTGTTGATGATTTAGGCAGTTGACCCATTCCCTCAGACTTTGGCTCAGGGGTCAAAAACTATCCCACATCAGGCCCAGGCTTCACCGTATTCTCCTTTTAAATTCTTCCCGCACACAATTTTTTGTGACTAACAGTTTGCCACCCTCGGTTATAGTTAGTTTGAATTTTGTTGATCGTCTTCATTTTGGTAACTATATTCACCATGATGACTAGTCCCGGCCTTATTTAGCACATCTTCATTCTCCGTCGTAAGACTCGTCTTATGTCCTAAAGAAATCAACTGAACTAGTTTATTTGAACTTAAATTAGGCTTAATTGGCATTGAATCATTTTCAATCTTGGTAATAGTATCCGTGAGCATCACCATTTCATCATTACATCATTCTCAGATGTAACATCCTGGATTCTCCTATTAATTTCCACATTATCATCTACAACTTCTGTCGTCTATTTGATTAATTTCTTAACCCTTTCATTAACAACAATGTAATCGTTGTAGTCACAAACTTCGTTTAACACACGATCAATCTTTCTGCTGCAGTCACCACAGTACCACTTAACCTTTTGTTTACATCAGAGCTAACCTCTTTCTACTTAACCCTCAAGCTTTTTTTTTTCTTCTTCTAGTTTAGCTTTTTAAAGCAGGCATCGTATAACATGCAGCCTCGTAGTTCAATATTCTATAAAAATTTTTCCTATTTTGTTAGTGGAATCGGGGGAAACAAATATGATTGTGTATTGTTAAATTAAAGAGGATTAGGATTGTAAAATAATGGCAGGATGCGAATAGGATCAAGGTAGGGTTTACTGTCTTCATGGCCAGGGACCCGTCAGGTCAACTTCCTAACCCAAAAAGGTATGGACCACGGATTTATTTTGTTAACACTCCCAAGAAAGGTAACATTAATGTTGATAGTGTGGAAGAAATAGTTTGTTTTTGTTTATAAGTCTTTCTTAATCGTAGAGAGAAAAGTGAGAAATTCTTTATACAATGTTAAATCTGTTGTCTTCAAAATGTCTCTTATATCATAATCTCCGTTCTTGAACTTACTTGTAATTTCTTTAAAACACTGACATCTAGCATATTCATAATTCGGGCACTGTAAAAAGATGTGATTTATACTTTCATTCACACCTAATGTGCAATTAAGACATAGAGGTGTGAACAATCGTTTGATCATGAATAGCTTGCTGTTTACCTTTGCTTGTCCCACTCTCATCCGTGAGATCGTCATAATTTCTTTTAGTTTTAAATTAGAATTCTGAAACCAAGGAATTGTTGATACCTTATCTACGACTTGCTTATACCACTGAGCTTTGGGGGTTGATTGAAAAACATCCTGAAACTCTTTGAGACCCTTTCTTTTTTGGGCTATTTTAAAATCTTCTAGAGGAATATTTATATCAGCTGTACTTACACCAGAAAGAATAGCATCTCTCGCCATTTTGTCGACTGTTTCATTGTGTTGGAGTGAAATATGTCCTGGAATCCAAGTAAATGCAATATTCTTATTTGAAGCTAAGATTTCATAGACTATACTTACTATTAACTGGTGTGCTCTTTTACCGGTGTCAAAATTGTATATTGCCTTCACAGCCGCTTGGGAGTCCGTGCATATGAGTACATTGTTTAAATTAGTATTATTTACATACTTAACTGCTTTGTATATGGCTATAAGTTCTGCACTATAACTAGAGAAATACTTACTAAGAGAGAAATGGCCAGCTGTGTTAGTCTGAGGAATCAAGAAGGCAGCGCCACACCCTAGGTTTGTTTTCGATCCGTCAGTGTAAACATAAACATAACCTGAGTATGTTTGTGACAGATTGTTTAGCCATAGTTGTCTTAGAATACTATTATTTGTATTCTTTTTTTATAAATGGGCAATTTGTGAGATGTGTCAGTAGTACATTTAATACCAGTGTCTTTAATAAACACGGGTAGGTCAAAATCCCAATGGCTTTTATAACCAGTGTTTTCCAACAGGTTAGGCATTACTTCAATTATATTATTGAATGCCTTAACAAATAATGGTAACTTCCTATTTTGCCAGTATGTACTATTTTCACAATCAAAACTAAAATAGCTAAGATTTTTAAAAGCAGGGTGATTATTTTCTAACAATATCTTGTAGACTAGGTTGTTTGTTAGAATACTTCTCCTAACCCCCAGTGGCAGTACTGCAGCTTCGGCTTGTAGGGCTATCACAGGTGTACTACAAAAGGAACCCAAGGCTAACCTTAACGCCTGATTTTGGATTAAATCCAATTTACCCAAATCATTTTTTGACATGGCCATAGATTGCACAGCAGTAATCCAACTTAGATCTTATTAAGCTTTTGTAAATTTGTATGGCAAATTGTGAGTTACAACCTTTACTCCCACAAGTGATTGATTTGATAATATTGAGATCTTTAGTATATCTACTTACCAGGTTATTGATGTGTGTCTTAAATGTTAGCTTATTATCTAGTATTACCCCTAAAATCTTTATATTATCTTTGAGAGAGAGTACCTGTCCACTGATTGATAACGGATTCATGTTTACTTGTCTTTTTCTTGAAAAGATAATTGTATTGCATTTGGTTTCATTTAGCTGTAGCTGGAGAATATCAAATGTTGTTATGAGATTGTTTAGTGCTGCCTGTAATTTATGACTTAATACATTAAGATTTTTATCAGAATGATATACTACAATATCATCTGCATATTGCAAGGATTTAATTTGCAAAGGCAAAGTTAAATTTATTTGTGATATGTAAATAGCAAATAATAGTGGCGATAAAACACTTCCTTGCGGAATACCTCTTGTTGTGGTTCTTGTTATAGATATTTGCCTATTTGACATAGTAAGGTGCCTATTAGTGAGCCACCTGTGAAGGTAAATAATAAATTTACTGGGAATTTTAAGATTAACCATTATTTTGCACAGTTCAGGAATATACACATTATCATAAGCACCTGTAATATCGAGTGATGCAACCATAGCCGTTTCATTGTAGGAGATAGCTGTAAAAATATCAGATAAGAAATTTACTAAATAATCATTGCATCCACGCTTACTCCTAAATCCGTACTGTGTTGCTGGAATTAACTGCTGGCTTTCAATAATCCATTCCAACCTATTTTTGATCATGGAATTCATAACCTTAACAATGCAACTAATTAGAGAGATAGGCCTATATGATGTTTCGTTTTCTTTATCCTTATTTGGCTTAAGCAGAGCAATTACCTTAACATTTTTCCACTCGTCCGGAATATCTGAGACTCCATTCCAAATGTCATTGTAAATGCTTAACATAAGTTCTAATGCACATTCTGGTAAATATTTAATCATATTATATGTTATACCGTCCAAACCAGGAGATGTATTTTTTGTTTTGGATTTTATTACTAATTTGAGTTCTTTCATGGAGAAATCTTTTTCTAGTGGACTATTTGTCAATGGTATGGAAGGTCTAAGTATTTCATTCGTGTGAGGCACATAATCAGGAACTATTTGTTTCATAAATTTCTCACAGAGTTCATTATTATTTTGTATCTCATTTTTTTCTGTCAAACAATTATTATTACGCATTTTTTTTATAACTCTCCATGCAAAACTAGTATTGTTCTTATTGTCTATTTCATTACACAAAGATTCCCAACCTTGTTATTTAGCTAAAAGAATTACATTTCTAGCTTTAAACTGGGCCTGTTGAAAAGCATGATAATTTTCAGCAGTCATATGGTGTTTAAATTTAGTAAAAGCCAGCCGACGATAAGCTACAGCTCTTGAACATTTTTCAGACCACCAGGTTTTGGGAGTAAAGCCTGTTACATTCTTACCTGGTAACTTATACTTAGGTATTGCACCATCTATTGCTAAACCTATGGCATTATATAATACTTTAATTTTGCTTTCTGTTGTTAATAACTGTGTTGAGTTTAATTTTTTCTCTATTAAAGAAGTATATTGTGACCAATTTGATTTTTTATAATTTCTTCCAATAAAACTATCCTGATTAAAATTGATACCTAGATAAGATTCTTTGTTAATACTACTGGTGTCAAATGTTATAGAAATAGGTAAGTGGTCACTACCCATACAATCTTCACTTTCTGATCATAAGTTCATGAGTATCGAACTTCTTTCACATTCAAATCTGTGTACCAATGATGTACAAAATCAAAAGGTTTTGCCTATTAAACACCGCCCATTACCACAAGGTGCTCTTACAGATTTCAAACGCTGCCTGGATACACTCGATTGGGTAAGCATGCTATCTGATGTGGACCCTGAAACCTCATATAATAGGTTCCATCAAACTTTTGTCTACTGGTTGGACATTCATTTGCCAGAAAAGAAAATTAAGCCTTCAAAAAAACCGGCTAAAAGAGCTAAGTGGTATACACCTGAACTGGACAATCTTAAAAACATAGTGATGAGCTTGTTTCGTCGTTCCCAAACAACTGGCCTGGAGAGTGATATAAACTCCTATAAAATTGCCAAGAAACACTACAAAATTGCCCTGTGCCAAGCTAAGAAGAAATTCAACGAGAACTTTATTGCAACTGCTAGCAATAAATGCAAAGCAGCGTGGCAGGTCATCAAAATGGAGTCCGGTGCCTCATCTGCTACACACGCAGCTCCTGATGCAGACAACCTCAATAAGTTCTTCACTGCCGGTGTCGAAGAGGTGAGGAGGAGTATCCAGCCGACAAACACTTCTGCTATTGACCTCATCCAGACTCAAATTCCTGTACCAACCGAGAGTTTCCGATGGAATACAGTCAGCCCTAGTGATATTGTGAGTGTAGTGGCCAGGCTCAAGTCAACCAAAAGTTGCGACATCTACAATATGTCCGCTGTACTTATAAAAAGTGTCATACATGAAATTGCCGTTCCCTTATCCATGTGTATAAATAATTGTCTCGTGGAAAGCAATTTTCCAGCCAAACTTAAAGTGTCAAAGGTTGTTCCAATATTTAAGAAGGGTAACAACAATGAATGTGACAGTTATAGACCGATCTCCCTGGTCCCTGTCTTCTCCAAAATTTTTGAAGTAGTTATAAAAAGTCAGGTGAGTACTTTCTTTGAACAAAACAATATTTTTAGCACTAGTCAGTTTGGTTTCAGGCCGGGGAAGTCCACGATCGATGCAGTCGATGAGCTTATATCCTTCATCCATTCTAACCTTGAAGTGGGATTATCCACTGGTGCCGTCTTGTGTGACCTATCAAAGGCCTTTGACTGTGTCGATCGGGACATACTCCTGAAAAAACTAGAATTGTATGGTGTGATTGACCGTCAACAAGCTCTTTTCAAGTCATACCTCAGTGAAAGGTACCAAACAGTTTGTTCAAATGGAAAGTTTTCTGAATATTCTGAGGTTAAGTACGGGGTACCACAGGGGTCGGTGCTGGGTCCTTTTCTATTCATAGTTATGGTAAACGACTTGGTTTCTTGTGTAAGCTCGAAATCTGTAATGTTTGCTGATGATGCAACTTTTGCCACATCACGCTTATCAATCGCTTCCTTGCAGACAGAGACGGATAGTTTACTTATACAGGCGAATAACTGGTACAGAGCCAACATGTTTCTGATGAATGTAGAGAAAACAAAAAAAATTTATTTTTCTTTTAGTAACCATGGAAATAATGACAGTAGCCAAACGGTGAAGCTTTTGGGAATTATACTTGATCCAAAGCTATCCTGGAATCCTCATGTTGACTATGTGTGTAAAAAGTTGCATAGAGTGATTTACCTTCTAAGACACCTTAAACTATGCATACCAAATGATAGCATAAGAATGGTTTATTTTGCATCTTTTCATAGCACGATAGCTTATGGTTTGCTTTTTTGGGGCAACTCCAGTGGCATAAACAGTGTTTTGATCACGCAGAAGAGGGCCATGAGAATTTTGGATGGGAGTGATCCCAGAGCTCACTGCAGACCTATATTTGTAAAATTAAAAATATTAACAGTGGTAAATCTTTACATACTTTTTGCTTTGTTGCATGTTAAGAAAAATTTTAGCAGCTTCACGCTTAACAAGCATGTACATAATTATATTACTAGAAATAGAGATTTAATTAATAGACCATACACAAGATTGAGTAAGATCTTGTTTTCCTATGAGTTTGTTGGTATATCGCTTTTTAATAAATTACATTTAAGTGCTCAGAATGTCAGTGTAAAACGATTTAAGAAAGTCATGCATGACTGGCTTATTGAAAAACCTTTTTACAAACTTGATGAATTTTACAGTTCTGACATTAGCATGTTAATGTTTGAGTAGATATAAGTTACATGTGTATTTTAATTTTTACCTAAACTGTAGCTTATTTTGATTATCCCTTTGCCTATGTTACAATTTTAAAAGTATCATTTTTCCATGTTACGTTCACATGTTAGGTTAAATTAATTTCTTGCACTGGGTTGCACGTTTTGATTGTTTTTTTACATTGCTATTAGTCTACTTAACTTTTTAACTTAATATTATTAAAAGCCATTTTTTAACTTATTAACTATTGCTTTTAGCTATCGCTTTGATTCAACGGTATTATGCCCGTGATTTAACTATGAATTTACTGCACGATTGATTACCATTGTTTTATGTAATGTATATTTATTTGAATGTAATTCTTGATCTGTTTTAACTTGCAAGTTGTAATTGCATCATATTGTGACGAGATCCATTGCATGTAAATGTTTAAAGATCAATAAAGATATCTATCTATCTATCTTACCTCCCAAGATGTAAGCAGATTATGGAGACTTGGTGTTGCAAAAGATAAGTCTATAGTGGATGGCTGGTGAAAAAGTGTCGGGACGGTAGTAGCTTTATTGTCATTTAATAAGATATATTCGGAATCAGAGTAGGCCTTAAAAATATCGTTACCTCTTGTGTCGGCATTGGTAGCTCCCCAGTATGGGTGGTGTGCATTCCAGTCGCCACACATTAGGAACAATCCAGGTTCATTTGAGAATATGTTTTGCTAAAACATTTTGTCAATTTTAGCTTTTGTACAATAAATATTGTATATAGTTATGGGAACATTAAAATTATTTATAATTATTGCATGTACCTGAGTGCTACCACTGTTATGTCTAACCACTTCTTTGAATAGTATAGACTTGTGGAGGACAAAAGCGACACCTCCATAGCCATCATGTCTGTCAACTCTAATAATGTTATAGTTCTTGTCTATTACTGTATCTTTATCCTGTAACCAAGTTTCCTGTAAAATACCTATATGGATTTTGTTATTATTAAAATAATGCATGATCTCTGGCCATTTAGGCTTCAGAGATCTAACGTTGAATTGTATTATTTTTAACTCATTACCAATTACTTCTATGGACATTATAATGTGTGGCCTATCTCTTTACTTGTTATGTACTGCTAGATATTTTAATAACACTACTTGGGTTGTGAGGTTTTCCTTGTTTATCTGTAGGTGTGTTAGATTTAATTTTTGTTTTGGAGGACCCATCATCACTTATAAATGACATCAGGACCTCGTCTATTTGCCCCTTTGTTTTTATCTCTACACTTTGAATTTTTTTCCTGATTTCAAGTATTTTTTCACGTACTGCTGCTCTTAGCTTAGTTTGTTCTTGCAAATTTAACCTGGGCGCAAGATCCCGATTAGATGAGAAGGGGGTATGTGCTTGTCTATTTCCAGAATTACTAGACTTACCTTGTAATTGTTTATAAGCAGGTGTTCCATTGGTGTTGACTTTAGTGGATCTGAAACTACCAGTACCTGTGACCTGTTTAGGGCCGGAATATTCTGGGGAACTTCTATATGAAGTGTTGTCCTCAAGATCGGCCATTTCCCTCAAGATACTAAATTTATTATTAGTTATAGTATTGTACTTACTATATGAATGTCTCTTTTCGGGAGTTTGCAAACTCGGATAAATGGTTTCATTACTTAAATTTAAATTGGTTTTAGCTACCTCAGTGTATGTTTGAATTTTAGAGAACTTTTGTTTTTTGTAAGTAATGGGGAAGTATTTACATGCTGTAAAGTAATCTTCCCTCATTAGGCTCATGCGTTCTTTAATTGATTTTTGTTTGAGATATTCAGGACACTGTCTGGAGTTACTGCTATGTGACGCGTAACAATGGACACATTTTTTAGGTTTAGAACACTCCTCAGAGTGATAATTTTCTCCACAGTCTCTACATATCCGGGTTTTGCTACACGGAGAATTCATGACATGCCCGAATGAAAAACAGTGGAAACACTGCTTCACCGGGATCATGTATGGTTCTATTGGCAATCTTACATAATTCAAATAGACTACTTTAGGTAACTTGTCTGACTCAAAAGTCATCTTTACAAATTGAGTGTCTACTAGAGTGTTTTTTACCATTTTTTTAATTCTATTTACCTCTAATATTGGATACTCACATGACGCTTCCGCCAGGAACTCTTCTTGGGAAATCTCACTTTCTACATAGGCTACGCCTACTGAGTGTATTCTGATGGTTGGCACAAAGACATTGTATTGAGTTAAATGGGATGAAGTTACTAGGTTATTAGCTGCTGTGTAAGATTTACAGTTTACTACTAGGTTCTTACCTGCTCTAGTGATGAAGGCTACATCAGTGTGGTGACTGTGTAACAGTTTACCAACCCTAAAAGGATTTATTTTTTGTTTATTTTTATCCTGAATAATGACTTCAAAGGTTCCTTCATTCCATTCACTATATGATCTAACTATGTGTGGTTTCTTATGTTCAGATGGGTATTGTAATTTTTCTATCTCATCTAGGGTATTATTACTAGGATCAGTGAGAGATTCCATTTCCTCCCTATTAGACTCTAGTGTAGAGACTCTAAGTGTAAATAACTCTGGGAATTGTTCTGAAAATATTCCTGTCTCTACAACTCTACCTCTCTCATCTCCCACCAACAGTTCCACAACTACACATGACATCCTTCTTCAGTTGACCCCTTTTTCTAAATCTCAATCTCCCACTCTCAGTTCCAAACAAAAAAACTTGATTCCAACCCAAACAATAAAGAAGACTTAGTGATAATAAATAATAGTAATATAGTAAGTAGTTCTACAAACCTAAAAACTAATCATCCAAAAAGTATTAATCTTTTGTTCTTAAATATACAGGGATTCCAAAATAAAGTGCATATTCTAGAAAGCTTTCTCCCAGATAATGAAAAAAATAAAATATCAATTATTGGTCTATCTGAGCATTGGCTAGATGAAGGTGCTCCCTCTTTATTCTGCCCGAAAAACTTTTATTGTCCAGCTGACTTTTGCAGAAAAGATAATATCAGGGGAGGAACTCTTGTGTTTATTAATAAGGCTTTTGGTTCAAAAAAGATTGATGTTAGTAAATTTTGCTCTGAATTAAACTTTGAGGTGTCTGCAGTGGTTATTGATTCTCTTAAAGTTGTTACAGCATCAATCTATCATTCTCCTGCAGGAAATCCATATATTTTCTTAGAACTGTTAGAAGAATTTTTATCTTTCATCTCATCATATCACGGCCATTCAATAGTAATTGGGGGGGACATTAATGCTAGCTTTGATGTAACATCAAACAATAAAACTACAAGAATTTTTCTTAATGTTTTGAGACAATTCAACTACTTTTACATCAACAATGCTCCTACGAGAGGTGACCGTTGTCTTGACAATATATTTGTTAACTGTCCAGGGCAAGTTTTGGAATCCAAAATATTTGATTTTCCTTTCTCAGATCATAACGGGGTTATTTTGAACATGACATGCAATATGAATCCTAACTGTAATGAATCTGAATATCATGACAAAACACTGGAGCACATGAACTCTTTTACAATTAGTTTCCAAAAATCAGCAACAAACAATTTAGCTGAAAGTTTGATATCACATGACTGGAGTGCTTTAATGAACTCTGAAAATGTAGCAAGTACCCAAGATTGGTTTCAACACTTTTTAAGTGTTCTTGTTAATAAAATTGCTTATTTCTCAACTTTGAAAAAATGTAAGACCATGAAAAACATAACATTTAATAAAAAATGGTATACAAGAGAATTGGTTCACATGAAAGAAAGGCTTCTGTTCCTAAACAAACTTGTAAAAAATTCAAGCAGTGATAGGTTATATGCAAACTATACTGACCTCAAAAGATGCTACATAAAATCTATTGAAAATGCCAAGTTATACTACAATACAACAAAAATTGAAAATAGAAAAAATAAATGTAAAGCTGCTTGGAATCTTATAAAAGATAATACTACTAACACATCAACTCAAACTAAATTAGATATCACACCAGACTGTTTTAATAAATTTTTCATTGACTCGGTTGAGCAGACCGTAAATAACATTAACCATCCCAACACAGACAGTTTGACCCTAATTTGTAACTATCAAATAGAAAGTAATAACTTTTACTTTACACAAGTTTCTGTTGATGACACTTCTAAAGCTATCAAGAGACTAAAAAACTCTGACAGTAAAGACATTTTCAATATGTCCAACAATATGATAAAAATATCTATCATACAATACTAACTCCTTTAACTTTAGGCATTAATAAATGCCTGAATGATGGTTATTTTCCAGAAGAGCTCAAACTTTCCAGAATTTGTCCAATATACAAGAAAGGCCCTAAAAATCTACCGGAGAGTTATCGACCAATATCAGTTGTACCCACATTATCAAAAATCATAGAAATATTAGTTCACGATCAATTATTAGCATATTTAGAAAAAAATTATTACCTTGATGTATCACAATTTGGTTTTAGAAAGGGTAAATGCACCATAGATGCAATAGATGCACTAATTAGAGAAGTTGTGAGTGCCTTTGAGGACAAGGCCTTTGCTCAGGCCACCTTGTGCGACCTGAGCAGGGCTTTTGACTGTGTGGACCACAACAAACTAGTCCTTAAACTAAATTATTATGGTGTAACAGGAACTCCCTCTAAGTTTTTTCAGTCATATCTATCAAACCGAAGGCAAAAGGTATGTGTTGATGGAAACTGGTCAGATGAGGCTAAAGTTTCTACTGGAGTGCCCCAAGGATCGGTTTTGGGTCCTCTGTTGTTCTTATTACAAATAAATGATTTACCAAAAAATATCAAGGCCAAATCTTTATTATATGCAGATGACACAACTTTTATTAACATAAACTCTAATCTCGATGAATTACAAGATCTTGTTAGAGAGACTGTACAAGAGGCCTCATTGTGGTTTAGGTCCAATGGATTAGTGCTCAATGAAGCCAAGACTCAGAATATTATATTCAGCTTAAAACAAACACCATCAGATGATACAATAAATGCTTTTTTTACTACTGTAAAATTTTTGGGTATCTATATCGATAGTACTTTGACTTGGAATTCCCATATTGAGTACATATCCAAAAGGTTGTCTAGGGTAATTTTTCTACTCAGGCGATTATTGTCGTGTGTGCCTAAAAACTACGTAAAATCAGCTTATTACGCATTTTTTCAATCAGTTTTAAGATACGGATTAATAATCTGGGGAAACAGCAGTAAGATTGAAGACATTCTAATTCTGCAAAAGAAAGCTGTGCGAGTGATAGCGAGGACCCATTCTCTGGACCACTGCAAGCCTCTGTTCATTGAACTTACATTACAAACTGTGATAAATCTCTACATCTTTGATTTAGTTACCTATTTACTCAAAAATTTTCAAACTCTCACTCTAAGAAGTGATATACACAGCTACTATACTAGAAATAGAACTAATATTGCCATAGATCATGTTAGATTAGCGAAATCTCAAAACAGCCACATTATAATTTCTCAAAGAATCTTCAACAAAGTAAAACATTTGGCAGATAAGTATCCCACAAAAATATTTCAAAACAAACTGTACCATTGGCTTTTGAACAATCCTTTCTATACCCTATCAGAGTTTTTTAACTACAAGGATATTAAATTTTAGTTTGTTAATAATGTATACAGGATCCACTGTACAGCTCGCTAAATCTGTTATACTACAATTGAAAACATATATTTGTAAACAACAATGAGATTTCAGTAAATTGTTCAATTTTAATCTAGAAACTGTCCTTTTTTTTATTCAGTACTGTAAATTTCATCTGTAGAATTTTATATTGTAACCTGTTATCCTAAGATTTCAAATTGTTGTGCTAGTATTGTAGTAATTCACGTGCAATCAGTTAAAATATTTTTTAATTTAATATCTGTTAAACTTTTATAAATTCTTTTGTTGTTCAATTATTTTAAAATCTCCTTTTGTTAAACTATTGTCTTTCATTATGATATTGATATTCAAAGAATAATAATTTTAAACTGTAATGATATTTTAAAAACTGAATAGTTTGGTTTTATTGCTTGTTTCTGACCATGTCATCTAGACAATATTACTGACTTTGTCAATGCATGTCATATGTAAAAAGGCAAATAAAGATTGATTGATTGATTATTGCGTTTATGTCTGATTTCATTAGTTTCCATGTTATTATCCGCATAGGAATGATCTAATATAGAGGAAACTGCAGCCACAGTTTCATCAGTTTGATGTTGAGTAGGCCTACTCTCCATGCTTTCAGGGTTGGCTAGACCTGAAGCCATGTCAGGTCCTGCCGAAACATGTACAGGTAATGGACAAAAGTTACAATATTAATTAGTTCACAGTTAATTAATAATTAATGTTAGGGTATCCAATTAAATCTAATGTAACAAGTATGAAAAAAGGTTCATTGTTATTTACATAATGACAAGTTTACCACATTTGCCAGGAAAATAAAATTTGAAAAAACACGAGGCTGCAACGAAACTAGAAAGTTTACAACGAAACACTGTTAACTCTATCAGCACGCTACGACGAATGAACCCTCAAGCTGGCAGTTGAAATGTCCTCAAGTGGCAGGCCATTTTGAGGTGTTTTGCAGTAGTATCGGTTTTTAATTTAAAAAAAATATAATTTGATTATAAACCTATATGTATTATATATCATTGTTTTCACAAGAAAATGTTCTTTTTATTTATGCAAATAAAAACCCCAAAATATAAAAAATTTATCATTCTTTTACTAAGTTTATTTTCAAAAAATAAAAAAAGTATGTAAAAGTGGTGGGGGTTCACCTATGAAAGACATATTGTGTGAAAAAAATATTTCCAAAATACCCAAAATGTTGAAAAATTTTTATAGTTTTAGAAAATGTATAGTTTACTACATTTTTTTTATTAAAACAATTATGAAATGCTCTAAACTGAAGAAAGTACAATACGGCTAAATTCATTGCTATGGATACGACTGTGTTATAAAATTCATCAAAACCTTATTTATTACACGAAAAATTCATAAAATACACTAAAATTAAGCCTATGAAAGTAAGAAGCTTTATATCATGATCATCGCATATGAAAATGATCCTAAAGCTAACTAAAACTATCACAACACTGCACATAGCCTAGAATACAAAAGCTCACTAATATATTTTTTTCACATATATTTCTTCATAACATCACAAAGTAAACTGATAAAACGCAATCTACGAGAATTTAGACGCATAAATAAACACACTTATTTCATGTAATAAACTTACGTTTTAGATGGACAAGAATAACGCGCCCGGGTACCAATACAACAACAATGGCCGACTGTTTACAAACAACTCTCGTTTTCAATATGTCATACTTAAATCATGGCATACAAAACAAAACAAAATACATCGATCAAATCAGCAACTATTTCTGATTCCAGTGGTATATGAATCATTGCAGTTTAGTTCGTGTATTGATTATAACAGATGTCAAACGGGCACGTGTCAAATCGACTGATTTTCAGGCGACTGCCAGTTGTAGAGTTAAAGGTTTCTTTCAAGTACATATTTTTATATTTACTTCAATGTTTGTTAGGCCTAATAGTATTTTAAGACTGTTAGGCTACATTTAAAGGAAATTTGTGTAAATATCTAGAGAGAAAGGTATTTGTACATTCTTTTTATATTGGGACTTATTTGATATACCAGTGTGTATACAGATACTTATGATTTTCCAAGTAGCTTCTGATTTATTTGCAGCATTCAGTATAAAATTACTATTGTAATGTATTTTTGAAACCTAATTTCGTTTTTGTACATTTTATTTTCATTAACACATTTTTCTTTAAAGCTAGGATCTGTCTTGGGTTTATCATAGTATGATGGAAGTACAGTTCTCAACAATTGTTAATATGGTACAATTTTTGTTTGTAGTATTGGCCCTGGTTTTTGTGGTCCCAACAGAACATCATTCATTGTAAAAATATACTAGGCTGTCCAAAATAAAATTAAAACCATCTTTCACAGGCTGCAATTTCTCCAAACTAGATATCCAATCTATATTACTTATCTATCTTATAGTAAATTTACAGAGAAAATACTTAAACCTCTAAATGTCTTTGGAAAAATTTCCACAAGAGAAGTCCTCATTTATAGCATGGTTAATATTTAATTGAAGTTTCAAATCTGCATGGCCCAATAAATATGGTTGTATTACTTTGTATAGAACTTTATTACGACAAAAATGTACTATTGCGTTACCCAAGCAAATAAAATCGTGTGAGCTAAGAATATGAATAAAATCATTTATCTTGGGTCAGTCATTCTAATGTCCAAATTCAAGTGTGTAACTTACTTAATACAAAACAAACATTTTCAAGATTCTTTCTAAGCTAAGAGCGTGTCCAATTTTTTCAATGAACATATCAACATTTCAATCAGGTGTGCAATAAACTGTTATTATTAACAGCTTTAAAGCAGGAAAAGCAGTTGCAGCAGCTTCAAAAACTCAAATGAAAGCTCACTCATATCCAACTCGTGAAAATTATAACAAAAGTTTTTCTTTATACAAGAATTTGGTTGTTTTTCATATAAACTGACACTCCACCATGTCCAGTGCTTGTCCTACAGAGCGCAGCTGCTAAGGTATATCCATCAGGTATATAAAATTCCAGTTCAACACTGGCTAACCAGTGTTCATTAACACAAAGTACAATGATTTGACTATCAAACTCAAAAGCTTCAATTTCCAACAATTTATTTCCCATTGATTATTTATATGGTGGAAAATAGTATGCTTAATCACTGTTTCATTAGGCCTGCGTAACTTCATTCTTTTTTACATTATTGAAATCTTGACAGAACTAGATCAAGCTATTTTATATGTATACAAGATAAATAAGAATTATTACTCACCTGTTTAAAATGTTCCACCTTATTGTAAGAGTCTGCTGGAATAGGTTCAGACTTGATTTTATCTGCTGTAAAAATATTTGGTTGTTCCCGTTCCCTGGCCAGTTAAAAAAAACAGACACTTATTCAGAAGATATATGTGAGTATCAACATGACTAACAAAAGTTCCAGCTGGACATAGGTCAGCATTAAAAGAGTTTCCCATTGTGATGAGGACAGGAGGATATCTTGTGGACAGATAGACAGGAACACAGTCGTACAAAAAAAAAGTTGACATGAAAATGATGTATTACAGAAACTGATTCATGTAGAAATTAAGTTTCATGAAAAATTAAAGTTTACGTATGAAATCTCTTCGATATATCTTGCCACATGATACATCCTGATTTTTTTTCATTAAATTGGGTTTCATAACAGTATCTGAGTATAATATAAGTCTATATACCAAATCATAAATCATCTTGTATGTGTGGGGATAGGTAGTCTACATGTGTTGATATATAACATGTTTGAATCACTTATGGGTGTATTAAGTTTGTTTAAAAATGTATTTATGCTGCTATTTTCTTGTTGCTATCTTGTTTAACATAAGACCAATTTAAAAATATTCACTACCCCTCAGCAAAATTCCATGGAGTGACATGCACAATCATAGAAATTAAGTTTCATGCACAAGTTCAAGCCTTTAGGTCAGTTCTTTTTCGGATTATCGTGAGGACAGATAAACAGAAACAATTTTTCCAGTCCAACTAGTGATAGGCTTTGCTAAAGCTTACCAACTAAAACATTTTATATAAATTATTCATCCAAACATCTGTTGAATCTACTATGACTTTTTGAGTGCAGTGTTCATTCTAATGTAATACAGTTGACATAGAAATTGATAGACAATTCCTTACATTATGTTAAAACCGTCAGAGCCGCTTTTTTATTGCTCAGATTCTATTACCCAATTCTCTCTTTTTGCTCTTTTTTTGCTATTAGAGACTAAATACATACATTTCTGGTAAGAAAGGGCCAAAGGTTTATTGATAGGTTTGGACCTCTGTTTTTCTCTTTGGTTGTGGAAAGGTTTTTAATCTGTCAAAGCTGTGAGCAGCGCCTGTTCAGGAAAACAATCTATTGATTTAGACTGTACAAAAAAAAATATTCTTATGAGAATGTTAGGCAGGGACCTCTGATAGGAGTCCAGGACATCAGTGACTCAGCTGTCAGCATCTTTTGCAGTGAAGAAGAAGAGTCAGCAAAATACTACTGTCATCTCAAGCATCGGTGTGAGAGAGGCACCTCCCAGATTTGCTATCGTCTACTACTTAATAGGCACTTAAAGTTAGAGAATAGCTAACAAGCACCATGGGCTAAAAGCTCTACTTTCATCAGAAAATAAGCACACTTTTCCCACTATTTTAAATTAATACATATAAGGAAATATATAGTAGTGAAGACAACCAATATGGGGCAAATTATTTTATTTATTTGATCGAGTATAGTAGTGTACTTGAAATTTAAATTGAATATTTGTTATAAACTTCTATCCTTGATCAGGATGAGTTGTTGAACAATGACTATGGCACCAGTGGTTGGTGACACAGCTCATCATGTGAAGTGGCCCAATGGCCCAACAGTCTCACTGGTAGCATTCTCACTTGTGCTGCATTCTGATGGAACACAATGAAATTACTTTAAATAGAAAGAATAGGACAACTCGTAGAATAATATCTTTGTTTTAATGTGTATTTTCAGGTTAACTGCAATTTAAAAATTGGACATAATCGAAATAACACAAAATGTCGGGCTACCTTACCCTATAAGATTGTATTGTAGATATTGTCATATAATATTGCATTGTTTGGTAATACAAAAAAATAGCATTGCCTGATTTTTCACACAAATTACATTTATTTTACTCAACTGTTTACATAACACCATTAGTCTACTTAATTTCACTTTATTTTTCTTAGCATCAAGCGTAGTTCAACACTAGCTGTGTTCAAAAGGTGTTGTCTATTGTAGGTCAACCAAACTGTTAACCGCTTAAATCCAAGAGGAAGTTCTACCATTTTGTGGAACATCACAGTACTGTAGAATGACATCTGATCTGTAAGATCAAGTCTGGTTTTTGCACTGTTGTAGTCAATGATGAGTAA
Source organism: Homalodisca vitripennis (assembly GCF_021130785.1). Classification (NCBI taxonomy): domain Eukaryota; kingdom Metazoa; phylum Arthropoda; class Insecta; order Hemiptera; family Cicadellidae; genus Homalodisca; species Homalodisca vitripennis. The sequence goes on from NC_060215.1 coordinate 150,545,421, forward strand.
GAGCTTCAATATCTGTGACCCACTAACTTGGGTCATGCACTACTTTTTTTTTCTCTCTTAGGACAAGAAGCTTATAAATTGCACTTAGTCCTGTAAGAACCTTTGCGCTGCTTCCGGAGTGACAGGATATTCAGGATGGGTAAGGTTAGGGAGTACGGGGCGCCTCCTATCGAGATCCATGAGGAAGAATTAGGGCACATCACAAACTCATGTCTCCCCAGAAGAAGGGGAGGCCAACTCTGAACCAGCCTCTCCAGTCAAAGTAGGCAGGGGGTGGCACACCCTTGTTGAGGCTAGCAAGAACCTCTGAGGTTAGGGTACAAACCCTACCAACTCCAACAGTCATCTCCCACAGTAGACTAGACCTATTGAATTGCCCATGAACCCGAGAATTTCAACATTTGCGGTTAGTGATGTGGCGCTCCTGGACATCCATAAGGTTGCACAGATTTAAGTGATACATCGGTTTTTGCTGTGCCCAGTGGTGGGTTCAACTGGAAGGTATAAATCGGCCAAAAGTGATCCCTGCTGGGTATCATGCACTACTTACTCAGTATACCACTACCACTAAACCAGGGTTGTTAGTCAATCTGAAGTATAGAAAACAGTTAAAAAAAATGGATAGCCATCACTCAATATCGTGCTTGGCCTTTTAATTTTATACGGTGCAGTCACACTTATTCCAACTTCTCATATCCATCATTATATTATCTTTAAATTTATTACTAAGGGCAAAGTTCCCATTGATTAGAACAATAACACAACATTCTGTATATGTGGAGGGCAAGGAAGGCAGCCTACTTAGTGCTCTTGTTTTGTGCTTCTATTTTTGTTGCCCTAAGATCCCACTATTGCTGTATAATTTCAGTTTTCTCAGAAGTAGGTCAGTCGGCCAGTCACTTTCAGCCATACATAAGTACAGGGTGCGGCAAAACAAACATTGCAGTTTTGAAGTGGTATTAAAAAAATCGGTACGAGTTATGAAAATGTGGTTTATTTTGCTTGAATAAGTACATTACCCCATTTTTTCTGTTAAGATTTGAAGATCACATCAGAAAGATGGCGTCCTCCAGAAGCAATGCACTGATGTAGGCGATTTCTGAAGTTTTCCACTGCATTTTGGCACATATTGATTGGAATGGCGGTGATTTCCTCCCTAATACGGATCTTGAGTTCTTCCAAGTTGTGAGGACGATGCCGAAAAACCTTGTCCTTGAGATAATCCCACAAGAAAAAATCGCAAATGCTCAAATCAGGTGATCTTGCAGGCCACCGCAGGTCACCCCTCAGAGACACGAGACGCGCAGGAAACATCTGCCGCAATTTCGTCCTTGAAACATGTGCTGTGTGGGCCGTAGCCCCATCTTGTTGGAACCAAATATCCTCAAGATGTTGTTCTTCAACCAACTGATTCAATTCTGGCTCAAAAAAATCTTGCAGCATCGAAACGTAACGCTGAGCGGTCACGGTTGTTGTAAGCCCATCCTCCTCCAAGAAGTAGGGTCCAATAACACCAAATTTGGAAATCGCACACCATACAGTCACTTTCGGGGAATGGAGAGGTCGCTCATTAACTTGTTGTGGGTTTCTGTCCGACCAATAACGGAAATTCTGTTTATTAACTGAACCTGACAGGTGGAAATGGGCTTCATCACTACTGAAGAAGGTTGACCTTGGTGGGATACGTTCTAAAATTTCTTGAGCGCAATTCACGCGATGTTGAAAGTCTGGAGGCATTAACTTCTGAACCAACATAATTTTATAGGGGTGGAAGAATAAATCTTTGTGTAAAATCCTCCTAACAGAGCGATCAGACATGTTTAACGCAGTTGCGTGTTTCCGGGCAGAGCGTGTTGGTGATTGTTCAACAGCTGCCCTCACTACTGCGACGTTTTCGGGAGTTCTCGCTGTTTTCGGTCTTCCCATACTTTTAGGCCTTTGTGTTGAACCAGTTTCTTCCAACGCACGAACCCAACTTGCAATAACATTGCGATGTGGAACGGGATCATTACGCGGAATGTTAAAGTGCACTCGGAACGCTCGTTGAGTCGTGATGTAAGAACGGCCACTTTCAAAAAACGTGCGAACGGCAAAGCCGCGATGCTCTCCGCTCCAAACCATTGCTACGACTGAAAACGGGGTGAGTGACCGAATGCAGTGAGGCCCCTCCCCGGCTCCTACCCCCACCACAGCGGATGTAGAAGACCATCACAACTGCACTGTTTGTTTTGCCGCACCCTGTATATGCAAAACAAGGGAATGAGTAGGACTGGTCCCGGATAACAAGGTAAAGTTTTTTAATATTTCTAAGCAAATAGGATCTACTTTGTGGCATGTTCAAAATTACATCATTGAAAATTTATAAAATCTCAGGGGAATGTTACACAAACCTCAGGTTACGGAGTCTATCTATTTGCTTTGTAGGCTATTTAAGATCAAAGGTTAAATTGGATAGCCACATTTTTCAAAATTACAAGTTTACAAGTAATACATGTAGGAAACTGTAAACTAGACATTTAAGGCAACTCATAATTCTTAAATAGGTTGCCAAACTTCGGGGACTAGATTAAGCACATTCATTCCTAGGAACTTTTCTCTTTCTTGTAATGTATGTTTTAATAGCTGAAACTGCTCACTAGAGCTGTATTTATTTCATAAACAAGTTAAAATAAAATGTTTAAACACGAGGGGTGTTCAATAAAGACTGACAGTACTCTTTCAATACCTTTAATATAAAAGTTTAGACTTTAACACTTGTATTTCCTTCTAATTAGTCATCATTTAAAGCCATACACTTGTTCCACCGCCTCTGTTACTCCTTGAAGACGTGTTCAAAGACCCTCTTTAGACAGAACCTTCAAAGTCGCCTCTAAAGTCTTAATAGCGGCAGTAGCAGTTGGAAAACGTCAGCATTTGAGTTCGTTTTTGGCCTGAGGAAACAGAAAAGTCATTGGAGCCAAGTCAGAGCTGTAGGGTGGATGTGGCCACGATAATCAAAGAACGTAATCACCATTGCCTTTTTAAAGTTCAAGTTCAAAACTCTTTATTCAAGTCAACATTTTTAGTACCTAAGTCTCACAGATCCCAATGCGCCTCACAGGGCGCGTGCGGGAAAAGTTGTTGACAGTTAACATTAAGTTTGGAAAAAATTTTGCAGTCGTCCATTTTTATCTCCCACCACTATTAACTTTTAATCCAATAGGAAAAGAGACAATTCAAACATTACACTATTTTCAGCTTAATCACTATATAAAAGAATTGTGAGCAGAAAGCGATAAATAATAAACTACTAACAAATAAAATCCTGTTTGCCATGGTAAGTAATAACAATTCTGGAACTATGCACTAGGATGGTCTATAGATTTTTAAGCAGAAAAGGCCTATAACAATAAATAAACTATGAAGAATTAATAATAAAATAATATAACTAAGCAGTGTAACAAATAAACATTACAATCTTAAAACAGTATAGATAGAAATGTTTAACCAAAACCAATGACAATAACTTCCCATCAGTTATATCAATATTTTGTGACATGATAGATACTATTGTCATTAAATTTTGTATCGTACAATATTGCCTTCCTTGAGGGAGAGGCAATATCCACAGCACATTCATATATTGCAATCTGTGTCCATGGTATCTGAATACAATATTTTTAACAGTGGTAAGTGACTTTTGAAACTTAATAAATAAATAACCTAACATACTAAATAAATATAAAATAATAAATACTATAAAATAAAAAAATAATAATATGCAAATACCATATAACAAATAAATACTATATAAAAAACAAATACTATGTAACAATTAAATACTACATAAAAATAAATACTATGTAATAATTTAATACTATATAAAAATAACTATAATATATAAATAAATATAATAAATCAATAACAATACATGATGTGTTTCTGACAAGTTCAAGAGCTTTCATTTTTACCTTGTTTTTTTTCTCGAAATTAATTTCATTTCCATACGCTAAAATCAAGTTATTGAAACATTTTCGACCTGAATAATTAAACTGGTGTCTTCTCTGCTCTTTGGTGTAATAAGGAATTTCCAGTTGCATATACCGGGCAGAGCGAGTTGTTATTATTTTCCTGAACGGATATTGATTTATATATTTGTAAATATGCATTATTGCTGAGTACTGATAAACCTGATTAAATGTCAATATTTTAAACTGGTTGAAAATGTAACTTACTCTTTCATTTCTTTTTATAGTAAACATTATTCGAAGTGCATGCCTTTGACTCGTAACCACGGGCCTAATAATTGAGGGGTATGTTCCTCCATAATGAATTATTCCGTATCTCATCATACTTTCAAACCATGAAGTGTATATTTGTATCAGTTGTTCACTTTTAACATACTGCTTCAAATGATAAAAGTGTATAATTCACTTTTCTTAATTTGTTTTATAAGTAGTCGATGTGGTGATCCTATTTAGGTGCTGATCTAAATATTTAACAAATTCAACTACAAATTGAAGAAATGTTGTAAATATTTTTTAGGTACTTTATGGTCAAAGATCATTACATATTTAGATTATTGAGCAATTATTAATAATTTGTTTTCGATTAACCAGCGTGATACTTTTTCTAGATCTTGACTTAATTTTTAACTGTAGCACTTGCCTATTATAGGCAGAGCACACAAGTGCGGTGTCGTCAGCATAGGCAAAGATGCGTTTGCAGCAGACCTTTGAGCACAAGGTTTTCTTTTGGCGTCGGTCCACCTTTTTCTACCCACTCTGTACTCTGTTGTTTTGTTGCAGGATCATAACAGTAAATCCAACTTTCATCAGCAATAATATTTTTTTCACCATGCATCTCCTTCTCTACGCACGCACTGTAACCAAAGTTTGCAAATTTCAACGCGATTTTGTTTCTGAGCTGGTATCTAATTTGGTTAACAGACGTGGTATCCAACGAGTACAGACACTTGACATATTCAAATGATCATGCATGAGTGTATGGACACTGCCAAATGATATAATCGAGCATTATAACAAGCTGTCTGATAGTGGGTCTGTGTGAATCATAATACCCTCAGTGTTGATTGTTTCTTCGGTAAGGGCAGAAACAGGGGCGCCAGGCCCACCTTCCAACACACGATTCCCGTCAATTTTTAAAGTTTTTATGCCATCTAAAACAGGTTCTTTCACTCATTGTATCAATACCAAAAGCTTTTTTCAAGTCGCTGTAAGAATCCGTAGCACTTTTACCCAATTTTACACAACACTTTATCGCATATCTTTGCTCACGAAAATCAGCCATAGTGAACTTTAGAGGCAAAAATTTGCAACTGTTTATTAATCGGTTGTCATGCAACAATAAATATGCAATAATGTTAATAGCTGATTTGGTTGTTGCTAATACTTCAATGTTTCATACCAACTTGAAAAAAACGAGTTATTGTACTTTGTTTACATGTACGCTACTGTCAGTCTGTATTTGAACACCCCTCGTATATTGATTCTAAACTTTACTGTAAAGAAGAATCTCTAATTTGTGTAAACAATTGTGTTTTGTTATGGCTCAAATACTATTACAAATGGGGTACTGCCAAAGCAAATTTCATATAAGTACTTGTTATAATATTGGCTTTTTTAGTGAAAAAATAATCTAAAGTATATACTGGGTGTCCGACCAGTAACTCAACAAACTTCTCAGGTGATTTCTTCTCATGAAAATAATGAGAGAAGTTCATATAAACATGTCTGGAAACGCTTATTTAGCGAACTACAGCAGCCAAATCAATCAAAATGCTTTACTGTCGTAAACATATATACATGGATGGCAATGTTAATGGTAATGTCTAAAGCAAGAACATTATAGTACAGTCAACATGATAATAATTGACTAACATTAAACTTAACTTGGGGATTGTCTTCTGAAAGGTAATTTACTGTATAATATTATTTTTTTAACTAGCATTCTTTTTATTTTTATTTTGAATTGTTTAATATTTACTGTTCCTTGCACAGACTTTAGCAATTTATGTAACAATTTAATGCATGAAAATAAGCATTGGCACTTAAAAAAATGAGGTTTTATGAGCTGGGGACCTGCAGGGTAAAAGGATGTCTTGTGGTGTAGTGAGGGGTTTTATTGAGGAAAATATGAGGGTCTTATGAACAAACGCCAGACAGCTAAATATGTAAAAGGAAGGGAAACGTCAATATATTACTCCTTTGGAAAGTACCTCTGCATGACTGCCTTCCTTGCAATCCAAAAACATCTTGAATGGCCCTCTTCTGAAGTTTAAAGAGGCGGTTCCTCTACACTCATGTCCCCAAATGGGAAGGCTATAAAGTAAGTGTTGATAAAAACAACAAAAGGAAGCAGAATAAACGCATTATTCAAAAATTTAAGTCTACGACGAAGGAAAATAATCTTGCTCCTTTTTAGATACCTTGATATGACCGTCATAGCACAAGTTGCTATCAATCGATAGTCCCATCAAAGCAGTGCTAATGCAGCTCTCAATAACATCATTGCCTAAAGCAATACTAGCCTCATAAGTCAGTTTTTAATATGAAAGTGGATAAGTTTAGTCTTGGAGGTATTAACAGTAAGTTCATTCGAATTCATCCGTTGAAGAAGAGAGTTTGCTTCAGTAAACATGTCTATTTGTAGGTGACGATGATCCCTACTCCCAATACTCAAAGAGGTGTCGTCAGCAAACAAACAAAGGTTTGGATTTGAGCAGCACAGTGGGAAATGACATTAATGAAAAGGAGAAACAACATTGGCACCAACACTGATCCCTGAGGCTCCCTAAATTTCGCAGCCATGATTCGGATTGTTGATAACCAAAACAGCCTCTACCATCTACATACTGAATTACACTAACCTGAAGACGGTAGCTCAAAAATGACGAGATCCAGTTAGGCAAGACCCCCTAACCCCAAGAGACTCCAATTTATTGAGAAGAAGGCTATGATTTACCACATCAAACGCCTTACTCAAATCCAGAAAAAACCAAACATGGCATGCAATGTGGAACGATTTTGTTGAAAACCAAGTTGTTTTGCAAAAAGGACATTATTAGTCATCAAGAATGACCTAATCCTTGTCAAAAATGGCTTCAAACTATTTAGAGAATGTAGAAAGGATTTAGATTTGTCGATAACTTTCAGTTACTTGCGTATTGTCTTGTTTGAATATCGGCCTGATATTCTAAACTTAAACAAGAGAGAAACTTTCCCGTAGCAAAAGCTTCATTAACCAGAAGTGTCATAGGTCGAGCAAGAGCCGAGGAGCGAGATCTAATAATGCGGGAGGAAATTCTATCCTAGCCAGATGAGCCACTAGCCCCCAGTGAATTTATGACCTCTTCAGCACTAGTTGGAGTGAACTGGAAAGTAGATTTTACAACAACGTTGCTAACTAAAAGTATCGGAGAAACACCGTCTTTTTGTCATAGTTTTAAAAGGCTATGCTAGAGAAGATCGTTGAATTAATCAGAAACACTTTGGGTCCCGCACCAAACTTTCCACCATCACTCAAAACTGTCACCTCGGAGAGTCTGAATGAACCCTTACCATGGACAAAATTGCTAATAATGTCCCACACAGACTTAGTTACGGTCGAGCTATTCATTTTAGGGGCTAGATGACTTCGGTTACTGAACTCTACAATGAGCGAGATTTCGCCCCATTTTCTGGGAAAGGACAGGAATAAAGCGAAACTGATGTTTTTATGGTGTAAAGTTAGGTGTTTTATCTATAGGAATTTTTTATAAAATGAACTGAAAAACTGAATAAAACGTCCCAAACATTGTAAGGCCACCCATATCTATGATGTCAGACAAAACGTGCAAAATTCGGTCTCGAAATCATGCTTTCTTTTTACACACTAACTTTTTAATCAAAACCTGTAAAGAATTTAATTTTTAAGAGAATTATATAAAATGAGCTAATAGTAAAATAATACAAGGTTTAAAAAATGTATGTTTAATTAAATCAACACGTACGAGAAATAAGACTTAGTGCTCTTTCACACGATCCGGCGCACGCCGTGCGGCGCCCGCCGCGCGGTGCTCGCCTGGGAAGCTGAAGGTTTTCACACGAGGTTGGTTTCGTCCGGTGCGTGCCGTGCGGCGCTCCCATGTTTTGACTGTTCAGTACATGCTCAACTATTTAAATGTTAACACCGCGGAAGAATAAAGTGCTAGCCATGTACTTACTGTGGAGACGGCGAAGAAGAAGAAATAGGCGGTATTGGATTCACCCATTGCTTCAAAATCGACATACTTCTGGGTCCTTCAAAGTTTTATTCAATTCATTACTTTCGTATGTCAATCAAATCGTATGATGAACTTTATGACTTTTTCCATGTCAATATCTTCATCAGTCGACTGCCACTACCTCTTATGTTTCACTCATTTTTACTTAAAAAAAAAACAAAACACTTGAACAAAAACAATACCGAAGTATACGTACGTCTTCACTCTCCAGTGGCAAACCCAAGACTAGAGGTTGGGCCGTGCGGCGCGCGCCGGACCGTGTGAAACCCCCAATATGATACAATAGCCCTTCGCAGAGTAGTCCGGCGTGGACGCCGCGTGTCAGGCGTAGGGGAGTCCGGCGGGAATTTGTGCGCCGCGCGGCGTCTGCGCCGTGCGGCGAGCGCCTGATGTCGTGTGGAAAGACTCATCTACTCCCATAGCCCAACGCCGCATCAGGCTCGCGTATATATAGTGTGACATTTTCAATCCATCTTTATTTTATATTCAGACATTTCTATAAGTATATTATACATTTATCTATATTAGATCTATTCCCAGAATGTTTATTATTCAAAGATCGCATTGACTTAAATGGCATTCAATTGGAAGAACCGATTATTGAGTTTCTGAATACTAGGAATGACAACTAAAATTACCTGATACAGCATAATACATTTGATTAATCCCATAAATGGATATTCATCCTCCGAAAATAAGGAAGTTAAGAAAGAGACGTCTGGAAACAGTATGATCTTTAATGGACTGTCAATTAGCTGTGGTTTCGCTAAATTTTCAACTCATTGGTTGCTTAATATTCCCAAACGGATGTGTTCAATACATCATTTGAATAAATAGCGAACTGGAGGCTAGTTTTTCGATCTAAACATCCAATACATTTTATAAAATTTGTCTTCAGTAATGTAGTCAGTTTGGAATAGTTTATGAATCAGCAAAATGTCAACATTTTTATACTTATTTCATTAATGCCCCTCTCGGTTATTTGTCTATACGTGGAAATAGAACCCAATGTATTAATGATCATTTCTGTTTGTGATAATGGCCTTGATCCTCGTTGAAGATTAAGAGGAAGTAAGTGGCGCCCTTTCGTATCTCTGACCTTTTTATCAGGTTTAACATTGTAATATTTCAGTTTTATAATTTCCAGTCACGCTGAAACCCTTACTCGTGCTTGTCATTTCCTAGCCCGCTGAGTTTCTCCACTAAGTAGTCAAAATGAAGGCAAGAATCCGTGGATTTTCGGAAAGTGTAAGTTTGATTTGTTCTTCTTCATATGTGCTATGTTTTAGCATTACCGGTACTACAATTTAGGCAATTAAAATATTAAATAAATATATACCGAAAATCTTAGCTGGCGTCTTTTTATAATATTCCAGTGATTAATACTGAGTTGATTTGTGTTATTTTGTTAGCGTTCATCTAATCCAGCTGTTTTTAAATCGTTTTTTATGAAGACCAAGTCGAGTCGACATTACATTACGTGTACCTGGGACAGTTTCTGAAGCTTCCCGGTACTTGTAATTGTATTTTAATGATATATTTATTATTCAGTATTTAATTTGTAGAGCTAAAGATAACCTTGTGGTAGCTGACAATTAGTGGATACATAATTGTTTGTTGTTGTATAGTGTACGTTAATCATTATTTTTAAGCGTCCTTGACCTTTTGCTTTTAAAATTTTACATGCAACTTCCGTTTTCCGTTCGTGTCTAGACCTGCTCTCTTATTCTTGGCGTCATTAGTATTGACTGTTGGTGTTAATCGTAGCGTCGTTTATACTACGTGTGATTTGGGTGTTTATTGAAGTAAAAATGAAGAAGACTTTGTCTGGATTAGTTCAGTCTACCCCATCGTCCGAAACCTGACTATGCAGCAGTTATTGCAGCAGAGTATATTAAAAAGGTTTGTTCATTTTCTTAATGTTTGCTTAGTATTTCTCGCCCACTGGTATTAGGTTGCTGGCTGGAGAAGAAGACGCCATGTTGACCTTGACAAGTATTATGTCAACCGCTAGGAAATAATATAATTCCCATTAATAGCCTTAGAAATGGGATCGTTTATTTTTAAATTAAGATGTTAATATATTGATAATATGGTTTTAATTATGATTATATAACCAATATTTCATTTAAAAATATGTTAAATGAAATTTAATTTCCCTTTGTCTGGACATACCTAGAATCAAGTAAAACTATTTTAGTATATATACTACTCAATATAACTTATTTCTACAATTGTACTTCATTTCAAAACATTTGCTTAATGATAGCCTAGTTGGAAGTTTATGCACTCTAGGTATGCATAAACCAACAATGAATATTAATTCTAGGATTATGCTCAAATGATGAAACTGAAGAAGTACCTTTGTAATGAAATAACTCGTTAGGCTATTCAATTTTGTAATAGCCTAGGTACATTTTAATTGAAAATTAATTCAGTTGTGTTTTACAACTGCTGTAAAGAATGAGGTCATGCACCTAAGTATCAAGTGAAATAATCAGAAGATAATATCTCAAATTTGTTTAAACTGCACTAGGCTATGTTAATGAGTAACTGACATATGTAGATGTGTTTTGTCTATACAGAATTGCTCATTGTCTTCATCGGTCAATTGTATCATTTTCATTTCTAAGCTGTAGAAACCGTCTATCCCAATTTTAAGGTAGGCTACAGTAAATTTCAGAATTTTTATAGGCTATATAACCTGTCTAGGCTAGACTAGGCTGTCAACTCAAAATCAACATGTTATGATATTACTTCAGTTTTACATTTCTTCATTGGATGTCAATCAGGGATTTAATAGTGTGAAACACTGTCGTTGCTTGTAGCCTATATTGGCAGAATTAGGTATGCATATTGGCTTCGAGTGTACATTCCATGAGTAGAGTTTGACGTTTAAAGTGGAAGGCAAAGAGGTTGTGTGGGTTGTTTTTGTGGACAGGGAAATTACAGATTTTATTTTGCGTTATGAATGTAATTGTGAGGACTAAGCTTAACAAATTTGACTTAAAGAAAATAAAGACCTTCACAGTAGTGTTGTGGTAAGGCTCAATGAACTTACCAGTGAACTAGGATTAACCGCTCTGGATGTCAGGTTTGATTTTAGACAACCTACAAAGCTTATTACAAGTCATAACTTAATCCCCGGTTGTTAGAGCAGTGTTCTCAAGTAGTAAATTAAACTTTCTCGATCTAAACATTTTTTAATCGTAACATTGGAGAAAAGCTATTTGTGGAGTGATTATAGTAGAAGTAGGTAAAGCACTTTATAGTTCAACGGACAGTTTTATGTTATCTCTTCAACTGCATGGTTCCGTTTCCCTTGGAATTAAAAGTTTAGTGAATCTGTTGCCTTCCAACTACAATATGCACAACAAGAGGAAGACCGTGTTCCACATACACTCAGGCGAATGTCAATGCGGTCTTCAAACGTGGTACTGTTGGTTAAATATGTGACTGGATAAGGGTCCTGCTCATAGATAGGGTGATTACTACCACTCTTATGGGAACAAACATCAGTGCAAGGACTACGAGGGGTCCCAAGGGTGGCGTCCTTTCTCCCCTTCTGTAGAACTTAGTTGCAGATGACCTGCTTGCTTCTTTGAACTGAAGTGGTACCTTCGTACAAGGGTGTGCAGAAGACATCATAAGATCTGCATTCATGTTTTGGGACGTCATCTGGTGGCAAAAACCTGAGGTCAGAATAACGGTAGCTAGTCTGGCTAGCATCCAAAGGGGCCTTTCAAAGTGCACCGGGCACAGCTCTAAACTGCTGTGTCATTCATGCACCCCCTCCCCCTGGACATTGTCATTCGGACTATGGCCAATATTGTTAATGTCCTGCAGCCTAATGTCGTCAGCAGGCGGGACTTTGATCAGCTTTGGGTTGCAACAGTGGGTGCAGCAAAATTAGCATATTGATTCAGAGGCATGCTCTACATGATTTTTGATCAGATGCATCAAAGATTTTCTTTCAACAAACCCTTCAGGGTTGTGATACTTTGTAGGTAGGCTTGATCAGAAGGAAAGAAATCTCTTCCACCAGTGCAGGTTGAAAGAATGGTTTACGAATCACTCCAAAACAAAATGTGGCACAGGCACTGGGATTGTCGGAGTGAGACCATGTAGGGAGCTGGTGGTCTCTAGGGGTCTTTATACCACGGGTTTTCAGACAGAAGTCACAGTTTTTATTTAATGTGCTCGTGAGAGTCTTTGTCTGCGGTAAGACAATTTGCATTTTCACAGATAGGCAGGCAGTACTGAAAGCGTTGGACTTGTGTGTGTTCAACTCCGAACTTGTCTGGGATTGTTATCATTGAATTGTTTTCCCTTGGTAGGATCAACAATGTTGTGTCTGTTGGGTTCCTGATTTTGAGGGTATCTCTGGAAACGAAAGAGCTGATGCCTTGGCCAACTTGGGCTCAGCGTCCAACGTGACAGGCCTCAAATGTTCTGTGCTATATTTAGGTGTGAATCCTTTGGAGCTATCTCGAAGCAGATTTACACAGAACATGAGGGAGAGTGGAGACTGCATCTGGGTCTGAGGATGAGCAGTGTGGTCCTACAGTCACCTTCCCCCAGGGCAGTGTGATCTTCTCTCCTTAAGTAGATCAGTGTCTTCTCAGGTTGTGGGTCTATTCACGAGACATGGTCATTTGAGGAAGCACCTTCACAGAGTCGTTATTTTCTGGGAGGACCAGCTCTGTAGATTATTTGACGAGCAGTAGAAAACTGCTGAACACCTGCTCTTTGATTGTTCTGCAATAGCAAGGGAACGCTATGCCATCTCGTATGGGCAAGAGTGGTGAATTTCCCCAGGAGGACCTGATCGGTTGTTTCGGTGCTTTATGGAACTACTGAAATTGTAAACTGGCTAGCGTCATAGTATACTTCCAGGGTGTGCAAAAGCCCTCGGGGCTTAAGTTTATGGCAATAGGCCGCACGTTAAAAGGAGACCAATACCTGTTTGTATGTCTAATACCTTCACAGAGTTGCCATTATACTCGTGGTGGTTCCATCTAATGACGTGGTGCTGAATATAAAATGGTGGCTGCTGCTTTATTTGATAATGGTTAATCACTTGATTATTGAGTTGACACTAAACTCGTGATGGTCGTATTAGACGTATGATGCTGAATATAAAATGGTAGCTGATGCTTAATTTGTAGTGGTTGCGCACATGATTACTGTGTTTATATGAAACTTGTGGTCACATCAGACGAAATGATACTAAATATAAAATGTGGCTGCTGCTTTATCTGATGATGGTTGCTCATATGGTAACCGAGTTGCCACTAAACTTGTGATGGTCGTATCAAACGATATGATGGAATATAACACCATGGCTACTTTTGTATCTAATGATGGTTGCTCATATGGTAACCGAGTTGCCACTAAACTTGTGATGGTCGTATCAAACGATATGATGGAATATAACACCATGGCTACTTTTGTATCTAATGATGGTTGCTCATATGGTAACCGAATTGCCACTAAACTTGTGATGGTTGTATCAAACGATATGATGGAATATAACACCATGGCTACTTTTGTATCTAATGATTGTTGCTCATATGATAACCGAGTTGCCACTAAACTTGTGATGGTCGTATCAAACGATATGATGGAATATAACACCATGGCTACTTTTGTATCTGATGCTGGTTGGATTGTGGAGTAAGAGGAGTAGTTCGATACTGAACAATTACTTTGTCAGCCTGATATGTTTATAAAAGAGTCAATTTGTGTTATTGCCATTCAAGTGATATGTTTAGTCATGTACTAAGTTACGCGTTTTGCATGCTGTTAAAGTGGGTGGAGCAGTAGGCTATAGAGATACCTAAACCGTTATTAACACTGGATTTGCCTTGGAAGTGTAATTTTCGAGGCTATTAATATCCTCCTCTTGTGCAAAAATACTTAGTGTGGGATAAAACCACCTTTGAAGCAGGGGTTTCAGAGACTTTGGCTTGAAATTTTAGTTGCTGAGGGGATTAAAAACCAGGTTTCTCGGTCATATAAACTTCAATGTTATTTAAAAAAAATACAATTTGCTGTATTACTGCCACTGACCACCACAATTACAAGGGGTTGTGCGACCAACACTCCTACAATTGAAAGTCGGAATGTCAGTGTTGTGGGAACTTATCCTTTTTTTATCCTTGTGATTTGGTATCTTTACCATTTTGTTATGTATGTTAATTTGTTATATGTTATATTTTATTATTTGTATGACAATTCCTGATATATTTTTGTATATGGCCATTAATTTACTATATGCACAAAATGTCAACAATGAGTAGGAATTTTAGCCATGAATTACATCTTATTATAATCAACATCTTAATATCTTATTAACTAAACAACATTAATTACTTTAACTAGATTATACTAATTAGTATATTTTAAATTAGGGGTAGCGCTCATTAAGCCTTTAATATTCGATTATTATTCGTCATAGTGAAATACGCTTGGTATAAAAATGTTCATTTAAAAGTACTCCATAAGTCACTATCCTTGTAAATTTGTCATAAAATCTCCTGTTTTTGAGTTACAGTATTACAGTTTGAAAATTTTGTGTAGCCGCCATTTTGAGACTTAATATATTTTTCAGGTCTTAATTTTGCAATGTTTGAACTTTGTATATATATATTTAAACTTAAAAAATATATTTTTCCTACACTTAAAGATTTTTTTTCTTAAAAAAAGCACATACAGACAGACATACGGTAAACTAATCAAAATATACTATACTTTATGACATTTCTTTCTTATATTTATCTGAAAATCAATTGGCGAAGTTGGTTAGAGTAATTTTTGGACATATCCTGTATATGACTTTATTAAATCATTAATGATTAATATTTCAAAGCAATGGTTTACCCTTTTCAAAATTAAATCTTTACTGATTATTAAATTAAAACATTAAAGTATATTTGAGTACTGTAAGCATTTTATAGTATTATTACTATGATACTGTTTCTAACTACGGTTTTTCTTTTCTGTAAAACATGGATTTACAGTAAGTGTGCTACAAGAACTTCACAGTTGATAGCTAATTATTTGTCAGTGAGTCAGTTAGTACAAGGTTCATAGCCTATAGTGATTGTGATCTAGCCTAGTTTAGGGAGGTGCCAGTGTTATACCACAAGTCAAGGCCACTAACACTTGACAGCTCCTTATCAGCTGTTATAGCAGTGTTCACTCATCTACAATTATTTATCTGTACATGTTGTTTTTAACATTTTATTTTTGTCTGTCACAAATTAAGTTCAATATATGATCGCCCACACTTAAAGTCGTGATGGGCTTTTTCTATTTTAATAAGGAGTCTATATTGTTTTTAATTAAAATTTATTGAATCGCACAATTTAATCAGAATTTGATCTTCACAATCAAACACTTAAATAATGCAACATTAGTTTCACCAATTTCATATGCAGACCAATCTAGTTGGATATTTATTTTCTCCGGATCAAGATTCAGGATTGAAATTAGATGTTTTCTACTTTGCAACGTAATAAGTTTGTTCAATGAGTATTATTAATCTTGAGGTACAGGTAAGTTATATAGTCAAGGGATTAGTATTCTCCTTCTTATTTTTAAGACAGCATAGTAGGCCTGTGTTTATTTATTGTTAAATATGTGTACATCTTCATTGCTTGGTGAAAACATGTTTGTACAGGCTCTTTATTCAAAATCAGTAGACTTGAAATACCGTGCTGGAACGTAATAAATAAATCACAGAGTATATCTGGTTATTTCTTGTCCAAGGTGTCAGTATATTGTTATTACTAGATCAGACAAAAGAAATTTGGGTGAAAGTAAATAAATCTCACTTTACCAATAGTTAAAATTATTTTGTTTGAATACTATTTAATTATTTACTGTGTATTATTAGATAGGTTAAGAAAGTTAATTATACGACTGTTCATCTTTATTACTTCTTATTAGTTATTAATTAATTGACGATTTTAAGTTTTTCATTCGGAACAGATAAAACAAAATGATTTGCAAGTTTAACCCTCAGTCATTAGCAAAGAATGTTAGGAGAACTTTTAATCTTTTGAGCTTAACACATTGGTTTGTGGTCAGTTTTATTACCTCATGTTTGGCTCTAAGCTTTTTAAATTTCTTGTAAGCCAACATATTCTGCTGTTGGATGGATAGAAATATTTTTGTAAGCATCGGTCAATTAAATTTTGTGAAAAGAAAATTTATTAAAAAATATGTTTTCTCCTGAAGTACAGTTAGGAAGATTATGTATGAATGTTACAGAAATATTTACAAAATGATACATCTAGATGAGATTACAAATTACTGTAGTTCCTTGCTTCGAATAGGTATAACTTTGATCTGTTTGAATAACAAAAGAATTATATTGCCAGTAATATTTTCTCAAATAAAGTTGGTAAAACCTGACATATATTCTCAACCATAAATTCCAAAACATTAAAATTAAATTATAAACGTTCAAACAAAGCCTGGGTCTGATATGAAACATTTGTGCAGTATTTATTCTGCAGTAGATAACCCCGTTAAAATTGAAAGTATAGGCTAAATGCAATTGCTCATATTATTTTAACATGTGTGAATTGGAAGACTAGAACACGTATTTGTAACATCAAAGGAGGCCTGAGTCCAGAGCTCCCCGACCAGTTTCGAAAGGAAGTTGTAAAGGGTTCTGATATGGAACTTAAACCTTATTTGTGAGAACGTCCATGTACTTTTTGAATGAGGTTTTGAAAGTTTAACTTCCATTCAATAGCTCAATTACACTCTTGATATGGACAACGGAACTGCAGATCCGTTTGGTAAAGTGAGCAAAAATTAAAGGATTTGAATCAACATTCCAATTGTTTTAAGAAAGTGGGTGATTTCATTTGAGTGTGTCCACACATTTTAAAACAACACTTCTAAAAATGAGAACATTCACAGTCGTGCACATTCATAAGCACAGTACGAAGTGACTGACCAAGGTGAGATCAATGATTTGATCCAAACAAAATAGAAATGCAAAGTAAAGGAACAATGATTGAGCCCAAATACACTGCTCTCTCGCATTTATAACCTAGTAAAATTTTTAATGAGTTTTTTATATACCTACAATGAAGATGAAGGTACTAATTGATTGATTCATCAGAATCAGAATCTTTATTGCCGTTGCAAATCAATAACTTGCATGGCATTATCACAATTCTTATATTTATGGTTTTGTTTCATATTTTCATAACATTTAACTTGCATTATGTAAGTCCATAATATATCAGACATACAAAAGGAGACTAAGTGTGACCGCACTCGTACCAACACTGTGTGATGACAACATATCCCAGTAATAATGCACACATCAAGTAATTTTGTAGTGTGAAAACAGTCCTTTTTCCAAGTTAATAATCACATTATGAAAAAAATTAACATGTTTCCAGTTTATGTGCAAAATAATTTATTTAAAGTTTGTTATTGATGATGGAAGGTGTAACGTTGAAGAGGATAGATTTCAATGCTCGAAACGTGTTATAAATTTTGTAACATATAATGATGGCAAATGTCCGAAATCTTATTATCCTTTCAATATAATTTAATTGGAAAATTTAAAAAGTTACAGATTTTTAAATGTGAGATATTAAAGATTAAAAACAGGAAGGATGCCTATATTAGCAATAAAGTCAGATTCTAACGTCCCACTATTCCCAGTCATCTTTTCATTTAGTGCTAAAGCATCCAAATCATTTACTACAAGGTATACAGAATAGCATCATTACAATAAAACTAAATACTAATATTAATTAAAAAATATAAATAAAAAATCGTAACATTAGTTTATTTAAATGATACAACTTACATCTTAACAATTTATCTTCAATTCTTCTTTAAATTAATTAATTATTTTTTATATTGAAATGTTCCTAAAAAGAATATAGAGACAACTTGGTTAAATACTTCTTTTTTAAATTTTAACAGATCTGTTTCCGTTATAAATTTTGTTGGTAAATTATGTAAATGTTACAGCTCTGTAATGTTTTCTTTTTATACAATTTGAGATTGTGTTGTTTTTTTAGTTTTTTGTATAGGATCAAAACTTGTACATAAATGATCTGTTTTATATAATGTAAATTTACATATTAATTACTTTTTTAATAATTCGAATGGTGAGTTGTTGTAATAAATATTGTAAAACCTGTCTGATGATTTTGATCCACACAAATAATTAGTTGTAAAATATTCAGATATGGAGAGATTTAATTTCCCTATAAGAAAACTAGTCCTCATAAAGTTTGCATACATATTTTACCCTTTACTTGTCTTACGGGTCATATATATAAATATAAATAAGGGATAATTTTATAAAGGTGGAAAACCTGGGTAAAATGTACGTCTGGATCTTGCTAATTTTTGATCATTTTTAGATGTAAAATTAAAACTTTAGACATGTATGTAGTAGTCTAAGAGCCAGGGGCTAATTTTCATTGTATAAGCAGACAACCCGGTTTTTCTTGAAATCAATTGATATAAGAAATTTTTCCTAAGAAAGAAAATTTATCATCAGCTGCACTAGTTTTGTGAAACGTAAAGTTTAATATTTCTTAGGGAAAGCTACTCTATATAAAGTGCCTCTCAGCTCCTAGATTATAATCAATTGAGACCTACTTTGAAGTGTAGACTATTCAAAGTTTCATCATTAAACATTGAAGGAAAATACAATACATAACATGACATAAACCACATGTCTAAATGTTCCTATTTATATTATTTGTAAAACTTGATCTGTTTCACTTTCCCCTTATAGAGTACGGATCTCCTTTAATAGGAGACCATGTATACTTCCGAAAAGTACCAAATACTCTGTACTGCAAGATCCTGTAGTAGTGCGAGAAGTGCCGGGTCTCTCATAGCAAGAGATATCGTATTTAAGATATTTTACTGGCTTCTGTATCCAAAAGCTTCATGAATATCTAAAGTATAACAAAATTATTTTCCCTTGTGAAATATTTTGTTAAATCAATTTTTAACAGAATAGTAACCAAAGTTATGTGCAACCTACATATATGTTTTTTTTTTCAATTTAATTTTTCAAGTAGGTTTTATTTCAAATATACAGGGTGTAAATTAAGTCATAATGTGCCTGGATATATTCCAAATGGATTGGGATATTGATATAAAATCTTAACCATACCTATTAAAATACTTATTTGGACGGTAAAAATATTCCCCTGCCCTTCTTCATAGTGGGGTAGAGGGGGGCGCTTTAAACTTTCAAGTTGCAACTCTTATCTTGTGACAAGTCATTTGAAAGGTAAATTCTAAAGAAACAGAATGACATTAACAAAACATCTCTACGGCAATCCTAGCAAAAGTTTTGGGCAAACAACCCCTTACATCTAAGGATGTAAAGGTTAATTCCTGATAGATATATTGCAAGCGGATTGAGATATCAGAGTACAACCTTCACCATACTTTATAAATTACTTTTTTGGATTTTTTTTTTATAAAAAAATGTTTTTTCAGAGGGGGGTTAGTTTAAATTTTCAAATTGCAATCCCTATCTTGTGACATGTCATATTAAAGGTCTATTTAATAGAAATGTATTGACATTAAGAAAACACTTTTATGCCATTTCTAGCAAAAGTTTTGAGCAAGTAACACAAAATAATAATATAGAGGTGTCTTTTTCTAGGTGACATTAAAATGTAAGCGATTATTTGCCCATAGCTTTTGCTAGTATCAACCCACATTACATTTACAGTACATTTAGTTGTGGGTTGCAATTTGAAAATTTAAAGTGACCTCTCTCTATCCTCCTTTGAAGATATAATTATATTTTTATCCTTCACAAAGTCCTGAAAAGTATTATAAGTATGGTGAAGATTGTACATTGATATCTCAATCCATATCCAGGCGTACCAGGACTTAATTTACTCCCTATATATTAGATATATGAATTCTTATTGTGTTTCAATGCTATGTAAGAAGCATTTTTTAACAAGATACTTTAAAAAATCATAACTTTTATTTAATATACAGATGTTAATGTCCTATTTGACTAGTATTTTAGAATAACCATTGACTAACAAAATTAAAAGAATCACAAAATATTTTAAGAAACCAATGTTTTACCAAAATATTGTGTTTTTTCTCAAAAAACGGGTGATACTTTTTACATATAACACATAAGATTGGCCTGGCACTCTTGCAGTGTGAAAAAATGTTCAAACTTTGGCACTCAAAGGGTCAATCAGCTAAAAGTTAGTCTTGTTAAAATCTAATTAATATTAGAGGACTTAAGTGATGCCATTCACTAAACAAGTGCAACACTTGCCACCTCGCAACATGTTATCATAACACAAGAGGTCAAATTGTTTTTCTTGGCTTAGTAAACACTTGTGTTTGTTCAGCCTTAAGTCATGTGATTGCTGGGTCGGTTCTACCTATTTAACATTATAGTGTCACATTGTTTCCTATAGTGATGCGTGAATGAATAAGTTACATGAAGTTCTGAACCCCTCATTATTTATTTGGTTATAAGAAAAACGTTATACTGTATGTTGTATTGTAAAACTTCGTTTTGTTTCATAGCTTAATCCTAGAATCTCCAAAAAAGCAATCAAATTGCATTTTCATGGAGATTTCACCACATTTAATGGCCAAAGATTAATCCAATTACTTCTTGCTTCAGCCTATTTACAAATCAATTTTTCATTATGAAATGCAATTATCAACATACTGAATAGAAAAGTAAATAAATAAACTTGCTATTTCACTTATAATATATTTCCAAGAGTCAGTATTTTCATAATTAATTAAGCATATTAGTAAATTTTTAATCTGAGAAATTTAATGATGAATTTTCCAGTAATAATCTGTCAAAAATATGTTAGAAAAACTCACACACTACACAAAAACGTCAATGAAACTCAAATCATGCAAAAATCTCTCTAGGCCTTTAATAAACAGTTATTACATAAATGTGTTTTATTGTGTGGTACACACCTAATAGTATACATACATTTCTTTAATACTTCAATACTTTTGTAATGTAGGAAAATATTTTTAACAGTTTTATTTGAGCAACTTTCTGTTTATATGAGATTTATGCCAATAATTACTTTATTATGAAAAATTAAATTTGTATGATGTACACAATATTACAAATACAGGAACAATTTGGAACTCAGGATAGCTGAATTATGGACAATTGTGTTCTTAGTGTAATAACTTGAGAGAAGAGTCTGCACTTTTGTGTAACCTTTTCAATTAATTCCCTTCCCCAATCCCTAGATTAGGTGTGGCAGTTTTTTTACATCGGTCAACATACACAAAAAAATACTTTTTATCATCAAATATAATTTTCAAAATAGTATTAAAAACCTCCTCATAGAAAAAGTTTGTTACAGTATAAATAAAATGATGAAAGATTTTTCAAACAATAAGTAAAACAATAACTAATCGATTTAAAAATCCCAACCCATACAATTATTTATTATTACACCATATTATCCCTTCAGTCTATGTAAAATAAGGATGATTTGTTATTCTTTATAGACTTAATACAATATAGACAATACATGCAATACATACCTTACTGCAACGCTTGTATTTTACTTATACTTTAAAAAACACTTGACCATGCACCTCTTTGCATTACTTATGTAATTATTCAAATGTCAACATGCAATAAATACTTTGAATTTGATAATGTTTGTAATTATATGGATACGAAAGGACATCTCGTTTTGTATTGATCGTGTGATTACTTATGTAATTATTCAAATGTCAACATGCAATAAATACTTTGAATTTGATAATGTTTGTAATTATATGGATACGAAAGGACATCTCGTTTTGTATTGATCGTGTGATTACTTATGTAATTATTCAAATGTCAACATGCAATAAATACTTTGAATTTGATAATGTTTGTAATTATATGGATACGAAAGGACATCTCGTTTTGTATTGATCGTGTGATTACTTATGTAATTATTCAAATGTCAACATGCAATAAATACTTTGAATTTGATAATGTTTGTAATTATATGGATACGAAAGGACATCTCGTTTTGTATTGATCGTGTCTAATACAAGAATAAAAACTACACGAGTTTGTGGACTGTCTGCAGAAAAGTCAATGTGGGGTGTAAACACACTACTATTGCCACTTGTAGGGTTAATGCAATGTTACTGTACCACACATGGACTGTACTGGCTGTAATTACTTACATATCCAACAACACTAGCAGTTTGAAGGGACCACTTGCAGAACTTCCACTTCACTGTTTACTGGTTGGTTAGAGCAGAAAATTATACAGTAGTTGACAATGTGATAGACTTGACAAGGTAGTGTGGCATGTCACTGGCACGACACATGCTCAGAGCCGGGGCTACTCGGTGGCTACTGTGTCTCCGTGTCGGTGTCCACTATGGGGAAATCCACACAAACTTGCGGTACATTATTCTTATTTGTAGCTATTATTGGCGATATTATCATACGCACGTTTTCAGTTATTAAAAAAATATATTTTTTGCAGTATCCTAGAAGTATTACATTATAGAAGTTGTACATACTCAAAGGAACATTTAGGTAAATTTAAATTTAGTAAATTTACAAATGCTGCACCAAATACAGAAAGCTAAATTCAGGTGTAAAGTTTTTAAAACTTAATTGAATTTTAATAGTAGACCTATATACTAAGTAGGGTAACTTTATTCCGAATTCAGGTACTTAAATTGTCTGCTATTTAGTGGTAGATATATTAAAATACTGCCTTCTATACTTATTAGTAAAAAAGCAACAGTAATAATAATCGCAAGATACAGTATAAGTGCTATACAGATCCTATACAAGTTTTAGTATGTTCCTTTTTTATCTTACAAAATATTACATGTATTATTTATAAACAAAGGAAATATTTATAATGAAACTATTTCAATGTTTATTCCTTATTTTCGTGTACAGTTGTATGTATTGCCATGATAAATCTCAACATCAAGTTTTAACAAATATTACAAATTTACACAATTATCAATTGAGTGCCAACTTTTTTTATATACTTGAATTCAAACTAATGTGTGAACTCTCTGTAAGGCATTTGTAGGTTGAGAAATAAATATTTTCCCTTTTGTTCTGTATTTGCCGTGTTACACATAAGTCTGTGGGATAACACATCAACCTTGTGGTAACCTTTGTTAGCGAGGAAAAGCTAACACACTTCGTTTCAGTTATACCAGTGCCTTCGCATGAAATGTGAATGTATAGTATGTGGCTTCATAAACTCTATTGAAAATTTTGTGGTTCTGTCATTGTTTTAACAAGTTTTACTATTGACTGGTTTAGATAAGTTCTAAACTTGAATGAAACTGTTCTTTTGTTGAAGATTGGCCCTAGTACTGTTGTTACTCTTGTAATATATACATAAGTATGTTTTACACTATAAATGTGTTTTCCTCCAGCTGGCAAATTTGGTCAGGAGTCACTATGGGCTTAGCTGCTGAATTATGTATCTATATATACTTATTACCTTGTAATGTTTCCACTTATGTGAAATACATTTTGAAACTACTGAATACATCAGCCAATGGCGCAGTGTAGTGGGTACGGCGGTTATCGCAAGATAACCAGATCAAGCAACGCCGAGCGTGGCTGCTGCTTGGACAGGTGACCGCTGAGCGATCCTGTCCTTGCAAGCGGCCCGCCTGCCCGGTCATTGGTGGTGGTTCGGAAGTCACCTTTAAGCCGTTGGTCCCCAGGTTAAGTGTTAGAGAGGGCTTCTTAGCCCTAACTTCGCCTGGTAAAATAAGACATTCTTTACTTTACTTTACTTTTTTACATCAAGCTTTAAAATTATTAATGAAAATGTGTTTATTTCAAATTGTGTCTCTGTGTAAGATGTAATGATATCTATTACAACTAAAAAAAGCCCAAACTTGTGACATAAGACCATTGATTGAAATGAATAAAGCAAATTTTTCATAGTCAGTCAAAAATTCTTTATTTATTTATGTACAATAGTACAGTTAATTAGTGTCAATGTCTAAAGCTGATATGTTATGTGTACAAACTAAACATGTACTTGGTATTGTATTGGCATGATTTAACTTAAGTGTTAAAACATTTGACTAAGTAATACATGCATTACAGATTATCTTTTAATAATAACAATATATGAATTATACATTTTATATCATAATTATTTTTATGCTTTTCGAAATTCAAGTAATATTTTATAAAACAATTTAATTTAAGTTAATACATTTTATATTGGTTATTATTATAATATAAAGTAGATGTCTCGCAATTTCAGTAAAAATTAGTAGAACCATATAATGCCATCTAAAAATTGTGTAGTTATTTTTCATCTATGAAATGTGAATGAAAGCTACTTAACACTATAGATTACACTTGACATGTTGTTTTGTTTCCTTAAAATATTCGCAGAAATACGCATATCAAGTTTATTATTTTGTTATTTTCTTTGCGGACGATAGTGCACTATGGTTAAATCCCTAATAAATGTAACATTATAACTAGTGCTAGGCCAAAATTCAAAATTGGTATAATTAGAAA
Source organism: Homalodisca vitripennis (assembly GCF_021130785.1). NCBI lineage: Eukaryota > Metazoa > Arthropoda > Insecta > Hemiptera > Cicadellidae > Homalodisca > Homalodisca vitripennis. The sequence goes on from NC_060215.1 coordinate 150,570,248, forward strand.
CAGTTATTCTACTAGTGATTTAACCATTAAAATTGTGTAAATCTTGAAGTTATCATCTAGTTTTGTAGTGTTTTAGGATTATTATTACTTGGACTGAAGAGTTATTATAACATTCACACCTTTCCTCCCCAGGTTAAAATACAATCTCTCCCTTTTTATGTGTATTGTTAAAAATAAATAAAATAATAATTCATTTGTTCTATGATATAATGTTAAATCCAAACTCGTTTTCTCCACAGAGTTCTTAAGTTTCATCTTGTGGTCTGGGACCGTTAAGACCAATCAATGTAATTGCTGTTTCTTATTAAATATTCACACAAGATGTTTATTTAAACTTTTAAGTATTTTATTTGATTCGTGCATTGATCGTTGTTGTGGTATAAGATGTCTCAAGATTTCACTTGCTCTTTTTGGATAATGGGGATCGAATGATATTAATCTTTTACCAAAATAGCTAAACATTTTAAGCAAAACATTGAGTAAAGTATGTTAGGAAACAAGTAAGCTACACGTGAAGCCCACTCTAAATAAAAATAACCGACTTACCCACGAGGACTAGGATGACTGTCTGGGAGTTGGCAGTGGAGAGCTGTTATTTCTATTCGTAGTGGATTGGCTTGGCGAGTCAGCTGCCAATGCTCCTAACAAATGCTTTCAAGGTTGTTTCAATTACTTCATTCAGGGCCCCCCGTCTCCTCCTTTCTCACTCTCTTCTTGTTTTCAGCTGCACCATGGTTTGGACGGAAATCGTCGACAATGCCACTGGAGAGTTAAAGCAACGATATCATTGTTGCTCACGTTGTTTTGATTTATTTTTGAATTTGTCTTTTAATTACACTTGAATTTGTATTGTAGATTTTATGTTTTCTCTTCTGTTTGATCTATTTCACTACATGTATATGACCTTTCTGTCATTTAGACTCGATAGATGCATGTGTCTTTTCCTTGTATCCTTCTAATAATTTAATGTTGTGTATTTTTTAAGTTCAGTTCTGTGTTCCTAGATATTTTTTAGAAACTTGTTTTTTGAAACTCATATTTAATGCACCTCCAAAGTTTTGATTTTTAAAAGCATGTACAGAGAAAAATTGTTCAATTGTTTTTGTCACAGTAGAAAATGAATATCTTCAATAAAAAAAGCTAAGTAATTAAAAAAAGCCTAAGCTTACTAAGCTTAGTAGCTTTAGTAGTTGAAAAATTATTGGATTTACATATACTAATCAAGTTTAAATGTTCACTGTAACATTGCAAGACTAGGGTTTTATTGGATCTGATGACCTTTACCTCAACTGATTGAAGTAATATAGTGAGGCAACAATGAGTAGTCTTATTCAAAACTAAAATATTTTTTGTTTGAACTATATAAATTAATGCAAACATAAAGAAACAACTCAATAAAGTAGAAACATTTTAAATATAAATTATGACACTCCTTTCAGAACCAATTGATACTTGCACTTGCGTCAAAGTAATAACAAAATCAGAAATATATAAGTTTAAAATTTTAAATTTTATTAATTATACATTTTCTACTCTTTGTATGAACATTTTGTAACATTTCTATCCACAAATAAAAATATGGAATGAAAAGGCAAACATTTTTTTCATATTACAAATGAATGTATATTTAATATATTATCAAATTCCTACCACTTTTAATGTCATGTTATTGTTTTATAAATTACACAATTTATTATTCAATTTTTTTATTAACATGTTAACTGAGGCAGACATTCAGATTGATTTAGTACACTGTTAGATTGTCTATATAATTTCTATGTAAGGAGCATATTTACTATACATATCATAGACCAAACTGAATGTAGTCAGTTTGTTATGCAGTTAGTGTAGATATTTATAAAAATTGCATGATTGTTTATTGTTGAAAATGTATTAATGCACCCTCGTTTCTTTTTACCACTATTATTTAAAAATAATAAATGTATAAAAGATCATCTTCATATAGGCAATTTTAGTACAGTTTGGTTTATATTAATTCTGTTACATTGTTTTGATAAGCTTGATAAAATGTGACTATAGGCCCCAAACAACCTGGTATAATTTTCTACACTTCAATGTTGTCAGGCATTGATTAATAGTGTTTTATATTTTATTGGATATTAGGTTAGATCATGGATACGTGGCTAAGGTCTTACAAAATTAGCGTTGGTACTAAACTCTACTCTTCAGAGTTAGAGTTGAGAGAAATTATATTTGTTAGGTTACCACTGGATTGTTTACAATCAGATCGTATGGTGATTAAATGTAGCCATCGAGACAAATAAATCACAAGTCTGGTGTGATAACTGCTGTAGAATTAGATAATTCTCCCTACAAAATATGTATACCTTATAATTCTAAATGTTTTTAATCGGTTTGGATGGTAAGGGGCCGTCTTATTTTATTAATTACCTTAAGTTAATATTTTACTATTGATATATAGTTTAGAATTTTATGTTTATACAGGGTGTTCAGTAAAAGTGTTCCAATACTTTGGTATCTTGTTCTACACAGAAAAATGAGCAAATAAGTTCTAAGCAGCAATTGAGCAAATTTGAAGGTGTGTTCTAAAACCTTTAGTTTTCTGTCTATCTATGAAACTTTAGATATGAACTTTTTGCTCATTTTTGTGTTTAGAACAAAATCCAAAAGTATTGGAACACTTAACTGAACACCCTTATTTGTTTGAGTGTGAGGGAGCTAAAAATCGTGAAGTGTCTAACAAAAAATCAACTTTAAACCAAACCTAAAAGTAATGCATCTTATTAACCCTTTTGTTGAATACTAATGATTTAAAAGAAATGTTTTGATGATATGACTTTCATAAAGTTTCTGTGTATAGACGAAACTCATCAGTTCTCAAAACTGATGTTGTGCAGTTTATTTGTTTGTGTGTAGTAGTAGCTATTTAATAGTTATAAAGAGTGTTAACATTATTTATCTGAAATTATTACACTTGCACCTTATTTGTACAGATTTGGATTGTCTTGTCCTTCTAATTTATCTCTGATTTGAGGAAACAAAGAATGCCTTAACTTTTACAACAAACTATTAAAATTCATTTCCTTACAAATTGGCTATTAAGAGTATAGGAAAAACTACTATAAACAAATATCTATATATAATTATTATAGCCACAATTGTCTTGCAATAACTCTTCTAGAATGTCTGATAGCAAATTACATTTTTTACTTCAAGTATATGGCCTGAGTTGAAGAGTTAGTTATCATAGCAGCAAGTAATCAATAGGCTATAAGGCAGGTGTTATCAAAGATGATTATAGAGTGCTTTATGATACCATTATCAGTATTGAAGGAGCCTTTGCAAAATCTATTGCTTCCAACATGGTATTAGTTGTAAATATGGAAACGGTAAGTTTAAGGTTATATAAATTAGTTTTTTTAGTTTCATCCCAATTAATATTTCATTGTTGTGGGTGTGATGTTTTGATTGTTTGTTGAAGTATATTTTGCTGGCTATATTGCCTGTAAAAACAATGTCATTTTATGAAGCAATGTTAGAAGATGACTCATTTGCTGCAATTGCTATGAATGCCCCAAAATATTTCAGTCTTGTTAATTTTAAAACATCGCTTACCATTACGTATTGTCTTATTGAAATGCTACAATAGTTCAGCTCGTAGGTTTTTTTGATCCTTATGAAGTTTTAGAACCCACAATACAACTCATTGTAGAGAACTGTTTTGTTATACTATACATGACGAGTCGTGTGTTGTGTGACAGATGTCGACCAGGTCCTCTTCGACGAGTCAGTCCGAGGCAGCCAATGCTGCTTCCCAGCTGGACCACATGTGTGCTCTGGACATCACATCCAGGGCTTCATTCATCCGCCTGTCCGGCATCATTTGTACTATCGGTGAGTTACCAGGAGTTAGTTATGAGTAATCTATGTAACAAGAGACTATCATTAAGTTAAAAAAAAACTTAATTCAATTTTTATTTTCATGATAGTTGTTTATTGGTTATCCATACACAGGGTGAACCAGAAGTATGGATATCCTGTATTAATTTGTTAAAGGCCACAACCAACACATTTAAATTGGTACACACAGGGTATGACACTACACATATTTTTGTTCTCTCTTATTGGCTCTGTCTCGTAGACCTTCCACGTTTAGAGCAAGTCAGAGTTTCTAAATAAAAACCCTCATTGAGTTGCACCTTTTTTAAAAGTACAAAATAGTGGTTTATTCAAATTTATATACTTGTTCCAAATTTGTTTTAAGAACAAATTTTAGAAAAATAATTTGAATTTGAATCAGTTGCCATTTTTTAGCATGAGATACTGACCTCTAAGTTTCACTGTTCATATTCTTTCATAAAGACCTTAACACAGAACACAGAGTGATAACTCAATAGAGGCCAAATTGTGGTAGGAACCAAAAGTGCAATTGTATGCCTTCTACGTACATACTGAGTTTGGATTTCCTGAATACACCTTTTAAGAAGTTTATATGGAGTATCCATACTTAATGTACTCATTTGATTATATATTGTGGTAGGAACCAAAAGTGCAATTGTATGCCTTCTACGTACATACTGAGTTTGGATTTCCTGAATACACCTTTTAAGAAGTTTATATGGAGTATCCATACTTAATGTACTCATTTGATTATATATTGTGGTAGGAACCAAAAGTGCAATTGTATGCCTTCTACGTACATACTGAGTTTGGATTTCCTGAATACACCTTTTAAGAAGTTTATATGGAGTATCCATACTTAATGTACTCATTTGATTATATATTGTGGTAGGAACCAAAAGTGCAATTGTATGCCTTCTACGTACATACTGAGTTTGGATTTCCTGAATACACCTTTTAAGAAGTTTATATGGAGTATCCATACTTAATGTACTCATTTGATTATATATTGTGGTAGGAACCAAAAGTGCAATTGTATGCCTTCTACGTACATACTGAGTTTGGATTTCCTGAATACACCTTTTAAGAAGTTTATATGGAGTATCCATACTTAATGTACTCATTTGATTATATATTGTGGTAGGAACCAAAAGTGCAATTGTATGCCTTCTACGTACATACTGAGTTTGGATTTTCCTGAATACACCTTTTAAGAAGTTTATATGGAGTATACATCCATACTTAATGTACTCATTTGATTATATATTGTGGTAGGAACCAAAAGTGCAATTGTATGCCTTCTACGTACATACTGAGTTTGGATTTTCTGAATACACCTTTTAAGAAGTTTATATGGAGTATCCATACTTAATGTACTCATTTGATTATATATTGTGGTAGGAACCAAAAGTGCAATTGTATGCCTTCTACGTACATACTGAGTTTGGATTTTCCTGAATACACCTTTTAAGAAGTTTATATGGAGTATCCATACTTAATGTACTCATTTGATTATATATTGTGGTAGGAACCAAAAGTGCAATTGTATGCCTTTCTACGTACATACTGAGTTTGGATTTCCTGAATACACCTTTTAAGAAGTTTATATGGAGTATCCATACTTAATGTACTCATTTGATTATATATTGTGGTAGGAACCAAAAGTGCAATTGTATGCCTTCTACGTACATACTGAGTTTGGATTTCCTGAATACACCTTTTAAGAAGTTTATATGGAGTATCCATACTTAATGTACTCATTTGATTATATATTGTGGTAGGAACCAAAAGTGCAATTGTATGCCTTCTAAGTACATACTGAGTTTGGATTTTCTGAATACACCTTTTAAGAAGTTTATATGGAGTATCCATACTTAATGTACTCATTTGATTATATATTGTGGTAGGAACCAAAAGTGCAATTGTATGCCTTCTACGTACATACTGAGTTTGGATTTCCTGAATACACCTTTTAAGAAGTTTATATGGAGTATCCATACTTAATGTACTCATTTGATTATATATTGTGGTAGGAACCAAAAGTGCAATTGTATGCCTTCTACGTACATACTGAGTTTGGATTTTCTGAATACACCTTTTAAGAAGTTTATATGGAGTATCCATACTTAATGTACTCATTTGATTATATATTGTGGTAGGAACCAAAAGTGCAATTGTATGCCTTCTACGTACATACTGAGTTTGGATTTCCTGAATACACCTTTTAAGAAGTTTATATGGAGTATCCATACTTAATGTACTCATTTGATTATATATTGTGGTAGGAACCAAAAGTGCAATTGTATGCCTTCTACGTACATACTGAGTTTGGATTTCCTGAATACACCTTTTAAGAAGTTTATATGGAGTATCCATACTTAATGTACTCATTTGATTATATATTGTGGTAGGAACCAAAAGTGCAATTGTATGCCTTCTACGTACATACTGAGTTTGGATTTCCTGAATACACCTTTTAAGAAGTTTATATGGAGTATCCATACTTAATGTACTCATTTGATTATATATTGTGGTAGGAACCAAAAGTGCAATTGTATGCCTTCTAAGTACATACTGAGTTTGGATTTTCTGAATACACCTTTTAAGAAGTTTATATGGAGTATCCATACTTAATGTACTCATTTGATTATATATTGTGGTAGGAACCAAAAGTGCAATTGTATGCCTTCTACGTGCATACTGAGTTTGGATTTCCTGAATACACCTTTTAAGAAGTTTATATGGAGTATCCATACTTAATGTACTCATTTGATTATATATTGTGGTAGGAACCAAAAGTGCAATTGTATGCCTTCTACGTACATACTGAGTTTGGATTTTCCTGAATACACCTTTTAAGAAGTTTATATGGAGTATCCATACTTAATGTACTCATTTGATTATATATTGTGGTAGGAACCAAAAGTGCAATTGTATGCCTTCTACGTGCATACTGAGTTTGGATTTCCTGAATACACCTTTTAAGAAGTTTATATGGAGTATCCATACTTAATGTACTCATTTGATTATATATTGTGGTAGGAACCAAAAGTGCAATTGTATGCCTTCTACGTACATACTGAGTTTGGATTTTCTGAATACACCTTTTAAGAAGTTTATATGGAGTATCCATACTTAATGTACTCATTTGATTATATATTGTGGTAGGAACCAAAAGTGCAATTGTATGCCTTCTACGTGCATACTGAGTTTGGATTTCCTGAATACACCTTTTAAGAAGTTTATATGGAGTATCCATACTTAATGTACTCATTTGATTATATGATACACCTCTTCACCATTCCATTTTAGCAATACCGAAGGTCACTACATGTACCACATGTAAGATCATTTTAGCAATACCGAAGGTCACTACATGTACCACATGTAAGATCATTTTAAAACTATTTATGAATTTTACTGAAATAATTCCCAGCCTGGTGCGTGCCCTGAGAGTGGTTAGGTAACCATTGATTTCTCCCAGGGACTTCATTCCGGTGTGACGTATTTCACAGCCTGTTGCACGGTCTGAGAATGGTTAGGTAACCATTGATGTCTGCCAGGGAATTTATATGCTGCTGGTTACATATAAAGTATGGAAATTTATTTATATATACCTTTTTATACATGTTCCCAAAATGTTGTGTACAATTAATCTAAACCAATTTTTGTTAGCTTTGTGAAATTGTTTTTAAATGTACTCTCTAGAAATCTATTTTTTTTTAAGATTAGGAGAATGAAGAGCTATTGGCGAACAAAGTATTACTGTCTAAAACATGTTAACTGACTGTCTTAGTAGAAGAGTTCATAAGAATCACATCAAGTGCAAGCCAGCTTCCTGTAAGCTACTTTGGACAACCAATTACATGTTGTGGTAGTATGCGTAGGATTATTGTGAAATAGACAGTATCATTGGGTATTATAATTTGAGTTTGACAATTAAATTTAGAAACAGATATGTACATTAAAGATTTAATGAAATAATTGATTTATTTAAATGGCAATGCAATTACATAAAGGAATACATGCAAACGATTACCAAATAAATTACCGTTCCAGGACCCGCATCGGTGGAAATTCCAATGATCGAGAAAATGATTGAGACGGGTATGAATGTCGCCCGACTGAATTTCTCTCACGGGCCACATGCGTTCCACAAGATGACAGTCGACCATATCAGAGAGGCTGCGAAGAACTACAGCCAGAGAATAGGCATGCAGGCTCCTGTGGCTATTGCCCTGGATACCAAGGGACCCGAGATACGTACCGGGCTCGCCAAACCGGTAAGTAGTGAACGAGGTTCAACCACAGGCCGGGTGCTTGGCAATAAAACACTTTCAGGATGCTACAATTAAATGACAATGTAACTGTCAAATGCGTTATATTTTTTTATCTTTAATAAATTCAATATAAAAAGTTGTAAACAGAAAAGTTTGTCTCAAAACCTCAGTTACCAATTAAAAAACTGAAAAAGTATTTAATTCAATTTTATTCTGATGTTTAATGCAATATTGTATTTATAGTAGTCTATTGCTAAATGTAATATAGACTGAAATCCATTCAACCAAATTTCTATGTTAAGCTAATCAATTATAAGTAAAAAAATCTGTTTGAATGTTTTATTTACTGAAACAATTAATAAATGTTTTGTAAAATGCAGTGTGAAAGAAAGCTTGACAAGAAAGACAGCAGTGTAACAATAACGGGTCATTAACACATTCCTTGCCGAAAAAACTTTATTAAACGTACCTTAGGGACTGAAAATTGTTTTTGTGGACAAACTTACCATAAAGGCGGGACCGAAAGGTCCCGATCGCCTCTCGGGAAAGTTTGGCGCGGGACCCATGGGTCCCATCGGCAAACAATGGGTTAAGGTCTTTTCTTCAGCTATCTCAAGGTTGATAGCCAGCCAAGACCTGCACTGTGCCCTTTTTGTGCAACAAACATTCCCTTGAAGAGCCTCCCACAGGATAAATATGGGATTTAAAAAAAAAAACCTTTTCAAAATCGCTAAAAGACCGTTTGAGAAACAATTTGGCCCAGTTCCAGGGTTAATGCATTTATTTTGGGAAGATCGATGGTTTTGCTTTTTATAAAACTGTAAACATTAGTATATAGGTACAAATACTCTAGCAATTAACGTTATAACGGATAGTTTTTTTAACTAAGCGGTATTTAACCCTTTTAGTGCCAACGTCCTAGAAATATTACGTTGGATAGTTGTATGAGGACCTATTTTTAGGATGTTAAGTAAAATAAGGATTTACAATATTTACAGTATTTAAAATAAACATACCAGTAGTGTTTTGGAATCACAATATTTCCAATTATTACTTAGTTTAATTAATACAGCCAAGTATAATAACCGTATTTTGATTTTTAAGTTGGCCAAGCTGTTTGTTTTCTTCCGTGAGGTAGTAATCATACTGAGGACGGGTTTTTTGAAAAATTTGGAGACAACAAGCAAAAAGCTGTTGTGTTTTGTAGTGTTAAGAGCTCTAAACGAAGAGGAAAAGAACAAATCTTTATATATGTGTGTAAAGTGGAAGAGATGGCTGCACACTAAGTGTTGCCCTTCACACTTCTGCTGAGTTTTTTTGTTTATGATTTTTCTGTGTGTGTGTGTAAAACTATATATGTATATATATATATATATATATATATATATATATAGTTGTTATTTTTAGTGTTTACCAGTGAACATTTAATGTTATTCATTTCAAAAACAAGGTAAGATACTGAGTCCCATGACGCTCTAATATTGTTATAACAAGCATAAACTCTAGTAGATATTTATTGTACAAAATGGAATGTTTTCCTGGTAACTAAAATTTGTAATTTTTTTTAACTTTGAATTTTGAAATGTTGAGCTTTTGTTTTTTTTCCTGTGTTTCAAGTAAAACTCAAAACTTAGAAATTATTTTCTTTTTTTAACTTAATGTGTTTAACTGAAAAAATAAATAATGAAATTTGGTTATGTGATTAATTATATTTTTGAAAAATACAAGTATTTGGGAGTAATATAGAAAAGAAATAGCAATTTATATTAAAAAATAGTATAGTTTCAGTTTTTGTTTTATTAGTAATTTTTGGCCAAAAATGGCTGGCAATCTTGGTACAAGTGTGTGAAGGCCAGGTACTTTCAGTATGACTATAAGACATTATGCTTGGCACTAAAAGGGTAAATAATCATAGATTACGTTATTCTAAATGTTATCAACAGCTAATTTTGCTGCTGTAGTATTCTGTTTTAAACACAATTCCTCCAATAGAGTTCTAGTAAAATTTATCCCCAAATACTTAAATTATGAATAACTTAAATTTGTTTATACCACCCTTGATTACTTTGAACCAAGTCTGCAAGTGTAACAGTAATCTTCAAGTCCATTGATCATGTATCGGCAACGGCTGCAGTTAGAGATAAAAGAACAATGTTGTCGGTATACAAGGTATCCATAAACTTCTGTGGCTGATAGTACTCAACATTCAAACAAAAAATGTCCTATAAACACAGGTCGAGAAATGTCTTGTTTAGTCCCTATTATTTAGACACTTTGCATTTTTGTCGAATATAACGTTTTTCATTATTATAGAACTTGACACATGCACTTATTGTGTGAGTGCTGTTGTATTTATAAATACCTTATGAATTTATAACAAGCTCTGTGCAGTGTTTGATAAAGTTGTAGTCAAGATTTGGGGTTCAGTTACCACGTGTTGCTAGTGCAATACTTATATATAAAATTTGGATGCCTTAGTTTTTGTAATATCTAATGTTTTAAATGTTGTAAATTCTTTGTATGTGCAATTCAATTCTCAATAATGATTACATAATAAGATCCATTTGAATTTGACGATGGTGTACTGATCACTTGAAACGGGTATTTCAAGCCTCATCGGATAAAAAACTGTGGACAGAAAGAAGTGTAAGCTACATTTGTGTTCTACAAGTTTCACAGACACAAATAATTTACTTTCAGTCACCTTCACACACTTTAGCACATAACAGATGTCACTAGTACACAGTACTTTACTGATGGTTTTTGTTACCGACTTACTACTGTCTTAGATCCTTTGTTGTGTTCAATGAATCACCACATGTAAGTCACTTGAGCACCATGTTTAGGGCACCAAGAACAACGAGATCGAGTTGAAGAAAGGAAATAAAATCAAGGTGAGCAATGACTATGCCGAGTTCGACAAGGGAACAGCTGCATTGATCTATGTTGACTATCTTAACATCACAAAGGTGGTCAAACCCGGGGACAGGATCTATTTAGATGATGGTCTGATATCCCTGCAGTGCGAGTCCATTGGTAAGTTTATCCTGTAGTTAACATAAGTAGTATAATCATGCACGATAATTATCTTAATTATTTGATCGTTCTAACTATTATAAATTCAGTGTGTTTATACAATTACTGTACAGTATGTCTTGTATGTAGATTAGTTTCATTTAACCTTGTATATAAAAGTAACCGCGAACAAGGTTATGGTCTTTAGTTAAAGTTAGTTAACTTAACTTATGACAGAAATATAAAGGTCTTTCTCATGTAGATGCATTATTGAAAAGACTATCAGAATTTAAAAAATTGACACATAGATGTTTGGTTCAGTTTTGGTTAAACATCTGTACCAAACATGCAGTACCATCTGTGCAGAGTAAAACCAAAATATTTGAAGAACTTAATTTACTGGTTGTGTAGTCCTAAGAACTACCATATATTTTGTTCAGGTTTACATTGTTCAGTGGGTTGAAGTGCAGATCAAACCTAACATTCATGAATCCAACTTTTCAAACCTTTATTTGAAAACACATTTGATTCAAAATGAAAATGTCAACTCAATTTTTTTTTTTAAATTTGAATGTCTTTGCGGTAATTTTCATAAATCCTTATGTTTTGATAATCTCCAGGCAAGAACTTCTTGAACTGTGTGATTGAGAGAGGAGGCATGCTGGGAAACAAGAAGGAAGTCAAACTGCCTGGAGTTCCCGTTGACCTTCCAGCTGTCTCAGAGAAAGACATTGAAGACCTCAAATTTGCTGTAGAGAACCAAGTAGACATGGTTTTTGCTTCATGTATCAGAGATGCAGCTGCCATCAGAGAGATCAAGGACATTCTCGGTTAGTATTCAGAACTATAGACGACATACATACAACCACTCTGATAGCTAAGTGGTAAGCTTTTCAGCGAGACTAGGGCTTTATCAGAGATGCAGCTGCCATCAGAGAGATCAAGGACATCCTCGGTTAGTATTCAGAACTATAGACGACATACATACAGCCACTCTGATAGCTAAGTGGTAAGCTTTTCAGCGAGACTAGGGCTTTATCAGAGATGCAGCTGCCATCAGAGAGATCAAGGACATCCTCGGTTAGTATTCAGAACTATAGACGACATACATACAGCCATTCTGATAGCTAAGTGGTAAGCTTTTCTACACTACTGTCTCCATCCCATAGTACTATACTGAGGACTAGGGTTTATATCTTGCACATGGTAGTTTATATTCTTGTATATGGTAGGTTATATTATTTTTTTACAGTAGTGTATTTATATTTTCAATTGAGTGTTTTATGTGTAGGAGTACTACTTTTCATTTATTAAGTTAGGATTATAACAATTTATGAGAGATATTTGTTTTGTGAGTTCAATTTTTTATTTTCCGTATGGTTATATGACCCATGTTACAATCTCTATGAAGACTAATTTTCTTAAATGAATTATTTTGTTGAAATAATTTTATGTGTGAAATATTTGTATTCCTTTAAACCCATTGTGTCCCATTAGTAACCCGACAATTTTTTCAGGTGGTTTCCTATGTTCAAAATAATGAAAAAAAGTTAATATAAACGTATGACCGGAAACGCTTTATTAGCGAGTTACAGCTAGTGAAAGATTTCACCTGATTTTCTAGGAAAGAACGTAACTTAAATAAAGTGAAACTTATGTTTTTATGTCATAAAGATAATTGTTAAATTTATTGGATTTTATATCAAATAAACTAAAAAATTTAATAAAATCTGTCCCAGTCCTATAAGACCACCCAGAATCATAGAAAATGTACAAAATTCTGTCTTGAAAACATTCTTTTTTATATTTTAAGTACATTATCTTCATTAAATAGGTAATATACACACAATCTCTTTAACAAAACTTTTTAGAGAATTTAATTCTGAAGAGAATAATGTAAAATAAGCCATAATAAACAAACACAAAGTTTAAAAAATGAATGCTTAATTAAATAAACACATAAGAAAAATAAGACAGAAAATGCAATATCTGTTTATTAAATTAATGATCTTTGTAAAAACAAAACCTTTTAATTTCTCATCTTAGCTAATTTTTTATTCAAATTTCCATACCTTATAAATGGTGTTTAAAATAATTCATTGATAATCTATGCACCATCTAGTGCATTTAACGAAACCACTTCTAGATTTTCTGATAGCATCTAGGTTATTCTTAAATTTTGTACAAGTGTTTAAAATTCGGTTTAAGTTTCTGTCCAGAAAACGTATCTGAAAGTGCTCTCTAACATTTTGTAAATAATGTGCCGATGTGCCATCATGTTGGAATATCATTTCATGTCTCCTTTCAAGTGGTACATCTTCAAGTGGAACTGGCAATTGATTCTCTAAAAAGTCTTTGTTCACAAGACCAGTAAAGTCATTTTCCAAAACAAATGGGCCAATTAACTGGTCCCCAATCGTACCACAACATACATTTATCGAAAATCGAATTTGAAAGTTCGACTCTACAACTGCTTTTGGATTTTCAGTTGACTACTGGTGACTGTTTTTCAAATTTAGAATTCCATATCTTGTAAACATCGATTCGTCCGTGAATAAAATACAACTTACATTATTTCAATTTTCTAACTCCAATCGACAACATTGTAATCTTCACGCACTGTCACCTGTGAACTCCTTGTAATGATATGGATGTGGATAAAAGTTGTTTTCCTTCAATGATACTACGAGATATGTTTAATCTATTTAAAATTCGGTGAATGCTAAGTTGAGGACTGCGTTGTATCATGTCAGTGGTATTAACTTGTTCACGTATAGGCTGTATTACAGGACGTTCTCTTTAACAATATTAACGGTTGGAAAAGATCCATTTGTTTGTAAGTTATTGAAAACTGATGCAAATGTCACGTGAGTAGGTGTTCTTCTGTTCGGAAATCGTCTTTCATATTCACGTTTAGCTGCACAACTATTTCCATTTAAAAAATCATAGACAATAACAATATCTGTGTACTCTTGATTTGAAAATGTAAATGGCATCTTGTTGTTAAAAAACACTAATAAAGTACAAATAATACAATAATACATATGCACTACACAAACCGTAGATAATAGACGAGTTACTTCAACAGCTGAATTGTTGGACAGCTGTACAATAGTAACTTGTATTCAGGTATTGTTGCAGCAGTGTTGCCAACTCTCGCTTTTCAATAAACTAAAAGTGAAATGCTGTTGACGCTGTATTTTTCAAATCTTGTTCCTCAATCTACAATGTTTTATACTGTAAATGTTTTGTAAGTATTTACTTCACTGAAAAAAATGTTCATTAAATGTTTTGTTTTTACGAAGAATGTTCATTTAATAAACTGATATTGCATTTTCTGTCTTATTTTTCGTATGTGTTGATGTAATTAAAGATTAAGTATTTAAACTTTGTGTTTGTTTACTATTAGCTTATTAGCTATTTAATTCTATTCGGAATAGTTTTAGTTAAAAAGTTAGCATGTTTATTACCCATTTAATGTACTTCAAATCTAAACAAAGCATGTTTTTCAAGACCAAATTTTGCATATTTTGTCTGATATCTCAGACATGGGTAGTCTTACAGGTCTGGGATGTGTTTTATTTAATCTTTTATTTGTAAATTTGTAAATGTGATAAATTTAACAACTATCTTTACGCCATAAAAAAATCTATTTAGATTTATTTCTGTCCTTTCCTAGAAAATCTGGTGAAATATTTCGCTAGCTATAGCTTGCTAACAAAGCGTTTACAAACATATGTTTATATGAACTTTTTTCGTTATTTTGATGATAGAAAACCAGCTGAGAAGATTGTCGGGTTACTCTTGGGACACCCTGTATGTAGAGGCTAAAACTTGACTGACAGAATTTTTAATGATTGTAATTGGTCTTGTTTTAAGGTGAGGAAGGAAGGAATATCATGGTGATTGCTAAGATCGAGAACCAGCAAGGAATTCAGAATCTGGATGAGATCATTGAGGCGGCCGATGGGATCATGGTCGCCAGAGGAGACTTGGGTATTGAGATTCCTACTGAGAAAGTAGTCATGGCTCAAAAGGCCATGATCGCACGCTGTAACAAAGTAAGTGACGTAACTTACATGTATTCCAATTTATACTTCTTATTTTTTACAGTCTATTTATTTTAAAGTCAGTTACTTAACCACTTAAATTCTGTTATTTGTAGTATAATATAACTTAAGATACATATATTTATTTATTTATTTATAATTTTATGGCCTACATTGGACCACTTTAGTCACTTTATATTTTCTAGTCTTTCTTCTTTTATCCACCCAATATTTCTTCATCCTTTCCGAGCGTAATTTCCTTTCCTCCTCCGGAACCACTCTTCCTATTCGTTGTTTGTTTCTTTTCAGCTGTAGTGTAGAGTGTTTGTCATTCAATATCTTCAATGTGTTTTTCTTGTGTTTTAAATCCTCTACTGTAATTTGTAACTCTCTCATATCTTCTTTTAATTCTGTGATCCATTTAATGTCACTTTTACTATACCACAGTTTTTCTACTATTTTCCTGCTAATTCTATTTTCAGGTGTTCTTAACAAATGCCCCAGGAATGATATTCGTTTCTTTTTAATTATACTTGTAATGGGTTCTATATTTTTGTAGACTGTTTCATTGGAAGCTAGTCTCCAAACTCCGTCTACTTGATAGTTTTTGTTTAAGCAAGTTCTGACTATTCTTCTCTCCGTCTTAAGAACCTTATCTATTGCAATAGTATTTGTTGTTTTAAATATTGTTTCACTTGCGTATGTAATTTGTGGCAGAGCAACTGTTTTGTAGTGTCTTAATTTTGTATTTATTGAAAGACATCTTTTATTATACGTATTCTTAGTAGCATGTTTAATCTTAGTTAGTTTGTCTATTTTACTTTGCCAAGATGGTTTTTCGTTCAGGTTATAAGTGATTACTTCTCCTAAGTATTTAAATTTCTGCACAATTTTTATATTGTGGTTGTCCAACCTTATTTTATTTGCAAGTGGAGGCTGTGTTAATAAAACTTCTGTTTTTTCAAACGATATCTTTAAACCAATTTTCTTAAGATACATATAACTGTAACATACAGTATTTTTAAATCTTTCAAATTTTCATGGTAAAGTATGTGTGTACAAAAAACATAATAGTTTCATATGTGTAAAGTTTGTCACTGTCATTATGTCTGATGTATCGAATTACGACTTTACAGATTCAGATAAGTGTTCAAATTATTATTATTTTGAATGCTTTTTTGAACTTTCAAAATTTCAACATTATATTTGCATGCAGCTCAGCTCCATGGAGACCAATACCGTATGTTAAGTTTCAAAGTGGCATCAGGCCCTGACAGACCAGATAATGTCGTCTAGAGAAAAGAAATCAAATGAATCAGTCAATTATTTGGTAATAATTATTTCAAATGTTTGGAGGATCAGGCAGGGTCTCCAGCTTCCGACAGTTTTAAAGGAGACAATGTGAGGGTAGGATAATGGAACGTGGCAAAGAAGTCACTTACCAAGAGAAGTGAGTACCACCACAAGAGTAGCTCACACAACAGGGCACATAAAGAGTGAACAAGGTATAACAAAATAGATAAAACAATACAGGAGAATGTGAGATGGGATGGTGAACAGAGAAGTGAGTACCACCACAAGAGTAGCTCACACAACAGGACACATAAAGAGTGAACAAGGTATAACAAAATAGATAAAACAATACAGGAGAATGTGAGATGGGATGGTGAACAGAGAAGTGAGTACCACCACAAGAGTAGCTCACACAACAGGGCACATAAAGAGTGAACAAGGTATAACAAAATAGATAAAACAATACAGGAGAATGTGAGATGGGATGGTGAACAGAGAAGTGAGTACCACCACAAGAGTAGCTCACACAACAGGGCACATAAAGAGTGAACAAGGTATAACAAAATAGATAAAACAATACAGGAGAATGTGAGATGGGATGGTGAACAGAGAAGTGAGTACCACCACAAGAGTAGCTCACACAACAGGACACATAAAGAGTGAACAAGGTATAACAAAATAGATAAAACAATACAGGAGAATGTGAGATGGGATGGTGAACAGAGAAGTGAGTACCACCACAAGAGTAGCTCACACAACAGGGCACATAAAGAGTGAACAAGGTATAACAAAATAGATAAAACAATACAGGAGAATGTGAGATGGGATGGTGAACAGAGAAGTGAGTACCACCACAAGAGTAGCTCACACAACAGGGCACATAAAGAGTGAACAAGGTATAACAAAATAGATAAAACAATACAGGAGAATGTGAGATGGGATGGTGAACAGAGAAGTGAGTACCACCATATGTGTAAAGTTTGTCACTGTCATTATGTCTGATGTATCGAATTACGACTTTACAGATTCAGATAAGTGTTCAAATTATTATTATTTTGAATGTTTTTTTGAACTTTCAAAATTTCAACATTATATTTGCATGCAGCTCAGCTCCATGGAGACCAATACCGTACGTTAAGTTTCAAAGTGGCATCAGGCCCTGACAGACCAGATAATGTCGTCTAGAGAAAAGAAATCAAATGAATCAGTCAATTATTTGATAATAATTATTTCAAATGTTTGGAGGATCAGGCAGGGTCTCCAGCTTCCGACAGTTTTAAAGGAGACAATGTGAGGGTAGGATAATGGAACGTGGCAAAGAAGTCACTTACCAAGAGAAGTGAGTACCACCACAAGAGTAGCTCACACAACAGGGCACATAAAGAGTGAACAAGGTATAACAAAATAGATAAAACAATACAGGAGAATGTGAGATGGGATGGTGAACAGAGAAGTGAGTACCACCACAAGAGTAGCTCACACAACAGGACACATAAAGAGTGAACAAGGTATAACAAAATAGATAAAACAATACAGGAGAATGTGAGATGGGATGGTGAACAGAGAAGTGAGTACCACCACAAGAGTAGCTCACACAACAGGGCACATAAAGAGTGAACAAGGTATAACAAAATAGATAAAACAATACAGGAGAATGTGAGATGGGATGGTGAACAGAGAAGTGAGTACCACCACAAGAGTAGCTCACACAACAGGGCACATAAAGAGTGAACAAGGTATAACAAAATAGATAAAACAATACAGGAGAATGTGAGATGGGATGGTGAACAGAGAAGTGAGTACCACCACAAGAGTAGCTCACACAACAGGGCACATAAAGAGTGAACAAGGTATAACAAAATAGATAAAACAATACAGGAGAATGTGAGATGGGATGGTGAACAGAGAAGTGAGTACCACCACAAGAGTAGCTCACACAACAGGGCACATAAAGAGTGAACAAGGTATAACAAAATAGATAAAACAATACAGGAGAATGTGAGATGGGATAGTGAACAGAGAAGTGAGTACCACCACAAGAGTAGCTCACACAACAGGGCACATAAAGAGTGAACAAGGTATAACAAAATAGATAAAACAATACAGGAGAATGTGAGATGGGATGGTGAACAGAGAAGTGAGTACCACCACAAGAGTAGCTCACACAACAGGGCACATAAAGAGTGAACAAGGTATAACAAAATAGATAAAACAATACAGGAGAATGTGAGATGGGATGGTGAACAGAGAAGTGAGTACCACCACAAGAGTAGCTCACACAACAGGGCACATAAAGAGTGAACAAGGTATAACAAAATAGATAAAACAATACAGGAGAATGTGAGATGGGATGGTGAACAGAGAAGTGAGTACCACCACAAGAGTAGCTCACACAACAGGGCACATAAAGAGTGAACAAGGTATAACAAAATAGATAAAACAATACAGGAGAATGTGAGATGGGATAGTGAACAGAGAAGTGAGTACCACCACAAGAGTAGCTCACACAACAGGGCACATAAAGAGTGAACAAGGTATAACAAAAGATAAAACAATACAGGAGAATGTGAGATGGGATAGTGAACAGAGAAGTAAATGTGTGCAAAAAACACATAGGAGTAATGTAGAGGAGGTAGATCGTGTCGAGAGAGTGACAACGCCAACCTCACTACCAGCCGAGGGACACGGGCGGTGGTGGATAGACAACAGCTGATCTCTCTCGCTCACTCATTGATTAAACTTAATGCTTAATTAAATAAAAATATTACTAAATGCAATTAAATATAAACAACCTTAAGATATATAAGAATAAATCAATGAAAAGTAAATATGTTTTAGGGCATCCCTATTGCACAAAGTGACATTCCGTTTTTTGACATAAAGGCCAGAGTTGTTTTGTGTACAAGAGTTTGCAATTAGCATATATTTCTCCAATTAATAATTAATTCTATAATTCCTGGAACACAGCATTAGCTTATTCAGATACTCTGTGAGAGCGGCAAGACTAATACTTGGATCTCCTCAGAGCTACATGCCAGGAGCTGAGCCCTTTACGTGAAGAGACGCTAAATTAACATCTTGACTAGGACAGTTTGAATTTTTTGTACGCTCAGTTAATCAAAGTGATGTTTTTTCTTGCAGGTCGGCAAACCAGTGATCTGCGCTACACAGATGCTGGAGTCCATGGTGAAGAAACCACGACCGACAAGGGCCGAAAGCGCTGACATTATCAACGCTATCCTAGACGGTGCAGACTGTGTGATGCTGTCTGATGAAACAGCCAATGGTGTATACCCTCTGAAATGTGTGGCCACCATGGCCAATATCTGTAAGGAGGCAGAGGCCGCGATCTGGCATAAACAACTCTTCGTTGATCTCACTTCGGAGGTAACTTCAGTAGAGTAACATTTCTTTTAAGGAAGTAAAATAAATTTCCCTTAGCATTTTCATTGAATTTTTAAAATATCTTCTACTGTTACTTTGATGTTGTTACCAACTGTGTATGGATTTAATATTTTTAAACCAACTATTACTGTTTTACTTTTTTTACTTATTTATTGTATCTGTTTTTGGCACAACACTGGAAAAAACCAAACAAAAACAGTACAAAAACTCTTTACTCCTGATCTAAAGTGGATGTGGAGCGCTATAATGCATTTAGATACTGGGTTTGGGGCTTCATGTTGTGTATGTTGTACATTAGATTACTTATTACATTGAACTTTTTCAGCAATACAGTATTCGGCTCGAAAATTAAACATAATAATATGCTTGTATTTTAAGCAAAGGTATTTCGTAATCCTGTTTTAATTTGTTGCCACTTTATAGTCATTATTTTCCTCATCTTAGAGATAACACACTCTGCCATCACTGCTGTCGATGCAGGCAACAAGTGTTTACTATGTTAAGCACAGCTCAGTAATATATCTAAATTGTTGAAATCTAATGCTTCATTGAACGTATATATTAACCATTGAATTAAATACATTTTTTGTTAAAGACTATTCCACCGAGTAAAATGCCCGGTTCAAAAGGTAGCACCTCAGGGAAAGTTAAAACCTTTGAGAAAGTAAATTATCTAGTAATGGTTAAGTCCACAATTTTTTAATCTCGTATCAGATTCTAAATCTTCAAAAACTGATTTCCAATTCTCGTAATTTTAATTCTAAGGCCTTTTTTTTAACCCTGAGCATTTAATGAAATCATCACCAAACCTTTTTTACCAGATACTTGCTGCCCAATTCCACAAGAAGTAATCGGACAGTATCACTCTATTTTAACACCCCATCAGGTAGACTTGATCTTTCACAACTGCCGTCATGTACCAAATTGAGCACACACTGGGCTTTTGTGAAGTGCGTCGTGCACTTGATGGGATACACACTGCTAAGCAATTCCTTCTTGCGTTTTTATTGTTTGTCTGTCTTGGTGGTTTTTTAAATTTGAATGCACGTTTAAATAAATACCTCAGATTATCGTATACCCGGTTGGGCGCATAAGACCTGGAAATTGACTCATATATTGCACTGAATGTGGCTGCTGAATACTGCATAAAAAATGACCTTGTACTTAATGAGTCTAAGACAAAGCAGATTGTTCTGGGAAGAAACAGAGAGAAAGTCTCTGAACTCCCCAACATCACAGTGACCAGCGAAGTGAAGCATCTGGGGATCATCATAGATGAAAAGCTATCCTGGAATGGACACCTGGATAGGCTTTGTCAAAGACTGAGCTCAGCCATCTTTGTAATAAGGAGGATTAAGACCATCAGCACTCAAGCAGCCAGCAAAATCGCATACTATGCACTGTTTGAGTCACACCTAAGGTACGGCATTGTGGTCTGGGGAGGCTCAACAGCAAGAAATATACAGCGTGTACTGATCCTACAAAAGAAAGCCATAAGAACAATATCTGGGCTAGGCACAAGAGACAGCTGTAGACAGGCTTTTAAGGACTTAGGGATCCTCACAGCACCCTCCCTTTATATCCTAGAGACAATACTTCATGCCTCTTCTCGAAACCTTCCAAGACACTATGATAGGCATGCTTACCAAACTAGAAATGCCACAAACTATACATTACCTCTACACAGGTCAGCACTCTATGAATCAAAGCCTACATACGCTGGAGCAAAATTTTTTAACAACCTCCCAGAAGCACTGAAGAGTATCAGCCGCAATCTGCTTAAGAAGAGACTGACAACCTGGTTGCTGGACCAATCATTCTACAGCCTGGAGGAGTTCCTGAATTGGAGAGAACATTAACCACAACTGCCTAACCTGGAAACTATTATTGACAAATTGTAAAATGCTTATACTGTTTGACACCAATTCAGATCTTGATGATCTTGTATTAAGTTCTATCAATAAATCAATAAATCAATAAATCAATAAATTGCTTAATATTTTTAGGTACCACTTGGGTTACATGGAGAAAGGTTGAAAAAACATTTAAGAATAATTTTTGCGTGCAAAACTTTGAGGCCTGTACACTTTTCTCATTATACTTCTACGTTTAACGTAAAAGGAAATATTTAGTTTTTTACAATTATTATTAAAAAGTTCGACAGCATGTAAAAAAGGGAGGAAAATAGTTGTTGTCGTAAATGTGTTAAACAGATTTTCAGGAGTTCGTGGAAATGGCAATATTGTAGAAAATAAATATATCTACCTAGATATATCAGAGAAGAATATATGCAATTTATCTGCAACAATATATGGGTATTTGTATTTATTATAAAATAAATATACATTAAATTTAAAATGTTGAAAAAAATTCAAATCACCTACAGTTGTAATACAAATTTTATGATACAAATGTATGTATATTTTATAGTGGACATGATAATCGCTCAGTAATCGTCTGTGTACTTGCTGCTGAGTAGCTGATGTCTGCCCATAGACTCAACAGCCACGCAGCAATGTAAACAGCAAACATAAACTGTAACCCAAATATTATTTTCAAGACTACTATAATTTTTAACTTGATAATCTGTCTACGATTTTCATACACAAAGTACACCAATAACATGTTTTTGTAGTTGGCAATTGTGTACAGCTGTCATGTGGAATAGACACAGCAAACTCACGGCAATCTATGAACACAAACATTAAAAAAAATCAAACTGCAATTAAAATATATTATTCAATACAAAAATAATTTTTTATTTTTTATTCTTTTGTACGACTTTTTATACACAACATGCGACGAAAACCCTTTTTTAATGATCAGTAATAAGTGTGTTCATGTGCATGAACATAAACATACCAATTTAGAGTCAAAAAGTATTTACAAAATGACGCTATTTGAAATGATTTATTGTTTGCTAGTTGTCAATCGAATCATGGAATTTGAATCTTGTGCCCTACTATCATGATTACTACATCGAGCTGTATTGCAGGTATATCCACTGATCGACGTCACTAACACTGTGGCCATCGCTGCTGTAGAGGCGGCCAACAAGTGTTTGGCAACTGCCATCGTGACGGTCACTACATCAGGCCGCACTGCCCATCTGGTCTCCAAGTATCGACCTCGTTGCCCTATCATTGCGGTCACTAGGCACAGCAGGATCGCCAGACAGTGTCACTTGTATAGAGGCATCCTGCCGCTTATCTACGAACGTAAGTTATTCTTACATTCTCTGTGTTTTGTGAAGTTTACTGACTAGCAAGCACACAGATATGTTTTCGTTCAGAAAATACACTGCTCTGCTGTTTGTCTTCATTAATTGTGCAGTGGTGTAAAATGTTGTGTGGTTTGACAGGAGTGTTTAACAGAATTCTGTGGCTAGAGGACGACATTCGAGTCAGAGAGTACAATAAATACAATATTCTTACTTTTAACTCTTGCACTTTGTTCGGGCCTATCTGGCATGCTGTTTTTGGGTGATTTTCAGATTGTATTTTTAAAATTCATAAAAAAACCTCTGTGTTAACCTACCTATATTTTGAATCATTTAGTTCACAATGCACTAGAGAACACTGTGATATATAAAAGGATGGGTGTCTCTGGAACATAGCCCTGAAAGGACCTCTTCACCTCCCTTACTTAAGTTTTAAGCCCTCAGAATCTGAAGCTCTTACAGAAGCATGTAACAATTATGAGGGTATACGTAGAAAAGAAACTAATAAACTAAACTTTTTGTATGACCAGAATTTAACGACTTGTGTGAGCTCCTTAATCACAAAAATGTCCCATAATTTTCATAAACCTCATGTAATTGAAATGACAAGGTTATTTTATACATGGTTGTTTACATACATGTTTATACATGGCGTAGAGAGGTGATGTGGCTCAGTCGTATATCACTAGACACGAAGTCTCGTCTTGCAGGTCCATCACACAGGTGCCCTTGTATAGCTTGTAGTACACTGTAAACATGGTAAACTGTAAACCTCTTGGATGTTCTTTATAATAAATGTAAAATAATTCTATTCTAATAATTATGCAATGCTTACAAGAATGAGTGGAGACCAAATATACAAACGCTCTTGTAATATCTATATCGTCAGATTGATCTCCAACAGCTTGTGAGTATCAACCGATCACCAATCTGTTGATTTGTCCAGCAACTAATATGAGGGGGGTACTAATAAAAACTGTAAACAATTATTTAAAGGTATATATTTATTTTTTTCAGAGCACCTTATCTCCTTCAAAATACTCTCTATTACATCTAAATCATTTCTCCCACCGGCACTTCCACTGTTTGAAACATCTTTTGAAGCTATAGAAATGGCTGTCATTTCCTCTCTCGTTTTTTCTTGACCTCTTCAACGTTGTTAAATTGATATTCTTCCATTTGCCCAAATAAAGTACGTCCTCACCGTCAAAAGAAGCAAATCTGCATTGTTTTGGTTTTTGATTTGACATAACGATTACTTTTATTGACATCATCCATTGACGTCTCTGTTGCTTTGTTTCTAGTTCGTAACCATAGCGCCATGACATCACTAGTAATGGATGACCTTTGACAAATATCTGGATCAGTTTCAAGCTGTTGTTTCAAATCAATGTTTTTTTTGTCAGTCAGAACCTGGAGAACAAACTTGGCAGAAGCTCTTTTTATCCCCAAATATTGGATTAAAATTTGCTGAATTGAGTTCCATGATATACCACTAATCTCCGGCAGTCGATCAATTGTCTGTCAATGGTCTATAAGCAGATGCTCTTCAATGTTTTTCAACATTTTCGTCGATTCAGGCAATAGCTGCACATCCAGAACGAGGTCTGTCATCAATGGACATGTCGCCATTTTTAAATCAACAACCACTCGTAGACTTGAGTTTTCCCATAGCTTCATTGTGGTAAACTGTTTAACATACAAAAAACAGTAAAGAGTACAAAGTTACAGGTGCTTTGCCAGATTATTAATAGAAAATAACCTAAGAACATGTAATTATATCACATTAAATGGTTAGCACAATTGTCATCAAGAAATTAAGATATTGAATGATAAGGGATTTTAATTAAAATACTGTTAATATTTTGTGATTGTTATAATTTGTCTAGCTACAATATATTTTGTAGTTCTTTATGAAACACTCGAATTACCATGTACATTGGTTTATAATCAAATAGTTAAATATTATGAGCTGGTGATTGAAAGAGTTTTAATGATTCCCCCCCACCCCCCCCCCCCCCCACCCCCCCCCCCCCCCACCCCCCCCCCCCCCCACCCCCCCCCCCCCCCACCCCCCCCCCCCCCCACCCCCCCCCCCAAAGATATATAAAAGTTTAATTTTTTAGAACGAAGCAAATTTTTTTCCCGACGACTTTTAAAAATATATTTCTCAAAATGTTTTATGAAAATTCAAATCACTTTTGTGAATCAATAATAAGTAATACTATAGCATTTTAAATTTGGTTATTATTATTTATGGTATCTATGATAATAATAATGAATTTCTATTGTTTGATATATATATATATATATATATATATAAACAATCTCTGTAATTGTTTTATTGGCAGTGGACTGAGAGTAATTAAATTTGAATTTTGCTAAATCGTGAGGCAGTAACAGTACACATGACTTAATACGTAATATGATATTAACCTACTTATCTGCATTATCTTTGCCGTTTTACAGAGCTACTACGAGAATCCTTGCACTTCCTGTACTGTATATATAAAAAGAGGTATAACTACGAATAATTTAATTCTAATTATACCTACCCAATTATTATCCAGAACTAAATTTAGTATAGAAAATATTTCATACTTATTTTAGTCTGCATCTGTGTAGGCACTAACTGACATACCAACAACACTCTGTTGCCTTTCATAACGGCTGAATATCATAATATATATCATATACACTATTTTATAAGGCCTAACAATATTTTGGAATACGTCTTCATTTTTGTATTAAGTAGCTTTCTGAACATGTTAAGGGTTCTTATGTGACTGGTATCATATTAAAAGTTTCATTTAATTTAAAGTCAAACACTTCCTGGGCTGTGATTCTCTACAGAGTTCTACATGAAAAATATTCACATCCGTCTCTCTGTCCATTTATTTGTCTATCCGCACGATATTTTGAATACGAACAGATCTGTAGATAATGTCTATAACTGTAGTTAACTTGTGGATGACTCTTCATTTTTTATGAGGATCACTGAGTTCGATTATGGTGCTTGTCACTCACATGGGGAGGAGGAGGGTGTAAAAATTTAATTTTCTGGATGATTACCTGTCATTCAAACCATCAATAAAGACATAACTTATAGAGGTTGAACTTTTGCACTGAACTTCAGCGAAACTTGTTACGCCACACGCAGTGTCTAGATAGTAGTTCTCCACTTTAAAGGTTCTTCAAACTACTGCATCTAAACGTTATTTACATGATATATGGGAGGAGGTTAGATATTTTAAAGGAACTGACCTGGTGGAAACCGTTCGAATAATAACATTTTACCATAACACACTATTTTCCAACAAGCAGTTATTATTCAGTTTATCACTTGGAGAGTTTAACTGTTATTAGTCTTTGTATTGCTGTAAAAATTAAAAGTTCGTATCTCTCATTCTATGATTGGAAAGTCTTATACCTCACCATACAAAACCCCGCTCTTGTCTTTATTATATTGTATATAATATAATACTACTTCAAAATTATGTGAAAACATCAATAAAGAGTTAAACTCAGAGCAATGGTTCTGTGAAAATCAACACAGATATAAACAAATTATTAGCTAAATTATCATTAAATATAGACCATGCTCCTTAGAGTATTGTAGTCGCTGTACAAAACAATGATATACATTACCGAATACCGGCAGTACCGGTATACAAAAAGTATTTTTTTTTTTTTGCATGTTTAAGTAAAACGAAAAAAATATTCCAACAAAAGTTATAACTAGCCTACTTTTTTTACTATAAATTAATTACTTTATTACATTGTAGTATATTACAGTAAAGTGTTATTATTTACAAGTAATTAATGAGTTACTACTAAGGTTACAGCATTAACAATGAATTAATTTTATCCGATAAAAATAAAAGTTCTTTGAGAAGTAAAATAAAGTTGGATAGATAAATAACGTAGCACAGTTATGCAAATTAAAATGAAAGACTGCAGTAAGCTGCAGCGGTTACTGCTTATAGCCCAGTTTGTTCCTGTCCCGCTTCCTAACGCCCTTGTAAAATACCGAGAGATTACAACTCCAAGAATGCTGAATATTATATATTTGTTACATAAATTGAACGTTCTCTACCTATAGACTGAGACATTGAAATGTTATAAATCTTATAGACATTCACATTAGCTTCAAACTTGCACCCAAGTCACCTGTTAGATCGAAAGCTGGTATAGATGTTTCAGTGAAAGAAATCAGTTTTTGAAGATATATAAAAAATTCTGTCGTCCACTATGGCCTTTTTAAAATCACTTTCATATACATTACCTAATTGTAATTGTTTGAATATCAGGTGTATTTTCTAACTTTCTGGCTTCATTAAAGTTATTAAAATAAACGTTTAATTTTATTTTGATTTAAGGGATTTTAAAAACAGTAGGTAACATTCAATTACTTGAGCACGAATGCAATATTTTCACGGAAGTAACATATATAGGTGAATATATTTCCTTTCAAAGTGTGGCCATATTGTGAGTTTTTTGGATTTTTTTAGATTATTAATGTAAATATCTTATTTTTAAATCCTTGTTCCATTGCAACTTTACTTTTGATAGAAATGTTTTGACATGGTTTGAAGTGGAAAATATATATACCATGGTCGTACAATCAGAAAAATAGGGACATCCACGGATTTGTAGAGGATAGTGACATTTACACAGCCATTGAAGGATATGTCAATGCCAAAGTTTCATTTTAGTTGTGAAGAGAATATTTCATTTAGTTGCTATTACAATTTCAGATTTTACGCCCACGGTGTAATTGGCAAAAATAAATAGCACTGCACCAAAATCATGGTGGGTACCACTCTTATATAAATAATGAAAAAACCAAAGGAAGGTATTTACGAGGTCATAATAATAGAGGCAGTAGAGGTCAAGTTATATCTCTTGGTATATTCAGCTATTTTTTTCTCTCCAAGGAAGTACTACATAAAAGTAATAGTTTCCATCAATAAGGGTATTTCTTAAATCACTTGGGGATTGTTTAAATTAGGTCACGAGATGGAAAGATAGGGATTGTCTCTTCCCTTCAACATTCCACTGGTTATAATAAACTTATCCTAGATAATTTAATTACTGTGATGGATTGATTGCATCTGCTCAAAATATTCTGAACAGACTATGTATACTGTAAATTTAGTACATATACCATTGAACCATTAGCGAGGTTAATTTTTACACGATATGCCATTTATAAATATGAGTATACACTCTATTAAATCTTGCTTGTCAATATGAAAATTAATCCACCTCTTTTCTGATGAGATAATGTATATTTCAACAATGAAAAATATAAGAACATTATATCACTTTAAAAACAACATATACGCGTATTTCTTATTTCCAATTTATTTATCTTTTGAGGATTCTGATCATATTGTTAAAAATAATGGTTATCAGATTTATTAATTTGTTTTTGTATGTATCATTTCCCCAATTGTTTACTATTTTAAGAAAATGCTGGTCAAGAATCCCGAATAAACTGTTGTACTTGTTTGTTACTGTACTCTATCTTGGTACACTCTCCTGGTAAATTCTTTGTTTGAAGTTTATTTTTTTATTAAGTGCATGTTTTAGTTAGTGAAGTTGACACACAACATGGTGGTTGTGATTCCTGACAGGCGTGCTACAACGCTTTAGTATGATTTGTTTATTTTAACCTAGTTTGTAATTATTATGGATTAGGTTAGTTATTTACCTGAAGAAGAGATCAGATTGCAGATCTCGAAATGTAGTTTTACTGATTTTTCTTCACTGAACAACCTTAGGTCCGGAACAGATTCAGAGCTTTATAAATAAGGAACTATGGGTAGATCACTTATACGTCTTTCTCTTGTTAGCTTCAAAAAGACGTCACCCTGATTTTTATCACGATACTGAATTATACCAAATTATTCTCAACCATTGTAATGCAAATGTCCGGAAAAATCCTGTTTCCTCCTGGCAAAGATCTCTCTCTAGATGAAGGAATGCTATTATGGAGGGACAAGCTTAGTTTTAGGTAATACATAAAAACAAGTATGGGATAAAAATTGATGCTTTGACTGTACCTGATGGCCTTGTTACCAATTTTACAATGGGAGTGAGAAAATCCTGTCGGGGAAATGTTATACCTCAAAAGTAGTAAAATATTTGATAAGAGGGAAATTAAACAAGGGACATTCATTACACATAATTATAATAGCCCTACTTGCTTGGGAATTTCTGCAAAAAGGTACTCAATGTACTGGAACTCTGAGAAAAAAGCACTATCAGTCTAGAAGACGATTACACTCAAGAAAGAAGAAAATCAAGGGGGGGTGTTATGCCAAGGAGGTTATGGTAGGGAAGTAGAAAGAAAAAGAGGATCCTCAGAAAATAGTGTTCTATTTTTGTAGACGAACATTATGCCTTAAGGTTGTTGTGACACCTAATGAAGAAGATAGATTCCCGTCCTCAGAATGCAGAGTTCTAGTTTTGTAACGTGTAACAATAAAAAATCTCCGAAATCCTTACCACATTACATTAAATTGTTTTTATTTAATTCCGCTATTGTAGATCCAAGATGTTGGCCAAAAAATGAACTTAATTAAAATGAAGTAATAGCTACACAACATTGATTAGTGGTCTGGAGTATAGGGACATTTAAAAATCAGCCCATAGAATGCACATACCTTTACAGATGAAAATTGTTTTATATTGCGTATTTCCAGGGCATATTCAGGTACCGTCGGAAAATTGCAGTAGAATATTGAGAACACTTACTAGGGATGCTATTAGAATTATTAGCAAATGACGTGTTCTCAAATATTGTAAATTTTTATTTAAGAAATATCAAATATAGGCCATAATAACTTTTATATATTTATGAACTACACAAATTTTTTACCTAGAGGAAAAGTCTCCACGTGTAGTCTGTACTTATAGTTTAGGCCCTCAGAGTCTGAGGCACAGAAACCTATCAGATTTGAGGGCTCCTGTTCTCTGATATTCTTGGGGTTGAGAAAATACGCCCTTACGAATTGTTTCCTTATTTTACATATGGCAGGACAGTTTAGTAATACATATTCTGCTTCACTACAGAACATGCATTCATCAGTCTTGCTTAGACCCACCTTCATCCGATGTTTTCTAAGAGGGCCATGTCCAGTCAACATCCCTAATACCAGTTGTACATCCTCCTTACTTTGTTTAAGGAGAGCTGACCATCCTTTTGCATAAGGAGAGATACAAATTTTAGACTGTCTAAGTCCAGAGGCATGTCTCTTCAGGTTGGATCTAATCCTCTTTTTCCAATCTTTTACCAGAGTATTGCTGTAGGAGAAAGCTACTCCACACCCTGGCTCTAACAAAAGGGTATCTGCTTTTTTATTTCCTCGAAAGCCCTCGTGGCCCAACACCCAACCGATTGTAAATTTTGTTCCTCTTTGCCAAATCCGCTAGTACATTCCCACACTGCTTTTGTGTCAATCGAGTAGGTGTCAAGTGCCTTTAATTCTGCCTTAATATCTGAAAGTAGCAAGTATTCTGCTTCTTTTGTATGAGCCTTCTGGTACACGATTCTATTGCCATGACTTCATTTTTTTTTTAATAAACCTTGACTGTAAATAAGAATTAAAACATACTGACATTTCATGAAATGAAATATGTCTTTATCGGACACAAAGAAAAACATATTCAGTTGGTGAGGTTAGGACTATTAAGTCCTCTCTTAAACCTAACCATAAATTTATAAGCGATACTTTTAGTGTAAAATAGAGCCACAGTATAGTCTACTGATTTACATTAAAAATTGATAATCTAAATTTATGTAAAATAATAAAATGAAAAGAAGGTTCTTCATGAAATTATAAATAAATAAATAAACTACAAATTCGAAGGAAACTAACAGACATTCACCCATCACCATTCATACAAAAGCCATTGTCCCATACACTATGCCACTAAATCGCTTATAGACCTGCAAATCAAGTTCACGGGGATATAATTTGGGATACATTTGGAAAACTTATCCAAAGTAATACGGATTCGATAAAGTCCATGGACACATTTAGAGTTAAGTGCACCCGCACCAATATTCCAGTAGGCAGTGGTAGGGTAAGACCAGGTTTTTATAACAATTTTGAAGAAGAATGCAAGGCCCGTAGAGGTATCATAGTTTATTAAGAATAGCGATAATCTGTGTCTGTCACGAGCTATAGTGGTAGCAAAAGCCTATGCCAAAAAAGATCCTCAATTTAACATAACCCAATTATACCTGCTGAATCTTAAATTATCTTAAATATTTTTTACGACTAAAACATTATCTAAAGAATGTGTAAATTACACAACACAACAATATTTTGGAGAGTTTACAAATATTGAGCCATACATTTTATAAATAAGATACCATTCAAATTGATTTTAAATTTTCACCTCAATAATAAAAAGATATATAAAAGTTTAATTTTTTAGAACGAAGCAAATTTTTTCCCGACGACTTTTAAAAATATATTTCTCAAAATGTTTTATGAAAATTCAAATCACTTTTGTGAATCAATAATAAGTAATACTATAGCATTTTAAATTTGGTTATTATTATTTATGGTATCTATGATAATAATAATGAATTTCTATTGTTTGATATATATATATATATATATATATATAAACAATCTCTGTAATTGTTTTATTGGCAGTGGACTGAGAGTAATTAAATTTGAATTTTGCTAAATCGTGAGGCAGTAACAGTACACATGACTTAATACGTAATATGATATTAACCTACTTATCTGCATTATCTTTGCCGTTTTACAGAGCTACTACGAGAATCCTTGCACTTCCTGTACTGTATATATAAAAAGAGGTATAACTACGAATAATTTAATTCTAATTATACCTACCCAATTATTATCCAGAACTAAATTTAGTATAGAAAATATTTCATACTTATTTTAGTCTGCATCTGTGTAGGCACTAACTGACATACCAACAACACTCTGTTGCCTTTCATAACGGCTGAATATCATAATATATATCATATACACTATTTTATAAGGCCTAACAATATTTTGGAATACGTCTTCATTTTTTGTATTAAGTAGCTTTCTGAACATGTTAAGGGTTCTTATGTGACTGGTATCATATTAAAAGTTTCATTTAATTTAAAGTCAAACACTTCCTGGGCTGTGATTCTCTACAGAGTTCTACATGAAAAATATTCACATCCGTCTCTCTGTCCATTTATTTGTCTATCCGCACGATATTTTGAATACGAACAGATCTGTAGATAATGTCTATAACTGTAGTTAACTTGTGGATGACTCTTCATTTTTTATGAGGATCACTGAGTTCGATTATGGTGCTTGTCACTCACATGGGGAGGAGGAGGGTGTAAAAATTTAATTTTCTGGATGATTACCTGTCATTCAAACCATCAATAAAGACATAACTTATAGAGGTTGAACTTTTGCACTGAACTTCAGCGAAACTTGTTACGCCACACGCAGTGTCTAGATAGTAGTTCTCCACTTTAAAGGTTCTTCAAACTACTGCATCTAAACGTTATTTACATGATATATGGGAGGAGGTTAGATATTTTAAAGGAACTGACCTGGTGGAAACCGTTCGAATAATAACATTTTACCATAACACACTATTTTCCAACAAGCAGTTATTATTCAGTTTATCACTTGGAGAGTTTAACTGTTATTAGTCTTTGTATTGCTGTAAAAATTAAAAGTTCGTATCTCTCATTCTATGATTGGAAAGTCTTATACCTCACCATACAAAACCCCGCTCTTGTCTTTATTATATTGTATATAATATAATACTACTTCAAAATTATGTGAAAACATCAATAAAGAGTTAAACTCAGAGCAATGGTTCTGTGAAAATCAACACAGATATAAACAAATTATTAGCTAAATTATCATTAAATATAGACCATGCTCCTTAGAGTATTGTAGTCGCTGTACAAAACAATGATATACATTACCGAATACCGGCAGTACCGGTATACAAAAAGTATTTTTTTTTTTTTTGCATGTTTAAGTAAAACGAAAAAATATTCCAACAAAAGTTATAACTAGCCTACTTTTTTTACTATAAATTAATTACTTTATTACATTGTAGTATATTACAGTAAAGTGTTATTATTTACAAGTAATTAATGAGTTACTACTAAGGTTACAGCATTAACAATGAATTAATTTTATCCGATAAAAATAAAGTTCTTTGAGAAGTAAAATAAAGTTGGATAGATAAATAACGTAGCACAGTTATGCAAATTAAAATGAAAGACTGCAGTAAGCTGCAGCGGTTACTGCTTATAGCCCAGTTTGTTCCTGTCCCGCTTCCTAACGCCCTTGTAAAATACCGAGAGATTACAACTCCAAGAATGCTGAATATTATATATTTGTTACATAAATTGAACGTTCTCTACCTATAGACTGAGACATTGAAATGTTATAAATCTTATAGACATTCACATTAGCTTCAAACTTGCACCCAAGTCACCTGTTAGATCGAAAGCTGGTATAGATGTTTCAGTGAAAGAAATCAGTTTTTGAAGATATATAAAAAATTCTGTCGTCCACTATGGCCTTTTTAAAATCACTTTCATATACATTACCTAATTGTAATTGTTTGAATATCAGGTGTATTTTCTAACTTTCTGGCTTCATTAAAGTTATTAAAATAAACGTTTAATTTTATTTTGATTTAAGGGATTTTAAAAACAGTAGGTAACATTCAATTACTTGAGCACGAATGCAATATTTTCACGGAAGTAACATATATAGGTGAATATATTTCCTTTCAAAGTGTGGCCATATTGTGAGTTTTTGGATTTTTTAGATTATTAATGTAAATATCTTATTTTTAAATCCTTGTTCCATTGCAACTTTACTTTTGATAGAAATGTTTTGACATGGTTTGAAGTGGAAAATATATATACCATGGTCGTACAATCAGAAAAATAGGGACATCCACGGATTTGTAGAGGATAGTGACATTTACACAGCCATTGAAGGATATGTCAATGCCAAAGTTTCATTTTAGTTGTGAAGAGAATATTTCATTTAGTTGCTATTACAATTTCAGATTTTACGCCCACGGTGTAATTGGCAAAAATAAATAGCACTGCACCAAAATCATGGTGGGTACCACTCTTATATAAATAATGAAAAAACCAAAGGAAGGTATTTACGAGGTCATAATAATAGAGGCAGTAGAGGTCAAGTTATATCTCTTGGTATATTCAGCTATTTTTTTCTCTCCAAGGAAGTACTACATAAAAGTAATAGTTTCCATCAATAAGGGTATTTCTTAAATCACTTGGGGATTGTTTAAATTAGGTCACGAGATGGAAAGATAGGGATTGTCTCTTCCCTTCAACATTCCACTGGTTATAATAAACTTATCCTAGATAATTTAATTACTGTGATGGATTGATTGCATCTGCTCAAAATATTCTGAACAGACTATGTATACTGTAAATTTAGTACATATACCATTGAACCATTAGCGAGGTTAATTTTTACACGATATGCCATTTATAAATATGAGTATACACTCTATTAAATCTTGCTTGTCAATATGAAAATTAATCCACCTCTTTTCTGATGAGATAATGTATATTTCAACAATGAAAAATATAAGAACATTATATCACTTTAAAAACAACATATACGCGTATTTCTTATTTCCAATTTATTTATCTTTTGAGGATTCTGATCATATTGTTAAAAATAATGGTTATCAGATTTATTAATTTGTTTTTGTATGTATCATTTCCCCAATTGTTTACTATTTTAAGAAAATGCTGGTCAAGAATCCCGAATAAACTGTTGTACTTGTTTGTTACTGTACTCTATCTTGGTACACTCTCCTGGTAAATTCTTTGTTTGAAGTTTATTTTTTTATTAAGTGCATGTTTTAGTTAGTGAAGTTGACACACAACATGGTGGTTGTGATTCCTGACAGGCGTGCTACAACGCTTTAGTATGATTTGTTTATTTTAACCTAGTTTGTAATTATTATGGATTAGGTTAGTTATTTACCTGAAGAAGAGATCAGATTGCAGATCTCGAAATGTAGTTTTACTGATTTTTCTTCACTGAACAACCTTAGGTCCGGAACAGATTCAGAGCTTTATAAATAAGGAACTATGGGTAGATCACTTATACGTCTTTCTCTTGTTAGCTTCAAAAAGACGTCACCCTGATTTTTATCACGATACTGAATTATACCAAATTATTCTCAACCATTGTAATGCAAATGTCCGGAAAAATCCTGTTTCCTCCTGGCAAAGATCTCTCTCTAGATGAAGGAATGCTATTATGGAGGGACAAGCTTAGTTTTAGGTAATACATAAAAACAAGTATGGGATAAAAATTGATGCTTTGACTGTACCTGATGGCCTTGTTACCAATTTTACAATGGGAGTGAGAAAATCCTGTCGGGGAAATGTTATACCTCAAAAGTAGTAAAATATTTGATAAGAGGGAAATTAAACAAGGGACATTCATTACACATAATTATAATAGCCCTACTTGCTTGGGAATTTCTGCAAAAAGGTACTCAATGTACTGGAACTCTGAGAAAAAAGCACTATCAGTCTAGAAGACGATTACACTCAAGAAAGAAGAAAATCAAGGGGGGGTGTTATGCCAAGGAGGTTATGGTAGGGAAGTAGAAAGAAAAAGAGGATCCTCAGAAAATAGTGTTCTATTTTTGTAGACGAACATTATGCCTTAAGGTTGTTGTGACACCTAATGAAGAAGATAGATTCCCGTCCTCAGAATGCAGAGTTCTAGTTTTGTAACGTGTAACAATAAAAAATCTCCGAAATCCTTACCACATTACATTAAATTGTTTTTATTTAATTCCGCTATTGTAGATCCAAGATGTTGGCCAAAAAATGAACTTAATTAAAATGAAGTAATAGCTACACAACATTGATTAGTGGTCTGGAGTATAGGGACATTTAAAAATCAGCCCATAGAATGCACATACCTTTACAGATGAAAATTGTTTTATATTGCGTATTTCCAGGGCATATTCAGGTACCGTCGGAAAATTGCAGTAGAATATTGAGAACACTTACTAGGGATGCTATTAGAATTATTAGCAAATGACGTGTTCTCAAATATTGTAAATTTTTATTTAAGAAATATCAAATATAGGCCATAATAACTTTTATATATTTATGAACTACACAAATTTTTTACCTAGAGGAAAAGTCTCCACGTGTAGTCTGTACTTATAGTTTAGGCCCTCAGAGTCTGAGGCACAGAAACCTATCAGATTTGAGGGCTCCTGTTCTCTGATATTCTTGGGGTTGAGAAAATACGCCCTTACGAATTGTTTCCTTATTTTACATATGGCAGGACAGTTTAGTAATACATATTCTGCTTCACTACAGAACATGCATTCATCAGTCTTGCTTAGACCCACCTTCATCCGATGTTTTCTAAGAGGGCCATGTCCAGTCAACATCCCTAATACCAGTTGTACATCCTCCTTACTTTGTTTAAGGAGAGCTGACCATCCTTTTGCATAAGGAGAGATACAAATTTTAGACTGTCTAAGTCCAGAGGCATGTCTCTTCAGGTTGGATCTAATCCTCTTTTTCCAATCTTTTACCAGAGTATTGCTGTAGGAGAAAGCTACTCCACACCCTGGCTCTAACAAAAGGGTATCTGCTTTTTTATTTCCTCGAAAGCCCTCGTGGCCCAACACCCAACCGATTGTAAATTTTGTTCCTCTTTGCCAAATCCGCTAGTACATTCCCACACTGCTTTTGTGTCAATCGAGTAGGTGTCAAGTGCCTTTAATTCTGCCTTAATATCTGAAAGTAGCAAGTATTCTGCTTCTTTTGTATGAGCCTTCTGGTACACGATTCTATTGCCATGACTTCATTTTTTTTTTAATAAACCTTGACTGTAAATAAGAATTAAAACATACTGACATTTCATGAAATGAAATATGTCTTTATCGGACACAAAGAAAAACATATTCAGTTGGTGAGGTTAGGACTATTAAGTCCTCTCTTAAACCTAACCATAAATTTATAAGCGATACTTTTAGTGTAAAATAGAGCCACAGTATAGTCTACTGATTTACATTAAAAATTGATAATCTAAATTTATGTAAAATAATAAAATGAAAAGAAGGTTCTTCATGAAATTATAAATAAATAAATAAACTACAAATTCGAAGGAAACTAACAGACATTCACCCATCACCATTCATACAAAAGCCATTGTCCCATACACTATGCCACTAAATCGCTTATAGACCTGCAAATCAAGTTCACGGGGATATAATTTGGGATACATTTGGAAAACTTATCCAAAGTAATACGGATTCGATAAAGTCCATGGACACATTTAGAGTTAAGTGCACCCGCACCAATATTCCAGTAGGCAGTGGTAGGGTAAGACCAGGTTTTTATAACAATTTTGAAGAAGAATGCAAGGCCCGTAGAGGTATCATAGTTATTAAGAATAGCGATAATCTGTGTCTGTCACGAGCTATAGTGGTAGCAAAAGCCTATGCCAAAAAAGATCCTCAATTTAACATAACCCAATTATACCTGCTGAATCTTAAATTATCTTAAATATTTTTTACGACTAAAACATTATCTAAAGAATGTGTAAATTACACAACACAACAATATTTTGGAGAGTTTACAAATATTGAGCCATACATTTTATAAATAAGATACCATTCAAATTGATTTTAAATTTTCACCTCAATAATAAAAAGATATATAAAAGTTTAATTTTTTAGAACGAAGCAAATTTTTTCCCGACGACTTTTAAAAATATATTTCTCAAAATGTTTTATGAAAATTCAAATCACTTTTGTGAATCAATAATAAGTAATACTATAGCATTTTAAATTTGGTTATTATTATTTATGGTATCTATGATAATAATAATGAATTTCTATTGTTTGATATATATATATATATAAACAATCTCTGTAATTGTTTTATTGGCAGTGGACTGAGAGTAATTAAATTTGAATTTTGCTAAATCGTGAGGCAGTAACAGTACACATGACTTAATACGTAATATGATATTAACCTACTTATCTGCATTATCTTTGCCGTTTTACAGAGCTACTACGAGAATCCTTGCACTTCCTGTACTGTATATATAAAAAGAGGTATAACTACGAATAATTTAATTCTAATTATACCTACCCAATTATTATCCAGAACTAAATTTAGTATAGAAAATATTTCATACTTATTTTAGTCTGCATCTGTGTAGGCACTAACTGACATACCAACAACACTCTGTTGCCTTTCATAACGGCTGAATATCATAATATATATCATATACACTATTTTATAAGGCCTAACAATATTTTGGAATACGTCTTCATTTTTTGTATTAAGTAGCTTTCTGAACATGTTAAGGGTTCTTATGTGACTGGTATCATATTAAAAGTTTCATTTAATTTAAAGTCAAACACTTCCTGGGCTGTGATTCTCTACAGAGTTCTACATGAAAAATATTCACATCCGTCTCTCTGTCCATTTATTTGTCTATCCGCACGATATTTTGAATACGAACAGATCTGTAGATAATGTCTATAACTGTAGTTAACTTGTGGATGACTCTTCATTTTTTATGAGGATCACTGAGTTCGATTATGGTGCTTGTCACTCACATGGGGAGGAGGAGGGTGTAAAAATTTAATTTTCTGGATGATTACCTGTCATTCAAACCATCAATAAAGACATAACTTATAGAGGTTGAACTTTTGCACTGAACTTCAGCGAAACTTGTTACGCCACACGCAGTGTCTAGATAGTAGTTCTCCACTTTAAAGGTTCTTCAAACTACTGCATCTAAACGTTATTTACATGATATATGGGAGGAGGTTAGATATTTTAAAGGAACTGACCTGGTGGAAACCGTTCGAATAATAACATTTTACCATAACACACTATTTTCCAACAAGCAGTTATTATTCAGTTTATCACTTGGAGAGTTTAACTGTTATTAGTCTTTGTATTGCTGTAAAAATTAAAAGTTCGTATCTCTCATTCTATGATTGGAAAGTCTTATACCTCACCATACAAAACCCCGCTCTTGTCTTTATTATATTGTATATAATATAATACTACTTCAAAATTATGTGAAAACATCAATAAAGAGTTAAACTCAGAGCAATGGTTCTGTGAAAATCAACACAGATATAAACAAATTATTAGCTAAATTATCATTAAATATAGACCATGCTCCTTAGAGTATTGTAGTCGCTGTACAAAACAATGATATACATTACCGAATACCGGCAGTACCGGTATACAAAAAGTATTTTTTTTTTTTTTGCATGTTTAAGTAAAACGAAAAAATATTCCAACAAAAGTTATAACTAGCCTACTTTTTTTACTATAAATTAATTACTTTATTACATTGTAGTATATTACAGTAAAGTGTTATTATTTACAAGTAATTAATGAGTTACTACTAAGGTTACAGCATTAACAATGAATTAATTTTATCCGATAAAAATAAAGTTCTTTGAGAAGTAAAATAAAGTTGGATAGATAAATAACGTAGCACAGTTATGCAAATTAAAATGAAAGACTGCAGTAAGCTGCAGCGGTTACTGCTTATAGCCCAGTTTGTTCCTGTCCCGCTTCCTAACGCCCTTGTAAAATACCGAGAGATTACAACTCCAAGAATGCTGAATATTATATATTTGTTACATAAATTGAACGTTCTCTACCTATAGACTGAGACATTGAAATGTTATAAATCTTATAGACATTCACATTAGCTTCAAACTTGCACCCAAGTCACCTGTTAGATCGAAAGCTGGTATAGATGTTTCAGTGAAAGAAATCAGTTTTTGAAGATATATAAAAAATTCTGTCGTCCACTATGGCCTTTTTAAAATCACTTTCATATACATTACCTAATTGTAATTGTTTGAATATCAGGTGTATTTTCTAACTTTCTGGCTTCATTAAAGTTATTAAAATAAACGTTTAATTTTATTTTGATTTAAGGGATTTTAAAAACAGTAGGTAACATTCAATTACTTGAGCACGAATGCAATATTTTCACGGAAGTAACATATATAGGTGAATATATTTCCTTTCAAAGTGTGGCCATATTGTGAGTTTTTGGATTTTTTAGATTATTAATGTAAATATCTTATTTTTAAATCCTTGTTCCATTGCAACTTTACTTTTGATAGAAATGTTTTGACATGGTTTGAAGTGGAAAATATATATACCATGGTCGTACAATCAGAAAAATAGGGACATCCACGGATTTGTAGAGGATAGTGACATTTACACAGCCATTGAAGGATATGTCAATGCCAAAGTTTCATTTTAGTTGTGAAGAGAATATTTCATTTAGTTGCTATTACAATTTCAGATTTTACGCCCACGGTGTAATTGGCAAAAATAAATAGCACTGCACCAAAATCATGGTGGGTACCACTCTTATATAAATAATGAAAAAACCAAAGGAAGGTATTTACGAGGTCATAATAATAGAGGCAGTAGAGGTCAAGTTATATCTCTTGGTATATTCAGCTATTTTTTTCTCTCCAAGGAAGTACTACATAAAAGTAATAGTTTCCATCAATAAGGGTATTTCTTAAATCACTTGGGGATTGTTTAAATTAGGTCACGAGATGGAAAGATAGGGATTGTCTCTTCCCTTCAACATTCCACTGGTTATAATAAACTTATCCTAGATAATTTAATTACTGTGATGGATTGATTGCATCTGCTCAAAATATTCTGAACAGACTATGTATACTGTAAATTTAGTACATATACCATTGAACCATTAGCGAGGTTAATTTTTACACGATATGCCATTTATAAATATGAGTATACACTCTATTAAATCTTGCTTGTCAATATGAAAATTAATCCACCTCTTTTCTGATGAGATAATGTATATTTCAACAATGAAAAATATAAGAACATTATATCACTTTAAAAACAACATATACGCGTATTTCTTATTTCCAATTTATTTATCTTTTGAGGATTCTGATCATATTGTTAAAAATAATGGTTATCAGATTTATTAATTTGTTTTTGTATGTATCATTTCCCCAATTGTTTACTATTTTAAGAAAATGCTGGTCAAGAATCCCGAATAAACTGTTGTACTTGTTTGTTACTGTACTCTATCTTGGTACACTCTCCTGGTAAATTCTTTGTTTGAAGTTTATTTTTTTATTAAGTGCATGTTTTAGTTAGTGAAGTTGACACACAACATGGTGGTTGTGATTCCTGACAGGCGTGCTACAACGCTTTAGTATGATTTGTTTATTTTAACCTAGTTTGTAATTATTATGGATTAGGTTAGTTATTTACCTGAAGAAGAGATCAGATTGCAGATCTCGAAATGTAGTTTTACTGATTTTTCTTCACTGAACAACCTTAGGTCCGGAACAGATTCAGAGCTTTATAAATAAGGAACTATGGGTAGATCACTTATACGACTTTCTCTTGTTAGCTTCAAAAAGACGTCACCCTGATTTTTATCACGATACTGAATTATACCAAATTATTCTCAACCATTGTAATGCAAATGTCCGGAAAAATCCTGTTTCCTCCTGGCAAAGATCTCTCTCTAGATGAAGGAATGCTATTATGGATCGACAAGCTTAGTTTTAGGTAATACATAAAAACAAGTATGGGATAAAAATTGATGCTTTGACTGTACCTGATGGCCTTGTTACCAATTTTACAATGGGAGTGAGAAAATCCTGTCGGGGAAATGTTATACCTCAAAAGTAGTAAAATATTTGATAAGAGGGAAATTAAACAAGGGACATTCATTACACATAATTATAATAGCCCTACTTGCTTGGGAATTTCTGCAAAAAGGTACTCAATGTACTGGAACTCTGAGAAAAAAGCACTATCAGTCTAGAAGACGATTACACTCAAGAAAGAAGAAAATCAAGGGGGGGTGTTATGCCAAGGAGGTTATGGTAGGGAAGTAGAAAGAAAAAGAGGATCCTCAGAAAATAGTGTTCTATTTTTGTAGACGA
This sequence comes from Homalodisca vitripennis, assembly GCF_021130785.1. Lineage (NCBI taxonomy): Eukaryota > Metazoa > Arthropoda > Insecta > Hemiptera > Cicadellidae > Homalodisca > Homalodisca vitripennis. The sequence goes on from NC_060215.1 coordinate 150,612,424, forward strand.
ACATTATGCCTTAAGGTTGTTGTGACACCTAATGAAGAAGATAGATTCCCGTCCTCAGAATGCAGAGTTCTAGTTTTGTAACGTGTAACAATAAAAAATCTCCGAAATCCTTACCACATTACATTAAATTGTTTTTATTTAATTCCGCTATTGTAGATCCAAGATGTTGGCCAAAAAATGAACTTAATTAAAATGAAGTAATAGCTACACAACATTGATTAGTGGTCTGGAGTATAGGGACATTTAAAAATCAGCCCATAGAATGCACATACCTTTACAGATGAAAATTGTTTTATATTGCGTATTTCCAGGGCATATTCAGGTACCGTCGGAAAATTGCAGTAGAATATTGAGAACACTTACTAGGGATGCTATTAGAATTATTAGCAAATGACGTGTTCTCAAATATTGTAAATTTTTATTTAAGAAATATCAAATATAGGCCATAATAACTTTTATATATTTATGAACTACACAAATTTTTTACCTAGAGGAAAAGTCTCCACGTGTAGTCTGTACTTATAGTTTAGGCCCTCAGAGTCTGAGGCACAGAAACCTATCAGATTTGAGGGCTCCTGTTCTCTGATATTCTTGGGGTTGAGAAAATACGCCCTTACGAATTGTTTCCTTATTTTACATATGGCAGGACAGTTTAGTAATACATATTCTGCTTCACTACAGAACATGCATTCATCAGTCTTGCTTAGACCCACCTTCATCCGATGTTTTCTAAGAGGGCCATGTCCAGTCAACATCCCTAATACCAGTTGTACATCCTCCTTACTTTGTTTAAGGAGAGCTGACCATCCTTTTGCATAAGGAGAGATACAAATTTTAGACTGTCTAAGTCCAGAGGCATGTCTCTTCAGGTTGGATCTAATCCTCTTTTTCCAATCTTTTACCAGAGTATTGCTGTAGGAGAAAGCTACTCCACACCCTGGCTCTAACAAAAGGGTATCTGCTTTTTTATTTCCTCGAAAGCCCTCGTGGCCCAACACCCAACCGATTGTAAATTTTGTTCCTCTTTGCCAAATCCGCTAGTACATTCCCACACTGCTTTTGTGTCAATCGAGTAGGTGTCAAGTGCCTTTAATTCTGCCTTAATATCTGAAAGTAGCAAGTATTCTGCTTCTTTTGTATGAGCCTTCTGGTACACGATTCTATTGCCATGACTTCATTTTTTTTTTAATAAACCTTGACTGTAAATAAGAATTAAAACATACTGACATTTCATGAAATGAAATATGTCTTTATCGGACACAAAGAAAAACATATTCAGTTGGTGAGGTTAGGACTATTAAGTCCTCTCTTAAACCTAACCATAAATTTATAAGCGATACTTTTAGTGTAAAATAGAGCCACAGTATAGTCTACTGATTTACATTAAAAATTGATAATCTAAATTTATGTAAAATAATAAAATGAAAAGAAGGTTCTTCATGAAATTATAAATAAATAAATAAACTACAAATTCGAAGGAAACTAACAGACATTCACCCATCACCATTCATACAAAAGCCATTGTCCCATACACTATGCCACTAAATCGTCAACCCGACAAGGTCAGAAACAGATGGTCCTCAAGCACCCCCCAAAACCACTCCTGAATACAAATACCTCATGCACTTGATTTTAATACTACGGATTGTAACAGTGCAGCTACTGAATTCCATCAGCTGTCCAAGTCAATCAATAGTCACAGAGTGTGAAAAGTACTAAAATAATTTATTTAGAAAGAAGTTTTATCCCTTCTGTTAGAAAACCATTTATATAGAATGATGATTTTTATTCGGTTGCTATTTGTTACGTTTTGTCTCTTATTTGTCATATAGTACATGTTTACTTTATCATTGTCACACACTATTCACGAGGCATGTGTTACAAATTATTTATTATTGTTACTATTAATTTTATTTATATCTGAATACCATAAGTTATATAATCTAACTATTTACTTGTCTAATTTAAACTATTCCTTAACTTATATTTAACTTATCATAATGTATGATAACTTAGGAAAAATGCTCAATTGTGACTTCGTCAATAATTTTTTGGTGCACAAAATAAAAACGAATATTTCATTTCATTATGTAAATTTTCAGTTCATAATGTATTTTTGCATTATATTCTTACATGTAATATTCAAATATTAAATCACACCTAGTGCTGAAAGGCTTTATGAAATAAAGTTTTAAACCGTTTAATAATTTGATTTTTTTTCTGCTGCAATCCTACCATGTATACTTAAAATGGTAATAAGTGGTAGTGCAATGTATTTTAGTGGATAATACTATAGAGACCCTGTTTGGTTAGCATGAGTGCAAAAAAATCAAATGATGCATTCTTGATGTGTATGGGACTTAAGACAGTTTCAAAACTTATCGATTTTGGATTCCTGACAATTTTGTAGGAAACCATGAACTCAATGGAAATGGAAAAAAATAATGTGGCAGCCTCAAAAATAGTTTATCACTTTATAAGACAATATTTATAGTAAGATAGAGAGAACTCAACCGTATCTATCTGGCACCCAGATCCACTGTCTTGCTTGAGACAATAAACTCTATGATGCGCAGAGGCTAAATTCTATCAACAACTAGAAGTTGAACCAGGTTTAGTTATAAAAACAAACTTTCTTTAGAAACATAGATTTATTTCAATACAACGATATAAAAAATATGTTCTTATACAACAAAAGACAAAGAGAAACCCAAGTGAAAAAACAAAAGGAAAATGAAGTGATGTTTGTAAATCTAAAGTCTATTGTGAAATAAAAACTCAACACATAAAGCAAAATGCAAATAATAAACGTACAAAACACTGACTTGTTAAAAATACTGTTCAACAAACACAATAAATGTTGATTTAGAAAACTGAATTGTCAGAAAACTGTAAAGCTTGTTAGAAATACTGTATGAAAATTTGGACTTTTAAAACTAAGTTACTTTTTCAGATAACTACATTCAGGTACAAAATTACCTATTTACAATTATATACAGGTAACAGTTACAACAGTACATTCTAAATTTTATTTCGCAAACATAACAAGATTTTAAATTCGAACATTAACCTCTTAGGCACTAGGTGTCTTTATAAAACCATGAATGTTAGGTTTTGGACAATTAAATGCAAAAAACCTTGAACAATATAAATTTATATCACATATTAAGTACAAAACTTGTCATAATTGTCGCTTAGTCATTCCATGTATAAGATTATACAATACAAATTGCACTTGGTTTTGTAATCCACACTATATACTCGTAAAAATATATGGATGGTCTGATGCCAAACTGAACCAACTCCAATTTCAATGTTTTTCCGGTATTGTCATTTCTTACTTTATAAAATACAATACATTCACATGCCAGAGAGAACCATATTAAACAGCTGAGTTTGTGAGGGAAATTTTATTTTTCTGTTTTACCATACGGGGAATTTTGATTTTGTTTGTGTGGCAGACTGAACTAACTCCTGAAAAACATGGCTGACGCATTAGAGTTGGTTCATGGTGCATCCTCTTCTTTAATAAATAGTGAGTTAAACTCCAGTTTATCCGACTTATTTGAAGATTCTGGCGACGAGTACATCCCACCTCAACATGCTGAAGATAGTAGTGAAGGTAATATTTCACATTTACTAATTATCTAAGGTCATTTCAATTATATGCAATAGGTTAGTGTACATTAGCATTTCATCTTATGCCAAAGTGAACTAACTATTCCCTCCATAATATCAGCTGTTGTGGTTGTGTTTTTTGTAACATATTAATGTTGTAGCCTTTCAATAGTGTTGTTAACAGATATCTGCAATGCACGATATACTATCTGTTGTCATAACTGGGATTTTGGAGTTAGTTCACTCTGGCATACAGTGTTCAGATATTTAAATGATGTTAGTTCATTCTGGCAGACGAGATTGTAAAAATGCTGATTGTTTGTTTGCCCCTGGATTTTTATAAAGCTTATAGACAATGATAATAGATTAATTAATTCATTTTTTAATAAAACAAACCTTATTTTGTTTTTTGTGTGTGTATATATTGGTACATTATTACTACAGTAATCCTTTTACCACCATACTTTAATAAAATAGGACTATTTTATATTGTTGGCTTTGTACATGCTTTATATTGGCATTAATGTTGCAGATGATGTCCCATGTGGTTCTAAGCAAAAAAGGAAGAAGAAGAAGAAGAAGGATGGAAAAGATGTTGGGGCAGATGGATCAGAAATGAGACAGGAAACACTCGTAGCAACAGAAGAAAACCCACCCGAGAAGAAGAGAAGAAAGAGAAACTACGGAGATCCAGCTAAGTGGAAAAAAAATATTAGAAAGATAAATCGAAACTCAGGAAAAGCTTATGAGAGTACTAGTGGTAATCCTGTTGCAAGTAAAATATTTGAACCGTTTGACTGTAAATGTAGAATGAAATGCGCTGAAAAAGTTAATATTGATGAAAGGAAAAAGTTTTTTGATCTCTTTTGGAATTCAGGGTCATTTGATACACAGACTGCTATTATTGGTAGGTCTGTTAAAGTTCGAAATGCTTTTGAAAAAAAGGGTTCTGATGATTCAAAGAGAGAATTCTCTCGTTACTATTATTTGCCATGTCAAAATATTGATGTCAGGATTTGTAAAAGTATGTTTATAAAAACACTTAAAATAGATAGCGCGAAGATTCATCGCTCACTGATGAAAGTTAGTCGTGGTGAGGTTGTAGACAAAAGAGGTAAACATACGCCTCATAACAAACTATCAGATGAACGAATTAACTCTGTTAAAAATCATATATCATCTTTTCCTGCCTACACTAGCCATTACAGTCGCAAAGATAATCCAAACAAAAAGTATTTAGGGGCTGAATTAAATTTAAGTCTAATGTATAGGTTATATGCCCAAAAAATGGAAGCTGATAATGTTAAAGATCAGACTGTGTCTCAGTCAATGTATGAAAAAATCTTTTACAAAGACTTCAATTTAGGTTTTAAGACACCTCATAAGGACACCTGTAAAGTGTGCGATTCATATAATGTCCAGAAGAAAGCGATTGAGAGTGAACTAGACTCTGCAGAAAAAAAATTGAAACTCAATCAAGTGTTGGCCAATACTGAGCTTCACCATAGAAAAGTAAATGCAGCAAGAGATGAAATGAAGCGGGACATGCAATTTGCTAAAAACGGCGAATGCACCGTTTTAACTTTTGATTTACAGAAGACATTCTCATTGCCAAAGGTTCCTACAGGAATAGCATATTATAAGAGGCAATTGTCCGTTTATAATTTAGGCGTTCATGACTGTGCCTCGTCAAAAGGAACAATGCACCTTTGGAATGAATGTCAAGGAGGAAGGGGACCAGATGAAATTGGATCCTGCCTTTTGAAATACATTTCTGACCATCCTACAAAAGAAAAGATTGTGTTGTGGTGCGACTCATGTGGTGGCCAGAATAGGAATTTCAAAATGGTATCCCTACTCATGCGACTAGTGCAAAACCCTTTAAACAACATTAAAGAAATTGAGCAAAAATTTCCCATACCAGGCCACAGTTTTTTGCCAAACGACACGGATTTTGGTCACATAGAAAAAAGCATGAGAAGACACGAATACATTTATGTCCCACAACAGCTTGCTGAAATAATAAAGGGATGTAGGTCAAAGAAGCAAGCATTTGAAGTCATTACTATAAAGGAAACAGATTTGATAACTACTGATCAAGTTTGCGCAGCTCTTACAAACAGAAAAGAGTGTGACGGAGAGAAAGTTGAATGGTTAAAGATCAGAAGTTTATGTGTAAGACAAAGTCATCCTTATGTCATGTATTATAAGTACACACACAATAGTGATGTTGAGTACCACTCAATCAGTCTCAGTAAACGGCTCCAAAAAAAGAAATCAAAAACCCTTGAAACCAAGAGGTCTGAACCCAGTAAGACTCAAGTTCCTCTTCACCATCTTCCTTTAGTCACAAAGAATCCTAACGGCAAACCTCTTTCTTCTGAAAAAAAGGCTGACTTAAAATCAATGTTAGAACTTGTGCCACCGATTCACCATGGATTTTATGAAGACTTGTTCCAGAAACAGGAAATAACTACCAGTGAAATCAACGATGAAGAATTGGTTGATAATCTATAAGTTTTATTAAATTTGACCTGTTTTTAATTTTGTAATACTGTGTTTGTTTGGTCTTCTCACTTTTTAAATAATAAAATCAGAATGAAAAATCAGTAATGAACTTATTATTCCTCCCTAATTTAGAAGTAAAATCCACCTTAGAACATTTTAGATACAATTCAGTAATTTTAAAGATGAAAGAAAAATATTTTAAGTAACTTATTTTACATATAAATATTGGTTCACTGAAGCACCCAGGGTGCAATGGTAAGTTTCATGAACCAGACTGAACCATGTCAGTACAAAAAAATTTTGAAAAAATATTTTCATCCCTTGCTGAGTTTTATATTAATTTTTTTCAGTAATTATGAAGATACAATTAGTGTAACTTTTCAGATTATCACAAAACAACAATATGTTTTTCAATTTCAAAGTGCTATTTAGCATCAAACATTGAAAATCTATTATTGTTCGTACTGAAAAATTAAAAATATGGAGTTGGTTCACTTTGGTATCAGACCATCCATATGATAAATTAAAACAAGTAAAATGGATTAAATTTACAGGACAATTACACATTTTTAAATTAAGAACAGTATTTCAAGACAAAGATAAACATATTTTTGGTATTATTCCACAAGCACATTACATGGTGATTTACGGGATTTGTAATTGTCTTCTAATGTAGAATGTAGTAAAAATTATGAAGAAGTGTTGAACTAAACATGGCTTAATAAAGTAAAATCAAAATTATAAAACATAGACAGAGCCAGTTTTAATATACCATACAATATTATTTATTGTATAACAGTTCTTGAATTATAAAAACTGCAATTCAACATCACCAAATTTTGAAGCTAAAATCTTTCAAATTCATAAAAATAGTACCAGTTCATTTCAACACATTACACTTTTCATTGTTAACTAATAAATAGGTGTATGTTAAATCCTATGAACCCAATTAAACTGAATTAATTTAAAAATTAAAGTTAATACAATAACAATACAAAACATGTGAACATTTTCCCTTCAGTCGAGCAAGAATAATGTCCTTGCTTAAGAAATCTAATGAACTATATTTTACTTACTACTTAGTAAGTAAAATAACTACTAAGTAAGTAGAAATTAGTTTTGGCATTATTTAAAATACCCACTTTTTACTGTGGATATAGTGGACAAACACATTAAGAAAAACGTAAAAATCAAAAACATATAAGTGGTAAAAACCTAACTAAAAAGAACAAAATTAAAATATTCAAGATTAGTTATATACATATTATAACTTCTTGAAGTGCGTAACAGTAATAGTGTGCATAACCCAAAATAAAACTGAATATTAAGTCAAATACAACAAAGCTATCATGTTGATCAACAATTGGTGGGATATTTTTCACAACTTAATTTTAAATCAACCCCAGTGCAAAAATCAGGGATCAACAGGAACTCTTAAACATATCACATAAAAAAAGTAAATTTTTGTTCTTTAAAAAACAGGATTGAAATAAGTTACTTATTCAATTTCAACTGAACTGTCATCACTACAGCCATCATAGCAACAGATAGATTTACACTTATGTTCCTTTTTCTCCGGATTTTCTTCGGCTTTGGAGCTGGAACACTCCATAGCCTCTCCGGTTCCATCCTGATTTTCTGTAAAATAATTTTTATACATTGGTAAGGTGATTTCTAGTGAACTACATGGAAAGAGCTATTTCAAACTGAGCTACCAAATGTTTTAAACTAAGGTTAGTTTACCTTCTTTGTCATCCTCCATTATGTCATCATCGACATCACTCTCGGTTTCACTTTCGGTTTCACTCTCGGTTTCACTTTCAGTTTCACTGTCACTGATGGACCTATCAATAATTTGGGATGTACCTTTCTCTTCCGTACTCTCGGCTTTGGAGCTGGAACACTCTGTATTCTCTTTGGTTCCATCTTGTTGGTCTGTAAATTTAGATTAGTTATGACACATTGAATATGGTGATTTCTAGTGAACTAAATGGAAAGAACTATTCAAATTGAGCTACTAAATGTTTTAAACTAAGCTTAGTATACCTTTCTTTACATCTTCATCTTCATCGTCTATGGTGATTACTTCATACACCCTGTCCTCTTTCCTTACTTCCTTTATGAAGACCACATCATCATCGTCACTTTTCTTGTCATTATTATTTTTTTCTTCACCACTAAAAGAACCAGTGTTAAACAATATAAATACAGTATACTCATTGTGGGGAAGGTTGGAAGAATTTAAGACTCCAAAAGACAAATAAGCTTTCCCACTTAAAAAAGTAATAAATCAAAACAATATAAAACATAACTTGTAGTATAATCATTACAGTAAAAGAAACTATTTGTTAGGAAATGACAGTCTAAAGTGAATAGAAAATAATGTTTTTCTTTTGTTTTTTTATTACAACTCCTGTGCAAACCCACACCAAAATAATTAGTTCGGTACTGCATGACACGATCTTTCTAATAATACAAGAAGTGTTTAGAAAGTAAGTACCATTTCATTCTACTGCCACTGTAGTGCTGCAATCAGTGTTCCACACATGCACACTAGTCATTCTTGTTCACTGGCTATCGACTCACGCCATTTTAGTTGTTCTACGTTGTTTTCAGTTTACTCTGAATGTTTAAGACAATAGCAACAATCCCGCCGATTGTGAGATTCATTCTGTAGTAAGATTTGAACGCAAGGAATGTGAAACCGACTAAAATTTATCATCAACTTTGAGATGATTACGGGGAAGACATGATGAGTGAAGGAATGGTAAGAAAGTGGCTTAGAATGGCGGTCGAACAAATGTGCATGATGAGAAACGGAGCTGTCGGCCTTTTTTTCGTCACCTATGATCTGGTAAGAGCAGTTGATAAAAAATCCAAGAGAACAGACGTTTCACTATGACAACGTTATCTGACGACTTCAAACAAATTTCAAACACTCTTTTGTATGAAATTGTTATTGACCACTTAGGTTATCGCAAGCTGTGTTCCTGATGGGTTTAAAAAATGCTCACTGATGTGGACAAAACCAAGAGACTTGGAAGTGCTTTGACTTTTCTCACATGGTACAGTGATAATGGTGAGGATTTTTTAAACAAAATTGCGACAGGTGATAAAACTTGGGTCCGTCATGTCACACTGGAATCCAAACAGCAGTCAATGGAGTGACGACACACGCAATCCCCGAAGAAACAAATATTCAAGACGACAATGTCTGCACAAAAAATCATGTGCACTGTTTTTTGCTGAATGATTTTCTCACCAGAGGTGACACCATTAATGCAGCAAGGTATTGCGAAACCTTAAGAAAACTAAGGCGGGCAATTCAAAACAAACGGAGAGGAATGCTCAGTTACGGAATTGTGTTGCTCATTACAATGCTCGGCTCGATACCGCTGGTGACACTCAAACATTGGTTCAACAATTTTGTTGGGAGCAGTTTGATCACCCGCCCTACAGCCCGGACTTGGCACCGTCTGACTACCACTTGTTCCTGCACATGAAGCGCATTATTGTCTTGCAGCTTTGAAAACGACGATGAAGTAAAAACTGCCATAGAGTCGTGGCTACATTAGTTAGCAGGAACCTTCTATGAAGAGGGTATAGACAAATTGATCACCTGCTACAAGTGTTTGAACATAAGGTTTGGGCTTTCATGTAGAAATAAAATTGTGTTGAGAAAAAAATTGTTTTGCTTGTTTTTTTTTAACTGTACTTACTTTCTGAACACGCCTTGTACCATGCATGGCCGTATTTGAAAAAAATTTTCGATCACTGTAAAATTTACTTTTTTGAAAATATAAAAATTCCCATAACCCAAAGATTTCAAATGTTAGGGGGGGGGGCTTTCCCTACTTTAAGTTAAAGAGTATACAAAACTGACCAACTTCAACATTTAAAGTTCTATTGTCTCTCTAAACATTTTGTTTGTCCTGGGGGAAAAGGACGGTTTGTCCCTGCACTTAGTCCTAAAAAGGACCTTTGCGCCTCCCTTACTTAAACTTGTGTCCTCAAAATCCAAGGCCTATCAGATTTGAGAGCTCCTGTTCTCTGATGTCCTTGGGGCTGAGGAGATAGGTTCCCAGGAATCTTTTACAATTAACAATGCTCCAATTAATGTTTCTTGTTCTCTTTTCCAAATCTTTTACAAGAGCTCTGCTGTTAAGAAAGCAGCCTGGCTCAAGCCCCACCATTATGGACTCAGCTCCCTTTTTGGCAAGGATGTCTGCTTTTTCATTTCCATGAATGCCCTCATGGCCCGGCACCCAACAGAGTGTTACTCTGTTATTCGTAGCCAGCTCTGCTAGAGCATTCTTACATTCCCAAACTGCTTTCGAGTCAAACGAACAGGTATCAAGTGCCTTTAGTGCAGCCTGGCTATCAGATAGTATGAAGTATTTTGCTCTTTTTGTCCTCATTTGTGTGAGTATTCTGGAGCATGAGTCTACTGCCATGACTTCCGCTTGGAAGACCGTGGCATGTATTTCCAGGGGCACTGCTATGTCAACTCCTGGTCCGTGTATTCCGAATCCTGCCCTAGAATCAGGGCGTAAACCATCTGTGTAAAACTTTAGGACCTTTTTATAATCCATTTCTCCCTACCATTGATAGGAACAGTATATAGTTTTTCGCAGGAGTATCTCTCTAAACATTAGCGAACTGTCACACATGAATTGTATTTATGGATACTGAGTGAGAGTTTACATTCTCTTTATAAGTAGTTAGGAAGAAAAAATATTAAAAAAGCTGTATTTAGTGCATTAATTTTGCACTTGGGCTCAAGACCAGCTTAAACACGATGATTTCTTTGTAAACTATGTTCTCTGTTATAATGCGATAAAGCAACCTTTCAAATTAGCGGGGAGGTGAGTAGATATAACACGAGATATTGGGCTGTGGACAGTCCACACTGGGTGAGAGGTAAGCTACCATAGATATTGGGCTCTGGACAGTCCACACTGGGTGAGAGGTAAGCTACCATAGATATTGGGCTGTGGACAGTCCACACTGGGTGAGAGGTAAGCTACCATAGATACTGGGCTGTGAACAGTCCACACTGGGTGAGAGGTAAGCTACCATAGATATTGGGCTGTGGACAGTCCACACTGGGTGAGAGGTAAGCTACCACAGATATTGGGCTGTGGACAGTCCACACTGGTTGAGAGGTAAGCTACCATAGATATTGGGCTGTGGACAGTCCACACTGGGTGAGAGGTAAGCTACCATAGATATTGGGCTGTGGACAGTCCACACTGGGTGAGAGGTAAGCTACCATAGATATTGGGCTCTGGACAGTCCACACTGGGTGAGAGGTAAGCTACCATAGATATTGGGCTGTGGACAGTCCACACTGGGTGAGAGGTAAGCTACCATAGATATTGGACTGTAACAACATGGTGTGGAATACTGACAAACAAAATTATCGGCCATCATTTTTCTAAAGGAAAACTTGCAGAAGATATGTACGACAATTTTTCGCAAAACATACTGCCCAGGTTGCTGAGAGATGTACCTCGAGAGGTAAAGGAGAGAATGTGGATTCTCCAATACGGCCTCCTCATTACACTAGAACTGTTCGGGAAATCCGGAACCGTCAGTTTCCAAACAGTGGATAGGAAGAAGTGGTCTTGTCTCTTGGCTCCATAGGTCACCAGATCTCAATTGTGTAAACTATTACATCTGGGGACGTCTGAAAGATTCCATATTCAAAAACCGACCAACAACTTGAGAGGAAATGCAGATGCAAATTGTAAATTCAATTGCTGGGCTCAATGGAGAAGAAGTGTTACGGCCTGTTCGTAGATTCAAACACAGGATTTAGCTATTCTAGGAAAACAACGGCACAGACTTGAAGCATTTGTAAGATATAAAAACATCTTTTATATTTTTTATTAACTTTATGTACATTGTCCTTCCAATAAATTTGCTGAATAAGTTTTGAAAGTATCCATAAAATCGAATTTGTAACCCACATTTGTAATAATAAGATATAAAAATGTAAATGCTAAGTTCAAATTGGTTAAAGTGATATTTATTAACGTAGTGAATACAGATTTTTTAAATATTTTATTTTATATTTTCACCTCTCAACTGCCCAACTACTTGTGAAGAGACAATGTAAACGACCACTCAGTACTCATAATATAATTCCTTTACCACATTCTTGTGATCGTTAGAGGTAGAAAAAAAGTTTAAATGCAGAAGTTTTCAGTTTTGTACGTTACAACGTTAAAATAATGTTATTATTTTCATTTTGGTTTGTTCAATTCATAGTTTTTGTGTCCATTTTACATTATTTCTGTGCTACGATTTCTAAAAACAAATTATTCACTCAATAGAACACAAAGGTTTTCTGTGGCACTCAAAAAAGCAATTAGTATAAAAAGCAATTATAGAAAAGCGACAGAGCAGAGCTGTTTACAATAGAGCATACAATCTAAATGTAAAACACAATACATTCTTATAACAATTTTAAAATAGACTATAAACAAACTTCTAGCACTGGTTACCAGAGGAAATTTACTGTATGGTTGTGTAAATATATATATATATATATATATATATATAATAAATATTTAAAGTTATGAAACCTGACGTTTGCAGTTGCATTTGTAAAGACTACTAAAATATTGAATCTTTAGTTTATTAATTAATTTTTCACAAAGTTTAAGATACTTCTATAATTTTGTCATACTTTAAATTGTGTGCTGGTTCCTTGAGGTTTTAATTAGTTAAGTTCAACTGTAAAACTATCACATAATGTGTGATAAAGCATTTTAACTATGTCTATAGTTTTATTGCAAATTTAAACTTAAGAACTGAGAATGCTGAATCTTGTATATTGCTTAAATTTGTTACTGTTATAAATAATTGTCTAACAAAAAGTGTAAACAATATTCATAGAAAACAGTTTCATTTTGTATGTAAAGAAAATGTCCAATTTCCCCAAGCTTGCATAAGGAAAAACCCATTAAAAACCAATAATCATTAAATTGTAAGACTAAATAATCGAAAAATTGTAGACTGCTGATTTTAGCACCACAGACCAAACTCCCACCAACTATTATATCCAAATTGATAGAATATTAAAAACAGGCATTTCACGTAAAACCAATTTTGCTCTTGTACTTTAATTCTATATTTTTAATAAAGAGTAGTATGTATAGCTTAACTTTCAGTTTGTCATTTTAAAATTAAAATTTAGTTCAAATCCTGATTGAAAATAGCAGTAAATACTGACATAATGTAATAAGAAATTATCAGAAGAACAACATGTGGATATAAAATATGTACCGTGTATGAGTAGTGTACTTTTTGATTTCCTTTGTATGAATATTACATTTTCAACAAATTAATTATACAAAGAGTCAAAGACTCTCTAATTAAACATTGATCATACATAATGAAATAGGTTTCATCCATAAATACCAAAATTAAAATATATAAAACTAGAAAATATAGGTACTGTATTAGGGACAGAATATGAAACATTGAATATTGTTCAGTTGTAACAAATCTAGGATGGGCTACTGTAATACAGGTGTTTTAGACCCCTCGGCTGCAATCTCCCGTGGTTGCTAAGTTTGACACAAAGCGACGCAATAAATTGTACCCTAATAAATCTCATGAGGTGAAAGTCGTGAAAATGTTTTTGTTGCGTTTAAAATACAAAGGTGTACCAAATATGTTAATCAAGTCATTTTTGGAACTTTTTTACTACGGCACGTTTGCACTTAAATTTGTGATTTTTTGTATTTGAAAGAGCACAAGACAAGCTTTCAAATGTTATTTCGTATAACCATTTTGCAAGTTTTTCTACAGCATCAAAATTTTCAAATTCGGAAAACATTACAGCTGTGTGCGAAATATATTTTAAACTAGATGTTACTTGCGGCTTTGCACGTTTTATTAAGCTATGCCCGTGTATGAGCACTTTTGGTTCAAGTGAATTATATTTCCAACGCTGATGTAGAGTTTGCCTTGTTGCCACATTCAACAGAATCTGTGTATGTTTATAGCTATTGTACACTACATGTACATTATTACACAGTGGTATAACACTAAAGCCTGGTGGATCATTTGACCATATTTCCACCGATCATTAATTGCCGGTTGGTCTGAAACACCCTGAACATGTAGTCTATTTTGAAAAATTGTATACAATTTCACTACACTGCAGAGCTAAAACTATCGATCACAATGACTTTCTTGTCCCTGTTTCGTGTTTGTAATTATATCTAAGCGATATGCTATAAGAAACAGGTTCCAAATGTACAAAAAAAAATTACCTGCTTTTTTTAGTTAATACTGAAGGTACATTCTTCATATAAAACCTAATCGGATCTGTCCATACTTCATTCCTGATAGCCTGCACATAAGAACCTGCTTAAGACAGTACCCTGCATACTTATATAAGTTAATAATCATGGCAAAAATTAGAGAGATCAGGGGATCAGCCACCACCTCACTAACAACCTGCACATAAGAACCTGCTTAAGACAGTACACTGCATACTTATATAAGTTAATAATCATGGCAAAAATTAGAGAGATCAGGGGATCAGCCACCACCTCACTAACAACCTGCACATAAGAACCTGCTTAAGTCAGTGTACTGCATACTTATATAAGTTAATAATAATGGCAAAAATTAGAGAGATCAGGGGATCAGCCACCACCTCACTAACAACCTGCACATAAGAACCTGCTTAAGTCAGTGTACTGCATACTTATATAAGTTAATAATAATGGCAAAAATTAGAGAGATCAGGGGATCAGCCACCACCTCACTAACAACCTGCACATAAGAACCTGCTTAAGTAAGTGTACTGCATACTTACATAAATTAATAATAATGGCAGCAATTAGAGAGATCAAGGGATCAGCCACCACCTCACTAACAACCTGCACATAAGAACCTGCTTAAGACAGTACACTGCATACTTACATAAGTTAATAATAATGCCAGCAATTAGAGAGATCAAGGGATCAGCCACCACCTCACTAACAACCTGCACATAAGAACCTGCTTAAGACAGTATACTGCATACTTACATAAGTTAATAATAATGGCAGCAATTAGATCAGGAGATTGGCCACCTCCCCACTAATAAACCGCACTCACCCGATAACCTGCACAAAAAATCCTGCATACTTTTATAAATTAACAACAATGGCAGCAACAGAGAGATCATGGGATCAGCCACCACCTCACTAATAACTTGCACTGAATCCTGATTACTTACATAAACTAATCAGCATGAACACATAGTGTGTGTCAACAGTTTGACACAGCATAAACTGTATACTTATATCAGTTAATAACAAATTTTTGTTCTAAT
This sequence comes from Homalodisca vitripennis, assembly GCF_021130785.1. NCBI lineage: Eukaryota > Metazoa > Arthropoda > Insecta > Hemiptera > Cicadellidae > Homalodisca > Homalodisca vitripennis. Next base: position 150,627,890 of record NC_060215.1, read on the forward strand.
TTAAAGTCTTTAAATGTTAAAGGAAAATTATTAATATACGTTTCTTCATCTTCTAGTTTCTTATTTTCCTTTACTATTCTGACTTTGTGAATTTTTACACATTTACCTTCCTATCTTGTCTATCACTACATAGTTTAATTCATAGTACAGGTGTTTATGAAATTCTCTTAACTCAGCATTAGCATCCTTGTTGTCGAATACACGTGACAGATAATCAGTAACTGCATTGCTGCTGGATTTCACATATTTAATATTAAGTTATAGGCTAAGAATACTGGCAAAACTGATAGCTGAATGGCTTAATTGTCAGGCTCTTGAACTGGATACCTGGTTTAAATACAACCAGTGACACTTACATCTAATTTATTTAAACTATTTTGACATTCTTTAGTCCACTCAAATTTACGGCCCCTTTTACGTAGATCATTTAAACATGCCACTGTTTCAGCATAGTCTGGGGTAAACTTAGAGAAATAACTTGCGACTTTTTTTTATTTAGTTAAAGTTGCGGTGAACTGTAAATTTTTATTATAACGTTATGGAATTAAATTCTATGATTGTTGAGATATTTAAGTTTATTTTTTATGTATTAATTGTTATTGTTATGTTAGTTACATTGTTAATTTATTGTTATTCCTTCTCGTAAATTATTATTATATATGTATGTTTTGTTGTTATCAAATTATATTGCTTATCAAATACAGGGAGGTGGTGGTACAACAAAGACTGCATATATAGCCATATAAAATACAGTGTATGAAAATTAAATTAAAATAACCCTGCACGTGCGAGTACACATGGGGAATGATAAAATGTTAAAAAATTTTTGTTGAATAAAGTTTTTTGAATTGACAACCGCTGGATCACCTCTCTTAAATGTTTTATACGGTTCAATGTTTCACTATATATAATAATGTCATCCACATAGATCATAACGCATTTGTACTTAGGCCTTCTAGAAGCTTGTTTAAAAATGAACTTAGCCCTTCAGACCCTAAATGCAATCCATCTGGACCCATTTTGAATTAGAAACCGGCAAATTGTGTTACAAAACCAGTTACCTGCTACTCTTGTTTATCTTTATTTGATTAAATAAATTGCAAAAATCTAGGACAGTGAACTCCCTCTCAAGTAGTAGTAGATTTCTTGCACATCTCCTATTGGATATTCAACTCGTTTCAGTTTACTACTTAATTTAGAGAAATTTACCACCATTCTTGACTTATTGGTTCCTACCATTAGTTAAGCACCGAACGGCCAATTTAGGAAATGAATTTCCAAGGCCAATACTCAACATGAATTTAAAGTTATTGGTTTTCACTTAGATATGGTATGATTTCAGCAAGATAAATTTGAATTTTAGATGAAACAAAAAAGACTATGCTTCATATACATGTTATATACAAACATGAACATGATAAATTACCATTTTTTAACCATGTTCTACATTAAAATGGGAGACGATTATTACATACATGCCTAAAATAATAATGAAAATTAAATTGTAAGTTTCAAAAAGTAGTAGGTGGCTTTGTAAAATGACTTAAGGTGTGGTTACCATAACATAATGTACTTTTACAAAATAAAATCATAGAGCATTCTAATGGTCTTGTTACTAAACCAATGATACTATAAACTTACGTTGCCAATTCTATCTTCATTAAGAGTACTGCGATCTAAGAACCACGTAAAAAATGTTTGACGGGAAAGTTCATACTTATGCCACCTTGTTGGAGGGTCTTTTTTTACAGTGTAATTCTTCTTTACAAGTCGTACAAGGTGATATCCATCTTTCCAGTTGATGTAGCTGGGCAAAATTCTGAGATCTGAAACAAAAGAAAACAATCAGGTTCAACTTACTTAGTGACCAAAACCTTTTCCAAAACTCAGACATAGATCAAGACTTAAATATTGGTCCGACTCCAGACAAAAGTGGTCTACTAAGAGGCGTAAAGAACTAACGATATAAAACTAGTAAGTATAATACAATAAATGACTACTAATCTACACTCAAAAGGCAAAAAACCAATGTTCCTCCACTAGCTTCTGGACGCAAATCTTCAGCACGCCAAAGCTTGTTTCAAGAGGTGCTGGAGATTTGCCAGAAGTTCTTTGGCTCTGACTCATTTTAAAAACCATGAACCTAGAGCGGATATGTCAAGAGATTCCCCCTAGTTTAGATAAATCACAAAGAAAATAATTTCCAAACCACTAGGACTTGTCCATTTCAGATCTTGTGTGGAGAGATCTGGCCTATGGCTGCAGAAGCTAGAGGAAAGGCTGGGTATGATAAAAGCCTCTGCCTATTTTTCGGGCGTTAATGATGTCTGAATGCCTTCTGTCGAGACCAACAATCTCATCCAGTATAAGGCAACAGGGAGACCTTATACTACCAGATGCAATGCTAACACCTAACATCATATGTGAAGGAGCAAAAACATCAATTGAAGAAGTGAGAGTACTCTAGAAATACATTACTGGTAATAATAGTGTGTACACAATAATAATAATAACACAATAATAGGGGTAACACAAGCTATAATAAGAAGAAAAGTGCCAATTAAAAACAAATGTTATTCAGAACTCTTAGTTGGGGGTTACTAGGACTCTGGAGACCGGCCATCAGATTGTTCTCCAATGTTGACTGGACATTGCCCACTAAACTACTACCAACATAAGATGGGTTTTAATTGGACATACGGCCCTTCTGTAGTGAGTCTAAGGAGACTACCACACACATCATCCATGAATGCGAAGTAAATGCCCTGGCTGGATAGAAACTTTTAGAGACTGGAAGTGTAAACTCTGTCGTGATGTCTCAACTACCAGTATTGGGTACCACGAAATACTCCAGGAGTTTAAATCTCAGTTGTGTGACGGAATGAAAACTACAAGAAACGACATAAACGGATTGGCTGAAGTTGTGAAGTTTATGTCTAACAAGATGGATTTTAATACGGATTGGCTGAAGTTGTGAAGTTTATGTCTAACAATATGGATTTCAATTTTTATGTCCTCAGATTGTTTTATATTCGGAGCAGAAATAGAGAAAATATAATGACGAATCATTTTTACAGTACGAGAAGCTCTAAAAGTAAATATTTGAAACTACCAAAAGTAAATAAATTGATTTTCCTTCATTCCTTTAAATACTTGGGTCAAAAATTGTTTAATCAACTTCCGCTTCACATAAAGAATTCAACAAATGAAAAATATGTTCCAGTAAAGGAATCACTGGGCTTTATTGTCTACAGTATATCTCACAAGGGCTATAACGTTACTTATTTAAGTAAATATTTTTTTTTAGGTTTACTCTTTAAATTTTTTTTCACAATTATGTTTTATGTACGGTACTTTAAATTATGTATTATATTTTTTAATCAGAATATTTACCATCAGATGTTACAGCAGACTTTCAAATAATACTAGGCTGCAATAATTCTTATTTATAATTTATATATTTTTTTATAACACTGGTCACACAACTTGTTAAGGGGAGTCGGTTGACTATATAGCGCACATGTTAAATTAGATAAGTTTAGGAACATGTTTCTCAATAACCAATAAACATATCAAGATAAGGTTTGTTTTATTTGAATCTGCTATTTCTTACCTACATTTACAGCACAGCAAATTTCCATAGCATAAATTTAAATATTAAAAATTTTTTTTTTATAAAAGTCAATTTTTATCAATTTTTTTTGCAAATAATTTTTTTTTAATTATTATTAGACTACATACAACAATTTGCTGTGCTATAAACATTGCCCTAATTACGGGGAACAAAATTAAAAAATAATCATCAAAATATAATGAGTGGTTCTAGAGAAACGTGTTCCTAAATAAAGAAAAACAAGAATTTTCAGAAAACTCTTTTAAAGATTGCATATACATTAATCAGAAACATAACAACATTTAATGCATTCCAGGACCATAACTAGGGTTGTCAGGACCCTCCTCTTGTTCATGTAAGTCTTCTAAATGCCTTTTAGCTGCAGTTACTTTCTGGCGACACTTTTTCTCGATCTATTCCACAGCTTTCTGCGCTTTGTTGATTCGAGTGACATCAAATTTTTTTCATTGTTTCACAACAATAGCATGCAGGTGTGATCCCTAGTTTGCTCAACACTTCACATTTTATTATGTTCCCTTTGTTGAAACTTGCCACAGCATCAAATACACCTAGTTCTAATGTTCCCTTCATCACGAAGGTTGATTTTGGAACTCACGAACAAATTATATTGTTCAGTGATTCACTGGGGTTTTGAGTACCACCGTGCAAACATATTGTTAACAATGATGGATCTGATAAATCTCTAAATATTTGTTTCGCCTCTTTCATGACAGCAGGAGCAATGTGATTGTGATTGTTGTGATCATAAGTTTCATCATTTATTTTAGCTAGTTGATACTTACACCATGTATCTTGGCTAGTACTTATATCAGGCTAGTACTTGGTTCTGGTTCTTGATATTCACTAGGCACAATTACTTTTTTACCACCTGGATTTCTTGTCCCTGTAAAGCACTTTGCTTTGTTTTTGAAGGTTTTATGTGCTCTAGACATTTTCACAAACAATAAACTACACAGTATAACTAAATATTATAACTTAGACTGAATGAAAGCAAGCAAGAAACACAATGTATGTGAAAATAATAAACAACAACAATTAGGGTTATGTCAAATCTCAACTGACTGTAAACAGATGGGTTGACAACCTTGTATGTTCAAAGCAGCATAAAGCAGGTTGGCCAACATAAGCCTAATAATAAATAGGATTATGTATGACAATGATGCAGAGTACATGAATTTTACGAGCCAAAATATGCTGCAGCCATTTACATAATATTATATATGGGTGTGATATTGTTGGCCGATTTGAATAAAAAATTACACCAAATTAAACAGGAGAGTCTAAAGATTAATAAAAGCAAATAAAACTTTTTTTAGATTTTTTGTCAACCGACTCCCCTTAATGTAGCCAGTTTAATTTCTCACACATATATATGTATGTTTTGCCATGTTTTTTATTAAGAGAAATCAAATTCATTTATTATTTTTAACCCGTATTTTAGGCGTGTGGAGAAAAAACAGTAGAGTTTTGATGATTTCAGTCAAAAATACTTTCTTTCCAAACATACCTATAATTGATGACATTGTCCTCCGAGCCACTGGATGTTTGTTGAACGGGAACAGTTAATACAGACGGAAGTAAAATGTAAAAGGATAATAGATGACAGTGGTACAGAAACATTGTCACTGTCATGCATACACATTACTAGTTTTGTTTCTGTGTATCTTCAAATAAATTTCTTTTCTGACCTCAACCAGTGTGTCTGTGTGTGCGTGTTTATATATATATATATATATATTATATATATATATATATATATAAAAAATACAAAACATGTACAAGATGTGTATTAGAACATAGTTTTGACTCTGTCTCTATTGATGCTTTCTGTAAAATGCAATCATTATCATCATTATTAAAAATGTAGAAAAAATTATATTAAATAAATCTAATTTGTAAACCTAGAAAGAATACACTAGACATTACTCACAGTCATCACGACGGTATTCTCTACTGAGAACCTGATTCGTGAAGTACGGGTTTGTTTTGAAGACAAAATTGAATCTGTAACAATGTAAGAGATGAAGAATATAAATTAATTACTAAAGCTTTGAAATTATATAAATGGGCTTAGCTATTGAGAAAGTTTTCTATTTTAACATAATTATACAAAATAGCCGCGATGACACTTTTTTCTTAGTGCCAAAGTCGTATCTCACGGCAGGATCAATTATGTGCCATGATGTGCTCTATATAAAAAAAAATAATTTGGGAAAAATTCTAAAATATTGAACCTAATATATATAGATGCATTTTAAAAAATACTGATTTTTTTAGGTGAAATATTCCTTCAATATGATTTTGTGCTCTGAAGGGTATGATATGTTGGACCTGTGTTATTGTAGTGGTACACACAAAAATTCACAGTTTGATTATTTAACCCTTTGAGTGCCACAGCGTCGCTAATTTTGACGGTACTAAAAGTGCCAGCTTCGCCAATTTTGACGTTTCGTATTTCGATAATATTTTATATAGTACAAGATTATGGCCAAATAACCAGACAGCTGTATTCAATAGGTTCCAAACTACCAATAAATACAAGTTTTATGTTGTTTCTCTACTATTTTTTCACTGAAACTTATGTTGCTTGGGTATTTATCAAGAAGCCACTATTTTTGGACGAGTTTCCCAAAACAAATTACAGTATTTAAAAACAACTGACTTTATTTAACCTATTTTGGAATTTACAAGTTATTACGACAATCAATGAAATAAAAAAACTATAAGAACAAGTTTCATTATTCAAAAATGTCAAGTCATTCGTGTGTCTATTTGGAGACAATTTGGAGATAGGAAGTACAACTCATTGAGTATTTTTCGTAATGTATAATGACATGGTGGGAAACTGGTGTGATAAGGTTGGCCTCACTGTCAACCCCACCAAGGCTGCCGTGGTTGCCTTTACCAGGAGGCGACAGATGGAGGGCATTGGTCCCTTTCTATTTAAAGGCTCACCCGTTGAGCTGAAGCCTGAGGTCAAGTACCTGGGTGTGATCCTAGATAGGGTTCTAAACTGGGGACCTCATCTAGAAAGGGTCATTGCCAGGGGTAAGTGGTCTCTAATGCAATGCAGACGTGTGATAGGTGGGCCCTGGGGACTGAAGCCGAGGCTCTTGTACTGGCTTTATGTTTCCGTGGTCAGACCTGCACTAATGTACGGAGCTGTCGTATGGTGGCCAAAAACGGAAGCCAAGACGGTGGTAGCACGTCTGGCGAGCATCCAAAGGATGGCCTGCCTCGCTATCACAGGGGCTTTTCCTAGTGCGCCAGGCGCGGCTCTGGACTGTTGTCTTAATCTCGCCCCCCTGGACATTGTCATTCGAGCTATGGCCAGGAAGAGTGCCTACTGTCTTCAGCAGACGGGACTCTGGTCAGGCTGCAGCGGTGGGCACTCTATAATTGGCACTCTGATACAGTAGGATGTTTTTCACATGATCTCTGATCAGATGCCACAAAAGTTTTCCTTTGACAAACCCTTTAGGATTATTTTACCCTCAAGGGATGATTGGTCAGAGGGGAAGAAACCTCTTCCACCAGCGGAGCTCGAATGGTACACAAACGGCTCCAAAACAAAAAGCGGCACAGGCGCTGGAATTCTGGGAGTGAGACCATGTAGGGAGCTTGTGGTTCCTATGGGTCCGTATCTGACAGTCTTTCAAGCGGAGGTCGCAGCCATTATGGAATGTGCTCGTGAGAATCTTCGTCTGCGATATAGGGGCAAGACGATTAACATTTTCACGGACAGTCAGGCAGCGCTGATGGCGCTGGATTCTTGCGCAATCAAATCCAAACTGGTTTGGGATTGCTATCAGACCGTTTCCTCCCTTGCCAGAATCAACAATGTAACCGTTTGTTGGGTTCCTGGTCATGAGGGGATTCCTGGGAACGAAAGAGCTGATGCCCTGGCCAACCAGGGCTCAGCAACAATTATGACGGGCCCTCAACCCTTCTGCGGTGTTCCAAAGTGTGAATCCTCTAGGGTTGTCTCGAAATGGATTCGCGCGGAGCATGGGAGAAGGTGGAGGTTGCATCCGGGTTTGAGAGTGAGTAGAATGGTATTACAGTCACCTTCCTCCAAGGTGGCTTCGGACCTTCTCTCATTAAACAGATCAATGTCTTCTAAGGTCATTGGTCTCATTACGGGACATGGTCACCTGAAGAAGCATCTACACAGAGTTGGCATCCTTCAGGAGGATCCGCTCTGTGGAAGGTGCAATGAGCAGGAGGAGACTGCTGAGCACCTGCTCTTTGATTGTCCTGCAATAGCAAGAGAGCGGTATGCCATCTTTGGTAGCTTGAACAGGGGTGGTGAGTTTTCCCAGGAGGACCTGATAGGTTGTTTTCGGCGGTTTGTTAAACTGCTGAAGTTGTAGACTGGTAGGCCTCATGGTGTTTCCGGGGTGCGCAAAAGGCCCTTGAGGCTTAAGTGCATGGCAGTAGGCCGCCCCAAGGGAGAAAAAAAAAAAATGTATAATGAAGTTTATTTTGATCTCTGATAAGGAAAGCTCGTCCAAAAATAGTGGGCTGTGATAATACAGAAGTACCTGTGCGATGATTCTGTCTTCCAGTCACGCGACGTAGCAGACGAGTACCGTGTTGCATAACGACCTTTCTTGTTGTTTATGATAACCAAGCATTTGAGTAAATACACAATAAAATAGTAACTTATACAGTACTTTACTGTATTTTTTTACAAAAGTAATGTAGTGATTTGAGTTGTGTCCAAGCGAAAAACGTGAATTTTCAGTGTAAATATTATTAGGGTTATTATGTAGTAAATGTAAACTTTTATGTAAATATGTTAACAAGTATTTGTTTCTACATTTATTAATCATATTTATTTGTGTTATATTGATATTTTATTAGATTTATTGGGAAAACTACATCTTTACTAATTAATTTCTAAACTCTGACAGATGAAGTACAGTTTATAAAATGTTGGTACCCGGGGCAGCATTTTGTTAATACATATAATGCCATGTTTTTAAAATTCTATAATAAATATTACAAATGGGTTTTATTTAGAATTATATGGCCTTTATCATGGTATAAAGAAAAAAAATCTTTAAAATACTGTATAAATTAGGTTGAAACTTAACTTTGTATACAAAAGTAAAAAAACTTTTTTTATAAATACTGAAATTTGTATATATCAAATTTTATTTGCAACGATATGTATCATATTCTGCATTTAATAAGAAAAAAAAACAACAAAATGATGAAAGTCTGTTTGGTAGTTATTTTACAACAGATTTTTTTTCCCAAAAGCTTACAAATATGGAAAAACAGCGTGGCACTCTATGCATATGCTTTTGGAAAATACCCGTGGCACTCAAAGGGTTAATAAGCTATCGACATCCTTTTTTTGTAATTTTTCTTTGAAAACTCTGCCTAATTAACATGAAATAACAAAGTTACCATAAAATTAAATTTAGGAATATCAAAAATAGACTTACATCAAAAAATTTCAGAATTTATTTAAATTTAATTTTTAACCTAATTATCATTACCAAAAAAATCATATCCTTTTCTTTGTCCATATCACTGGAAAGGGTTTTCAATCGTCTATAAATCTTGAAAAATGTATAGCGTTATCTTCAATAATGAGTGAGTTATACAACATTTACAAAACTAATGTCACATTGTTTCCGGTAGCGATTTCAACAAAAAATGTTTAATGTGAGTCGTAGATTGATTTTTGTTAAAAGTCAATTGATCGGAAGTGACAAAACTATGACAATTTATTTTGATAAGAATGGTTCTTCACAAACAATTTAATATAACATCAGTTTAAAAATATGAAGTTTTCGCTTTTTTCCCCGAAAGTCGGGTAAAATTGGACGTCGCCACTTTTTGGCCAACTTTTGACGTCCGGTAAAATCGGACGTTGGCATTCAAAGGGTTAAGTAACCAATAAAAGTTCTTCCCTAAAAATGTTGTTCATGTTTTGTCAACATAAATTAGTACTTCGACTCGTACAAATATCAACCCAATAATGATTAAAATACACTTTTTATCAATAATTAATATTATTGTTCAGAGGTGGCCTAAAGTGATAACATTGTCCCCAAAGTGTTACAAACCAGCAAGCAGCTGCAATCTCCCATGGCACTTCTCTAGTGAATGTTTAATTGAACTAAAATAAGATAAAAATTACCTGTATCCATTGCCGGTTTCGGGCTCATCGATGTAAAAATCAGTCATGTAATTCAAGCAGTCTTTTTCCTCCTCTGCAATGATATTAGCTACAGCTTCATGGTTCATTAGCTGAATAGACTTTAAGGAGAATATTATTTTTCAATTAAAAATAAATCAATTCAATTCATCCATTTTTCCTGTGCTGGCAAGCCTATTTTTTATTTTGGTCGATTTGGAAAGGTTTTTATAACCACTCTCACGTATGTTGTTTTCACTCAAAAATATATACTTTTTGTATATGGGTTTTTCAGTATGAACTGTAGATATACTATATTTTTAAAATTATTGTCTTGCATAGAAAAATCTAGTTATTGTTAGGAAATTTTGTTGAAAAATCTTAAAGTTTAGTTCCAACAAAATGTTTTTATTGGATAAACCAAGATAGCCAATATATCTGTAATATATCTGAAAGTAAGACATTTTAAAACATTTAAGAAAAAATTAAATAAAAATAACAGTATACTACAAGTTATAAAGTAGCTTTATGGATATTACCTCATAATTAATAATAGTATAAATATTACAATTGTATGTTTTAATGGATGAGAAACATTTACTGCACTTAATAATAACATTTTTTAATTACAGAACTGGAAAATGTATAACATTTACTTACAGAGACTCTGTAAAACATGTAATTAATCTTTAGCAAAAATTGGTATTGGTAAAGAGTTTTTGACACTTATTGGAAATCTTTACTAAAACCTGATAGATAGCTGAAAAATTTAAATAACACACGGAAAATCCTGAATATTGTTCTACTCGTACTTGAGTAAGTCTGCAGCAAGAACAGCAGCACAAATAAGCCTGCACATACTGCTAAAGGAATACAAATAAGTAATTTCTTAGACCCTTCACACAATACTCGATTCTTGACAAAACTTTAGATATTCATAAGGATAGAAACACAACAAGAAAGGTCCGAGAAGGAGTATGTTTAGCACTCAACCCAGAATTTGAAGACAAGTAACACAGAAAAAGTGCATTTGGTAAGTACTCTTTATTAAACAAAGTAAATATATAGTTTATCTATATATAAATCTTTACCATTAATATTCATCAAAAGAAGAAACTGACATACAAAAGTAGTTAAAAAAAACTTTTGATCGTCACTTCTTAGGTCTTCAAATAATACATAGATGGTCCCGACCTCCTCATGTCTCTGATTAATTCAGATGATTGCGCCTTATTCTTTTCCGCCGACAATACAGTAGCCATAATGCAATGATTTCTTCTTTTTTTCGGAGGGAAAAGGACGGTTTTTCTCCGCGCTTAGCCAGAGTACCATGCAATGACTTGCTCACGATCCATACGATCAAAACCGCAGCTTCAGAAGAACTAAAGTGCTGTTTTCGATTGTCTTTTTCCCGTCCGGGCGGAATCGTGCAGTGTGAAAATTAACAGCTTTTTCCCGTCCGGGCGGAATCGTGCAGTGTGAAAACTAACAGACCATAATTTAAAACCGTCCGGTTTTTCCCCCAGAGAACAGAATTGTGTAATAAGCAAAGGGCCTTACTCTTGAAAACTATAACAAATACTCGCACAAGTAATCAAGTAAATGCCTCACTTACACTAAAAACCAACCAACTAAGACATAGTCAATGGCCAGGATAGAAACATCTGATTTTAGAAGAATAATTTTTAATATGGAAAAATAACTTTTAACGTGTAAACTAAAAAATCCACAGATCACGACATTAACAATTAAGCTTTATTATAATTGGCCAACATCATTCATTGTGTTATACCTAACTGTTTTTGATAGCACAACTCATTAAAGACACATGTACGAAATTTATTTGAATTATTAATTTAATATATGGTAAAATCAAACACAACACTTAATTTGATTCTAATCAATGTCTAGTAGAAGGATTAATGCCATCATCTGTGCTATATATCTTAATATTGTCAATCTAGATGAAAGCATGGTGACTTGATGATTAAAAAAGAACAAATGATAAATTGTGCAAAATAAGTACAGTCATATATCCTAATAGGCCTTCTAAGATCACCTTCACATTTTTCAAGGACTCACAATAGTTATGATACAAAAACAGTTGCATAAAAAAACTACATCTGCCTTGTTATGTTACTTTGAAATTTTGTTTTATATCTAACTTGCACAATATTTATTCACTTCTTCTATTTGACATATTATAAAGCTTAAAGTTCAAAAACAATATTACTGAAGGGCAATGCCATTTTTATTTGATTTTGATGCCTTAAATCTGCATTAAGCTTGATCAGAAATCTATCCACATGATCATCAAAGCGAAATTGCATGGCAACAAGTTTCACCGTTTGTGTGAAAGGAAATTACACTGCATTGAGTAAATTGTACAAACATATCCGTTTATAGAATAGAGAAAAAAATATACGTAAGAAAGAAAAACAAAACAAAGTAGTCTTTTATCCCCTCAATTTCAAACCTATATTCTGCTCTGGTTGGGTTTTTGTTCCAAATGTCCTCATGTACTAATTTAAAGAATCATGTAATTTTTTAAACTACCATTAAGGCATTGTATAATTATACAAATTCTCATAACGTTATATATTGCAGGAATTTTTGGGGAAGTGTAGAGAGGGGTGCTTTGTTACTATACTATAGGCCACTCTGTCCCTATCTACAAAGCGATATAGGAAGGTAAATACATATGTACATATATGTATTACAAATAAAAAATTTACAGTTGAAAATAATAAATTCAAGTGTCAATGACATTCATGTTTCCAACGCAGTAACTGAACGAGTAACGAACGATATGGAGGGCGGCAGCAGTTGATGGAAGTGGCAGAACAGTCTCTCTCTCCTCTGTGATAACCTAACCAAAGGGCTAGTTGGTGCAAAGCTAATAAAAAAAGATGTCAGAATTATCTCATACATAAAATAGGATGATGCAATCTTTGTTTATACCGGGAAAACAAAAGAAGTACAGTAGAGTCCCGTTAATCCGACCTAATTGGGACCGAGCCCTATTCGGATTAGCCAGAATTACAGAAAAATACGGTTTTAAACTTGAGAATGGGTCTATTTTGTTATAGAATTATCAACATTGTTTATTAAAACATGTTTTCTGACTGTTGCATTGTATTTCTTGACAAATAAACGGGTTTGCGAATACTAAGCACATTTACCGTATTTAGTGTGAGAGTTCTATTGTTAAGCAATGTGAGCGTACTGGATATTGTACGGGTCCACGCGTCATCCAATAGACTCTCTTTAATGCGACAGAAGACAATAACTGAATTTATGTCTTTTAACAATTAATATTGTACTCAATAATAATATCAGTACTGTACGTCCAATTTTTGTTTGATTTCACTTCTTAATACAGTAATTTGACTCATACTTAACCTATAAGTTTCAATTTGGTACTGTATTTAACTTCATTATTTATGTACTGTACCGTACACAATTTGTTTTAATAAAATACTGTATGTCTATTTAATTAAAGTTTTCTTTGTTTATGTACGAAATGATGCACCCATTTTCATTTTTTATGTAATTAGTTCCTATAACTGTTCATTATCGTTATAAATAATTCCTCCTGGACCTGTTCGGATTAACCGACGTTCGGATTACACGTGTTCGGATTAGCGGGACTCCACTGTATATATATGTCATCAGCAGTTGCGCAATTCTTGACCACAGACGTAGATATACGCCTATAGCACTTAACCCTCCAACTGATGACCGACGGCACAGACGTTCATCAATTCTACTTGTGAACTGATAAAGACGGCCATCGGTCAACTTTCCTTTATTATTAAGCGAAAACTGTTTAAGTTATAAAGACATAACTTACACCAGTCGAATCCTCTACTCATAAACATCAATTCATTTCATATAATTTATATTCATAATATTACTCATCATCTAATATCGATCCAAATGCCGTACGTCATATATGCTGATGGACAATGCTGCTGGTGACACACTGCACGGCCTTGACGATCTTTGTTGCTAGGTAATTATGTAGGCTTATAGTTTATAATTTATTGTTATGTTGTGAAATGGGTGACCCTTGTTGTACAAATGATATACATGAACTATTGGATGATAAAAATATTAGTTCTGATCATAAAAGTAACATATCCGCAAATTAAGTTCATGATGATTTTTTTTTGTCAAATTTGTTGTCAGGCAGTCTGGATGATTATAAACCGGTGGAATGTGAGTTGGGTTGTGAAGAGATTGATAATGACAGTAACAACAATTCATCATTATCTGATATTCCTCTTGCCCAAAGAATTCATCAAACACCAATATGAATGCGTAGGCATACTGCCAAAAAATAGTACATAATTTACATTTTTATTAAAAAACTTTTTTGTATTGTAAATATGTTATAATCCTTTTGTTCACTACAAAACTGTGTATATTTTGTACATTTACAGTATCTTACTATCTCAAGTCATGTGAAAGTTATATGGAGTAAAACTTAGAAAACAAAAAGCTAGCCATGTTCAGTCTTTATCGTTGGTGTAAAATAAATTATGCCACTGATAAAATTGCACAAATATCGCATCGATTTCTCGGATTAAGAAAACAAATATATGAGAGTTCCAAGAAGCAAAGATTCAATTTTTTCATTTTCACATAAAATGACATCGCACCATATGGACAAAGTGATCATTACATTCTTCTCACCACAAGTCAAATCGCCTCATTCAGCAGTAGTCTCTTGATGACACAGCATCAATGATGAATATTTTTTATTTTTTCTAATGCTTAGCTGTTTCGTGCTTTAAGGCTATAAAGAAGACTGAAAAGTACAAAGACAGTTTGAAGTTTATTCCATCATGAGTTCCAGGTATCTATCAAGTCAGTTTTACCTAATACTACTGCACTCAAAGCTTAGGAAAGACGCCATAATTTTTAAAAATTATTACCAAATGTCCGAAAAATAATTCAACAAAAAAGTATGGAATATTAACTTGTTTCTTGATTACACAACAAAGGATTCACTCTACTATTATAAGCTGTATATTATATATAATATAAGATACAAAGTTTAACTCGCACATTTTTAACGGTTTAAAAACAATGTTGATATTATCAGAACTAAAATGAAACACACCTGTATTCAAGCTGAGTTAGACGCGAGAACCGGCAACGCCATAAGTGCTGAGTGCTGAGCCACTAACACACGCTCGTAGCCGTTTTGGCACTACACACTGAAATCGGCCACTGGGTGAAAGCACAGAGGCTTACCTATTGTTTCCAACTCCATAAGTCCAACAGGCGAGCTGACGACGACAGAGAAAGGAAAGTAGAGTTCGGCGTTTTGTGGCCTGTGTAGGCTGCCTCATAGAAGAAGGCCTGCCTGAGTAGCGTATTGAATCACATTATGTAACAAATGAACGCGACCTGGCTGATCACAGCCGACTGCAGCTTTCAGGCGCGACGATCACAAACAACCACCCGCCGCTACATGATTGCAGTTGACAGCGGCGATATAGTACATATGTGGGAGCATTGGAAGGATCAAGAGGGTCTGCCAGTCGATCGCTGATAGTGGTGGACGCACCTCTTGTCTTGTAATATAAATTCCGGTGTTTCATCGTAGAACTGTTTGTAGAAGAAATTATTAACAATCTGACCATCTTGGTTAACACAATTAATGTTTCGTAGAAATAAATATTACGTTTAGCCTATTAATTGTCCCTTAAAATCAATGTCCATTTTTATATAAACAAAAATGTTAAGATATAACTGATAACGCAACACTAGAATGTAGTAAACTACTAAATACAAACTGACATGTTTTTAAAACTGAAAACAGTAGATGAATTACTCCAGTAGTCAAGTAGAATCGTAATCCTACTAAAACTGTACTAAGAATGTGTAAAGGTGAATGTTAAAACAACAAATATTTATAAAAAACAAAGGTAAGACTCATAGTTGATGACTGATTATTCATGTAGCGTATACATTATTTTATTTCCAAATCATTATTCAATGCACTTCTTGCCATGCAAAAACTACTACACTGGTGAGAAATTTACTTATAATATTTACATCATGGTATACAAAAAGTAGGCTAACGTTTATACGTAATTGAACATCTATGTAATCCTCTCCAACCGAATACACCAAGAAACATTTGTACGCCAACGAGGTTCGCCGATCGACTGCGACAACTAGTAGCTACTGTCAACCCTTAAATGCTCCCCCAAACACTACTACGTCCCCGGAACTGCGAAACACCGCTGTTGGCTGCGATATAGTAGTAGTGGCGGTTGTTTACAATTATCGCTCCTAAATGGAGTGGTTGGCTAGCTCACGCTCGCTGAAGTAAACCGCTCCATTAAATCTGGTACACTAGTAAATAACTTGAAGACAGATCGCTGTGAGTCGTCACAATTGGGCTTGCGTGATTCTCGTTCATGTATGAACCAGGCCGCACGTTGATTCATTTAATCGCAAGTTGTAGAGATTTTCACTGTTTGTACATTCAATTCACAGCTTAGTTTAAGAACAAATCACGTCACTAACCTATTCGCTGTGGCAAAAGATATAATAATTGAGTATGGGAATGTGTGAATATATAATAATAAATATATAATAAATCCCTAATACATAATAAACAAACAAGTTAAATATAATTACAAAACAATATTTTCACAGTCTACATGAGCTACAGTTACAGTTACAGCTGACATGTGATCCAGAAATAAAAATCACTATAACTGTGAACTTAAAACATAGGCCCTACCAGAAGCTAGTATAGTAACTTATCAATCTACTTTTAACATTTTATGAAATATAGAAGGAAAGGATACAGAAATGCACCAAAAGCGCGGAAACGAGTTTGCCCAATCGTGCATTTTCTTGTACTCTTTATTTCGGCGATATCTATAATATTTATCGCGATTAGGATCACTCTCCATATTTTTGTACTCCTTTAAGGCACTAGTATAATTATTTTTCCGAGAGGCAACTAAAATACGTTTTTAGTTTCTTGGGCAATCTAAAATTGAATTGAACATTGAAACTATGAACAATAAGTACAAACGGATAAACAGAACTACACAAAACATCACCGAACAAATGACTACACACAACGACACCACAGGAGAGAAGGAGGGATTGGAGGGAAACGAGCTCCTCACTAGTGATGGGAGAATCGAATACAGAATCGAATAGTATTCGAATACAGCCAGAGTATTCACGTATTCGAATACATCAAAATGGATTCGAATAC
This sequence comes from Homalodisca vitripennis, assembly GCF_021130785.1. Classification (NCBI taxonomy): domain Eukaryota; kingdom Metazoa; phylum Arthropoda; class Insecta; order Hemiptera; family Cicadellidae; genus Homalodisca; species Homalodisca vitripennis. The sequence goes on from NC_060215.1 coordinate 150,644,933, forward strand.
TTTTGAAATGAATACAATTTCTCTGGAAGAATTGAATTCAAACCTGGAGTATTCGTTTATTCCGACAAATAGTATTCAAATAAAATATCCAAGAGCTGTATTCGTATTCATATGAGGTTTAAAATGAATACATATATGGAGACTTTGAAATGAATAATTTTGGGGAGATTCATAATTTGAAAAAATAATTACAAATTTTAATACTTTAAAAAAAGTATAATTAATTGTATGATTATTAAATTTAAAAATACATATTATATTATATATCATATATATATATATATATATATATATATATATATATATTATAACTGAGTTACAGTTCTAAGCAATAAAAACAAATATGAATATTTATTTTATATAGTTGTGTAAAAACAAAATATTATTGAGGTTTTCTGGCTTCAGTCTATTTCTACGGTAATTAGTAACAGGACCTGCTGTGGGAAATAGTCTTTCAGACGGAACTGAAGTAGCAGGTAAATAAAGATATTTCTTCTGAAGTTCGTATATCATGGGTATGACTTGTTTATACGAGGCACCAAAAGCCAAAGTATTCGAATACATATTCGAATACAGTGATGAATTCGTGACAAACAAGTAAGACAGGTCCAGACCTGTCTGTTAGAAACGCTCAGCTGAGCAAAAGTATTCGAATACAAGTATTCGAATACATATTCGAATACAGGGGTGAATTCGAATTCATTGTATTCGATTCTTTAAAGTATTCGATTCTCCCATCACTACTCCTCACGCTTGTGTAATTGTGTTCAATGGGGCGATCATGCCAGGCGGAGAGAAAGAGTGGGGATGGAGGGGCCCCTCCTGCTAACTAGAGATAGCCGGCGTATTATATATTACGTATTATATACATAAAAAATAGTTTGAGTTGCTACTTAAATCGTATGTAATAAAACGCTTCAAAAATTCACGTGTGACTTTGATTGTTACAGCAACTTACTATCTGAAGGACGAACTGTATCATTTTAGTACAGACCTGCTGTGATGAAGAACCAGATGGTTCAGGATGAATTAACTGTAAGATAATTCTAAGAATACTCCTGGATAAAGGGTTGACGGAGGAATCATGTGGACAATGTCTCTGCGGGACTTTCATCTCATACCTATCTCTTGAGATATTTTACCAAACACTGTTATTATCAAATAATGAAAACTGCTTATTACGGTTTGGCCACTCACATCTGTTCTATAGCGAAATATTGTGGGGTAGTTGTTCAAATACTGACTTTCCATGACTATTTATGTTACAGAAGAGGCTGTCAGAATTTTTGCCGAACTGAGTTTTTCAGAGTCGTGTAAAAGGTATGTTTTTAAGGAATTCGAAATACTAACATTGACATGTGTGTTTAAATTGGAAACTATTTTGCACTGTTGGATTAAAGACAAATGGTTCGTGGTCGTGACGATTACAACTACGACACAATGTATCGTGAAAATATCAGGTCTGCTCAGTGCAAATTGAAAATATTACTGTACAGAAAAAACTACATTACTTAACTGCAGTCCAACTGAATTTATTTACTGATAAGTACTAATATCCTGCAATAACTCATGTGAATAAAACATAGAGTTATCTAGAAATCATTAATTGAAGGATGGAGAGAATACTTGCTAGTAAATACAAGTTTGTGGCAAGTATTTGCAGTTGAAATACTTGTTACTTAGTTGCGAACAGTCAATAAGGTACACATACTGATTTTTCTACCTAAATTAGTCAACATTTTCATTTTATATTATTCACTTGTATAATGTTGAGCGTTCACCATGGAGTTTATTGAAGATGTGAGTTGATGTGTCAGTAGAGCTGTATTTGTTGCATTACTAATAGACAACATTGTTGTTCTTGACAAATCTACCTTGCCACAAGGCATGTAAGGTAAGGAGAAGGCAAGAAAATATCTGGCACCAGGTTTTACAAGGAATACTGTTAAGTAAATGACTCTAGTCAACCTAAAGATTTGTTTAACAGAATTCAGTTATTTAAACCCGACGTAAACGCAACTGGCAACACACAAATAAAAATTGTAACATGGGAAACAGAGCAATCACATTTCTTGAGAGAAATTAAAATCCACCGCTTTTGCAAAATACCAAGGGTTTTAACAATCTGTTTAAACAATATTCCTTCAAGTAGTAGTGCTCAAGATGAAATTGAAACTCTGCAAGAGGAAGCTGCTCACCCACTCAAAATAGGAGAGAAGAAATTATAATAATTCTAGACCCTATTGTATTATCAGCACAACTCACTTAATAACTGCTCTTTCTTGAGCAACCTTGTTCATTGTTTCATCTTTCATCGCCAAATGGCATGAGCTACAAAAGAGGCACACCATATATGCCATTAAGATACAGATAAAATACACTTTAAATTTTCGAATAATCTCTTGAGTGCCACTTTGACGCCAGATACTAGCATCTTGTTCACTTCCCACTCACTGAGTGACCACACTTATAACTTTTGCATGTGCATCGCATGGCATCGACACATTTATCGGAATTTCACCATGTCGGTTAACGCAATCTTCTCCGTGCTTAGATGGCTTTTAAATATGTACATGAGCAGCCTATTCCACCGATTAAAATCGGGAGCTCTTGAAGTGAATGAAAACTTAATCAAATGATGAGCTTCCTGTTTTATATTGTCTATAGCAGCCATAACAGTTTTACATACATTACTTCTATTAATCCCACCATCGATAGCAAAACTAATTTGAAATTCCGTGCCACTTACGTATCTTAAGAATATTTCTATTTTCTCTCAAAAATAGTTTGCAATGAAATATATACATACAAATATATAGGTACTTTCACTTTCAAAAAGTAATAGTCTCTTACATAAATATATACGTGTTTTTTATCGATTTCCATAAAGCTGATCTTATCTTAGACACGTAAACCCATGAAAAATACGATTAATCAGTTACAAAGTGTTGAGTCATGCATGTTTTGTAAATTTACAAGCTTTTACATGACATCCAATTATTTACAAATATATAGTACTTTTACTTGTCAACAGTTCCAAAATTCACTTTGGTAAAAGTTTACTACATGTTTTGGGACGAACGTTCCATCGTCAGATGTATAGCAATGCGGAAGTCAAATAATTTCTAGAAACTCGTAAAACCACATCATTAAACATACAATACAATAAATAAAACATAAGCACGATAAATAATGTAAGCAACACATAAATTGTAGGCCTATCGCATACGCAAAACTTCCCTTTGAAACATCGAACAGAATACTTAATAGTTTAAACAGAGGAGACAATGTTATATATAACAGAATGGTGAGAACTGGTGTATACAAGTTAAAATGTGGGGGATGTAACAGCATTTACATCGGGACAACTGGTCGGGCGTTTTTTAAAACTAAATTCAAGGGACATTTCCCGAATCCACGAGCAAATAAACAAAAAATTTCGTTTGCCCAACACCTTTTTGAAAATAACCACGACATGAATGACATCAATAGTCTGGAGGTTTTGCACTATGCAATAAGGGTAGGTCACTTAACACCCTGGAAGATTATGAAATCTTGAAACATTGTAAAAAAGAAGACCCTAATTGTGAAATATTAAACGAAAAGCACCAATTCAGTTTCCCTTATATTTTTAAAACGATCCTAGGTCTCAAAAATACTTAATGAACTTCTGATAAGACTCAGTCGTTATCAGTCAGCCGAGCTGGAAGGTCACAAAGATAAGCGCTCCGAGCGGATAGCCTAGTTTGCGTGTTTGCCTGCCTGCCCGTTCCGACCTGTACTGTCGCGAGCCTACTCGTTCTATAATATTCATATAAACTATTCTATTAATATTGGCTTTTCTTTTAAATTTTCCTTATAAAAATGGTGTGCTCTAAGTGCAAAGAAGAACTATCCAATCCGTCTGAGGTGGTTAGGTGTGCTGATTGTAGTGCTGAGTATCATCCTGGATGCTGCCGAATTCGAACTGTCGCTAAGCTTAAAGCTTTAATTTCTAGTGGTGGGTCGTGGCAGTGTGAGGAGTGTAAAAAGGACTCGTCTTCTGTGGGAAGTAAGTCTGACCCAGAGGATGCGTCCGTGATGAACATACTAAAGACCATTCAGAGACAGATAGCAGAAGACAACAAGCTGTTCAAGACGAGCTTCAATAGTCTTGAACAAAGTATGACAAAGGTTCAGGACTCTCTCGCATTAGTAATTACGAGACTGGCTGCGGTGGAAGATGAGAACGTCGAGCTGAGAGAGGAGTGTGACGGCTTAAGAAAAGAGAATGCTGCCATGCACATCAGGCTGCAGAATGCTGAGTGGAGCGTCCCTGATCTCGAGCAATACTCGAGGATGGACAACATCGAGGTTCGTGGCGTTCCGCACTCAAGAGGAGAAAACGTTTACGCGGTCCTGGAGTCAGTGGCGAGAGTCATTGGAGTGCCATATGACAAGCGGGACATATCTACTGCCCACCGCCTTCCAGTGCCCCGAGATCGACGTTTCCACCCATCCATCGTAGTCCGGTTCGCCCTGAGATCTGTGAGAGCTGAATGGTTGGATGCGGCGAAAAAGAAGAGGAATATTCAGACGACGGACCTGCACGCCTCGTTCAATCCGGGACCAGTTTATATTAATGAACATCTGACTCAGCACAACAGGGCCCTGCTGCACCGCGGGAAAGCCGAGGTAAGAGCTGGTACGCTGACCTACGCTTGGTGCAAGGATGGTAAGGTGTTTGTCCGAAAAACACATACCTCGCGGGCCATCCGGATCTTCCACAGCCTCCGAGAACTGGACCATCTACAAGACCGTCAGCCCCAGTCACGGGAAAATACGCCACCGAAACAGTGAAAGTGAGACCCTTTTATTTAGTAAGTAATTTCAGTTCATTGTAAAATTTTAAGTTGTAAGCAGGATAAGCTATACCAGATAAAGTTATTTTTTAGTTATTTTTTGTTCAAATTAAACGTGATAGTTTCATGCATACATTTACTTATCAAAGTTTAAAATAATTTCAAAAGAAGGAATCGTTAAGTTTATATTATATCACATTCAGTTCTTGTTTTAATTCATAAATATACTGTAAATCAAGTTTATAAACAATTTCCAAATAAGGAATCGACGTTAAGTCACATTATATTTAATTTCATATCTTGTTATAATTGCATAAATATGCTAAAATACAAGTATATAAGAAAAATGTGTATTAAAATATAATTTAATCAATAAATAATAATAGCATTCAATTATATTTGCTGCAACCGAGAGTAAAATCATCTTTCTCTCTCTCTCGCTTAAAATAAGTATGTATGTGTACATGAGTATGTATGTATGTATGAATGTGTGTGTATGTATGTATGGGTATGTATATGTATGGATATATATATATATATATATATATATATATATATATATATATATATATATATATATATATATGTGTGTGTGTGTATGTGTGTGTGTGTGTGTGTGTGTGTGTGTGTGTGTGTGTGTGTGTGTGTGTGTGTGTATGTGTATGTGTGTATGTGTATGTATATATGTATGGGTGTGTGTGTGTACATTATTTTACTCAGCACAATTAATCTTAATAAAATATGTTCTTGATTTTGTTTTGATTATTGAGTAAACAAGAATTTATTTTTAAATACAGCAGCTGTTACTTTTATTTTAATAGTTATAATAAAAATCTTAAGTACACTGTTTTTGTAATATCTTGATTAGCCAAAGAATATATTTCGTGGTTAAGTAGGAATTTTTTACTATTGCCGGAATATTAATATTACATTGAATTGGTAGTGTTTATGTTGAGGTTTAGATTTTAATACTTTTAAGGTGAGTAGTGGAATTTATGTTAAATTGTTTCTCTTCATTAGTTATAACATGATAACATCATTTGAAATGGTTGTTTTTTTTATTATTACTGTATAAATTGATCAAGCCAGTAGACAAAATATTATAAAGAATAATACGTTATCGTTATTAGTTTGTTAAATGTTAATTATTAAAAAAATTATCTTTAATGCATCAAATATATCAACTTAAATTCACTTATTTTAAGACCGTTTATCAGTTACATAATGTTAGAAACAGTAAAATTGTTTTCAATCGTAGTCGACTTTAATTATACAAATGCTCGCTTGATTTAAAAGCACTGTATGACCAATATTTACTTATTTACTATTTATTAATATTATAGATATAATTAACTGTTATAATTTATCAGTGTTAAAAATTTATTCTTAATAAAAAGTGGTTAGGCGGGCAGGCAGCCTGTCAATAAACAATAGAAAAGGCATGATTGACGATAATGATGATGGTATTCTTCCAGTTATATGCACTGAAATAGATTGTATAGATGAATATAAAGATTTTTATTCTTTCCCCAGGGATAGTACACTTACTCATTTAAATGTGTTCCATTCAAATATTAGAAGCTTTTCAAAAAATTTTTGCGATTTATCAGTGTATTTAAGTTTATTAGTAGACAGGTTAGATATTATAGTTTTTACAGAATGTTGGCTGGGGGAAGGAGAGGAGGGGGTGAATATAGATGGGTTTGACCTTGTACTGACGGACAAAAGACGGAAACAGAACGACGGTGTAATTGTATATGTAAACAAACGCTTATCAGTGACAGCATCACAAATAACCTTAGGAGACGTATACGGAATTTCACTTGACTTTACTTACTATAATAAGCGCTTTAACTTTTTAGCAATATATAGAACTTTTGATAGTGATGTAAACAGTTTTATTGAAGCTCTCGACAACTATTATATGAACTTAGAACACAATAAAAAATGCATTATGCTGGGAGACATTAACATAGACCTTTTTACAAATAACGACATTTTAGATAAATACTTGAACTGCCTCACTGGCCACGGACTTTTACAATGTGTGGACAGAGCTACTCGGGTGACAGATCACAGCACGACCTGCTTGGACCATATCTTTGTGAGATACGACGACTGGCGGAGTGTGCGGGCAGCAGTGCTACAGACCACTGTCACAGACCACTACAGCACCGCACTTAGTATTACACTCGGCAGTGCTGCCCAAGACACCCCCTCACCGCCCATCACGTACACATACCGAGCACTGTTCACCGACAATCTTGCTAATACTCACTGGGAACCTGTACTGAACTGCTGTGATACAGATGAGTGTGCAAATAGTTTTGCTCATATTGTTTCAGGTGCGTTATCAAGTTCAAAAAAACAAATTAAAAATCCTGTTACACGTAAGAAAAAACTCAAGCCATGGATTTCAACCGACCTAATAAGCACTATACGGGAAAGAGATAAAATAAGCAAAATTCTTAAAAAGCAACCTTTTAATTGTGAATTACGAAACCAATTTAAAAACCTTAGGCAGCATTTGAGCAACACTTTGAAACACGAAAAGCGGCAGTATTACAGGAATAAACTGAATGAATCAAAAAGAGATGCAAAATTGTTTTGGGAAATAGTGAATGAATTGGCTGGGAGGATTAAAATTAGAGACGCGTTTCCAATAAAAAATTTTCTTCCTGGAACGACCACAAATAACAAAGAAATATTAAAACAAGTTAGTAATGATTTCAATACGTTTTTTTCATCTGTTGGTAAAAAGTTAGCAGACGATATCATTGTAAGTGGGAACCCAGTGGTGAGAGACTCTGACTTTAGATTGAACACGGACTTCACAATACACACTGTGACTGAACAAGAGGTTGCACGGCAAATCACTGGACTGAGAGGAGGATCCGCACCTGGATGGGATGGGGTTTCGGCGGACCTGATAAAGTCTAATATGCATATTATTTTGCAGCCTTTAACACACATAATTAATTTAAGCATATCAACTGGCGTATTTCCCCAAAAATTCAAATTGGCTAAAATTTACCCCCTTTATAAATCAAATTGTTTTACCGACAAAAGCAACTACCGCCCTATTTCATTGTTAAGCGTGTTTTCCAAAGTTTTAGAACGTATAGTGAAGAATCAGCTAGTCTCATATTTACAAAACAACAATATATTGAGTGTGTGCCAATATGGATTTAGATCAGACTTAATGATGTATTGTTTGACGTAAATAAGGAATTGAACGACAATATCTCAAAAAATAATAGGTGTTTACTCATATTTTTAGATTTGAAAAAAGCGTTTGACTCAGTTGATCGCACAATCTTGCTACAAAAAATGGAAATGATAGGAATCCGCGGTACTGCTCTAGCATGGTTCACTAGCTACTTGAATGACAGGAAGCAGGTTGTGTCTATATGCGGCGCAACTAGCGATCCACAAAGTGTAGACTACGGGGTAATACAAGGCAGCACATTAGGTCCAATTTTGTTTCTAATATATATCAACAATATTGCAAAAATTCAGTTACAAGGCAAACTTTTTCTGTTCGCAGATGACAGTTTAATATTTATTTCAGGAAGAAGTTGGCTAGCAGCACAGGCCATGGCATTGAGCGATTTGATGAGTATAAAACAGTGGTTGGATCAAAATATTCTGTCATTAAACATCTTAAAAACAAAATTTATGCCTATTTCTTTAAGCATTAACTCAGAATGCCCATTCAATGAATTGAAAATTCATAATTGTGGAACTTACACAAATGTAGTATGTGATTGTAAGAGTATAGAGAGTGTAGTGTCCTATAAGTATTTAGGTGTGGTTTTCGATCATCGTTTAAAGTGGACGGAACATGTAGCTTATTTACAAAAAAAGTCAGAAAATACATCTATGCATTCAGAAGATTAAGTGATATTTTAAGTGACAATGAAATTAAAACTGCGTATTTTGCTTACGTACAGTCTGTATTATCATTTGGAAACATTGCATGGGGAGGAGCTCGAAAATCGGTCCTTGAACCTCTTTTTGTTATTCAAAAAAGTATTTTAAAAGCAGGGTTTAGGAAAAGTAAGAGATATCCAACTTACAATCTTTTTCATGAAACATCAATTCTTTCCTTACGCCAGTTGTATATAAAAAGTATACTAATAAACATATATAAACATTTTTCTACAATTTTCTCTTTAACGTCACATTCTTATAAGACCAGGCACTCTAATAGAGTGGGGATCTCTGTTATACCATTAATTAAGTCATATTCAAATACTAACTCATTTTATATATCTCAGACCTTATTTAGAAATATATGTAACAAATTTAGTAATTTTTCTTTATTCGAAACCTTGTCTATTGAAATATTCAAACATAAAGTTACAAGTTTTCTACTGCATATTGGACTTGAGGAGGCCGAGACCTTGTTACTGTCCGGGTGTGAGCGGTCATGACCATTCATGACCATTCTCGTACCAACTGTTTGCTCATGATTATGGTTTACCTACGACTAACTGCTACAGTAGACATTACTGAATACTACATTGTCCCCCCCCCCTCATTCCCATCTTCGGCTGTGGACTTGAAAAATAACCTGTTGACAGTTACTGGAATGCACTGATGGCGATGAACGTTGTATTAATGGAGATACCTTTGGGTAGAGATATATCAGTGCTACATTCCTGGGAGATAAGTTTGTAAATACATATTAGGTATAAATAATACGACTCTAGCCTGCGCACAGGCTGCTTGCCCATGTAGGCTAATTTCCAAACACTATGTTTAATACTTTTAGTTATTTATTGTACATATATTTATTATCAATGTATATATTAATACTAATTGTAATAGTATTGTAATTATACAGGAAATAAACTTTCTTTCATTTCATTTCATTTCAAAGAACGGACTAGGAGGTAGGGCAAAATGATTTACAATACCTTCAGCCACCTAAGTGTCTGCGCTGCCGACTGGTTGGCTTCTTGTGGTTGGCATATAAGGCCAACCATTTATATATTTCTTAAATTACACATAGTGTGTATGTTTTATTTATTGAATTGTATATTTTATTATGTGTTTTTAACGGTTTATTATTTTTATTATTTATGATTTCTGAACACCTGATGATGGGACGTTCGTATTGAAACATGTAGTGAGATTCTACAAAAGTGAATTTTGGAGCTGTTTGACAAGGTAAAGTACTATACGTTTGTATAGAATTACAGTTTCGTGGTTTTTACAAAAATAGATTCATACAATTATTTACTTCTCTTTATTCACACCAATCCACCACCTTTCTAGGATTGTACTCGTTCCACAAGTATACTGCACCCGCACCCACTCGTAGCAGGTACAGCTATACCGGTACGCTTTGCGTGTCATTAATAGACCACTCCTATACTCTTTCTGAGTCCTCAATAATTGATTCCTTTCGTAGTTACATATGTTCTCTCTTGACATTGAGGCCGAAATATTTCAAGATTTAAACTTTTTTGGTAATGTTTGAGCGTGATTTAGTTAAGGTTTCGTTTCTTGAGCTAACATATTAGCACTTGTTTTGCCTTTTTCTTCACTTTCTTTGTATGCTACTGGTGTTTTATTTTTATTTTTCACTTCCAACGGCAAATCCATTATACAATTTCAACATCTTAATCTAAATAACTTAAACATACAAATAATAAATATAAAAACTTACCAGGCTACAATTTACAATAAAAAAACTGTGTCTTTCAGAACTTCCTATTACGATCGACGCATTAAAAACTTGTAATTAATTGTTTATGTACTAGGTGATCAATAGATTGCACTGTTTAAAATGACTGGCCCCAAAGAACTGATGAACGCTGTTGAACCTGCCAACTCAAAGATCTTGATCCTCCCACTGTCGAAGGAAGTCATATACATAGCTTTAGTTCGAAATTTTACACAGCCCTTTTTTAATAGTATAACTTAGCAACTGTGCGTAATGATTACATTACAGACATTTTAATTTTTATTCTTATTAATTGTATGATCTACTAACTTTTATATTCCTTTAAAATATAGATATTTGTAGAAAAGATACATTAAAAATACCTTAAGTTGAATTTACATATGAAGGGAAAACTCGTTGTTTAGTCAATTACAAGATTTCATGGTTTTTTTGGGTGTCTGCCTGCCAACATTAAGGTCAAAAAGTGGAAAATAGCACATTTTGTGTGGGTAACGTCAGATAGAAAATACCAAAGCATTTGACAGCTTCTATTTCATTGTGGTTTTGATTGGTGGTTTTATTTCTAAGTTCCTTCTTTCCAACCAATAAATGTACATCCCGGTCTTTCGCGAGCCAATAGTAGATTTGCTTTGAGATGTCTTTAAAACTGCAATGCTCGTGTTCTTGTTTAGTTTAGTTTTCTTATCTCCTATGAAGTAACATGGAAACTGAAGTGAACACCAAAACCGTGTCAGTATCCGTGGATCATAGTGATAGTGTTCTTAATGTGAACGAAATGTCAGTTCAGTGTAAAAATACATGCAAGAATGATAATCCTCTCTCGCTTCATTCAACAATCACAGTGTACGAGGACGACATTATTGGTTATTCTGATCTATCATCAAGTGGAGTGGTTATCCAATCTCAAACATCTAATTCAAAAACCAACAACCCAGAATCTGCAATCAGTGTTAATTTTCCAAATAAAAGTGCTAGTGTACAACATCCTGATACCTCTAAAGGTGATCAGAGTTGTGTAGATCCCTCCAAACGCAAGAGGATGCATCATGATTATAAGAAACTATCAAAATCTGGTTATGTTGAAGATAAGAAGTGGTATACACATTCTTCATCAAAACAATCAGATGGTTCTGTAACTCACAGGCCATCCAAGACATTCTCAGTAATTGATTACAAAACTTCTGATCAGGAAAACAAATGTGATTCTCAAGGTAAGTAAAGCATCAAAATCAAATGATGCACAACACTTAAACTAGCCTATATTATCAATACAGGCCAGTTTGCTGACCTGTATGTTTAAGTTTGTAGACCCTTTGAGTGAGGCTGAAACATTAGATCTAGGCTAGGTTCAGTAAACCTAGGCCCGAGTAACTTAGTATAAGTTTAAACGAGCCTTAGGCCAAACTTTAGCCTATTCTTGAAGTTTGGAATTATTAAATTGTACATCTATGTTGATGATGTTTTTCATTGAAGCACTACTGCTTGCTGTTTAGAATTTTGTCACGATGGAGTAGGCTATTTCAATGAGGAGGCCTGGTTTATATAACAATATTAACAGACCATTTTAATTTAAACCATTGATATATTTTCTTGCTTTCAACGGATTACACCACTATTACAATAAGAAACTAAATTTTAGATTGGTAAAATATGGCTTAAATAGCTAAAGGACATGCATGGTTAGCAAAATAATGACAAAAATAACTTAATGATGTAGTAGTATAAAAAAATTGTTTGAGCCATAACATTAGTAATAACAAATAAAGACCTAGTAACCTTGGTTAAATTAATTTAACTAGGCTCGCCTAAACACATATAAAAGATTTAATATATCAATCAATGAATAACCAATAGTCATAATTTTGGTATGTTGAACAATGTTAATAACAATGGAAGGTACAATTTAATAATTAATAACAATCATAGGCCTAACTGTAACTATAACTAATACTGTAATATAATGCAAACATTTTTATATAAGGAGAAACAAAACTCAGGTGTGGAGAAAACATAAGAACGTAGTAGGCCTATGAATATAAGCAATGGTAACATGACGAAATCAACAACAGAAGGTGTATGCATCATTACCAAAAATTGCAAATTAAGCTACGATTATTCGGCGCATTTATTGGATCAACTTCAATTTATTTCTTTATTAATTATGACAATCAAGCAGTAATAAGAAAATAAGAAACATGAAAATTAAGGGTCAGGAAGCCACTGTCAGTGAGATGATCATTGTTTAAGTGCCTTATCGTTTCTAATCTTGGCCTAACTTATGAGGAGTTTAGGCGCTCACAGGATCTGCACTTAATTTTTAGATACTACTTTGATGGATGGTTTTTTTTTTCTGCTGCGATTGCGGTCTAGTACTTTTCCATTATCAAATCACATTGATTGATTTGGAATGAGTATCAATCACAAATGCCCTTGCCATCTTCATTAGCACCACAGGCATGAACCCGTACAAGGCAAAAAATAAAGATGACTTAGGATAATAGGCCTACCTAAATTCAAAGTCAGGACGTTTTAGTGCTCAACTTTTTTCTTGTATATTGATTAATGAAATAAAGTTACACTTTTATCCATCTAGACTTTTATGTGTTATTTACTCGCCATAACATGCATTGACCAATTTGGCTGTCTTATATGCCTGTGATAATGTCTAAGCTCTTAACCCTCCATCGATCAGCAATGATGACTTCACGATATTTATTTTGAAAAAATGTTTTAACAGTCATTAGTAACGAATTGGTATGACCGTATTTATAAAAAGTACTTATTGAAATTTGATGGTAAATTTAGTTGAATCAAACTTGTTATCACATTCTTAGATAGGCATTCTAGTAAATATATAAACACAGAATATCCTTAAATTATTTATTACATTTGATGAAGAAAATAATTAATAGTATATTAAATATTAGTCTACTTCATAAGTTATTTTATTTGAATTACAAACAATCCATGTGATACGCTTAAGATAAACTGTAGCTTATTTAATACATAATTACAAATGTATTATTTTTATTTAAGGTTACCATTGTAGAATATTTGTACGCTTCTTCGTACTGTATTGGTACTACCAAATCCTCTTGAGTGACCACATAATTGAATGCCCCATGCCAGCTGTTCTACATAGACCAACTTGAAAACTTTGTTCCTAACTGTACCCTCTTGCCCTCACCACTTTGGCTCATATTAATGTTAGATATGGTAGTATGTCGATTATAGTCCATTAATTGTATAGCCCATTAAGCCTGCATTAATTTTGGTTCGTAAATATTTTATCTTTGTCTTAATTAAAATTTCAGTGCTGTTCCAAGCTAAGAAAGAGTTAATTGTTTCTTCTAACCCACTCGTTATGTCCACTTCCCACCATTCTGTGTCTGAAATCAATATACTTGACTCGGACGGAATAGTACGACAGGCTATCGATAACAATTATTTTAATTTTATTTATTCACGTAAACACCATTTTACAACAGCTAATAATTCTTTGTTTGAAGTTTAATTTTGACGATGGAAGGATTGTGAAGGAAACAGGATTTTTCCGGACATTTGCCATTGCTCAGTGAAACAAAGAATCAGTAACACTACGTTTCGAGATCTGCAATCTGATCTCTTCTTCAGGTATATAACTAACCTAATACATAACACAAACTAGGTTAAAATAAACAAAGCTAATAATGTACAAGATGGCAATACATAAAGAAATCTTATAAACTTTAAGGAAAAAGTTCAATTGAGACAAGTAATAATTATAATCATACATCAGGCATGAGTAAACGCAATATAAAAACAACAAAGCCATCAAAAAGAAAACTATAAATATAACAATTATCATAAATCAAGCAATGGCAATAACTTAACAAATAAATTAACATCAATACATTTTTGTTAAACATTATTTATCCTTCTTCAAGCAAATTTAGAAAGTCTATGTGAATGATTCTTTGAATGACGTAACGTTCATCTCATCATAATAGTTTTGTACTGAAAAGCCCACTCAACCTATTTAAGAAATCATTTATTCAACTCTACATGACAAATGATGAAAAGACTTTTTTGTCTCAAGTAAAGATTTCACAAAATTAAAAATAGGAACACAGGCTGTTTAAATATATATGGTTTGTAGTTCTATTATAAACAGAGGTAAAGGGTAGTAAAAACAACCAAGCTCATACCTTAACAGTTTATAATTTATTTCAACATTCATTTTTTATTGTGTTTGCTAAATAGTAAACATATTTACGTGCTCACATATTTTGTACTCCAAATGCCATATTTTGTACTGAAACCAATATAACAAAAACTCCCAATAGCTGTAAGCTTAAAAAATATCCTAGATCCTAAGAAATGTTATGTCAAATTTACACCTTTTTTATTTTTTATTTAAATAAGTAAAAAGAATTTAAGTCATAAACAGTAGGAAGAATAAATAATAATTTAATTTTTAATAGTATGTACAAATATATATTTTTAAGACATAATCAGTAATACAATTTATGTATTTCTACATTATGTTTGTATCGGAATGATATAAAATTATGAATATAATAATTATTAACAAGTTGTGTAAAATTCAAGTCTTGCAATACAGGATGAAAAATAATACATGAAGAAGTAATTAGGTGCATGTTTTATACAAAAATATAGGGTTGGCAATTAATTATATGAACTTTTTGAAGCGTATAGAAATGGATATTTTACAGAAGTTTAGGTCTTCTCAGGTTCCTTATTTATAAAGCATTCGAATAAGAGCAGCTGTTATATCTTTTCAGAGCACTGAGGTTAAAACTTTCGGTATTTAACTCAGCGTATTTTTTTGGTATTAGCGTGACCATGGAAAATGGACTTTTTTTTCATGGGTTGGGCTTTTAAAGCCAAGTATTATTATCACAGGTGCATATGAACTGGGGGGAAAGTACTGTATATTATTGTATTATATTGATGCCTTTCGGACATTATTGCGTTAAGGAGCAGGGGCATCACGTGATCTGGGATTCGACTTTTGCAAGCTCGAGTTAATTTTTTTTTTCTAAAAGAGCAAGCAGTGTGCAGCGGCCAGGCATCGCTGACAGGATTAACGTATTAGTCAGCATAAATTCTGATTTTATGCGCCGGTAAGATACACGATGGGTAGTTATTATCGTACCATGAAAGATTTTTGACAAATTTATACAAGTAACAAACCAAAGGCAAGGTATCCTTGCGTAACCCCCCGAAGGTATCCTTGCCTTGATGTGGCGGTGGGGCTTGTGTGCTCTGACAACCTCGAGAGCTATGCCGGCGGTAGCTTAGCTACTGGTAGGGTCTCCCTTGCCGGACAGGTCTTCGTGAGGTAGGAGCCAGACGAGAAGGGATACCCTGGTCCTCCAGGTTGGGGGTTGGACGTTAGGCTGACAACCTGCTCCGCAAAAACATCGTGTCACGTATCGCCAACAAGCAGCCTCGGACCAGGACAGGAACAAAAGGATTTCGACCCGGATTTGTCAGAAGGATTTGAGAATAGGTACATGAAATGTTAGAAGCCTGGCAGTGCCAGGAGCAGTAGACATTTTGTCAGATGAGCTAGAGAAAAATCAAATGGACATAGTAGCCCTTCAAGAAACATGATGGCCCTTAGCTGGTAAAATAAACACAAATGATATGTCATATATTATAGCGGCAATAATGAAGGAAGATACTATGGTGGAGTTGGTTTTGATGTTAAGAAGAAGTGGAGTCCAGCAATAATGGAGTTTAGTTCATTTGACGAAAGGATGTGCAATATTAGGATTAAGGGTAGATTTAGGAACATGTCATTATGTAGTATATACGCACCAACAGAAGAAGCAGAAGAAGAAGTTAAAGATATATTTTATGATACTCCGGAAAAGCTAATACAAAGTTACCAAATTATGATTTAAAAATAATTTTAGGAGATGCAAACTCAAAAATAGGAAAAGAAGATACATGGAAGGAAGTGGCTAGTAAGCATAGCTTACATGAGAAAACCAATGATAATGGAGTAAGACTCCTTAGTTTCTGTGAAGCTACAAATTCTAAAGTAATGAGCACAGCTTTTCCACATAAAAATATTCATAAACAAACCTGGGTTTCTCCAAATGGAATAGTCAAAAACCAAATAGATCATGTAATGATAGACCAAAGACAGAAGAGTAGTATTTTACATGTTCATAGTCTAAGAGCAGCAGAGTGCGGCACAGATCACTATTTAGTTTTAGTAAAAGTTAGACAACGAATAGCGGTGGTAAAAAGTAAAGTGGAAAGAGCTTGTGAAAGACAAGCGGTGGAAATATTGAAAACTAAAAAAGGAGCGGAAGAATTCAAATTGAAACTTACAAACAGATTCAAAGTGTTGGAGGAAAGTACACAGGGTAACGAATTAGAAACCAATTTAAATCAAAGATGGGAGACTCTAAAACAGGCAGTACAGGAAACAGCTAAAGAAGTGTGTGGAAAGAAAAAGAAAGTAAGGAAAAAACCTTGGTTTGATGAAGAATGTAGCGTTAAAGTTGAAGAAAGATGCACCAGTAAAAGGATATGGTTGGAAAGACAAACCGAGGAAAATAGAAGGTTGTTTGATAAGATAAGGAAAGAAACCACCAAAATATTAAGAAAAAAGAAGAGGAACTATATTAACAATTTATTAGAAAGAGTTGAGACAAATTATGTCACCAACCCAAGAGACTTTTACAAATCAATTAAAACTTTCAAGAAGGGATACACACCAAGCTCATATGGCGTCAAAATAAATGGAAGGATCACGACAGAAAGAAATGAAGTTCTCAATGTGTGGAAGGATTATTTTGAAGCTTTACTTAATGGGGAAGTTAAGAATAATATTAATATGGACGTACCAGTGTATCAGAATGTACAACCTGAAATAAAAAACCCACATTAGAAGAGATCCGGGAAGTAATTAGAGGACTTAAGAACCACAAGGCACCAGGAAGCGATGGAATAACTTCCGAAATGTTAAAGGCTGGAGGTATCGAACTTGCGTCTCAACTGCACAAGCTTATAGAAGACATATGGGAAAAAGAAGAGATGCCTTCGGACTGGGAGGAAGCCATAATTGTGCCTTTACACAAAAAGGGGGACAAACAAGAGCCAAATAATTACAGGGGAATTTCATTGTTGAATACTTCATACAAGATACTGTCAAAAATAATACAGAAAAGATTAGAAGTGTACACAGAAGAAATAATTGAAGATCACCAGGCAGGATTTCAAAAAGGAAGGTCGACCATCGATCAAGTATTTGTTCTAAAAGAATCAATAGCCAAGCACTGGGAATTTGATAGAGCATTGTATGGATTATTCATAGACTTTCAGAAAGCTTATGACAGTATCAATCGAAATAAACTATGGGAAAAAATGGAGCAGTATGGAATACCTACAAAACTAACGAATATGGCAAAACTTAGCTTAGAAAATTCCAAATGCAAAGTTAAAGTGGAAAATGAATATTCACCCGAGTTTGAAGTAAAAACAGGGGTGAGACAGGGAGACAGCCTCTCTCCATTACTGTTCAATTTAGCCCTGGAAGAAGCGTTGAAAGAAATAAGAAATAGGAAACTAGGTATAAGCATTGGAACTAAGATAGGAGCACTGGCATTTGCGGATGACGTGGTATTAGTTTCCAATGACAGAGATGAACTGATGGAGATGACAGGAATATTAATAGACAAAACCCGGTCAATAGGACTAGAAATTAACGACGCTAAGACAAAGTTGATTTATTTTAGGCGAGGAAATAATGGTAGAGAAGATTTGGAAATACTGAACCATAAATTCGAACAGGTTGAAAGATTCAAATACCTCGGAGCAATAGTTAATTCAAAGAGTAATTAACTAATAGAAATCCAAAATAGAATAAGTTTGGCAAATAGAAGCATGTACGTATTAAATAATATTTTAAAATCAAAATTACTGTCTTACAAAACAAAATTAAGAATATATAAGACTGTTATAAGACCAGTTCTTCTCTATGGAGCAGAGACATGGATTATAGATAAACAGGCAGAAAAGAAATTGGTTACATTCGAGAATAAAATTTTGAGGAAAATTTTCGGACCTATTAGAGATGGAGATGGATGGAGAATCAGGCACAACCAAGAAATCAGAGAGATGTTTCAATCTCCAGACGTTGTAGGAGAAGCAAAGAGCAGGAGACTTCAGTGGGCAGGCCATGTGATGAGGAGGGAGGATGATAAATTGATTAAAGAGGTTTGGAAACACAATCCAGTTGGAAGAAGACCTCGAGGTAGACCCAAAAATCGCTGGAAGGACCAGGTGGAGAAGGACTTGCGGAAATTGAGAGCGGGTCAGGGGGATTGTGAAGACAGGGAGAGATGGAGGCAGCTGGTTGGCGAGGCCAAATACCACCTAGGGTATCCATGGTCATGGGAGTAAGAGTAAGTAACAAACCAAAAGTTAATTATAACATAATTTATTATACGAACATAATATACTTTTTCATTAAATGTGTTTGGTACGATTATTTTATATGAAAGTACGATAATTTCTCGTTTTTGGTATGATAATCGGTTTTTAAAATCTGGCTATACTGAGTTTGAGCAGACGCGGAGTTATACGAAACTGTCATAAACGGAGTTTTCAGAGGATTTAAAAAAATCGTAGCTCCTTTAATTCTTGTTGCCGATGAATTTTTTCTTCAATATTGTTTTCAGGAAAAATTGCAGTTTTCAGGAAAAAAAATGAACATACCTTTCCATGGTCACGTTAATGTAAATTGATACCAAACTTTCAGCTCATGTATACAGACAAATGCACATTTTTAGCACTTTTGGTTAACATCTGTTGAAAGAAGATAGCTCTCCGCAGCTATTTCAAGAATTTATGGGTAAGCAATATTTTGATGTGATGAGAATTGGAAAACTTAGATGTTAGCCATGACATTGCCTGTATAAACCTAAGAACTAAGAAATACAATTATCTGGATATTTAAAAATTGTTGGAATATATGCTCGTCAGGATCTATGAGCAACGAAAAGGCTTCCCAAAAATGTAACATTTCTTAGGTACTTTGGTATTATCCAAAGAACACTATCTTTGAAGCAGTTTTTTTACTAGGGTGATAAAAGAAATACATTATTAGAATGAGCAGACCTTATTTGACTTATTGTGAAAGTTACATGTCATGACTCGGTTCTTGTTTTCTGCCTCCCAAAAGGACGCCACTCTGTCCCTATCGACTTCTTGTTATTAACGTACGCGATATAAATAGATTATCATAAATATGTTACTAATTGTTCTTAGGTTTATACAGGCAATGTCATGGCTAACATCTAAGTTTTCCAATTCTCATCACATCAAAATATTGCTTACCCATAAATTCTTGAAATAGCTGCGGAGAGCTATCTTCTTTCAACAGATGTTAACCAAAAGTGCTAAAAATATGCATTTGTCTGTATACATGAGCTGAAAGTTTGGTATCAATTTACATTAACGTGACCATGGAAAGGTATGTTCATTTTTTTTTCCTGAAAACTGCAATTTTTCCTGAAAACAATATTGAAGAAAAAATTCGTCGGCAACGAGAATTAAAGGAGCTACGATTTTTTAAAATCCTCTGAAAACTCCGTTTATGACAGTTTCGTATAACTCCGCGTCTGCTCAAACTCAGTATAGCCAGATTTTAAAAACCGATTATCATACCAAAAACGAGAAATTATCGTACTTTCATATAAAATAATCGTACCAAACACATTTAATGGAAAAGTATATTATGTTCGTATAATAAATTATGTTATAATTAACTTTTGGTTTGTTACTTGTATAAATTTGTCAAAAATCTTTCATGGTACGATAATAACTACCCATCGTGTATCTTACCGGCGCATAAAATCAGAAATGATGCTGACTAATACGTTAATCCTGTCAGCGATGCCTGCCCGCTGCGCACTGCTTGCTCTTTTAGAAAAAAAAAATTAACTCGAGCTTGCAAAAGTTGAATCCCAGATCACGTGATGCCCCTGCTCCTTAAGATTCAAGATTCAAGATTCAAGGTTTTTATTGTCGTTAGGCAATCCATAGAAATGCAATTGACAAAGTCATAGCTAATTATCTACAATGATCATAGCATATAAATCTTAAAAAAATACATATTAGGCACATATTTTTCATGTAAGTCAATTGAAATAAATATGACAGTCAATAAAATAATCTAAACTAAGTACATAAATATTTACTAAAGTTTAATGTAAGGTTTAAAAGTTGAATCTACACACAGTTAAAAATATCATAAATAAATGAATAAATAATTTAAAATCTTAGGCTACTAATATCACAGTTCAAAAAAATCATTCACTGAATAAAAAAACATTTTGTTTAAACCACCTTTCTGTTATTTTTTTAAAACTTTGCAGGGGTACAGTCCATGCCTTTTCAGGTAATTTGTTAAAAAATTTAAGTTTCATTTTAATGTGACTTCTATTGGTTTTCTCTAATTTTATTTGAGGCAATTCTAAAAAATAATTTGATCTAGTTGGATATCTATGTACTTCCTGCCGTACTTTAAACAACTCAAGACTCTCTTTAACACTAATTAAACAGCAATATATATATAAATTATAAAGGGTCATTACTTCTAGTTCTTTAAAAATTTCTACACACGACGCCCTAGGTTGTACATTTTTTTATTATCCTAAGGGCTTTTTTTTTGCCATACAAAAACTTTTTCGGAATTACAAGAGTTACCCCATAGGGTTATGCCATAACACAAATGAGATTGAAAAAAATGCATAGTAGGCCATAATTTGCATATTTCTTGATATACAGTTTTTTAAACCTTCTCAAAAGATAGGTTACCCTTGCCAGTTTTTTACACAGTTCTTCAATGTGATAATCCCAGCTTAACCTACTATCTAGATACATTCCCAAAAGCTTTAACAGGCTTAATGTCTTTATATATTGTGTGATTCAAAGAGAAAATGATTTTTTCAGTTTTGCTGTTGTTTACCATAAGTTTATTAGCCTCAAACCAATCTAATGCCCTTTTAACTGCCTGGTTTTCTAACTTAACAAGTTCATCAAGACTTTGATCAAAATTTAAGAGAGTGGTATCGTCAGCGTACAATATTGTTGTACACGGTGTGTTTTAAAAGCTAAGTCATTGATGGCAATAACGAAGAGTAAAGGTCCTAACACTGAAACCTTGCGGGACACCCACTTTTATTTCTCTAAAAATTAGATTTGTCTTGCCCTTGTACAACCATCTGCTCTCTATAACTGAGGAATGATTTGAAAAAGATTTAGTTCATTATTCTTAATACCATAACAAAACAATTTTTTCACTATTAATTCATGAGAAATACAGTCAAAGGCCTTTGATAAATCTATCAGTGTTGCAGACGTCAGAAACTTACTTTCAAAATTTAAAAGAATTTTTTCCACTACTCTTTCTACAGCTTTTACAGTACTACGTCCAGAGATGAATCCAAATTGTTGATCGCAGAACAAATTATTTTGTACAAAGAAAAGATTTAGTTGCATTTTTATACACACTTCTAAAATTTTACTAAATATTGGTATCAAGGAAATTGGGCGATAACTTGATGGATTAAGTTTATCTCCTTTTTTTATAAATGGGTGTAACTTTACTTATCTTAAAAGCTTTTGGATATTTTACCTTGTTCCAGAATCATATTAAAAATAAAGGTGAGAGGTCTTAAAATTATGTCTATGATGTCCTTTACCACTTTGTTAGATATCCCGTAATAGTCCTCGCTCCTTGATGAGCTCAAGTTTGATACCAATTTTAAAATGTCACTATCTACAATTTTTTTTCCAACTAAAGATCTCTATTGCCCTATTAGAATTCAAGACGTAATTATTTGTAAGTTCTATTGCATTGTTTTCCAATACACCAGTGTGTTTAAACCACTACTCTATGTCTAGGTTACTTACTAAATTAACAAAATAGTCATTAAATGTATCACATTGAATGCCTGCTGCCTGATCATACTTATTGTTATTGCCAGAGTTAGTTTCTGCTTTTATTACATTCCAGGCTGCTTTACATTTATTTGTGGCATTTTGTATATAGTTTTCATTTGACTTTATTTTTTCTTGCTTAATTTTGGACCTGTACTCTTTTAAAGCTCCTAAATATTCCTTCTTATGGTAATTTTTCATTAAGTGTACCCTTGCTACTTTTGAACCTATCATAAAGGCCAACCACAAACTCTCTAAATTTTCTTAACTCTGATGTAAACCATTTATGGTGTGGGGTTTTCAAAGCGTTAGTTTTAATCTGCTTCACTTTACAAAACTCATTGAGAGAGTTTGTCACATTAGCAATAAAGTAATCACAGGCTTGATCAACCTCTGAAAAATTGCCAATATGTGACCAGGTCTACAGCTTTTAAATTTTCCCTAAGATTTAAAGTGGCATTATATGAAAGGTTTCTAACATATTTTACTTCCTTATTACCATTTAATTTTGGGTTAAAACAACCAAACTTTGCCAAAAATCCTGCGTGATCCGATAAGTGAGGTTCTACAACTATTACAGTCAACATGTTCTCTAGATACATTTGTGGCAATAATTGTCTATACATGCTTTACTCTAGTTGCTTCTTTGATTCAGACAGTACAGGTTACGAGATCTTAAAACATTTAAAAATGAATTTGTTTCATATGATTCCTTTACAATATTTATGTTAAAATCTGCTGTTAAAAACAATTTTTGAATTTTTATATTTTTTGTACAGAAAAGTTAAAAGTGTGTCCAAAGAATTAAGAAAAATGTCTATATTAGAATCTGGTGGTCTGTAAGCTGTAACTATGGCAAGGTTTTCCCTAGACAGAATCACTGCTGTCGCTTCAAAGGTTCTTTCGATACAAAAACTATCCACATCAATAATCTTGAAATCAACATCCTGCTTGACAAATTATAACACTTCCTCCTCCTAGTGACATTTTCCTACAACTAATATTTCCTACCTTA
This sequence comes from Homalodisca vitripennis, assembly GCF_021130785.1. Classification (NCBI taxonomy): domain Eukaryota; kingdom Metazoa; phylum Arthropoda; class Insecta; order Hemiptera; family Cicadellidae; genus Homalodisca; species Homalodisca vitripennis. The sequence goes on from NC_060215.1 coordinate 150,668,451, forward strand.
AAACCATATGGAACATACATGGAGGCTTCCTCAGTATAAAGCCAGTGCTCACTTAGTGTTACAATATGACAATTCAAACTACTTAAAAATAAATCTAACAAATCTAACTTATTTCTAATGGATCGAATGTTTAAATGAAAAATATTTAAGGATTTATTGTCGCTGTAGTCCGATCTGGGTTGCTTGCCCAGCTGCAAGGTTGGCAGTTTTCCGACGCAGTACTTCTTGAAGAGGAAAGATCTTCTTCTACTTGCTGTCCTGACTGCTGAGTTGCTGGAACTGTCTCTGCCTCACTTTTTGTGATTTGTTGAATTTTTTTCAGCTATCAGCTTTGCTAACCACTGTTTCCCCTCGGGTGTTGAGATGTTGGCCGTGACGAGTATGGAAGTGTCTCTCTGCTTTACTCACATCAACCACTGTAGCGTGTGAGTATTTCTGGCCTAACTCCTTCAAGCGCAGATTAGTCCTCGATACAGCTCGATTCACACAAGACCAGTTTTACCAAGTCGTATCGCATCGGCAGATCAACCAGAACGACATTAGTGTTTTTTGTGTTGTCCAATGTGTCAGATATGTTTGACAGAGCCTCTTCAGCCTCATTTCCAGCAATGTCATTTGACCCACACATGAGTACCAAAATGTCTTTTTTTTGTTTAAATTTTCCCCTTCAATATTCTTTTTCTTCAAAATTTGCTTTGATCTCCCCCCGGGGTTTATAAAACCCACCGCTTCATATTCAGTTAGGGAGTGTATGTTGTTTCAGATGCCAGGCTATAAATTTCGACCATGACTATCAGCGCAGAGGAGAATCTTATTTTTGCCAGGTCTCTCATCATCAGAAGTGTTTTCTTTTAGTTCACCTTCTTTTTCATCCTCTTCTTGAGATAAAAAGAACTTCAAAACGGTTTTGCGTTACTATATTAAAATTTGAATTTTGTGATTTATATAGCTTTTTTTCATATAATTTAATTTAACGCAATAATGTCCGAAAGGCATCAATATAATACAATAATATACTTTCCCCCTAGTTCATATGCACCTGTGATAATAATACTTGGCTTTAAAAGCCCAACCCATGAAAAAAAGTCCATTTTCCATGGTCACGCTAATGTAAATAAATACCGAAAGTTTTAACCTCAGTGCTCTGAAAAGATATGACAGCTGCTCTTATTAATATATTATTTGTCCACACCATATTAGAAGCCAGGTAATTTGAATATATATTGACTGGTTCCCACTGCTTTATTACATCCGGTTATATTGAATCCAATTTCTGAAGCTTCAATCATTTTGTAACCATAGTTCAGCAAACTATTATCTTTCAGATTTACTCGTAGAAAACTACCGATGTGTGTTGAGTGCAGAGCTGTTGAAAAATCGAAGCTAGGTTTACACATTCTACTGTCTTTGGGAGAAATCAGCAATTTCTAAATCATACTTAATTTTAACTTTCCCAGTAATATTTAAAGGTTCTGCATCAAAAGAATTTTTACCTTGCTCATAACCTTTTTTAACACAACGAAGCCTAGCTTTAATATAGATAGATTGGAATATCACACCTCTGCTTCCAAAAATATTTTTACTGAATTTAATAAACGTTTTGAGAATACTATTTATTTAGGTCTACTTATATAAAAAGTACTGTGACACTTTTGTGGCGTCATATGTATTAACACTGCTGACAATCACTTTATGCTACCGTTCAGGAGATAGTTTCACCATACTGTATTAAAATAAATGCACCATTCCTGTAAACTTGCACTCAATATTGAGAAAATGGGGCTTACCTCTCAATACTGGTGTTAGAGTTGAATGTGCTTTCCTCAGAGAGTTATGGGAGAGACATTGAACTTCCATAACTGCTGTTGAACCAGGCTAGTGCTGTTCCAATGATTCCTAGAGTGTTCCAAGTAGGCTGTCATGATTTATGCAGTCGAAAGCCTAACTAAAATCTAGGTATAAGCTTGTCACCACGTAGCTTTCTTTCAACTTGTATATTATATTTTCAGGTAGTTGTATAAGAGTTGTCGCTGTTTACCTGGTTTTCAAAAAGCCATGTTGATTTTTAGTTAACAGATTGTTTTATCCAGGTTTAATAGCAATCTATTTAAAGCTATCCTTTTTATAATTTATGAAAATGTAGATAAGAGAGAAATTGGGTGGTAGTTCATTGTTACTGTAGTAGATCCATTAAACTTAGGGTAGACTTGAGCATTCTTTAGTTTTTATGGAAACTACCTTGTTGAAATTATTTGTTCATTATGAATATTAATGGTATGGCTATTTCTTTTATGTAGCTCTTTGCTAATTTTGCTGAAATTTCATTAATGCCAGGATGTTTTAGGTTCAAGAGAATCTATAGCTTTTAGGAATTCTTCAATAGTAGCAGGATACAGGGAGAGTCAATCTATTTCCTCTGGTTGTTGGACATAAATATTTTGGCTAGTGTTATTTAGTTGTTTATTAGAATTTAATGCTTTCCACATCACTGACAAAGAAGTTGTTGAAGCTATCTGCTGTATTTGTTTGTTCTTTTAAAGTTCATCTATTCACACATCACTGACAAAGAAGTTGTTGAAGCTATCTGCTGTATTTGTTTGTTCTTTTAAAGTTCATCTATTCACTTGAAGTATTATTTCATTTAGTTTTAACGTGTTACCTTCCTTTCTTGATTTATGACCTGCTCTAATCCTTTTAATTTATTGTCAGCCTGATAAATAAAACAACGTTTAAGTTTTAGGTCATAATCCGTTTTATCATTTCCTGCTTCTACTTTGCATTCCAGTAATCCAGTGCACAGATAGCTCTCATTAGCTTGTATGAATTTCCTCCTTAGTAGCTCTTTTTCCCCTCATCTCAGTTGTATGCGGTGCTTTACATTTTGTTTTTAAGTGGTGTAGGGGCAGGCAATATCTAAAAAAGTATTTAAAAATATTGTGGAATATGTTATATGTTGTCAACATCTTGAATCTTGAATTGTCTGATTCTACCCAGTCTCCACTCCTAAGAAGTTGTTTAAGTTGTACTGAGCGCTCATTGAAAATTCCTTTTTTCTTTTTGGGTTTTAGTTCGGGGATGTTTTGGGTATTATGATTATATGTGATGTATGGTCTGAAAGGCCTCTTTGGATTACTTTTGTGCTAATTTTTATTTGGTTATAGATTAGAACACCAGTTAATTAATGTTGATATGGTTGAAGTATTTCTTGTTGCTTTTATAGCATGCTAGTAAATCGTGTAATTTTTTTGTTTACATTATTTTCTTGTAGGATGTCTATATTTACATCCCCCATTATCACTATCAGTTTCTACATACTTAGTTCATCATTGAGCATATTTCAAGATAGTTCATTCCAGCATCAAGTTTTGGGCTAATCGGTCGGTAGACTCATAGTACAAGGAGTGCTTCTTTTTCTCCTTTTATTTCATATAGTGCAGACTCACATATAAGTTCAGAGTCTGAACTGCTTATTTTACTAACCGGATATAATTCTCCACAATTTTTTCTAGTAACAGCTACTACCTCTCCCTTTACGTGTTGGTGTCTACAGAAACTCCTAACTATGGAATAGTTTACTATCCTAATGTTTTCTAGATTTTCCTGGATGAGACCATGCTTTGTGACTATAAGTAAATAAGTTACAGTGGTTTTCTTTCAAACATGGTTGTTTTGTGAACTGGCAGTATATAGATTCTTACGTGTTTGGTGTTCTACTCATTCGTATCCCTTGGTTTGTGGGGATCTTTGTTTAAGAGTCTTTACTGACCTTTAATATCCTGGGGTGGGGCAATGCATCCTCTTGCTTTGGAGCTGCTTCCTCATGCTTACAGAACAATTCTTTGTTTGTTTTAAAACTCTCTCAAAGATCAGTTTTAAAGTTGCTTTTAGGGAAAGAGTGAGATAATTCACTTTATTTTCAGTGTGTATGAAGTGTATTGACAGTTCAAGTGGTATAAAAGCAACAAGTGAAACTTGAAAAAAGTGTTCAAGGATTTAAATTTTCCATTTTATTGAGAATAAAACTATATTGGACCTGAGTAAGTGGCTTTTTTTACTCTAGACGTCTTTTACAGCTTATAACAAAAATTGTTGCAAACAAATTATTTTTATCATGTAGCATATATTTATTATAAAAATTCTAAGAATTTAGTACGTAAATTAAAAAACCAACAATAATTCTGGAATGCTACTAGATATTTGGTCAGGGGGTTAATAATCCCCGTACCCTCGCCACAACACACTTCTAATTGAATTGTCTTTGTTTCTATGAAGCTTTTATTATGAAATTAAATGAAATTGGCAAGAAATGTGTTATATCATGAACTCCACAATTGTTTTAACATGTTTGTCAGTTAAGTAGCTAAAAACCTAGTTAAAAACTCACTGTTTTGTTTTCTGCAAATAAAGAAGCATTTTGTTAACATTTCACTTTCCATTTGGTTTTTTATATGTCTGAAATAGAAGTGCGATTTCTTTTAGAAAATTTAATACTAAAAGGTTTTGTTTCATGCAACCTTGATAGTATAAAAACTGAAAAATTCCAATAACAAAACATTAATTTGTAAGTGTAAATAAATTCTAAAACTTTTCATGATGTGAATTTTTATAAAAATGTTTTTCTATTTGTTACTGATGTATGTTCTGTAGAAATTAATAACATGGAAATGTACAATTCTGTTTCGAATAAATATTGTTAGTTATTAGTTTATTATTTTAAGTAACTGGATTTTTGGTGCCAAAATCATATTATGTGAAAATCCGATTACGACACAACTATGTCTAGTACTATAGGGTATATCAGTACCTTTACTTGGGGCCACCTCATTGTGCGTACTGCCTGGAGAATGATGATGACGCTCATCACTCGTTCTTCGAGTGCAGGCGTTTCACTGAGCACAGAAGAACGCTTGTCTCCACTATCGGTAATGTCTCGGCAGAAACTATGGTGGGGATAATGCTGGGAAGCAAGACCACGTGGAAGGCCATTTCTGTGTATGTCCATGTTGTCATTCACGTGAAACAAGAAGAGGGTTAGGACGCAAGACCTGCGGCTAGGCATGAACTAATCCTGAAAAAAGTTCCCGGCCTGAATCCCCGCAGCCCATAGGGTGTTTAGTGGGTATTCCCTGTGTTATCACACACTCATTAACGCATTCCCATACGTAAAAAAAACTATAGGGTATATTTGTTACTTATGTGTATTGATAAGTTCAACAAGCCTCAGTAAGAAGCCTCAAAGTTGTCCTGTTGCTCTGGAAAAAAGTGACTATGAGTCCTAGGCTTAATTGTGTGTATGTAATGATCACTTCGTAAAACAAGTTGACAAAATGTATATCTTACAAAATTATTTACAGCGTTATTAATATACAAAATTGGCCTAATGTATTTTTATAATTACAAAACTTTAAATGTAATTTCTATATATTTCTATAAACTATAGTTTTTATTTTATTGTAAAATATTTTGTCCAAAGATAAGTAGGTGCTTTTTTTCTGTAAAATAAATAGGTGAATGTACTGTAAGATCACAATTGATTAAGATTGATCAATGTTTGGATCTCATGTAAATTGTCTTCTTTTATCATGAACTAAGGAAGTGTTAGGTCTCTCCACCTGTGGTTACAGTTTCAATTCTCATAACTGTATTTAATTTATGAATTGAATCCAGCAAAGTGTTGTTTCATTGGTTTTTTTGTGGACAGAGAATAGGATGTGTAATAAATGTGATATATAGAAAGTATGCCATGCATCTATCTTAATTTTAGTTTTAAGTTGTGTTCATGTGTTACTGACATGTACTGCTGAAAGATCGTTCTCAACAAAGAAACGGGTCAAGAACTTTTTAAGGAACAAAATGGGGCCTTACTCTCTGTCCACTACGTGAAAATATCAGTTGTCTGGACCCCCCCAACATTTTTTCCTGGCTAGGTTTTTGTGTCCTTGGTAGAGAATATAAACATTGTTTAGCATCTACAAATCCTAATAGCATGGAAAGTGAAGTTATGCGTGTATCACGAATATTGAGCAGCAAAATATTCAACAACTGTGTATCTTTAAATTTTGTATAATTGGTGGTGAACAGTGACTTTTTAAAATGAAACAAGCTTTTTTTAGGGGATATTCCTTATCCTTAAGAGCTCTGATGTTTTAGTGACATGAGACAATCTTTGGAGTGTAGATAAACAGTAAAAAGCAATTCTCACTTTGAGATGCCCTTGATATTTAAAACTAGTGGCTATATGGAACTATTCAGAGCTCTTCTGATGTCACACTTATCCTTTTTCGTTAAGATCAATGTTCGTTAAAATTATTTCCTTTTATCTTTCATCATATCATAGGATGAAAATTATTTGTACCAGGGTGTTACATTAACGTTATCAAACAAATCGAAAATGACCAAAATATTTTAGTCATGTGATTTCTTGACAAAACGTAGTTTGTAACTGATATTCCTAAATAAAATGTCAGTAGAATGTACCAATTTGTAGTAGGATTGTTGAAATTTAAAAATCTGTCTCATTATTTTTCTATCACACTTCGTACCTACGTTAAGGAAATATGCTTCAAGTTTTCTTGTTTTTAGTGAGTACAAAAAGACAAGTACAACGTGCACTGTTTGAAAATAATATAATATCTAGCATTAAAGAGTCTACAAAGTCAGGAATATTTAATTTTCATTCAATTTCAACAACTGAATGACATTAAATTTAGATCACTACAGGAATGTTCTTGTTCTGATCTGTTTGCTAATTAAAGTTGCAAAACTTGGCTTTTTGTACTCTTCTTGTAGTTTTTATTTATTTCATTTTATTTTTAAACCGATTTTTTTACATTTTCAATGCTAACCTTTCTGTATTTTCTTTTACAGAACACAAGATCATAAAGATAACGAAAGTAAAGAGAGGTCACAGGGAAAGAGATAAAGATGAAGTTACTTCAGATTCACCTCACAAAAAGGTAAAGTTAATGGTTGTTACTTTATTTTATTGTTAGCACAAAAGTAAACGAACCCATTGCAAACAATTGAATTTCTTCAAGTTTTGCAAATACCAAGAATAGAGTTTAAAGCCTGGTAATTTTTTACTGTTTCTTCGTGTGAACTTTGGTTGGACAAGCCACCAATTGGTTACTAACATTGGTTACTAACTTGAATATGAATTTTGAACTATTTATTTACTGTGTCTAGTAGTTAGTGTTTTGTGTGTGATTTGTTAGCATTCTTATGGTCCTTAAAAACATTTCTTGGATCAATACAGCCATATGCTTACATATCACTAATAGGGTATTTTACGTTGTAGTATAAACAAATCATGATTTTGCTTTATATTAAAGCAGAATTTATATACATCATTATAATAGAGCATCAGTAATCAGGGTTAATCGGGTGCAGACCCCTCTTGCTTTTTTAATTAATTGGATTTATGAAAAGGTTGGTAGACGTCTTCAGTATAAAAATCTTTCTGAAATACAGCTGTGATTCACCAAAGTGGTTAATGGGCATTGGAGCATATGAATCAAATCATTACTGTAGTCTAATATTAATACGCAAATCATTACTGTAGTCTAATATTAATACGTTTGAATGTGGAAATACAATATTCTTTGGCACAGTATTGCACTAAATTATGCAGTGACAGAGACTTGTAAGAAAGTATTTGCACCAATACATTCACTGAAAAAATTTCAGAGGTTTTTGCCGTTTCACATAAAACTGTTGTTGGTCAAAGTACTCACATTGCCTCATTTTTCTTACTGTAACAGTGTGATGAACAACATAACTGTGGTTTTGGATTAAAAACTCTAGAGAACCCAAAATTATTGTATGAGATATGCATTTGATCTCAGGAGAGATGAGCATATAACAAATGCCCTATTATAAAAATTCAAAGATTTTTAAGTTGAATGACCTCAGATCAATAAAAATCTTAACATTAATCCATTCAATTTTAAATTCTGGCTTTCTAAATGATTTCTTAAACGATTTTCAATTTGTCCCTAAAAGTGGTGTGGATGGAACTCGCTCTGGTTCTTCTGTGCTCCGCATGCCGTTGCACAGAACTGCTGTATATGACAAGTCTTTTGTAGTAACGGCATGTCGTCAGTGGAATTCCCTTCCTCGTTGCATAACATCCTTAGAGAGTTGTCCTCGGTTCGTGGCGTCGCTGACGGAGCACTATCTGAGGTGGATGGTTTGGGCGGGTCGGCATAGGTTTCTTCGCTGCGGTTGCACTGGCATGAGTAGAGTGTGTGACGGTTGTGTGTTTATAATATACATGATATACAAGTACATTTGTGTGTGAGTGCATGTTTATAAATATGTTTATATACCTTTTATCATTATAAAAAAATTGTAGTTTATATTCCTCAATAAAGTTGTACTTTTTGTTGTTAATATTGAAAATGTTAAGAATAAAATATTTAGTTTTATTATTATTTCAAAATAAGAATATTTCATTCTAGTTTCTATATGAGGTTTAATGTAAGAAAGGGCCATGAGGCCCTAATTTCGCCTCATGTAAAGAAATGTTTAATTTCATTTCATTTCAACAAAATACTTTGCGCATTTATAGAGACCAATGCTTTAGGCCGAACATGGCTGACAGGGCAGAGTACAGAGAGCCCTTGATGATTCTGTCATCGCGGTAGTGTCCCTCCCAACATTATTGGACACACAGTTCATGTAACTCACATCCATAGTGCTCAGTAACTATTTTACTGCATTTACTTAATTCATTTTTTTTTACTGAAATCAAATCGGGATTGTTTGTGGCCCGGATTTTTGGATCCCCTCATTATTGATGCTTTATTACACGGATCTCTAAACTTTTTAATTTGTGGGCCAAAATGAAGAATTTTAAAGGGCAGACTAATGGAGAAGTACTTTCAAATGTATTTTTTTTGGTTAGATTGTATTCCAACTACAAAGAATTGAAAGTTCTATAGTAACTAAGCTAATGCAGTAGGTTTATTAAGAAATAGTATATTTCATTAGGCCTAATAGTATCAAAAGTGACCTATTGTGGGGCCAGATTGGAAAATGCTATTAGGTACCGCAATATAACTTTCGACGAGTATTGAACAATATTTTTATCATGATGCAAAAAAGCACATGACTTTTTGTTTTTTAATTATCTGACATTTCATATTCTAGTAATTATTCTTCCATAAGGAAACATAACACTATTTTACAATTCATTTTGGTATTAAAATCAGCTGTTTGAACATAGGACTGTCAAAACATATAACGGAATCACACTGGAATTTGAATTATATACACAGGAAAAGAGATGTTTAGTAGGGAAGGAATTGTTTGCAAAAGAAAGTAATCAGTTTAGACAGGGAAAATCAGCTGAGTTAGCAACAAGCGAGATAATGACTCACAAATTTTAGTGGAAAAGGAAAGCAGTCCATTACCTTAAAAGTGATGAAAACTATCAAACGTTTATTTACAAAAAAATATTGATTTATATATTCCATTTAAGATTTTTTACGGTTGTTGATAAAACTTGTCTATTAAGCCATCTTTCATTTGTATGGTCTCAGATTTGTTTTTTACCAGTAATGTAGGTTCATCTTGGCTCTGACTTCGATACCTTTATCAATAAAATAGATTTATATGTTCGTCAGAAAGTTTTCTTTATACATATACTGGTTCACATAAGTCATTTTTTAAAAGGTTTTTTTGCAGATATGTTGACCCATAAATTGAGTACATTCGTCTTGCAAAGCATTTTGTTTTTTAGGAGTCATCACTCAAATATATGCAATGAAAATATCTAAAAACGTGGATGTGTCACAATAATTTTTGTTTTTTTTCTTTCCTGAGGGAAAAGGACAGTTTGTCCCTGTGCTTAGTCCTAAAAGGACCTTTGCGCCTCCCTTACTCTAATTTTGTGTCCTCAAAGTTCGAGGCTTTTGCAAAAACCAATCAGCAATCAGATTTGAGGGCTCCTATTCTCTGATATCCTTGGGGCTGAGGAGATATGCTCCCAGGTATCTTTTCCGAGTTTCTAAGATGGCAGGACAATCTAACCAAATATGCTCTGCTGATTCCTCCTCTTCTCCACAGAGTCTACATTCGTTAGTCTGGCTAAGGCCTACCTTCATAAGATGTTTCCTCAGGGGGTAATGTCCTGTCAACATTCCTAATATTAGTCTTATATCCTCCTTATTCTGATCTAAGAGAGCTGTCCACCCTTACGTAAGGAGAGATTAAAACTTTGCATAGTCTTAATCCTGAGGCTCTACTTCAATTAATGTTTCTTATCCTCTTTTCCCAATCTTTGACCAAAGCTTTAATGTTGGAGAAGGCTATCCCGCTACCTGGGTCAGGCCCCGCAATTGTGAATTCCGCTCCCTTTTTGGCGAGGATGTCTGCTTTTTCATTTCCATGAATGCCTAATACCGGGAGTTCCATGACCCGGTACCCAACCGAGTATTACTCTGTTATTCATTGCCAGCTCTGCTAGAGCATTCTTACATTCCTAGACTGCTTTCGAATCAAACGAACAGGTATCAGGTATCAAGTGCCTTCAGTGCATCCTGACTATCAGAAAGTATTAAGTATTTAAATCCTTTTGTCCTCATTTGTATGAGTCTTCTGGAACATGAGTCTATTGCCATGACCTCCACCTGAAGAACCGTGGCATGTCTTCCTAGGAGCACAGCCATGTTGGTTCCTGGTCTATGTATTCCGTATCCTGCCCAAGAGTCAAGGCGTGAACCATCTGTGTAAAACTTCAGGACTCCTTTTGTAGGGTAGGCCTCCTTTTTAATCCATTTCTCCCTACTTCCGATAGAGACCATATATGGGTTGTCAAAGGAGTATTTCTTAACCATTGCGTCTGACACTTTGGTTAGCATTTCAGCCTCAGGAAATACTTGCAATATCTTCATGTGACCTTCTAAGGAGGTAGCATTTATTACCTTTGTTTCTAGAAGCTTCATTGTACTTAGAGCGGCTGTTCTCACCACCTCCTGCCCCAGAGGAGTGTATCCCAGGACCGCTTCAATTGCTAGCGTTGGGCAGGAGCTCATCGCTGATGCTTAGGCAAGCTAGCCTTTGAAGACTCTGTAGCCTTTTGGCAGCTGTTGTTCTACTTTCGGCCACCACACTAAGGCAGCATATGTGACCATTGGTTTTATTATGGTTTTGTAAATCCAATATATCATTCTGGGTTTCAGTCCCCATTTAAATCCAAAAAGTTTCTTACAGGCCCCAAGGGCCATTGTCGCTTTGGATATTCTATTTTCAATATGGGAGTTCCAAGTGAGCTTCTCATCCAGGATTAAACCCAGGTATTTCACTTCTTTTGTTTGGTTTATGCTGATTCCCTCCAGAACAGGTTGTGTAAGCTGGAATTTTCTCTTCCTGGTAAAGGTAATCATATTTGTTTTAGATGGGTTGATCCGTAGACCTTCCCCATGAAACCAGTTGCTTATGAGGTTTAGTTCTTTTTGAATTAGGCTTTCCAGCGTGCCTTTGTTTTTTCCTATAACCATAAGCACTAGGTCGTCCGCATAACATAGTAGCCTTGTTCCCCTCTTCTCTGCTTTACTAAGTAGATCATCCACCACCATCGCCCACAGGAGAGGAGACAAAACTCACCCCTGGGGGCAGCCTTTCTGGGCCGTGATTGCGGCAGATTCGTCTTCGTACTTTGCTTTTACTTGTCTGCTTTTTAGGAGGGCTACTATCCATTTGACTACATCTGGGGGAACTCCAAAACGTTCAATAGCAGTCTCCATGGATTGATATGCTACTTGGTCGAAAGCTCCTTCAAATGTCCATAAAGATGCTGACTAGGGCTTCCTTTTCTTCGAATGTGTTCTCCACCTCTCCCACTAAGCTGTGGAGAGCGGTGGTAGTTGATTTACCTTCTATGTAAGTGTGTTGTGTGGTACTAAGTGGGTGATCTGGTAATATTACGTCCCTTATGAGTCTGTTTATTATTTTTTCCATAGTTTTCACCATGTAGTAGGTTAGGCTTATGGGTCTGTACAAGTTGGGTTTAGTTGGATCCCTGTCTTTTTTCCGTACACACACCACCAGTGCTGTCCTCCAGTTTTTTTGTATGTATCCTAAGGCGAAACTGCTTCTAAACAGAATGAAGATTATTTAATAGTATGAAGAAGGGCTGGGAAAACTCCATCTGCCCCAAGAGATTTAAATAGCTTGAACAATCTTATTGCTCATTTAATTCTTTCATGTGTAAATAGTCTGTTAGACCGCTGTCTGGCTTTAGTAACCTCTCGGCTGGATCTCCCCTCGATTAGAGAATAAATATCCTCATTTCGAGTCAAGTGACCCCCGGGAAGTGGGTCTCCAGAAGCAATTCTAAGGTCTCCTTCCTGTTCACTGTTAGGTCACCATTGGCCTTTACTAAGGTCCCCATAGGGTTAGTGTAATCAGTTTGGAGAGTTTTTTGAAGCCTGGTAGCCTCAGTTAGGCTGTTAATGTTTTTGAAAAAATTTCCCGAGGTTCTTCTTTTATTCATTTTAAGTTCTTTTTTTATGTTCGTTTTGGGCGTGTAGATAAGGGAATCAATCATCTGTCCTTTTTACCCATTTTAGTAGTTTCCTAGTTTTATTTCTTAGTGTCTCTAACCTCCCAGTCCACCACGGCACGTCTTTCTTCAGCCTGTTTTGCCTGAGAGGGCAGTTTTTCTCGTAGGCCTATATTATAGCTTGTTCTACTAATTGTGCAGACCTTTCTAAGTCAAATTCAATTTTCTGGAAGGGTTCTATTTCTTCCAACTCTTCGGCTAGGGACACTCGGTATCCCTTCCAGTTGGTAGATTTAGGAACCCTGTGGGTCACGTTATTTCCCTTATCTCCTTTATGTCGAAACTAATAGGGCAGTGGTCCGATAGTGAAGCCTCCTCTGAGACATTCATGTTGTTTTTTAGGAGTCATCACTCAAATATATGCTATGAAAATATCTAAAAATGTTAGTGTCACAATAATTGGTTGGTTAAATATTAATTAACACTAGCCTATAATTAATTAACTTAGACAACGAAATACATTAGGTAACCTTCTTTAAAAAAGTAAAAATTATTTTTACAGTTGCATAAATTACTTTTAAAGTTGTAAAAATTACACTCTATAAAGATTATTCTAAAACCATAATACTATGCAATGCAACTCTTTGTTCAGTTCATGATTCTACTCATTCATAATCTTTTATTTGTATAAAGTTACAATGACAATAAACAAATCTCAATAAAATATACATTTAACAAATACATTATCGTAAGTAATGACCGGAAAATAAATACTATCAGCTGGCTGGAATGTTGAAACAAACAAGCTCGTTTTTAATGTTCCACCACATAAAGGTACCATAAAGAAAATAATCCTTGTGGTAAAATATTACTTCTGTACTTTGTTTCAAGTTCAGAATGCATTATGTCTCTTATGAAGAGTTGTTATTCTATCAAACAATACCCAAAAACTGCTTGAAGTCCAGACCCGAGAGAATGAACCCAGGCGTTGTCACTGCACAGAAGTCTAGAGCAGAAACACGTCGCACCTGCACAGGTGAAAGTGGGAAATTAATAAAAAATCAATGTTGGTATTTCCTGTGGTATATAATAATCAGTGCAAAAACTTAAATGGCTTCTAATTTGTCTAAGACTGTCTACACCTCATTTCATATCACTGTCTTTTGCTTCATCAACACTTTTGAATCAAATGCATGTATCATGCTTATGCTTTTTACAATTTTCTACCAACTCCTCAAATTTACTAAAGGAAGGAACTTTGTATATTTTTCATTGCACTTATTACATGTACCTAGTACAAACCCCACCAAGTGGGGTTTGGTGTGATATGTTTATTCTAATAGTCTTTCAATCAATTCTAAAATATTGTATAGTATTCTATTAAAGATTTATTTCTTTAAGGTTGATGAAAACATAATCCTTTTGGCTTTGGTCACTTCTTTTCTCTAAGTGCTGAACTTGTGTTTTTATCTTTTTTTACCTGCAGATAGGAAATAACTGTGGTAATTGAATATAGATATATATGTGAATGACACAAACAGCACTTAAATCACGTCACTGGCACTTTGCACTTGTACATAGGTGATGGAGGTGTCAAGATTATTTCCTTAAGATACAGTGTTTTTGTGGCTTAGTGTGTGTCAAGTTTGTTTTAACAAGTCATCTTTATTGCACATTAAAATACAGAACAAGTGCATTGTCAATAAATATATGCTAAAACAAGTTTACAGTAAAGAGACTGAAATAGATAATAAAATATACTGGTTATATGTTAAAATTTTACATGACAATAAATTAAACTACTATATGATAAGACAGATTACTGAATGTGTTTACACACATCCAAGCCAACTTGACAAATGTTAATACTATATGGTCACTGTATTCAGTTTTGGTGCTGTAGTGAAATTGTAATTTCATCAGTATAGTCAATAATAACGCATAAAAATTGGAAAAAGCCTTCATTAATATGTATGAGCTTATTGACAAAATCAGGTTATGTCCAAATCATTTTCAAAAAAATTAGCCCTCAAAGTATTATAGTTGGTTTTATTGTAAGTGACTTGAGGTTCGGGTAATACATAAAACATGTTTTACTCATTATTACAGAACTAGAGATTTTGAAACATACTTCTTACCATAGAAACGTTTGATGGCATAGTAAAATGGCAGTTTTATTAGATTTCCTATAAATATGGACTATTCAACGTCCAGAGGACCGGTACATGTTACTAGGAAATCAATATCCACTTAGCCACATCACAGATTATAAAGCCTATAGAACCACTGCCTATCTCAGAGATCACTAGTGATAAAAACACTGTAACTGTCTTCAACGTCATGAGGACCGGTACATGTTACTTGGAAATCAATATCCACTTATCACAGGTCATAGCCCACTGAACCACGGTCTAAACTCGGGGATCATTAGCAATAAATCACTGTAACTGTCTTCAACACCGAGTTGCCAGGCATGCAGTGGCATACTTAAACACCAGTGTTGTGCTGCAGGTCTGACTGTTTTAACATTGATGTCACAGTGATTCCACAGTAAATTGAATTTTAAAAAGTGTTATTTACAAAAATGTTCATTTTTAGATAAAACAATACTGAAAAAATGCTGAAAAGAACGTTTAAAGAAAATGTTTCAATGCTGTTCATTTAAATTTAGTACACGAGTACCGTAATAGTAATTGTGAATAGTGTTCAGTGTAATAAAACACATATTTTGTACATTTTAAGCATTTTTATTGATGTCCTTCCAATAATCCGGCGTTTTCACTAATCCGGCAATACCATGGTCTGATATCTTCCGGATTAGTGAGAGTGTACTGTACTACGTTATTAAACCTAGTCGTATTAAGTTATTTGTTCACCTGAGGAAGAGATTGATTGTAGATGTCTAAACATAGTATCACTGATTTCTTGTATCATTGAACAATGACAGATGTAAAAAAAGTCAGGTTACCTTCACAGTCCTTCCTTCATGAAGAATGAACTTTGAAAGAAGAATTCGTAATTGAATAATCAATTTTCACCAGAAGATGTTACCTAATCTTTTACCTTTAGTTACTCGTATTCTGTATCTGATCAATATATTTTATGTATTCTACATTAATTCTCATGTTATTTATTAAAGAATGCTTTTTTCAGATGAAGGAGAGTTCAGTTACATCTCTCAACTCAGAAGATGAAAAACCAAAACCAAATTTAAGTGCTCTTGTAAGACCATTTTGGGTGAGCTCTGACGGTGGGGAGTGCATAAGATCTCTCGACAGCGTCGCTGCTTCGAGCCATACCAAGATTAAATTAAACGATAACAGAGAAAAGTTTGAGCAAAAGGAAAAAAGTAATGAACATGTGCCGCTGTCAGTTGAAGTTAAACATGTAGAAAGCAAGGATAAACCAAATGGAGGTATAGAAAATCCAGATGAAGTCAAATGTAGTGAAAATGAAAAGTTCATTGAAGGGAGAGAAAAACCAAGTGAAATTAGTGATAAGTTAATTGAAAGTAAGATTAAAACAGTCGAATACAGGGATAAACGGTTTGAACATAGAGGAAAGCAGGATGAATTCAAGAGTAAATCAGAAAGTAGAGAAAAATCAGATGGAAGAAAGAATAAATCAGATAAAAGTAGGGGAGATTTAGATGAAATCAAAGGCAAACCAGATGACCACAGGGGCAAGACAGATGATATCAGAGGCAAGCTAGATGAAAGCAGGAGCAAGCCAGATGAGAGCAAGGGTAAGCCAGATGAGAGCAGAGGCAAGCCAGATGAGAGCAGGAGCAAGTCAGATGAGAGCAGGAGCAAGCCAGATGATAGCAGAGGCAAGTCAGATGATAGCAGGAGCAAGCCAGATGATAGCAGAGGCAAGACAGATGATATCAGAGGCAAGCTAGATGAAAGCAGGAGCAAGCCAGATGAGAGCAGGGGTAAGCCAGATGAGAGCAGGAGCAAGCCAGATGAGAGCAGAGGCAAGCCAGATGAGAGCAGAGGCAAGCCAGATGAGAGCAGGAGCAAGTCAGATGAGAGCAGGAGCAAGCCAGATGATAGCAGAGGCAAGTCAGATGATAGCAGGAGCAAGCCAGATGATAGCAGAGGCAAGTCAGATGATAGCAGAGGTAAGCTAGATGAAAAGAAGAGTAAACCAGATGAAAATCATGAGAAAGCAAATGAAAGTAGAGCACATTTGAGTAGTGAAAAATGTAGTGAATCCAGAGATAAAGAAAATGGTACTAATAAAAATAAGCAAACTGAACAAAAGTTAAAACAGATAAAAGATAAACCCAAAGAATGTTTATCTGTCAACATTAAAACTGGAAACCAAAATATTTCTGGCGATATTGCTCCTTCCGAAAGTCCAAGGGACAGTGCTAAATTGGATAAGATTGTCATAAGAATGGTACAAAAGCAATCTCATAGTACATCAGAAAAACAACAGTTTAACCTTAAAGTCGATTCTGCCACTTCTAAAACATCGGTGATAAAGTTGACGTCTAGTAAGCCAAACATCGTAATGGTGTCGAAGTCTTCGAATGAATCTGTATCAACAGAGAAAGAATCAAAAACCGAAATTGTTCAACCTGTGATACCGAGTGCTTTCGAGTCGAATTTAATGCAGATGTACTCCTCCGTTAGGGCATTGAAGGAGGCAGGGAGGCCTGTGGCGAACACTGTGAGGGAAGAAAAAGCTTCAGAGACAGTCAGAGCAGAACCCAGACGAAGCGAGAGTTCTAAGCATCACAGCAGTAGCAGCAGCCGCAGCAAAAGTGAATCGAGCCACCGTGACCGTGAGAGGCATCGTGAGCGTGAACGTGACCGTGAGCGGGACAGAGACCATCATCGTGACCGGTCTTACAAGCATTCCTGCTCCCGTTGTCACAAGCGTAGTAAAATCAAAAGGGCGAGCATAGGTGTTCAGTGCCGCAGAGATAAAACGTTTGAAAAGTTTGTTTCTAAAAACGGGAAATCAGACAAGAATATGCCGATGCCGAGGCCGGTTCCTCTCTCTGAGGAATCTTTGAAATATGGACATTTGATCCGTGTGGAAACTTATCCGAATGGAGGTGCTTCTGTTGTCCATTTGTACCAAGATGAAATACAGAATCTTTCCTCAACTGAAATGGATGAACTTGTCACTGAATACTTTAAAGTAAGTATTTTGTTTTTAAATCATTTAGTACAATTTGATCATACTAAGCATTATTTATTTGTTAAAATATTGTATTGTTTTAAGAGTTCATATAATGGGTTATAGATAATTGTTTGATATAAGCCACAATCGAAGAACATTGCAATGGAGGTAAAAAAGGAAAAAACATAGAGACGTTATGTAATGTTTTATAAATTTTATGTTGAATATACATAAGTTGATTCCTGAACAACAATGAATAATTATAACATTAATAATAATAATTACATCAAGTTTCAAATTTCCTTTCTATGGAATTTATAAGTTGAAAAACAAAAATATAGTTTCTCTAGGTGGTGTACTCCATTTCAACATAAGTTGATTCCTGAACAAAAGTGAATAATTATAACATTAATAATAATAATTACATCAAGTTTCAAATTTCCTTTCTATGGAATTTATAAGTTGAAAAACAAAAATATAGTTTCTCTAGGTGGTGCACTCCATTTCAACATAAGTTGATTGCTGAACAACAAGGAATAGTTACAACATTAATAATAATAATTACATCAAGTTTAATTATAAATTCCCTTTCTAGGGCATTTATAAGTTGAAAAACAAAAATATAGTTTCTCTAGGTGGTGCAACCCCATTTCAACCCCTATAGATGTCTAGTCCATGAAAATGTATTTGTTTTACTATTAAAGTTATGAGGCATTTGTTTGCCAAATTTAAACTTTCTGAGATATTTGAAAGTTGGAGGATTAGTGATAAAACTATTGCTTTGTGTGTATTTTGCTATGTTATAGCCAATCAGCTGATTTAATTTTGATTAGTGGATTGAGAATAATTGCTTGAGCATCACATATGTTTTAGTAATCAGATGTTTTTAACTAAACAAAAATACTCTCCTGAGGTTAACTTATTGGAACTTTGTAAGCATGTGGGGCAAAGAACCCTATAGTCGGATGTATTTATAATTCACTAAAGATACGTCTAGAGTGTAAGAGCTTTTGATTGATACCATATATGTATATAAAATAATAGTTTTAGGTAAATAATATCGATGTTCAGAGAAAAAGAAATTCTTTTTATAATATAAATTAACACAATGACAGGCATGTTTAGCGTTGACATGAATTGTCAGTTATTGTGGGACATCAGAAGTTTACGAAAATATTTATTTTGTGTAATTTTATTTTACTTGTTAATTCTTACGACTGTTGTCTCAGCTCCCAAACAAAAGAAAGGAGGGAGGGAGATATATTTTATACACATGAAAACTTATTTTGTCATGGGAGATTTTTTGTTATTTTTATAAGTTTTGTTGGATATTATTTCCATTATTTTGATAAAGGTTGTCCATTATGTCTTATTTATTAAATTTTCTAACTAGATGTTATTTACTAGATGCAATTCCATTTAAGTTATGTATGTTATGAGTTACAATATACTTAAAAACCGATTTTACAATACAATTAAACGAGTCTAACTGTTTCACTTTAGCGCAGACTACTGATGTAGTAAATTGAATATTTCTTATATGGTTTTAGATGTTTTACGATAATTTATTCTGTTCCTTTTTTAAATACTTTAGAATTTTAGAGTAAACTTACTTTTATTTTCCACAGTAAAATGATCTTGAGCACTGTGGATTAAATTATGTTTTTATTTCTAAGAATTCTATCTTAATAATTTTAGTTGTAAATATTATACATACATGAATATAACAAAATATAAATTAACCTGACACAGTATGAATTGGAAAGTGGTACGTATAAAACGTTTTTGTTTTAATATTTCAAGACAGCGGGATCAAAATCTCTACATGTACAACATAGAGAAAGCGTTTGAAATTATACTTGTGAATAGCATGTTATTGTAAGAGAGATTATAGTTTTCTCCCCTTGTACATGAGAGGTAAATGCACAATGATTTTTGCGACGTACAGTGATTTTATTCTAGATAACCATTTTGTGTCTGTCATAATTATTTAAAAATACCCAGCAGGGATCACTTCTGGCTGGTTTATACCTACCAGTTGAACCCACCAC
Organism: Homalodisca vitripennis; assembly: GCF_021130785.1. NCBI lineage: Eukaryota > Metazoa > Arthropoda > Insecta > Hemiptera > Cicadellidae > Homalodisca > Homalodisca vitripennis. The sequence goes on from NC_060215.1 coordinate 150,688,143, forward strand.
TGGGCACAGAAAAAACCGATGTGCCACATCAATCTGGGCAACCTTATGGATGTCCAGTAGCGGCACATCACTAACCGCAAATGTTGAAATTCTGGGGTTCATGGGCAATTCGATAAATTTAGTCTACTGTGGAAGATGACTGTTGGAGTTGGTGGAGTTTGTTCCCTTACCTCAGAGGTTCTTGTTAACCTCAACAAGGGTGTGCCACCCCCTGCCTACTTTGACTGGAGAGGCTGGTTCAGAGCTGGCCTCCCCTTCTTCCGGGATGACTTTGAGATGTAGTGCCCTAATTCTTCCTCATGGATCTCGATAGGAGGTGGCACCTACTCCCTAACCTTACCCATCCTGAATATCCTGTCACTCCGGAAGCAGCGCAAAGGTTCTTACAGGACTAAGTGCAATTTATAAGCTTCTTGTCCTAAGAGAGAAAAAAAAAAAATTATTTAAAAATTCACAGAATGAGGACATGGAATATTTGTCCAGACCTGGAAGCTTTTCCATCTATGTGCATGAATTCATGTATTTATTACATAGCAGTTTCCGTTGTGCCAACAAGCATAATATACTGTAACTATCAATCAGTCAATCAACATTTAAATCAGTTTATGACAAAAAGTGCTTGAAAACGTATTTTTATGTTTCATACTTGCTTTTGTTTAGGTTTTAATTTAAAATGTGGTATGTAATGAGAATTAAAACACTAATATGTAAATACATTATTAATGCTGTAAAATTGATGCTATTTTAGATAAATTTGTGGAGGAGTGATAGTCGATTTTACACCTGTTTTCATAATCGGCAATGGATTAGGTGGATTGTAGATTACAAGTGTTTCGTGCACTTTAGTGTAAACTGGTCAATTCTTGGAAGATGTGTGCCCAATTCAAACAGTACTCATTTGTAGATTTAGGGTAGTTAAAAAATAATGATGGCTATTTTCTGATTTGGCTGGCACTTTTTAACACATTAGATGCTGTGACATACCAGGTGGTAAGTAGTCAGTACTGGATCGATGATGGTGCCGTATTGGTGGGCATTAATTGTTAAGACGGTATAAATTTAACTGCTGTGCTCCTACGCCATTTTCTTATTCACTGCGCTGTACATAGTCTAGGCTGCTGATGGAATGTTGCACTATATCACTATGGCTCTATTTGGTGGGCTGAATCAGTTGCTTGAAATGTGATTAGTTTTGTTCCTCATAGTGTTCTGATAGGTACAGTTGAAATTTATTTCAAAATTGTGGCAGTCAGGACTGACTGAAAATTCCTGCCACCGCAAACCAGTGCTCTCTGCATAGGAGCGTGATAAGTCAGCAGTCCGTCCTGCAAATATGCCTGTTTTCCTGCAGACTACTGAGTTCGGACGTATGGCAGTCAAGTGGGATATATTGGTTGGAGACGAACCCGGTGCTATTCTAAATAACTGAGTATTTTAGATATAAAATTATAGATGCACTATTTTCTCGTAGAGCCAACAATTGTTGAAATGAACTAAATTGTATTTTATGTAGGAGAATTTGGGGTCTTGGAGATTAGCAGACGGCTAGGTAGAATTGATGTAGGCAAGCGGTGATGGGATAGTTGAATACCATTGTTTATTAATCATTGACATATATAATTAGCGTAGTTCATTAATTGATTCGTCATTAGTTTAGAAATTTAATTTAAATAATCAAAACTGGCTGGAACACAAAACCTGTTCCTGAGACCTCTGGGGATTACGTGAAATGAAATGGGGACTACAAACATGGCCGACTGCCTATAGTTCTATAGTAAAGTGGCTCCAGGAAAAAGTGCATTAAAGGTGGTAAATAACCAACAAATTTTACTATACTTGTGTATAAACCTTCCTGGATTAACAGTAAGTCCCATTCACTTACAAAATACAATATCTAATCGAACCATTTTTTAATTATTTGACAAAAACTGAAAATGACTAAGCAAGCTCTATTTTAACATCAAGACTTTTTAAAGACAATAATTAACTACGAGCTTTAAGAAAAATCTCATTAAGAAGAAAATTTGTATGCATGAAACTAATAACTTAAGTTAGACTCATTCAAGCTTAACTCTCTTTCAAGAAAATAAAATACTTACTGTGACGTCATAAGAACTGCCAACACAACTGGCTTAATACACGTCACCTGTTTCAAACAGACATTCAACCTCCACATCACTCAGTGCTGGCACACGGCACTTGGCCACCTGATACTGGAGCACTGACCGGACACCTAGTCAGCACTGTCAGCGCTGACCTACAGCAATACAGCTGCTGCTGTACTGCATATCTCAGTTGACATGGCACTTGGCTACCATTTAACCAAGCACATTTATTTCCAACATTGGTTGACTATTAAACTTGACCTCTAGAACTTAAGAAACAATAACAGGAGCAATCAGCCAAAGCTTTACCTAAAGAAACTGTTTAATTTTTTTACCATATTTAACAGGAGCAATCAGCCAAAGCTCACCTAAAAAACTGTTTTATTTTTTTACCATATATTTAACAGGAGCAATCAGCCAAAGCTCACCTAAAAACTGTTATTTTTACCATTTTTTAACAGGAGCAACCAGCCAAAGCCTACATTTCCAAACTTTAACTCAAAAACTGCATCACACTTTTTATATTGACAACTATTGTTACTCAAGGTAAAAAATGCCTACTAAGTATCCTGTGGTGGCTCATGTGAAATAGGAGTGAAATACTCAGGTCTAAAGTGCACTGGTCCTTGCAAAATGTGGTATCATGCAGGCTGCCAAAATGTAAAAGAAAAAACTTTGAAAAAAACTAAGTTCTCAAGATATAAAAAACATGGACATGTTTCACATGTAAGGCAAGGAGGCTCAGATTATGACAAAGATCTAGTTATAAATACCATAGACAACCCTTCCTCCTCTGACTTAACATCAAATACTCATAACCAAAAGACATTCTAAACAACTCCATAAAAACTCTAGAGAGCAGTATTATTAGAAAATGAAGATGATAAGCTTGCTATGGCTGCTACAATAGGATCGGCACTGCTGGAGGAAAACAAGTTTTTAAAAGAACAACTGACTATTGTAGAAAACAAGTTATCATGTTTACAATGTAAAATTAGCCAGTAATGAGGCAAAGATTGAAGAAGAAATGGCCGAAGAAGAGGAAAAATTTCTTGGGAAAATTGAAACCTTATCCCAAAAGTTAGCTGAAGCTGAAGCTCAGATTGAAAAAGAAAAAGAAAAATGTAACGGAAATTCAAAAACTTATCTGAAGACCATGACAGGAAACAGGAACAGATAATTGAAAAATATGTTTACAAAAAACAGGGATCTCGAGAAACAACTTTTTAGTTTTGAACGCAGGAGTAGCCAAACAACAGCTGAAAACCTCAAGCAAAACTGACACTGTAAACTCAAACTGAAAAATGTGAACTTTTTACGCAAGACAAGCCACAAAACTTGACGGCTATCTTGCTAGAAATATCCCAAATTAAATCCAGGCAGAAACAGCATGGAGACTACCCTTAAAGACTTGAGTGTTAAGCCTCAGTGCCACTGTTCATCAAGTCAGCAAAAGCTAGTTGTATATGAGCAAAGCACCCAGACTGAAAATATCCCCCTACAAAACACCACAAGATGTTTAACCTGTCTACCACAAACACACATGTCAACATACGAAGACCTAAAGATGTGAAGTCCAATTGGGGTAAACATAGAGACCAAATCAGTGTCTCTCTTCAGTCTGCAAAGTTTAAGGCTTTCCAGAATAAAAACTACCCTCTTCCAAAGGAACAACCCCAAGCAGAGAATAAAAAGGATAATAGTTTATGCAATCAAAAGTCTAATGCAGTGGATTTGACAAAAACTTACACCAATGAGGAACTATAGACTTAGTATAGAAAGTAACAACCTACCACACTCAACTGAAATAAATACAGCATCCACTCTTGAAGCCCCTGCCCTTGCACCCCCTTCATCGATGAGAAGGCCACCCATAACTGCTACAAGACTTGAGCCCTCAGAAACCTTCCTTGAGTTTTATGAAAAGAATATATAGAACATGTCAAAGCCAATTATCATAGAAATCAACTTGCTCCTATAAAAATGAACATCTCACCTTTTTTAGAACCAGGCAGCAACGTCAGACCTCCAATATAAAAAGTAATGCCATCTCCTTAGAGCAAAACAAATCTTCAAGAAACAAAATATTTAACTTAACAGTTCTCCATCAGAATATACAGGACTTATCTAACAGATCAAATAGACTGATACACTTTATAGAAAACCTGAAACCAACACCTAATATAATAATACTAAGTGAACACAGCCTCAAATCGCAGGAAATTGAAAATGTTGCTCCAATACCTGGATATATCCTCAGAGCACATTTCTGAAGGGAAAAGCATATAATGGGTGGGGTTGCAATATATGTAGAAAGATACCTTAGAAAGGAGTACCTTTAATGTACCAATCAGTCAGTACTGTGAAGAACTTGTATGTGAAATGAGGCTTTGGTAAAGGTTATGCTCAATACCAACCTGCTTATACATAAATGGGTACCTACAGATCACCATCATCCAACTTAGACGAATCACTTAATATTCTTTTCAAAAACTATTGAAAATCAGTAAACTGGAAAGTTCAAACCTTTCTAATCATGGGAGATATAAATGTAGACATTTTAAAACCTGACAGAAGATCAGGTAAATTACAGGAGATGTTGGCTTCTCACAGCATTCAGAGGCTGGAGCTACCACCTACCAGAGTAACCTCCAACACCATTTCATCAATTGACTGGATATGTACTAACTTAAGAAGTGAAGAACTAACTGCAACCGTGTACGATTCTGGTCTATCAGACCACACTGCTCAAGTCTGTACTATTAAAACAGAGTACGTAATTGAGAATTTCAGTAGTACATATCGAACCTTCAAGACAGAAAACCTCCTTGAACTAAAATGTCTACTTCAACATGAAAACTGGCATGACATTGAACAATTTGACACCGTTGAAGAAGCCTACAACAGCTTCATAAGGACAGTGACAATGGCCCTGGATGCTGCCTGCCCCAGAAAAATTAAAGAAACCTAGAAAGAAATTAAAACCTAAATTCTTTGCAGATGAAGAAGCCAGCAGGCTTAAAGAAAAACTTTCTAAGACTACAACATCAGTTTTGAAACAACAGGGGAAAACTCGACATCAAACAAGACGCAGCAAATGCAAAGAAATCCTATGACCAACGCTTTAAAACAACTGAGACAAGAGGCCCTCCGCCAACTTCATAGAAAGAGCTGAGGACAAGCCCAAAGCCATGTGGAAAATAGTTAATAATGCCCCGTCACCAAAACAGGAGAGCTCTACAGATGACATAAAACTGAAAATAAATGGACAACTTTCACATAACCCTCAAGAAGTCGCCAATCATCTGAATTTATTTTTTGTTAATATGGCAGAAACAACACTACAAAAAATCCCAGCGGATGAGAAGAAGGAATTGGAATCTGTGGAACCACATGAAACAGCATTAATGGAAACAATGACCAAAAACGCATCGGAGAGGTTAAAGATACAATTAAAAAAACCTCAAATTCAAAAATTCAGCCGGTATTGATGAAATTTCTTCCAAAGTATTAAAATTTTGTGCTGACGAACTAGCCCCCCATTGGTTGCCATATTCAACAAATCTTTTAAAGAGGGTCAATTCCCCTCAAAATTAAAATTTCGAAAGTATTCCCTAAATTTAAAAGTGGGTGCAAACATGATGCAAACAACTACAGACCAATTTCACTGATTTCAACATTTTCAAAATTATGTGAAAGAAATTGTTCTTCAAAGACTCCTGGACCATTGCGCTCAGCACAATCTCTTAAATGAAAACCAACATGGATTTACAAAAGGGAAGTCAACTACAACGGCATTGATCAAACTAAATTGAATCAGTGACAGACAGCATTGAAAGAGGGAAAATTGACCACAGCTTTGTTTCTTGATTTAAGTAAGGCGTTTGATTGCCTCAGCCACGACATCATTCTGAAGAAATTTGGAATTGCTTGGAATCAAAGGGACAGCAAATAATTGGTTTGAGAGCTACTTAAAGGGTCGTACCCAACTAGTAGAGCTCTACCACTCATCAAATGGTATCACAAAGGCAGTCAGATCAAAAGTCCTTCCAGTGCTGAGAGGTGTGCCACAAGGTTCCGTATTAGGACCAGTGATTTTCATTCTCTTTACCAATGATCTACCCCAACACCTAGGAAACTACTGCACACCTCTAATGTATGCGGACGACACTACCTTTATTTCTGACCCAACGTTCAGCAGATGGCCTTGCGGTCTCATCTTATACAGCTCTCAACATGGCCATCCAATATTGCTATGGAAATGACCTTGTAGTAAATCCATCAAAGACTAACCAGATCGCTTTTGGAAGGAGAGCATCAGAAGTCCCAACCATTCCAGATGTCACTATTGAAGATCATTTAAAATTCCTTGGAGTAACAGTGGATACCGAACTAAATTGGATTAAATCACGTCGACTATCTTAGTAAAAAACTCAACACTGGTCACTTTGTCATCAAGCAAATTCTTTCTCTCAGTAGCCTTGAAACAGCAAAAATAACTTACTTTTCCCTTTTTGAGTCTCACCTGCGCTATGGTCCTTGCTGCCTGGGGTGGAACTACTGCTTCAAATCTCCAACGGATACTTATCATACAAAAGAAATGTATTAGAACACTGGCAGGACTACAACCTCTGGAGAGCTGTAAGAGAGGCATTCAAGTCTCTGAGGATTCTCACTGTTATTTCGCTTTACATTCAAGAAGTAATAATGTACGCTGATGGGGAGAATCTTCCAAGGACCAATGATGTACACCACTACAACACCAGAAATGTACACCTCTACAGCCTTCCTGTACATCGTCTGAGGCTTTATGAGCGAAAACCATCATATATGGGAATGAAGCTCCACAATCTCCTACCACCTCACCTGCTGTCCAAAAGAGGAAAGGAACTCAAGATAGCACTACATCAATGGCTTCTAGACCGACCATTCTACACGCTGGAAGAGTATCTTCAAAAACCTTTTCCTGATGTTAATTTATTTAATGACACTGTTTATAATCTCAAAAGATTGTAAATAAAGATATTCTCATTCTCATTCTCATTCTCATTCTCATTCTCATTCTCATTCTCAAATGAAATGAAATATAAATTTATTTCCACAATCTTCTTATAGGTACAGAGATTACAAATGCGTTTGCAAATTTTTTTTTAACAATGAAATTTTAAATATTGTAATTTCTTAATATATATTTGTAGGAAATTAGCCTACATGGGCAAGCAGCCTGTGCGTAGGCTAGAGACGCTATCTTTTACAGAAATTAATGTTAGTTTGTTTTGCCGGGTATGGTTCAGACGCAAACGAAAGAGCAACAATAACAATAATAAATTAAATTAAACAAACCGACCAAAAAATTTATATATAATTTATTTGAAATAGTTATCACTTTGAAATGTAGATGAATGACAGATGATATCGGAGGGGGGAGGGGTGAGAGAAAGGACCAAGGTCAAGCCCGCCCATATTCTGATAAGATTAGGGCCTCGGCTCCCTCGAGGCCAATCTGTAGAAGGAAAAAATTAACGTTTTTCTTAAAAATTGAAATTGAAGTTGATTCGAATAATTTGAAGTGACTGAAGTTTTTGCAAATGTTTCTGAATAATACATGGGAAATATAAAAGGAATTTGTTATTGAAAATGATTTAACTAACCTTGTAACAGGTATACCGACATTAACTGCATGCCTGGTATTATAAGAATGTGATGTTTCTGGGAAAATTATGTTGTAATATTTATAAATATGAATTAAAAGATGCTTTATGTACAACTGTCGCAAGGAAAGGAGTGAAGATTCGTGAAAAAGAGTGTCAGTAGGATAACGCTTATTTTTCCTTAATCCTGCTTTTAAGATACATTTTTGTGTTATGTAAAGGGGCTCCAAAACTGATTTTAATGCACCGCCCCAAGCAATGTTACCAAATGTAAGAAGAGATTGGACATAAGCGCAGTACGTTATTTTAATTTCCTTTTCATTTAAAACATCACTTAATCTTCTGAAAGCGAAAATATATTTTCTTACTTTTGCTTGAATATAGGCTATATGATCAGACCATTTAAGGCGATGATCGAAAATTACACCTAGATATTTGTAACTTGTAACACGTTCAATACTTTTACATCCACATGTTAAATTTGCAGAATTGCCGCATTGATGAATTCTCAAACTATTTAAATTGTAATCTGAATTATTGTTCAAAGAAATAGGTAGAAATTTTGTCTTAGATATATTTAGTGAGAGAAAATTTTGATCTAACCATTTTTTCAAAATCATTAAGTCGTTTGTAGCCTTTTCCTGTACTTCCATCCAGTTGTTACCAGAAATAAAAATTAAGCTGTCATCCGCAAACAAAAAGAGTTTTCCATACAGATTTAGTTTAGAAATATTGTTTATATATATTAAAAACAAAATAGGTCCCAATGTACTACCTTGAATCACACCATAATCCACATTTTGAGGATCACTGTTTCTCTCCGCAGATGGACACAACCTGTCGCCTCTCGCTCAGGTAGCTGCGGAACCACGCTAGCGCAATGCCGCGGACTCCTATCATTTCTAATTTTGTTAACAAAATAGTGCGATCCACAGAGTCGAATGCTTTTTTTAAATCCAAAAAAACAAGCATGCACCTATTATTTTTTGAAATACTTTTGTTTAAATCTCTGTTGATATCAAATAATGCGTCATTGATACTTTTGTCCGGCCTAAATCCATACTGACACTCACTTAAAATGTTATGGTTTTGTAAAAATGAGACGAGTTGATCCTTAACTATTCGTTCTAAAACCTTAGAGAAAACGCTTTGTAGATGATTTCAACTACACTGAGTTATCCATCATTCTAAACCAAACTCAGAAACAATGAGATGGGACGGAAGTTGTTTTTGTTTGTAAATTCATTAGATTTGAAAAGAGGAAAGATTTTTGCTAGCTTAAAATTATCGGGAAATACACCAGTTGAGATACTTAAGTTAATTAAATGTGTTAACTGTTGAGAAATAACATGGATATTAGCCTTGAAGAGGTTAGCCGAGACCCCGTCCATCCCCGGTGCGGAACCACCCCTCAGGCCATTGACCTGGCGTATTACGTCATGTTCAGTCACAGTCTGTAGTGAGAATTCAGTGTTCAGCCAGTAATCAGAGTCACGTACCACCGGATCCCCCCCTGAATCAATCTCGTCGGCTAGGGTTTTGCCAACAGCCGAAAAAAAATCATTGAAATCATTGGCAACCTGTTTTAAAACCTCCTTGCTCAATATAGGTGCACCTGGTAGAAATCTTTGAATAGGAAAGTTATCCCTACATTTATTCCTCCCAATTAATTCGTTAATAATTCCCCAAAACAATTTAGCATTTTTTCTACAGTCATTTAATTTCATTCTATAGTAATCCCGCTTTGTAGATTTTATTGAGTTGCTTAAATCACGTCTTAACATATTATAATAAGTTCTAAGATCACGATTAAAAGGTTGTTTTTTTAAGATTTTACTAATTTTATCCCTTTTACGAATCAAGTTTACTAAGTCATTGGAAATCCATGGCTTAAGTTTTTTCTTCCGTGTTGTGGGATGTTTTATTTCTTTTTTAGCGATAGATAAAGATTCAGTAATCACGCCCGAAAAATTGGCTGAACATTCGTTGACATCATAACAATTCAGGACGGGATCCCAGTTTGAGGTGATAAGACACTCGGTAAACAGTTTTTCGTCAGTATACGTAATCGGTGCTAGTGGTGTGTCAGTGGCAGTCGCGTGGACCGTGATCCTGAGGCCGGTGCTGTAGTGGTCAGTGACGGCGGTGTGCAGCACGGCGGCCTGCACACTCTGCATGTCGTTGTATCTCACAAACACGTGGTCCAGGCAGGTCGTGCTGTGCTCCGTCACCCGAGTCGCTTTGTCCACACATTGTACAAGTCCATGACCAATAAGGCAGTTTAAATATCTGTTAGTAATATCGTCAGGTGCAAAAAGGTTAATATTCATGTCTCCTAGTAAAATGCATTTTTTATTACGTTCTACATTGTTATAATAGCTGTCGAGACCATCTATAAAACTACCAACGTCACTGTCAAATGTTCTGTATAGTGCCAAAATGTTGTAATGAGTATTTAGGTAAGTGAAGTTAAGTGAAATGCCGTAAACGTCACCCAAAGTAGCTTGTGATGTAACTGCAGAAAGTCGCTTATTTACATAAACAACGACGCCGTCATTCTGGTTCCGTAATTTATCACTCAGTACAAGGTCAAACCCCTCAATGTTCACTCCCTCCTCCCCCTCCTTCAGCCAACACTCCGTTAGAACAATTACATCTACATTGCTAACTATCAAACTCAAATATACCTTTAACTCATCAAAGTTTTTAGAAAAACTTCTAATATTAGAATGGAAAAGGTTAATGTTACTACTGATAACCCTGTTACTCTCCATAAAACTGTAGAAATCTTTAAATTTAAGTGGGCTATCAATCTCTAAACATTCCTTTGGTAAATCATTATCACCACTGTCATCAATCATTATTATCACAGGCTGCCTGCCCGCCCTAATATGATTATAAGTTTAAGATAGCAATATTATCATATTATATTATATTATATCATATAAAATAATATAGGATAAGACATTGAAGAAAATTTAAAATAAACGCTGTTGGTTTACAACTGTAATAATCATCCAAATTATTGCTATATACACAATAAAACAAATATATACACACATCTACACTCACGAGCACACTCACACATACACAAACGTACATACATATGCACATACATGTACATATTGTCAAAATAATATTGATTTGTTTTTAAGATATTGTAACAACTCCTTCAAACAGTATGAAAATGAAGACTAATATTTTAACTTACAGTTCAAATGTTCTAACTACAGCAAGTAATCTATACAAATAAAATTGTGAAATAACGGTTTTATAACTGCAAAATTTAAGTTATTTTATTTAAACGGAATACATAGCTAAAATGAAGAAAAATTACTTAAATAAATGTTGTATCTTTGTAACAGTGACAAGCATACAATCTATAGCTGTATACATACACGCACGCACGCACGCACGCACGCACACACACACACACACACACACACACACACACACACACACAGCCATACATACACCTATAGACACACTTATAAGTATACATGGTTTGTTAATATTTTCAAAACAAATTTAATTATATACTCATATATAATTATAAACTCTATAAAAATTATAATTATAATTATAAACTCATAATTTACCTGGTATAATAAGGAAAAGTAAAATTTTAACTTTTATTACGAATAAAACTCTACAATTATTTTAATCAGAAGATCTCATTAATCTTTTAAACTTAACTTAACTTAAAACAAGGTCTAATCTTGACTACAAACAACATTTAAAAATAAATAACGATTGTGATTGTAATAAATTATAATAAGTATTGTTAAAAAAACTAACTTAAAAACACTTCTTCTATTTAAACTGAAATAAACTTCTAATTGATATGAACCTATCATGTTAAATAGGTATAGACAAAGATGCTTTAGTTTTATAAATTATTGCATTGACATTTTACTAGCTTATATATTATTTTATTATGTATAAATAACAAGAAGTAATTCTAAATGATGTCAGGACAGTTTTGTTTCTATTTAATTTTGGTATAATGATCCTTTAAAATGTATAACAAGAAAATAAGTTTTTAACTCATCTCATTATAGATAAAATGAAATATTACTTATATTAAAATGAAACAAACTTAGCCTATACTATTTCCAACTTGTTTTTAATGACATTAATAAACACCTTTATTTGGAAATTGTTAAACTATTTAACTCTGGTATTCATAAATGTATCTAAATTTTTAAGAGAACAAAAATGTAGCTTACAGGAAAGATATATTTTTACTTGGTGTCGCTGTGCGGAGCAGGCTGAGCCTGCGGGTGGTGGTCGAGTCCATCCAGCTCCTGGATGCTGCGGTAGATCCGGATGGCACGTGAGTCCTGCGTCACCCGGACGAACACCTTGCCGTCCTTACTCCAGGCGTAGGCCAGGGATTTGGCTCTGACTCCAGCCTTGCAGTGCTGCAGCAGGGCCTTGTTGTGCTGAGTCAAGTGTTCGTTGATGAACACAGGTCCCGGGGTAAACGAAGTGTACAGGTCTGTCGTCTGGATCCTCTTCTTCTTGGCCGAGGCCAACCAGTCAGCTCTTGTAGTTCGACGTGCAAACTGGACCACGATTGATGGGTGGAAGCGACGATCTCTAGGTCCCGGAAGACGGTGAGCAATAGAGATGTCTTGTCTCTCAAAGGGAACTCCGAGCGCTCCAGATATTGCCTCCAGGATGGCGTAGACGTCCTCTCCTCCCGTCTGTGGAACACCGCGGATTTCAAGATTCCCCATTCTAGAGTATTGATCTTGCTCGATGATACTCCACTCGGCGTCCCTCACCCTCTTCGAAAGTTTAGAGTTTTCACTCCTTAACTCTATACACTGTTCTTTAAGAATTTTATTCTCTTCTTCGACCACAGACATTCTAGCGGTCACCGCGGCAAGAGAGTCTTGGATCACGGACATGCTCCGCTCAAGACCACTGAAGCTCGCCTTAAACATCTTATTGTCTTCTGCGATCTGATTCTGTATACTCCTCAGTAGACTGAGCATAGAGGTGTCCTCAGAGTCCGATTTACTTCCCACGGATGCCGTGTCTTTGCTACAGTCTTCACACTGCCACACAGCGCCACTCGCGATCAATCCTTTAAGTTTAGCAACCGTGCGAATTCGGCAACACCCGGGGTGAAATTCGGCTTTGCACTCTGCGCACTTTGCCATTTCCGAAGGCTTCGAAAATGCCTCGTTACACTTTGAACACACCATTATAAATAGAATGAAATCCACTCACACTCCTAAAATCGCAGAACAAGTAATTCAGAATATAAATAATAGAAATATATTACACCCAAATGTTCGGAAGTACAGATATCAAGGCAGACGCTCGCAGGTCGGAACGGGCGGGCAGGCAGGCAGAAACACGGTCTACTCTAGCTGTACGGAGCGCTTATCTCTACGACCTTCCAGCTCGGCTGACTGATAACGACTGATAACGTACTTAGAGACTATGGACCGGCTCGGACCTGAGCAATAGTAGGTTCCAGAGTGCAATAGTCAAAATTATAAAAGAGGCAAGGGCCTACCGCCAGCATGATAATTATTATAACTTCCCCAAAAAGGGACTGTGATTTTATGATTTTCGTTGCAAAATATGATTTGTTTTAGTACTATGTTTTATGAATTAAAATAAACTTTCATTTTTTCGGATATATTATCATAAGAAGACTCCAAATTTTTTATGTAGTTTGTACGCATTTTGTTGCTCAATTTAAGTGACATTTAGTGAAGTAGATAATTCATTGAGCACAATTAGATTATTGGTTTTTAGGTTATACATAAAATGAAATGAAACTAAGAAATTAAAATGTGAAATTTTGACTTGGCAGTTCTTTTATTTATTAAGATATTTTTTAATAATTTTTTATCTTATACATGTGAGTTTAGCCAGGACATTTCTCATTATATGTTATCATTCTTGCCTTTTTTCATACCACCCTCTTCCACACCCACTTCTAAAAAATATCTTCTAAAAAGAAAAGAAAGCATTTACACTGAAACTAGGAAAATGTTAAAGTTTAAAACAGCTAGAATGGAAAGGAAGGGAAATTTGGGTAGGGAAATATACTCTAAAGCATAATTTTTTTTGAGGGAGAGGTAGGAAATTAGGGATGAGGCGATTTTGATCAAACCTTTAAGGGGCGATCTTTCACCAATGTCCTACAACAGATTAAAACCCAGGCGAAACTGGAAGAGACGGAGACCACAATCAAGTCCATCCAACGAACCCAGAACGGGTATGTTCTCCTCTAACTGGGAAAATCCAAGGACAAGGACGGTTTTGCTGCTTCCCTCAAAACCGCTCTTGGTGACGAAGGCTCAATTCGAGCCCTTCAACCGAGATGTTCAGTGGACTCAAGAGCATAATGGGTTTAGAATTGTGATAATACATCTGAAAATTTTGTAACCTATTAAATAACATTGTTCGGTGACGGCCAGATTGTATAATAGCTTCATTTACATTGTACAAGTAACCCATAAATAAAAGTGATGCCCGTAGAATAAAGTAATTTTTATGTTATTGTAGTATTGGGTCATACATTTGTAATAAAATCTATGTATCAAATGAAAACAGCTGTTTGTGTAGGTTGCCAATCAGCTGTTTGTGTAGGTTGGCAATCAGCTGTTTGTGTAGGTTGCCAATCAGCTGTTTGTGTAGGTTGCCAATCAGCGGTTGATAGGTTTGATAGTTCTCGTTTTAATTGGTTTATATGAAATAATGGACCTGATTTTATATGTACATCCAGATTGTGTTCGGAGAGGACCATAACGGGAATGCCCACCATGTGATGGGTATAGTGCATGATGCTGCGCGATATCTCCCAGATCTACTGGACTACATGGCCGAGCACTATCCCAACCTAACTGTCAAGAACGGAGTGCTTGGCCGTGGCTCGGACATCGAGACAACCACCATGGCTCAATACAAAGATCAGGTGTGTCAAGTGAAATTCAAAAAATTATCTTTATTCCGTTAGTCCTAATTTTTGCACCGAAATGTGTCATATTAATGGTATCTCATATAAAAAACCGTATTAACTTTTTTGCGAGTGCACATAGCATATGCCACATAATTCATACATATATTTTATATACAAGGTGTTTGAAAAGTCTGGGTACGGCTTAATATTTTACAAACCATAGCAGATAACATCTATAAACTTTGCACAGTGTCATATGGCTATGTAAACTATTTTTCCTTGCTATTACCATGACATGTCATCCATGGGGGGATGGCCCACAGAGGAAAACATGGAAATCTTAAATTAAAGCATGGGTCGAGTGATACCTCATTTGAAAGAGCTCACTTAGTAGAGTTGAATGCCGCAAACCGCATCTCAAAAGGTTTATCCAATCAGAAATGGCGGGTTGTTTTAGGTACACATTGGGAAGTACATTATGCGCTGCCAATTCTGACTGGATCGTCGTATTCTAATGCGGTAGGCGGCGTTTCACTCTACTAACCGATGTCTTTTCACAGAATCTTTTTAATTAGCAAATTATGTCATAAACTTATAACATAATAAATAAAACTAAAATGAATTCGTCGTCTTTATGTTTATGAATTAACTAAGTTCTACCATTGTTCTTTGTTGGTGAAACAGTTAACTTACCACTTAATTTTTGAATTAAATTTTGTTGTTATTTTTTATAAATGCTAATCAGAAAACCATTGGTTAGTAGAGTGAAACGCCGTCTACCGCATTAGAATACGACGATCCAGTCAGAATTGGCAGCGCATAATGTACTTCCCAATGTGTACCTAAAACAACCCGCCATTTCTGATTGGATAAACCTTTTGAGATGCGGTTTGCGGCATTCAACTCTACTAAGTGAGCTCTTTCAAATGAGGTATCACTCGACCCATGCTTTAATTTAAGATTTCCATGTTTTCCTCTGAAGGGTCGTCCCCTCATGGATGACATGTCATAGTAATAGCAAGGAAAAATAGTTTACATAGCCATATGACACTGTGCAAAGTTTATAGATGTTATCTGCTATGGTTTGTAAAATATTAAGCCGTACCCAGACTTTTCAAACACCTTGTATATGTATTAAATGCTTACTACTCTTTTTTTCACTGTCACATATTATACGATACAACTCTTTGGGGGAACTCCTCTGGGGCTCAACAGGTTTTTATCTGGCAATAGAAGGCAATTAGATGTATTGTGGGAATTAGGGACATTGAATCATGTAGACCTTATTTTATTGATCTAAGTATTCTAACGTTACCCTGTGTGTTCATGTTTCAGTCAATTATGTATGTTAAAGACCATTGTGTAGAATTTAATTTAAGAAGTAGTAAACGTGTATACAACACCGGGAATAAAAACCTTATTGATGAACAATTTGTACGTCTAAGTAAGACGAAAAGAAGTTACATACATATTGGCATAAAGCTTTTTAACAAATTACCTCTAAATGTAAAGTCTTTGTCTGTAATTAGTTTTAAATTAGATTCTAAGAAATGGTTTTTAGAAAAAGCTTTTTATAGTTTAGACAAATTCTACAATGTTTCATTAGATGACATAATGTTTTAGGTGTAATATTTATATATACATTATTCTTATACATTTGTTAATTCTATGAATTATTGTGTTTGTTAATTGTTATATTTCGTTCATTGTTATATTTAAATTAAAACACATTTGATAAACAACAAATTGTCTTACAACATCAAATTTATACTGAAGTTAAACATCTACTATTTTATTTATGTAAATGTGCTACCATTTAATTGACTTATGTAACAAAGCCTATTGTAACATATGTTATTCAACGGCAATAAATGAATTGAACTGAATATAACAGCCACACCCTAATGCATATTTGGCTAGTAACAGTCCACTGGGAGTATAGATCAAACAGTTACATGTAAGATAGTTTACACATTGCCGCTAGATACTACCTTAAAACAGAACTAGAATTGTACACCGATAGTATTTGTGTAACTAAACAGTAAATGCCATACGCACTCGTCAAGAGAGTCAGTTTCGTAACAATTTAAAACAAACTGTCAACTGGCTTGCTAAACCTGAAGTAAACTGTAAACTCTTTGAAGGTTGTTTTTGACGATGGAAGTATTGTGAAGGAAGCAGGATTTTTCCGGACATTTGCCATGGTTCAGTGATACAAAAAATCAGTAACACTATGTTCCGAGATCTGAAATCTGATCTCTTCTCCAGTTTTGAGAATATACCTAACACACAATTACAAACTAGATTAAAATAAACAATTGATACCAGAGCGTTGTGACACGTGCAAGTCAGGAATCACAACCACCGTGTTGTGTGTCAACTTCACTAACTCTAAAACATGCACTTGATAAAAAATAAACACAACACTAATTGTTAAAACTGAACTACAGAATACAGGTCACAATAGGTCTACATCAGCCGACCAACCACCTACGACTGACCAGCGTCAACAGTAAATGGCAATCATCACGGCAGAAACAAGATTGTGGCAAAAAAAGGAGGGAACAGGAGTGGGCTTTTTTATTATTGGTTCATACAAGATGAAGTTCTTAAAACCATACTGTGACTTCGCACTGGTTTATTATAATATCTAATCTGTTTAATACTTTTGGTTTTCTTTTAAATTAATTTTTCAGAATTGGCAACCAGAGCGGCCTAATCTCAACTGATGATTGACTGATTGGTTGGTCTGCGAATTTAATGTATGATTCCTCAATTTCCTTTTAAAGAAATGAGGTTTTATTGTATTATGTTGGCTTCATCCCAATTTATACGATGTATAAGAGTATTGTGTTTTAAATGCGGTTCTAATGTTGTACTTTCTATCTACTCTTCTAATTTTATCCGATAATCCCAGCACATAAGGGATTGACACATAAACACAAATTTATCACTATTCTGATTTACTGACTCATGGATTACACTTCTGGTTCGTTTGTACTTATTTATTACTGATTGAGGGTACCCATTGCGTCTAAAATCCGATTCAACTTTCTTATAAAATATATATATATATATACATATATATACTTATATAAAACTGTAAACAGCTTTATTGACCAACAGAAATATTTCAGTGTTACCTTCAACTGATTAGATACCCTGTGATTTTTCCTTACAAGTCAATTACTGCAGAAGATTGTACATAATTTTATTGTGGTGAATTTCGAGGTGGTATAAGGCAATGGCCAAGTCACTCTGATGCCTGTTGTTGCATACTTCTAATTGTTACAAACTACCTTTCTCGTTGAGCCTTGTTTTCCGTTAAGTAGACTTATTTTTTAAATAACTCAGTCTAAGTTTATGTTTCTTGTGGCAGTATAAACTTAGAAGATATAGGGGAATGAATAATTGGCATTATAACTTAATTGTTTGGGAGAACCGGTAGCCATTTGGTCTAAGGCGTTGGACTATGGATCTGAGTTAGAGTAGCGCTGTGACCGTTGTACTGTACCAACTCTCCCCCTCATTCTGTTTGATAAGATCATCGTACAGGACAGTGTGGCCCACCAGAACAACGGGCAGAAAAAAAAACATTGCCAAATGAAAAATGTCATACCTTTCATGGGCAAATATAAAAAAATACAGCATGAAAAAGTCAAGTAGTAGTGAAAAATGTATTTCTAGAATATTTAAAACAGGTATAATTTTTTTACATTTTTTAAAACATATGTTTGATACTAGGTGTTCCGGCACTATGCCAATGGTACTGTGCGTCACGGTCCACTTCATCAGATCAGTCTTGTCGGGACTGTCCATGAGGAAGTGGGTGGATTCTTCCCAGACTTACTGGCCCGACTGGAAGCCAATCCCTTCCTCAAAGAGGTAAGCTTAGGAATTTTACTACTGTTGGTATTTATTGACAGGTTTAAGAAGATTTCAGGGCCGCAAAGATTAAGAGAATTGGTAGGGACCCAGCAAGATTTTCGTAAATGGAGCCTTGACAATAGACAATAATCTTTACTGAAATATTTGTGGAGAATAGTACAATGTGAAATACAGAGGTTGTGACTAAAATTCTTGTGACATAAATTCTTTTTCTGTATAATAGGGTCTGTCCTGTAGCCTAGTAGTCAGGGGTTTTCTTCAGATTCCTGGCTGGTGCGTTTCTTATATTGTCCGGGAGTTTGTTGAAAAAGAGTGCACCCTTGTAGGATAGCTTCTTTTCATACAGGGTGAGCCGATGTATCGGGAGGGCAAAATTGGAGGCGTGTCTTATGTGATGTTGATGTAGATCTTCATTTCTTGTTTGAGGGTTGGAGACCACATGGAGGATTGCGTCATGTATGTAGAGTGATGTCACAGTGAGAATTTTCAACTGTTTATAAGCTTCTCGACAGCTTTCTTGCACCCTGATCCCTGCCAGGCATCTGTTTGCTCTTTTTTGATGTATGAGGGCTTTCTCAAAGTTAGCATTGGAGGTTCCTCCCCATACCACTATACCGTACATAAGGTGGCTTTCAAAGATGGAGTAGTAAGCAGTTTTTGCTACATGCAGGTCACTTACATGCATTATTCTTCTAATGACATAAATTTCAGAGCAGAGTTTCTTACATAGGGTTTTAATGTGTTGCTGCCATGAGAACTTTCCATCTACAGTGACGCCAAGGTATTTGGTGCTGGGTTCATCTTGTATGCCTGACAGATTTAGGTTTACATTTTTGTTCCTGGTGGTGTAGTTTATTTGCACGGTTTTTTTTTATTAAGTGTTAGCTCATTGTTGTTGCAGTATATTTTGGTTCTAGTGAAGGCTGTGTCAGCATGTAGTTTTAGTGTGTCTATTAATTTGTCAGATATTGTAATAACTGTATCGTATGCGTACATGGTAGTCTTGCAAAAGTTCCTAGTTGGTCTGGGAGGTCTTTTGTGAGCAGAAGGAAGAATACTGGGCCAAGAACTGAACCTTGCTGCACTCCTCTTCTTAGATTGTACTCTGTATTTTGTGCCATTTTGATTATCTATTATTTCTACAAGCTGTTGTTTATTGTTTAAGTAGCTACAGAACCATTGTGCTGTTTTCTCCTTAATGCCTAGAGCTTGTAGCTTTCGGAGAAACTAAAGGCAGTCAAATGCCTTGCTGGTCAAGAAATAAACTGGTGACTAGGCAGCCTTCTACTAGTTGGTCGATAATGTGTTCAGTTAGCTGGATTAGGGCTGTTGTAGTAGATCTGCCTTTGAGAAAGCCATGTTGTTGGCTTGTTATCAGTTCATTTTGTTCCAGATCACAAATGAGTCTTTGAAGGACAATTTTTCAAAACTTTTTGAAAATGTGGGTATTAGGGAAATTGGTATGTAGCTGTCTGTGTCTGTAGTAGGACTTTGCTTGTATTTTGGGTATACTTTTGCTGTTTTTAGCTGTGATGGGAAAATACCTTGTTGGAGTGACTTGTTTACGAGGTCTGTCAGTGGGTGGGTAAGTTCGTTTTTACATAATTTTGCTAGTTTTCCTGATATTTCATCAATTCCGGATGACGTTTTTGGTTTTAAAGAATCTATAGCTTTCTGTATTTCAGCTCCTGTTGTTTCTTGAAAGTGCAGCTCCTGGTCTGTGAAATGTGGTGTTGTTCATATTGGTTCTAACATTATTGGCCTCTAGCATTTTTTCAGCTGCAGCAGCAAAAAAATTATTGAAGTGGTTGGCTATTTCTTGGGTGCCTTCTAATGTTTCCTGTTCCACATGGAGCTTCCATTGGATTTCAGCCTTGGGTCTTCTTTCCTTTTGTTGTTTATAATATTCCATAATGTCTTTGACTTATTGTCGGAGTCACCAATTAGGTCTGAGATTTGTTTTTTCCTCATAGCTTTGATTCCTTGGTCATAATCTTTTTTCTATGCTGCAGTTTCAGCTTTATCCTGTGGTCATCCATAGCATAGTTCTTTTTCAAGGGCTTGTATATAAGTATTCTTGAGTCAAGTGCATTCATCATCCCAGATTGACTTCCTTTTGTTGTTCCTAACCTTGCTAAAGTTATACATAATAAATAACAGTAACTCTTATGTGTTAGAGTAAACATCATTGCTACTGGCTTCCTCAGAATGGGTAAGGGTGTAGAAAGTGAACAACAAAAGTTATTCCTGTCCAACTTTTGCACAATCACATTTGTTGTGGATGCACACTAAACTCCTAAGGCGGCACAGTTAAATTTTGGTCTTAATAATTTGTTTTTAATTTTTGAAGAAAATTTTGGCTACAGCCCCTAAATATACTATTTCTAAAGAGAGGAATAATGTAAGTTTGATTATTCCACAATGAGTGGGAGGAATTTAAAGGAGTCTTTTAGGACATCTTATAGCCAGGCTGAAAGAAAAACGTTTGAGATAAGTATATGAACTTTTTACAGTATCCACATGAAAGTGACTGGTGAGAATGACAGATTTTTTTGCTATATGAATAAATGTGTCATTTCCTTAAAGAAAACATGTCATTTTTTAACCCTTAAAGTGTGGCATACGGATATGATCATATGCCAAATGTTATATATATCCCAATAATATGTGGTGACAGCAGATTGTCACTGTGGTTTTCAAAGGTTAATGCAAAAATAAATTAATGTAGAAACTTGTTAATGTGTAACAAAACAAATTTTACAGACAATGCCCTGGGGCCCTCTATCCGTTGTGCAGATGGAAACCCCACAAGAGTCCAATGACGGACCTATATTGTGGATCAGACCCGGAGAACAGCTTGTTCCCACTGCGGAGATTGGCAAATCGCCAATGAAACGTAAAAGGTAAATTTAATTACAAAATTAATTGTCCTATATTCCTTTTGTGATAGTGATAAACAATGTGGTAAGAAATTTAGGTATGGGTTTATAAGTTTTTGAGTTCACACCATTTTTGCCTCTTCGTGACGTCTGTTATTATTATTTATATCCCATTAGCGACTTGAATACTCTATTTTGGCAGCGTTATGTGTTCTTTAACCTTTCACTGCTAAATATTAATAATAACACCTTAAGTGATGCTTTTTCTTCACTTATATTAGTGGGATATCCTTATACAGTTCAAATAATTGGTGTAGAGTTGTCATGTCACCCAGCTGTACATCAATAATTTGTAGGATGTGGGGCATCCATCAGTGCTGCCAAATACTGGGAAACTAATGTCCCGCATGTACTGCTTAATGTTTAATTTGAAACTCAGCATGTTTTGATGTACATACTAGAACTTACGTATATATTAAAACTGAAATCTATTTACACACATTGTGTACATCCACGCTACGCTCTCCAGATATCACTAAGATCACACTAACGAACTAATAATGTGACAATGGGACACAAAGGTCACCAAAGTAACAAAGGATTGGTTTCTCGAAGCAGAGTAACAACTGCCGTCTTCTTGCACTAAGGTGATTTAGTAAAAAATGTGTACACTAGTTGAACACAAGGATCAGCAATACCGCCATAGGACACCTGCCTACCGTTGGTAGTTGTCTTGTTAGTGCTGAGCAACTTTTACTGCTTTGAATTAAATATCCGTTTATCTAAAAACTACTTACACCATAGATGATGTAAAGTTTTTATCAGTATTCATATCAACTGATTTTTCTGTATTGCGTTCACCGATATACAGTGTCCTTATGCAGAGTTTTATTGACCTCAATAGTTTAACGTAGAGAAATTAACTTTTAATGGGTATCATATGTCTTGGAGATATGAAGGAAACAGGATTTTTCCGGACATTTACCATCGTTCAGTGAAACAATAAATCAGTAACACTACGTTTCGAGATCTGCAATCTGATCTCTTCTTCAGGTAAAGAACTAACCTAACACATAATTATAAACTAAGTTAAAATAAACAAATCTTACCAAAGCGTTGTGGCACGCCTGAGTCAGGAATCACAACCACCATGTTGTGTGTCAACTTCACTAACTCTAAAACATGCACTTAATAAAAAACTATACACAACACTAATCATTAAAACTGATCTACGGAATACAGGTGACAATACGTCTTCATTCGTCTACTATCCACCTACGACTGACCAGAGGGCACTAGTCAATGGTAATCGTCAAGGCAGACAAAAAACAAGATGGCAGATAGGAACAGATGCAGAAACAGATACTTGGAGATAGATGCAAAAACTAATACCCCTCCCAAATTCACCTCCTTGTACCTGGATACTGTTTATCCCTCTACTTTTCAATCAAGTGGAATACTTTGTTTGGTTCACATTGTGTTGTAACCGGATGTTTGTTGCCCTTTGCAGTGAATATTTTTTGCCTAGTTCCATCTCGGAGACATATGATTTTTGTAGCGTGACTATATCTTCTGTATGAAGATCAGCCAATAGATTAACCTGGGTTCTTTGAAACTCAAAATATTTGTTCAGTTTGTCCCCCACAGCAAAAAGAAGGATAAAATATACTTGGCAGCATTCTGGAACAGCCATTTTTCGTGGAATGTGCTGAAAAAAGTGTTCCAATAAAGAGAAATAAATGAATTCATGCCTTGAAAAACCTTATAACCTTATAGGTTACTGATTATTGCAGTATAATGGTTATCTTTTTGTTAATATCTACTTTATAACGTTCAATAACGTGATTTATTACCATACATGTAGCTTTAGATACCATATATTTCTCAGTTTTACCTAAATTGGTTTTTACCTCGTAAACAGTTTTTTGGTCAATCAAATTCAGTCTACTACTCATAATGTGCATGTTTTTTTAAATGTTTCAAAGTTATGTGTCCATTTTAGATGGTTAAAATTTATGAATGATCATTGTTTTGTTTTGTACCTAAAATACATAATGGTTTCCGTCAGATGTATGATGCTTGTTGTGTAACTTTCTGACATGATGTCAGTTAATGCAGTTAATGGTTAATATAAAATTGATAGTTCAAATCATTATTAATCTTTGTAAAACCAATTTATATTTTTTTAGTATTATATTTGATTATTTAAACCAGAAACCGTAGTTACTAACACACATAACATAACATATTGATTTAAATACAATTTAGATTGTTTGAGGTTATCCGAACACGCTATACCTCAGGTAATATTTATTTATCTTAAAAACACCTAAGAGCAATTAATGTTTCAAATGATGTGTTTTATCTAAAAAAATACTAACATCCAATTATTTATAAAATTTTACCCACCTCAGCTATTTTACCTAAAGAAATTAATTACAAGTTACTCTAAAACCAATTTATATACCTTTTAATTATAAAATGTGATTACTTAAATTATTAGCTATAGTTATTCACACATAGCAACATTACATTTTGTTGATTTATAAACAGTTTAGGTTATTTGAGGTTGTATGAGCGATATAGTATTTTGCAACCCTATATCTGAGTAAATATGCGTTTTTCAAAAAACACAATAACATTATGTGTGAAACGCGACGACCTGTCTGTCTGTCTGCACGGTACCTCGAAAACGAACAACCCATAGAATTTTAATTGTGCATGTAGCCTCATTTCTATATGAGGAACACTGAGTTCGATGATGATGCATGTTAATCCATAGGATTTGGCTAAGCATTTGCAAATATTTTTACATCGGTCTTGTTTTTAACCAAGATGGCAATGAGAAAATAGCAGAATAAATAAATCTAAAAACAAACTCCATACTCTTATATGGGTATTACACATTCAAACATGTGACATATTAACACATGTTAAGTTTAACCCTTTGAGGTCGGCCGGGACAGCGTCTGTCCCACTCGTGATGAGTGGCCGAGTAGCGCACGGGACAGTATGTGTCCCGGCATACTTGGCTGGCTGAGTAGCGAGCGGGACACCTGCTGTCATGCGCTGTAGTGTTTTGTTCTTTATTTTGTATCTCCTAAACGAACTAACATTTTCATGCCAAATTTTTTTTTTTTTCTTAAAAGGTTGTATTTTTCACAAAAAACTAATCGAAATTGTTGACTTTGTTTTGAAATATTTACTTGCAAAGAAACTATTCTTTCATTTTCTGGATACCACTGTATTGAACTGCTATATTCTCTATAAACCTGAAAATGGAACAAAGAAGTCTCTTAGTGACTTTCGACTAAAGCTTCTCCAAGGACTTTTTCTTCGTTTTGGCCCCACTGAGCGAATTGTTCAGAGTCCTACCATACGAGAAACCACCAGGCTTTCTGCTAGAAATAGTAATCACTGGCCAAAACAATCCAACACTCGACGACGCTGTGTAGTGTGCCGCAAAGCAGGAAGAGAGAAGAGATCCACTATCTACTGCAGTGGTTGTGACGTAGGATTGTGTTTGGATCCTTGCTTTCAAAGGTATCACACCATCCTACATCATTAAAAGGACTTGAAAATCATACTCGAATCTATTTCAATCTGTGTAAATAACTTTAATTTCCTGAACTCTACTCAATACAATTTGTAACTATAAAAACGTATTGGTGTACTCTTATCTCCAAGAAAATGTTTCTTTTCTAATGAAAATCTAACATAAGCTGTATACGGACATTAAAACTAATTTCAGTGATAACTATTTAAAAACAGCTTCATTCTATGTTTTTTTACCACAAAACACGCTTAAAATGTAATGAAACACAAGTTTTTCAAACTAAATTAATGTAAAACACATATATTAACTAACGGAAAATTGGTAAAATTAACTCAAAATAAAAGGAATTTAGTTTTACAAAATAAAAACTTTACTTGGAACCAATTGAATAAAAAATAAGAAAGTTAGAGGCAAATAACTAGAACGATGCATGGGACGTGAGATTTGAGTGAAATCCTGCCTGCCCTCGCTGGGCAGGTCTCGCGCGCACCGCCACTCAGGTACAGCGCACGTCAAATAGCGCTGGCGTCAAAGGGTTAATTGTTATCTACCTGTCTGCAGGACATATTGAGAGTGAAATGAGCCATACATGTAACATTTTTCATCCTACCTCAACAAAGCTTGTTACGACACATGGTGTGACGTCTTTCTACCTTGTATAGCCTCTAGGGACTAAATAAAAGATCTTTTTAAACAGCATTGATTAGGTTTTTAATTTTGTCAGTCACAAAAAGGAAATTGCCATTATAAAAGGTTAAAATAACTCCATTTTCAAATGATGAGCACTGCCATTTGTAAACATATTAAGTTGCACTCTACCTCTTCTTCGCTTTTTGAGGAAAGGAGCAAAATCTAAAGCAGAATCACACTTTGTTGTAAGTAGGTATTGTACAGATGTACTCTTTTCTGGTAAAATATATTTTTAAGAAGAGTTAAATAAGTTTGTATTTCACCAGGCAGAATTAAGGGCCTAGAAGCACTCTTTGACTCTTAACTTCGAAACCAACGGCTTAAAGGTGACGTCCGAACCACCACCATGGACACGATCACTCGGCAAGCACCCATCCGAGCAGAAAACTATTCTCGTTGTTACTTAACTTGGTTAAGAGATAACTCAGCTTAGCAACAATCACCATACTCACTAGACAAGTCCAGTATGTCAATTATTATGCACCTGCATAATTGCACTTATGCTATTAATCGAAGACTCTTGGAGCAATTGGAAACAAATTTTAATATTAGTAAATGTTAATAAAAACGATACTTTTCCAAATGGTTTATTTTTTGGATGAAGCCTTTCAAAACCAAAGGTTTCATCATCAGGGTACTCCACCAATAAATATTTACATTATTTTTATTACAATTAATATTAAAATATCGTATGGTGTAAATATGCAAATACAAACATTTTGGAAATATTTCAGCTAGTATGAAAAATTAGATATAACTACAGTGTAGTTTTTGAATAAATTGAGAAGAAAGAAGACTGGAATTTTCAATAGGGCCCTTTTCATTGTTTATGAGTTTTTTTTTATTTCTGTGTATGTGTAGTGTTTCCTAAGCATTTAAGTTCATTAATAATAATAATAATATTTTATTGCCATACAAAATTTTTACATTCATCGACAAAGTCAAAGTACAGCCAGTAGCCAAGTCAAACTTAGTTTACTAATCAAAATGTTAGTGTATATAAACTAATTTACCATAAACTATTATCATAAACTATTACAAAATAAAAAATTACATAAAGTATTTTTGGTTAAAAACCAATACAAGGTACAGCAAAAAATTCTTCAATTGAATAAAAAGGATTGGCTAGAAGCCAACTATAGAGCCTATTACAAAAAACATTTCTTGAATATTTATTTACTAA
Source organism: Homalodisca vitripennis (assembly GCF_021130785.1). Lineage (NCBI taxonomy): Eukaryota > Metazoa > Arthropoda > Insecta > Hemiptera > Cicadellidae > Homalodisca > Homalodisca vitripennis. Next base: position 150,715,023 of record NC_060215.1, read on the forward strand.
CTGAGACAACTTATTATAAATTTTCAATGATAAAACCTGGTGACTATTAACTGATTTATCTAGCCTACAGAAATTAATTGTAGTAACCTACTTGCCTTACTCCTCGTATTATAATTGTGACTGGCATACTTTATAGTACTAGGGTTGCGAAAGGTATACAAAACCAAGTCATACACAAACAAATTAATAATAGTTTGAATTTTTGACTTAATAAATAATGGTCTACAATGTTCTAAAAAATTAGCACCACAAATGATTCTGATAACTTTTTTTTGCAAAATTAATATTTCATTTATCCTGCTGCAGTTTCCGTAAAATATTAAACCGTACCTAAGAATTGACTGAAAGTAAGAAAAATACGCGGATCTAATATAATTTTGTTCAATACGGCTAGTAAGCCTTTTCATTAAGAAGATAACCCTAGACAATTTTGAGCTAATATAATCAATGTGAGGTCCCCAAGATAGATTTTTATCAATTTGTACTCCCAAAAACTTTACTTGATTAGAAAATTGATCAAAATTGGTATTAATATTAATATCAAAAGGTCTTAAAGTAAAAATTATGTTTTGGGTTTTTTCTTCATTCAAAAGAAAACCGTTTGCCTTAAACCAACCCGATGCCCTATCTAAAGCACTTTGTGCCAAGACATTAAGAGTATCGATATTTGAATTGATGTTAACAAATGTTGTATCGTCTGCATACAGGATTGTTTTACAATTTATAAAAGCTGGTAGGTCATTAATAGAAATTAAAAAGAGCAAAGGACCTAAAACTGATCCCTGAGGGACACCATATTTAACTGAAACCTCCTTTGACCAATCGCCATTTACTAAAACCTTCTGCTTACGCTCAAAAAGGTATGATCTAAAAAATTCCATCTGCAAATTAAGAACTCCATAGTATTTCAATTTGAACAATAATTCTGAGTGATTCACACAGTCAAAGGCTTTGCTCAAGTCACAAAGAGTAGCCCGAGCAAAACCCTTACTTTCAAACGCTAGTAGCACTTCATGCACCAGCTTATCTATGGCATCTACTGTGGACTTACCTTTTCTAAAACCAAACTGAGAAAGACTTAAAAGATTGTTTTTTTTCAAAATAACTACTTAACTGATAAAAAACTAAAAGTTCAAATACTTTGGATATTACAGGAATAACTGAAATTGGCCTGTAGCTCTCAGGTTTTTCCTTTGATCCTTTTTTAAACACTGGACTAATCCTTGAAATTTTTAATTCATTAGGAAATATTCCTTCTGAGAGACAAAGGTTAAAGCAGCAGGATAACGGTATAGATAGGTTATAAATGATTTTCTTTAACAAATTATTAGACATTAGGTATACATCATTACAATCAGAGTTTTTTTAAACGCTTAGTTGCTTCAATTACATCGAGTGGTGTTATAGTATTCCATGTGAATTGTACATTCGGGACAGGTATACCAGTGGATGCAAGCAACTGCTCAGAGCTAGTAGGAGGAAAGCCTATGCTGTTTTTAATGGTCTCAACCGAATTAAGGAAACAATTATTAAAAGTATCGGGGCATATTAATGAATTTTTAAGACTTACATTGCTATCACTATTATTGCTTTTAATAATATTCCATGCTGTTCTACACTTGTTACTACTCCCTTCTATGACACTTGTGTTATATTTAATTTTGGCTTCTTTAATGCTTTTTCTGTAATGGTGCTTTAAGTCATTGTATGTCTGTTTGATTGCATGGGAATTCCTGATGTTATTTTTTACTAAACTGTCTAAGAAAATTAATCTATTTTTCATGACAGCTAACTCATTATTGAACCAAAGGTTATTACTTTTTTTATAATTATTGGTATTTACTTTTACTGGTTTAGAGAGATAGTTAATGTTATTTGTTAATATATTTAAAATTATGGAACAGACATTCTGAGCGTCAAAAACATTAGGGCTCATAATATTATTCCAATCATAGCACCCCAATCTGTCTGCTAACTCGCATATTTTTTGTTTTGGCAAGATAATTTTAAAAAGAGGCATACTACACGATACGTTAGATTGATTAGGATTGATATTCATTTTAAGTGTAAGACCACAGTGGTCTGAAAACGGAAAATTAAAAATACTACAACTAAGATTATTATTTTTATGGGAATTTACAAGAATATTGTCTAAACAGTTATTTCCTCGGGTAGGCTGACTATTTAGGTGATAAAAGTTATACTGTCGCAAAAGATTAAGAAATTGCTTAGAAAAATTACTACCCTTAGTTACATCAAAATTACAATTAAAATCACCCCCAATCACAGTTGTGTAATTAGACCATTTTATAAAGAATTGCAGTAATTCCTCAAAAGAATCAAGAAAGATATGTGGGTTAGCTGATGGAGAGTGATAAACATTTACAACAATCAATTTCAGATTATCGATAAAGATAGCAGCCACCTCCAAATCCAACTCAGAACAAAATTGCTTTACGTCACATTTTCTTACATTAAAATTTGCATGTGTAAAAATTAGAGAACCGCCTCTAATATGGTCAGTTCTACAGTATGCCCTTTTACAAAGATAACCATCAGGCAGAACTGAGAAAATTTCTTCTTCTTTAAGCCAGTGCTCAGATAAACCAATTACGTTTATATTGTTAGTTGTTAAAAAAGATTCTAAGACTAAATTTTTGTTGTTAAGCCCTTGGATGTTTAAAAATAAAAAATATAGTGTCATGTCCTCAGTCGTATTTGCCGATGGCAGTCCCTGTATTGCAGGCTTACTACTTTTGATTGGATTGGTTTTGTAGTAGTAAATTTGTCAACTCTTCCATATTTTGTGTGTGATAAATGCTCTTTAAATCATGTTTTTATCATTCTTTTTCTTTGTCCTATATAAATTTTGTCACAGTCGTCACATCCAATTTCATAAATTCCTGGTTTATTATCACTTGAAATTTTGTCCTTAGGGTTTCCTACAATTTGGGAGTTTTGGTTTCGAAAGGCCTCATCCAAAAATAAACCATTTGGAAAAGTACTGTTTTTATTAACATTTAGTAATACTTACGCTATTACTTGTTTATTTTATCTTTACTAAAATTGACCTGCTATACCTGGATATTTATTTTATGAGATTTTCCTCATGGGTTGTCATTGATGTAGGACTGGTATCAACGAGTTGCGGAACTTGCAGTACCTGCCACGTCTGTCCGAGGCCCGTGAGTACATGTTCGAGGATCGCACCAAGGCCCACGCCGATCATGTCGGCCATGGCCTTGACCGTATGACCACAGCTGCTGTTGGTGAGTGTATTGCTGCTAATGTTTCAGCCTAGATCAGTGGTGGTTGGTGAGTTATTGGATTGGGGATTTAGACCTTAAAAAACCTCACACCAAAAGTATGTCCTGTTGCTCTAGAACAGGGGTTCTCAACCGGTGGGTCGCGACCCCCAGGGGGGTCGCGGGACGGGTCTGGGGGGGTCGCGAGATAGGTGATAAATGAAAAAAAAACTAAAAAAACTCAGGCCATATATACCATATGAGCGGCGAATATCAAATGAAGCGACGATGTACTTATTTAGAAACTGAGTTGAGTCCGCTTGTTAAATACAATAAGTATATTTAATCAATTTACAATTAATCAATACTATTTTAAAATACAACTATAATTAACAAAAAGGAACAAATGGAGCTCTAAATGACTCAACATCGCTGCTAAAAATGATGGTGCCTGCCGCGCCGCTTGTATCGTAACGTAGGCCTTGTTGTGAGACAAAATTTGTTTATTCTAAAAAAGGCACACTACACAAAATACATTGCAAAAAATACATTTTTTTAAAAGTCCAGCAGAATGACTTAATGAGAAACTTGAGCTTGCTTTGAATTAACTAACTGTAGAATGTCTTGGTTGATTTTTGTCAAACACAAAATAATATCATTTTCCAGTGCCAAACGATTTCTTGATTTGGTTTTTAAATTCACCATTGTGGAAAATCTTTTTTCACAATTGTAAGAAGTAGAAACAGGTATCAAAATCTTCAATGCTACTTTGGTCAATTCTGGGTGTTCCTTCTTTATACTTAGCCAAAACTTGTCGGGACAAACATTGTCAAAAGTTAGTTTCAATGACTGATCACTTGATATATCTATCAGTTCATCGTGGAGGCCAGCATTCAATTCAGCTTTTTCGGAAAATGGTTTTGTTATCCACACAGATCCACTTGTATCTTTAACAGGAATATAATCATTCAACTGCTTTGTCAAGGCTTCAAGGTGTGATGATATGAGTAATGAGAGAGATGATGAGTCAATGGATGTGTCACCAATACTTGAGACATACTCCTTGAATTCTTGTGTAAGTTGGAAATGTTCAAAGTCTTCATCTTTTATTTTTGTATTCCAAAGAGTAAGTTTTCTTACAAATGCATTTACTCGGTCTTGAGCATACAAAATAGTTGTTTCTGGTCCTTGTAGGGATAAGTTCAAAATGTTGAGATGAGAAAAAATATCAGCTAAGTAAGCAAGCTTTATTAACCATTTTTCATCGCTGAAAAAATGGGAAAGTTCATGTTTACTGTCCATTAAAAAAGCAACATTTCTGATCTCAATGAAAACAGCCTACTCAACACGTTACCCCGGGACAGCCATCTCACTTCGGTGTGGAATAGCAAATGTTTGTGCAGGGCTCCTACCTCTTCACACAAGTTTTCAAGTAATTTACTCTGCAATGGTCGACTCTTGACGTAGTTAACAACTTTGATAGCCTCAGCCAAAACTTGACGCAAGTCATCCGGCATTCCTTTAGCTGCCAAAGCTTGTCTATGTAAAAAACAATGCACCCAGTTTGCATTTGGCATTAACGTTTTCAACCTGGCAATCAATCCGCTGTTTTTACCCGAAAGGGCTCTTGCACCATCACTACAAATTGAAACACATTTGTTCTAATCAATTTCAAATGGTTCAGTTGCCTCAATGAAAACTTTAAAAAGACTTTCACCTGTGGCATGGTCTGGCAAAGATTTGCAAAATAATACATTTTCCTTAATAGAGTGACCGCAATCATACCTAATAAAACACAAAAACTGAGCACAGTTAGCAATGTCAGTTGATTCGTCGCATTGAATCGAAAAAACGTGCTTTCTTTTATTTGCATCTTTAGCTGGTTCTGAACATCTTTCACCATGTCTGATATTCATCGTGACACAGTGTCATTTGATAGTGGGATCTTTTTTAGCTTGTCAGCTTTTTGAGGATTAATCATTTGAAACCATATCGATTGCGGCAGGAAGAATTAATTCCTCAGCAATGGTATGTGGCTTCCCCACTTTAACGCTACCTCGTACGAAGCTTTTAAGGGCATTTTTGCTAACATCAGTACGACTTTTAATATTTACCTGTTGACTGCGAAGGGACAGCAGTTTTCTCTGGAAAAACTCGACTGGTTTGTTTTTCAGCGCAGAATGCTTAGTTTCAAGATGACGCTTCATTTTTGAAGGTTTCATGCTTTCAACTGATAAAACATCACTACAAATAACACACTGAGGTTTGTTTTCAAGTTCAGTAAAACCAAACTGTAGATATGCATTATCATACTTTCGGCATTTTGGTTTTGAGACTTCGGAACTACTTTTGCTACATGAAGCTTCTCTTTTTAAAAACTTATCCATTATTAATACTAAAACTTGAGTGTTCAATTTGAAGATCAAAGTACGCACTATTTCTCAAGACGTCAGGCAGTCGACTGGCTTGTCGGAGGACGAATTGCGCCGTGCGATAGCTGCGCACGCAGCTCCATGTCAGGCTGTCTCCGCGGCTTTAAATACACCACGCGTCAGTTCTGTAAATACACTGCGCACAGTCTTTGCCTGCTTTGATATTGAAGAATTGAAAATGATTAAAATTACTTTCGTTACATTTATTACCGGATCGTTTATTAATTATTAAGAAATTAGTGCTCACTAACGTTTTTATATAGTTTTGAATAGTGTTTTTTATGTTTTTTTAAAACTAATTATTGCTGTGTTTTTGCATACAAAGGCTTACTTTACGATGTTACAAGAAGGGGGTCGCCAAAATTCTCAACCTAAAAAGGGGGTCGCAGCGTTGAAAAGGTTGAGAACCACTGCTCTAGAAGATTCAAGAATTCATTTCAGATAAGAACCAAATAAGAAAATTGAATTTAATCGTTATTTATTAGCCCTGTTACTTTTTTACACCATTGAAAAGTTTAAAACTACAACCAACTTTTAAATAAAAAAAACAACATGTATTTTAATCTATTTTAGTTTTGATTTCATTGTATATAATGTAAACTTTATATCATTACCGTATTGTAATTTTATTCACTGACACCTGTTCTGTTTTTTTGATGAAAATGAATAAAGATTTTGATCTACACAAAGAATCAAAACTATCTACTAAGTTATTTTATGACAGAATTTATTATTTGAATGTCAGAGTAAAAGAAATTTCTGTATATTTAACACTAAATAAGTGAAGTGTTTAAAAAAACATGTGTTTAGATACTTTATTCTAAAATGTTTAAAAATAAATTCTTATTCAACCATTTTAGGAGTAACTAACATATCGTCAGTTTGTATTTCCACCTAAATCACTTCTAAATATTCTATAATATTATCTTAAGTTAAAGAGAGAATTTTATATTTCTAACATTGCCTCTAGCTAAAGTCATTTTACATATAGTTTGATTATATCTTATATCCCAATTAATTTTTGATGTCATTATGCTAAAACAAAAAAGAATAACAGGTATAGATATAAATCTAATCAAAAGTTCAACATGATGTGGGTAAACACCTACACGAACATTATGTAGGACTGTGTCTTTTTTCATAAATATGCTGATGAAACTATAAATTATATGATGAATTTTATGCTTGGTATCCCATGACATCCTCGGTACACAAGGTATCAAGTCATGGGTCACCAGCTGTTCATGGTGTAATGTGTATTTTTAACTGTTTGAAGAAGCATCATCTGAAGTTCTGCATTTACACTTCAGACTGCATAGATAAAAATACTGAAGAGAATTTGAGAATTGTAAAATGTGTAACAGAGACGTCATAAGCAGAGTGTTGCGTAGGGATTTTTCCACATGGAGCATATTTCATTTTGATATTGTAGTTTTGTTTGTAATTTCATCCACTGTATTTTTCAATAATGACATTTACTCATACTTTGACTTACATTTTAGTTGACCTAGGACTAGCTGTCAATGTGAGTTTTAAAATGACTTTGTCAATGATCCTTCATTTTATGACAATAAAGTGATTTTGACTTTGACATTTAAAACTTTCGAGAGCTTCCTTCCTTCTGTAGTTCTACTAGATTGATGTTTTCAACTGAATTATGTTGTGTAATCGGAATTTTTATGGGTTCTGCTTACTCTATGAAATTTATCGGGATGAAGTTACACAATTTGCTGCTAGAACATTTGCAATGTCAATCAGCTCAATAACAAAACATAAGTTGTTGACTTGTTTTACTTGTTATCAAAGTAGTCAACTTTTAAAAGTATGTTTTAAAGTGACATAAAAATCGCAACAGTATCTTTGTAGTTTTGTTTTGTTTTGACTAAAACAAAACTACAAAGTGTTGCACATTTGTACAAAATAGTGCATCTATGGACACAGTTCCAATAAGACTTTGTGTAGTGATTGTAAGTATGATTAGTTTAGATTGTTTGTAATAATACTTGTAAACACATTTCTTTTCTTTAAAACATGCGCTAAACATTTTTTTTTTTGGGTAATTTAACTTTGAACAGAACTTATAATTTTCAAATTAAAAAGAGAAGGAATGCAGGTAGGTAAGCATTTTTTTATATGTATAATACTTATTGCTTTACGATGTTTGAAAATCACTGAAAACGCCCAGAATCTTTAAACAGGCATGTAATTCGTGGTCAGCACTATTAAAAACTATTCTACATTTTTGTAATTTAACTTGCATAATTCATTAGTTACAACAGTTTCTACTCTTAGCAAATAATCATTTAATTATGCATTAAAACATTTTGGCCTGGTGTTTGCCTAAAATACTCCATTGTAGAACGGCATACTGCCAAGCACTGAAACCTCAAGGGGACTATTGCAAACCTCGGAAATGTACTGTGAAGCTTACCAGTTTACAATTTTAGCAGTCCCACAAAACACTGAAAACAACCGAAATCAATTCTTCCTGGAGAAATTGTTGTGTTTGGATCACCATTAAGTTTTAACTTTTGTTCTATAGTTTTAAGATATTCAGTTTCAATTAATTAATATCTCTTCATTATTGTTAAATTGCTTATTAGTATTTAGTCTTTTAGGTTCTAAATGAATTGACCTTCCACTCATCCTTCTGAAGGTCATACAGTGTGTCAGAATCCATAGTGAGTGATTGGCACACCCTATAGATCTCCACCCACAGCGAGTGGTTGATTCTCATCATCGATGTTGCAGTCCAGAAAAGGAGTACTTACCATTATATTCAGTACTCTCTCTAGCTCTGTAATGTATGTACCGTGGTTGTCCGTGGTATTACTTGAGGTAGAGTCTTTTGGTTGTAATTTCTGCAGCGTTGCAAAATCCCGCACACTGTCAATATCAGTGCAGTATTTTTTCCCGGCCAGTCTTGTGACCGTGCGAACCTTACGGTTATATGCGTCTTGAGCTCACCCAAGTACTCAAGGTATGCTCCCTTTAATAGAGAGCAGTTACTCTCTTCCTCAACGATGCCAGAAACAATCTATCTTACTGTCATAAAAGCTGCATATTGCAATGCCATAACTAAGGAATAAATGAGCCGAATCCAAAAATTCGGCAGTGCGTTTCGTCTATGGTCTTTGTAGACAATGGGATTGCATATCTGCATTTTGGGATGCTGCCAGACTTTTGCCAGTGGCTGCCATATACAGGGTGCAGGCTTGTTCTCGTCCACTGAGTGTTGTCACTTTGGGAACTGGGCAGTGTGTCGCTTAGGGAACTGCACAGTGTGTCGCTTAGGGAACTGCACAGTGTGTCGCTTAGGGAACTGTACAGTGTGTCGCTTAGGGAACTGCACAGTGTGTCGCTTAGGGAACTGCACAGTGTGTCGCTTAGGGAACTGTACAGTGTGTCGCTTAGGGAACTGCGCAGTATGTCGCTTAGGGAACTGTACAGTGTGTCGCTTAGGGAACTGCACAGTGTGTCGCTTAGGGAACTGCACAGTGTGTCGCTTAGGGAACTGTACAGTGTGTCGCTTAGGGAACTGCACAGTGTGTCGCTTAGGGAACTGCACAGTGTGTCGCTTAGGAAACTGTACAGTGTGTCGCTTAGGGAACTGCGCAGTATGTCGCTTAGGGAACTGCGCAGTGTGTCGCAGTACTCGGCAGAACAAGTAACGGCATCTTCCAAAAGTGCGGCTGGAATTAAGAAGAAAAGGATTCTCTTACTTTAGTCCAAAACTGTACAATCCCTGGGACATAAAACGTTCGTCTTTCACGCTTTCAAATTACCTTTAAAGAAACATCTGACATTGCCAGTTCAAAGTTATATTTATAGTGCTGTAAACTAATTGTATTATATTTAAGTGCTAAATGTTAAGTATTCAAATTAAAATATCTTTATTCATCACTGCATGGAAAAATGCAGATTGAATAGGGTACAATTCACCATACAAAAATTGTTAGCCCATGTTGGTTGTTTTCTTTTTATATAATTCCAAGTTATGGTTCTCAAGGACTAACCTATTCCTGGTATTATACTCATGAGTTACGGGATTGGCCTTGTTATATTTTGTGTATATATACTGCTTGAAAACTGTTAATATGTTTAGCTCATAAAACAGGTTTTTTACGGTTTCTTTCCACTTTAAATTTAGTATTGTCCTAATTGCTTTTTTAATTTTTAGGATCATGTCAAGATTTTTTTGAAGTTGCACCATAGACACTAATTCCATAACTATTGGAATGTATTAATGCAAAGTAAATTTGTTTCAAAGTGTCTAGGTTGCATATTTTTGACATTTGTTTGAGAGCATTTAGTCCAGATGATATTTTGTTCATGACAGATTTATACATCTGTTTAGTTTTAATGTAGTTTTAGTAGTAGACTTGTGTTATTGTGTAGTTTAGTCATGCCCTGAGAAGCATTTTGAATTGAGTTGATTCTCCTCTTATCAATGACTGGTCAGATATCCTTAAGAGAACTGAGAACAGCAGAAATAAAGTTGCCGGCAGATGTGTCCAGATGGACTGTACTGTAAATCCTATCTCTGTTATTACCAGATTCGAGTCTTACCTTTAGGTTCTGCTTATATCACACTTAATCTGTGTTCCTCAGGTGGATTTACTTGTTTATACCTGCCAGTAGAACCTATACTAAGTGTAACAAAAACCGATGTGACACTTAATATCTGATCAACCCGATGTTGTCAAGGTGGTGCACATCACTAAATGCAAATTTTAAGGTATTTGGGTAAAAAGGGCTGGTTGATAGCTCTGGTTTACTGCGGAGCATGACTCTGGAGTGGGTGGGGCTCCCATGATTTTGCAGGCTAAACTTGAGGTAATCCACTTTCCCAACCCTCTTTCTCTGGAACAGACTGAAACAGAGCTTTCATCCCCTTCTTTCATGGTGATGATACTAGATAGTCCCTTTATCCCTTTTCATGGGATCTTAACAATGGCAGGCTCTACCCTCGACCTTACTCATCTTGAATATCCTGTCACTCAGGAAGCAGTACAAATCCTTTATCCAGTAGATCCTTTCAGGACTAAGTGCAAAGACATTCCTCATTTTCTTGTTCTGAGAGAATTTAGCATAACAATTTCTAACTACAGTTATCCAACATTCGATCAGATATGAGCGTGATCAGACAAGGATGGCCATCAGCACATTCCGACAATTTATCCTACTATCCTTGCCCTCCATTATCAAGGTTATGTCAATTATCTTTCTTCTTGCCCTGGTACAGAATATTGGAGTGTTACCCACATTCACAACCAATAAAATACGAGGGATAATAAATTTCAGAAGTAACGTCCTTGTAATTTGTGTTGGTAGTATTCCACGGCCCACACCTCACTGTGTGAGTTGGTATTACAACCAATGGCTAGTTCGAATCTTCTCCTCCCAGCATGGTGTATTGAAGCAGCCAGCTTTTTGAAGCGTGGTATGATCAAAGCATCAGGGTGCTTACTGCCTGTTTAAGGTTGTAGTCCAGTTCATATACCTCAAACTGTGTCCATAGACTGGCCATTTACATTAGCACCACCAACTGCCATTCCTCCGTCGGTGGTGGTTGATTGCGGTGAACAGGCAGAAGGGTCCAATGCCAGATAACGGATTGCAACTGCCTGCTGTAACAATTCCAGATTTAGATATATTGTGTTGGTTTTGGTTTTCATACTCCATTTAACGCATTGCGGATCGTATTGTTTTGGCGCGCGGGCACTAGCGGGCGCAAATTAATTCACGGGCAGCGGCCGCACGAACAGCAATGGTGCGCCACATCGTATCGTTCGCTGTTGTATACTAGAAAATTCAGCTGCGAAGGTATTCATTCAGATGGAACATGGGCCTGCTGGGGTATCCGTGATGTAGGAATGATAACACGCGAGCAAGGTTACGGCGTGGCAGGGATGATGTCTGAATCATAGTCTAAATAAAGCGGCTCGGGTGAATCGATTGCAACATCCGGGCCATTGTCTAGACTAAACCCACCAACATGTACGTCTGCGACGTTTAGTTGTGTCACTAACCTCAAAAGTATTATAATAACAACTGAGGAAAACACCCAATCAGAAGCGCTAAAAAGCAGAGAGTAAACTCATTTGAATGATTTTTCAACTTCGACATACAACTGCAATCTGTAGGATATTTATAAAACTTTTGAAAACTCTAAACGTAGACCGTTGTTAAACACTCTTAGTAGACAAGTGAAGACGATCGCCCGATCTATCAGACATTAACAGAACTATTTGGAGGGAAATTTAAAAGCAGACCGCTTTTGCGACCTGAGCTCGTCACCGTGCCGTTAGGCCCGGCCGCTGCGTGACGAGCCCAGCTCGTCAGTGATCCGCAATGGGTTAAGCCCTACAAGTACTGGTGAAAAACAGGTCCACTTGGTGATAGCCCCACCTGACCAGATACGGCTATTTGCGCTTGAAAGGCACTCAACACTCAGCGCACAACGCACAACTCCTGCGCTATGCATCTCTTGAGTATGAATCGTTTACACTATAGTACCACTTCTGTGAATGAGCCCAGGACTAACCATACCACAAATTGTCATATCAGGGTACTAGTCTAGAAAGCCAAAGTTTGACCCAACTAGTCCCCATCAGTCTTGAGTGACACGAGATAGGTACTTTCCTTGTCCATTGAGGAACTAGCCCACCCCTACACTACTATTACATCAGGTATATTATATTGTAACTGCTAAATAACAGAGATAATATCAGTTGCTATAAATTATTTTTTCTCTTAGGTATCTTAAAAGCAGTCAATGGTGGAGAAGAATATGATTACAACAGAATAACCAAGGACGTGGTTGCATTCTATGCTGGAGATTTTCATGAACTCGTGGAAAAATTACAGTTGGACCTACACGAGCCTCCCATATCACAGGTATGTATAACTGAACACTGGTTACTGTAAGATACATCTAAAATTACAAATATTGGGGATGAGAACGTTATAGAGCGGCAGTTCTTCTTATTAACTCTTTCCCAATCAAGAGAGACCTTCCTGCTTTATCAACACTCTGCATGTGCTATTATCAAGTGGTAACTTTAAACATTGCATCCGAAATGATCTGTCGGCATTCAGAGCTGTACTTAGCTTTGGTGGGCCCCGAAATGTCTCCCCACCACGCTCCTGTCACACCTCTTCACCCTCCCCCACAGTTATTCCATAGATAACATCTTATTATTTTGTTAGTAATAGTACGATATGTTGCTAAAAATTAGAACAGAAAAAATCTTATTAATCGGACCATTTTAAGCTTTGTTTTAAATTAATTTAGTGAACTCTATCTAAACATGTATAATAATTAGACTATTAGGTGTCTGATGGAAATTATTTGTATATATTTATGATTGTGAGAAAAACCTGTAAAAGACATGTTTATAAAATTTAATTTTAATTCTCAATTATAGATAGTTTGTTTTTTTTATCGCATTCCATTTATGATTCATTGCGCGGATCAGAGAGCTCTTTATATCTTTGAGAATGTTTGAAGCATCTATTTTTCGCATTTTACTTAATTAAACTCCTGCTGCTTGAAGTAAGACACCCTCTTCTGCACTAGAGCAGTGCTCATCTGTTCTTTGGCTCCGTTGCAGGATTCACAAAACGATTTACGAGGTCAACCTGGACGAATGGGAATTCCAAATGTACCATCAAGCCAAAGATTTTTATAAAACCTCATTGTTTTTGCTTCCTTACATTTTTTTTGCTTCATTTGCGATTTTAAATGTGCAAAATTGTTATAATATATTTTATTAAACTGGTCTTCAGTAAGGTCATCGCGGGAGCAAAGATAATCTTTTATAAAACATAGTTTTTCTTATAAGTTACCTTTTTTTTGCCTTTTCATAATGATGAACTGTTATTTACAAGTAACTATCCTTACTCTTGAAGTACTCACAGTACCTAGAACCAGTAATGTTAAGTTTGTGCACCTGATGAGGCAATGAGACTGCCACTTCACCTATTTATAAAAGTGTTTCTGATGTTAAAACGATGTAAAGGTTTGTTTTGAGCAAAAATACTCAGTGCTGGAGGTTTTAGTACGTAACTAAGCCTGGCACTCTGTGTCACCGCAAATCCAAGAACACAGCAGTAAAGGGTTAACTTGGTTATTTTGACTTAAGGCCGTGTAGATAATTCAAATACTGCAGTCTGCGCCTGTTAAGGACATGTCATATATCTGATCATTTAGGCTTGCTTTTGAGACTTAAACTTTCTTGTACTTCTTTGCGTAACTCTTCTCTACCTGCCAGTGAATCTGTACAGTCAAACATTAGTGTTAGAGTTTTAAACGATTTTAATGTTGAGAATTTTAAATGTAGGCTAAGTAATATTGATTGGAATAAAGTAATTGTAGCTGCTGAAAACTTTGAGGTAGCCTTTAATAATTTTATGGAGATTGTGTCTCACTATTTTAATGAGTGCTGTCCTTTGAAAAAAGTTAAAAATAAGAATCCTAGCAATAAGATCTTGAAGTCCAAAAATTGGTACACACCTTTTTTAACTAAAATCAAGTTACTACTAGATGTAAGTCATGATAAGTGTAAACTTAATCCTGATTTATTGGAGGTCCACAAAAGGATTAAAAAGTTTTATCGTGCCCAAATAGACATAGCAAAAAAGAATGCTAATGATGAATTTATATTAGGGTCAAAAAACATGTGCAAAGCAGCTTGGACTGTGATTAATAATGAAACAAGGCGTACCCCTAAGAAATGCCAGACCGAACCCCCCATATCTGTCAGTGATTTTAATAATTATTTTATCAATATTTGTAATTATGTCAATAGGCCTAATGATAATGTTAGTCTAAATTTAGCTAGTGCAAGTGACATGCTGGAGTCATCCGGTGTAAACAATCCAAAGGCTCTGCCTTTTAAATGGCATACTGTAAATCCTGTTGATATTTTAAAAACTGTTATTAGGCTAAGTAACTCCAGGGCTGAGGATGTATTTGGACTATCTAATTTTATACTTAAAGAAATAATTAGGGAAATATTTTATCCTTTAACTTATCTTATAAACTGGATGTTTTACACCGGAGTCTTTCCGCAGTGCTTAAAAGTAACAGTAACTGTGCCTATATATAAAAAGGGAGACAGAACTAATGTAAATAATTATCGACCTATCGCCTTGGTACCAGTTATATCTAAATTATTTGAAAGTATTATTAAATGTCAGATTGAACATTACTTTGAACAAAATCAATTACTTCTGTCAGCACAATTCGGTTTTAGACATAATTTATCCACTATTAAGGCTGTTGAAAGTGTGGTGTCTTACATTATTCATAGTTTTGAAAAAAAAGAAGAAGTTAGTGCCTTACTCTTAGATCTAACCAAGGCCTTTGACACTGTGCCCCACCAAGAGCTTATCAGAAAACTAAATTACTATGGAATTGAGGGCAATGAGCTTTCACTATTTATGTCATATATTAGTAATAGGTACCAGTTTGTTAAAATGGGTGATCAGAGGTCGGACCTTAAGCAGGTTATAAGCGGGGTCCCCCAGGGCTCTGTTCTGGGTCCCTTCTTATTCACGGTCTTCATCAACGATCTTCCCAAATTTGTGCCTAATAAAAGTGTACTCTATGCTGACGACACTACCTTGATGTGCTCTAACTTGCTCTCTGAAATTAACTCGGCTATGATTGGCTACATGAAGGAAAGGTCTGACCTCTGGTTTTCCGCTAATGGCTTAAAAATTAACGAAGATAAGACTGAACATATTAATTTTAGTTTAAGAAATAACTCTATACATAACTCTGTTAAGCTACTTGGAATCAACCTGGACACTAAGCTTACCTGGAAAAATCACACAGATATTCTTTGTACCCGTTTATCCAGAGTAATTTTTCTGTTAAAAAAACTCAAAACTTGTACTAGCTTCACATTGCTATTAAAAGCGTACTTTGCACTTTTCCACTCACATCTTCTATATGGAACTCTCCTCTGGGGTAATTCAACTGGTGCTAAGGAGGTTTTTCTATGCCAAAAGAGAGCTTTACGCACAATTTTCAATATAGCCTTTAGTGACTCATGTAAACCTTTTTTTAAAGAACATAATATTCTTACTGTACCTTGTATGTTTATATTTCAAAGTTTAATGTTTGTTAAAGAAAATCTTGAAACACTTAGTCTTAGAAACTCTAGTCATGATTATTCCACCAGATATCGAGACCTTATTGACTTAGAATACGCTAGGCTAACTAAGACCCAGCACACATACTTTTATGTTGGTGTAAAATTATTTAATAAGCTACCTTTAACGGCCAAAGATGTTCCTTGCACAAAATTTAAAAATGCTTTGCTCAAATGGTTAAGACAAAAAGCTTTTTATACAGTAGACGAAATGCTTTCTTGTAATGTAGACAATTTATTCTTTTAGTTTTTATGCTTTGTGACTTGTACTATTTACCATAAGTATGTAGTATGTATTATTTTATTCTTTAATGTTGGTGTTATACTGTGTATATGTATAAACCATCTGATGACATTGTCAATGCAGCTATTGTGGGCCGACAATAAAGATTCTTGATTCTTGATTCTTGAGAGTAGTGGTAACCACCCTATCCGTGAGTGACAAATTTGTCCAACAGTACCACGTCTCAAGACCATATTGACAATCACCTGAGTAGGTGTTTGTAGGCCTAGTGAGTTAACTTTATACGAAGAAAACAAAAATACCCTTCAAGTAAATAAAAGAAATAAAAATGATCATCTTCTTAAAGCCATTAAAGAAATTGAAGAAGCTTGCAAAAATAAGAACTTCAACAAAAACTCGCGGAATTTAAGCAAGAATTCAACCTTTTCACCTATAAAGAATACAAATAATACAGCCTACCCGTCTACTTCCACCCCTTGTAATGAAAAGAAACTGGATAATCACAACACCACCAAAGATGTGGCAGTAAACACAACATTGGATTTAGACCTCAATTTTCAAGTAAATGCTCTTACAGATAGGTGTACTCAACTTGAATTAAGCTTAATGCAAGATAAATATCGCCATGGAGTTCCAGAATTCCAACAAATAAATTATGTACAAGGTAAAAGTCCTCCTGAGTCATCGCCCCAATCCTTTGACAGCACAACTACAAATACAAATACAAATGACAATTTTTCCCTCGCCTTAGCGGTGTTGGATAATGCTTGGTTGACTGATGATATAATTCACAAATATTTTAACATACTACTGTCTACAGTTTTAAATACAGATACAGACAAACGTGTCTATTTGATGAGTCCTGCTGTGGCACAGGCTATTAAGTGTTCAGAAGATTTTGGAGAATTCCTAGTACCACTTACTGAGCAAAATACTGATTATGTTTTTATCCCCATAAATGACTGTATGAATCTCACCAATGCTGATTTAGGGTCACATTGGAGCTTACTGCTTTATGTTAGCAGCTACCACAAATTTTTCTATTTTGACTCTAGTATGAGTAAGACTTACAACTTGTCACATGCAAAAAAGGTTGCTGCTAAAATCAGGAATCACCTTAATTCTAAGGAACCTTTGTCTGTGGAAATTGTGGAAGTACCGATGCAAACAACCCCAAATGACTGTGGAGTCCACTTATTATTATATACAGATGTTCTGATAAATAAAATAAAAATCAGTTCTTTTGATATTAACACGGAACAGTTATCACAACAGCTTGCTGGCATAAAACCCTGTGACATAAAAACAAAACGAGCCCAATTAGCCTACATGCTTTACAACTCCAAAGATATGTTGGCTGATTCGCAAATGGTTGCTGACATGATGCATAAGGGTTGTTTTGAGAACCATCAATTAAAGAAATTCACTCAATTCGAAGATTGCTTTCCAGGTGTTAAACGCAATCCTAAAAAAAGAAGAGATTGTAGCTTACCTGATGGTAGTAAAAAGGTGCAAATTAAAGTTGACCTCTTTGCTGATAGCCAGGGTAAAGGGTTGCCAGAGATTGTAGGGAGGTGCAGTAAGGGTCTGATCTATATGGACGGACTTGTTAAATCTGGAGCCAATTTTGAACAAATCTACAATCAAGCTTCTATATCACTCAACCGACCTTTGATTCTGCTGGCAGGAACAAATGATATGAAAAGTAAATGCCCAGAACCCATTTACAAAAAAATGGAACATATGCTCAAATCTCTCAGTGAATCCAGACCTGTATACGTTACAACAATACCTCCTCGCTTTGATGTGCATCCTGATGATTCGCTGCACTATGACATAGCTCAGGTTAATAGTTATATAAAAGAGCTTGTAACCAGAATGAAAAATGTCACTCTTCTTGACCTAGGCTTATTTGAAAGAGACAATTTCACCACTCATGGTCTGCACCTTAACTTTAAAGGAAAAAAGAAATTAGCATATATGATAATAGATTGTCTACAAAAATCAAGCACTAATGTGACCAACAAAGTAACTCTAATTAACTCTTCACCTTCAAGTTTTCAAGAGGAATCGACATCCGAATGGGAAGACTTGCCCACATCGCCTATAAGGGTTACTGAGACCCACATGGCGAAAGTCATCTGGCATGCTAAGAACAACAAAAGCACAGGAATAGCTCACAGCATCTCGGCGGATTTCCACCATCCTCGTCACATGACAGCTGGGGTTGCTGTGGTCTTTAAGAAAATCTTTGGAAAACCTACACCCTGGCATCGTCGTAGTAAACATCTGGCAGTTCAAGAATGTAATGAAGGTGTTACAGTATTTAGTCTCATTACAAATCAAAATTATTTTGGAAAACCCATCCTACACGATTATGATGCAGCCTTTTCAGATCTAACTACAGAGTTCAAGAAGAAAAATCTAAAGCACTTGATATGCTCTCCCATAGGCTGTGTTAGAGACAAAGTTAATAATACAGATCACTTCATTAGAAATGTCCGTAAATTTCAGCAAGTCACAAAAGCCACAGTCACCATTGTCTCATATTACCAGAAATCATTTCGTACTTTGAGAAATGGAATGTCTCATCCAGATTTTGTGAAAGAACTAGAAGACCTAATCTATCAAAATTCAAAAGAAGAGGATTCCAGCTCAGCAATAGATCTGCAGCAGAGCCCTGTCAGCCCTAGGGTTACTCCTGGCCATCAAACATACAGTGCAGCTGTCAAGTCAGGTTCAGTGAAAGTGCTAAAGCAGAGCAGTGGATAAAGTGTTGAAATCAAAAAATATCAACTCACGTTCAATTTGTTTACTTAACACCACTCCACCACCCACTACTGTATCAGATAACACTCCTCAAATTTCCACTACAACAGCCAACACTCCACAAATCTCTGCTCCTACAACTATCACTCCCTCAAACACTCCTCCACCAACCACAACTATCTCTTCCCATGTACAACAACAAAGTAATCAAAAGGACTGTTTTATAGGCTTATGCAAATAAATGTTTGTTGTATAAGGAACAAAATTTTAGAAATAGAAGATTTATGTCAAGAAAAGAAATTAAATTTAATGTGCATATCAGAGCATTGGTTGGAAGATAATCAAATAAATCTGTTTGTTCCAAAAAATTTTATACCTGCTCATGTTGTGTGCAGAAAAGTAAGAAAAAATGGAGGTGTAGGTATTTACATTTTAAATTCTATTAAATACAATATTGTAGATGTATCAACATTTTACTCTGAGACACACTTTGAATGCTGTTGTATTAAATTATTGGAAGCAAATGTCGTTATATTTAGCATATATAGGTCTCCGAGTGGTGATGTCGACAGTTTTCTCAATAGTTTTGAAAATTCTGTAAAAAAGTTACAAAAGCATAATCAAAAACTCATCGTAGCTGGTGATTTTAATATAGAAATGGGTAACAAAAGTAAAATTAATGCTGTTTCCTTAAGATTTTTAAACCTTCTCAGAGCATTAAACCTTTTCCCTTGTAATAATCAACCGACTCGCTTAAACTCTTGTATCGATAATATTATTGTTAATTTTAATAGGAACTTATATGACATCACTCTTGGAGACCACTGTTTTTCAGATCATGTACCACTTTTATTTTACATGTATTTGGTTGTGAGCCCTTCAGGAACTCAAAACCAATCTGGATTCAAATATGTTAGATTACAAAAAAAAGAACATGTTGATTTGTTTAAATCTAGTTTAGAAAGAGAAAATTGGCAGATGATAAATGATTTTCAACTGAACAAAATTAATGTACAAACTCTATTTGACAATTTTTTTAAGACCTATGTAAATCTATGGCACTTTTGCTCTCCTTTAATTAAAATTTCTAACAAAACTAGCTCTAAAGGGTCTAAACTGGTAGATTGGTATACTCCTGCCTTGAGAGAAACAAAAACTAAAATGTTAACTCTCTATACAATTTACAAAAATTCACTTAAGCGGGGGTCTGAGCACTATCAGACTGCCTATAACATTTACTTACAGCAAAAAAGAATTTACCATAAAGAATTGGAGCAAGCAAAAAGATTAGCAGTTGAGGAGTATATTGGAAATTCCACTAACCCCTGCAAGGCAGCGTGGAAGGTGATCAGCAATGAATATTCTCCAACCCATAGTAGTGAGGTCAATCTTGATCCAGATGAATTAACTACTTTTTTTCTGGACTCTATTAATCAGTTATCTAACAGAATAGATCAAAGCCCCAACAATCCAGAACAACTATTGGGAAATACGGCAGGAAATCAACTGTCGTTCACTTGGTCAGAAATATCTTCATCTGATGTAATAAAAGTGGTTTCAAAATTCTCAAATTCAAAATCAACAGATTATTATTGGCTTTCTAATTCTATCATTAAACAAACAATTCATCTGATTAGTGAACCACTTGCTTTTGTTTTCAACAAATGCCTGTGTGAGGGATATTTTGCACCCTCGCTCAAAATTTCAAAAATAACCCCAGTTTACAAAAAAGGAGATAAAAACTTGCCCCAAAATTACAGACCTATTTCAATTATTCCTATATTTTCAAAAATATTTGAATCACTAATGTACAACCAACTTAGTTATTTTTTTTAATCAAATAATTTACTTTCCACAAATCAACATGGTTTTCGGCAGGGTAAATCTACCACCTCTGCAGTACTTAATTTAATTGATTTATCTTTGGACGCTTTTGAAAAAAAAGAGTCAGTTTCTATAGTTTTATGTGACCTTACTAAAGCGTTTGATAGCGTTCCATTTAATATTCTGCTAAATAAACTCAAATTTTATGGCATCGAGGATAACTCATTAAAAATAATTCAATCTTATCTATTCAGTAGGAGTCAATTTGTTTCAATAAAAAATAAATGTTCAACTGTAAAGCCTGTCGAGAAAGGCGTGCCTCAAGGCTCAGTTCTCGGACCTTTCTTTTTTCTAGTATATATAAATGATCTACCTCAAAATTTAAATGTTCATTCCATTATTTATGCTGATGACACCACTTTAGTGGCCCGTCACAACGATCTTAATTACTTAAAACAGATTACTGAACTAGCAGAAGAGCAGGCTCTTTCCTGGTTTTCTTCTAATAAATTATCTTCTAATCCTGAAAAAACACAATACCTAACTTTAAGCCTTAAACAAGAAATTAATCTGGAATCTGTTAAGCTTCTGGGATTTTATATAGATTCTAAGTTACAATGGTCCCTGCATATCGAAACAGTTTGTAAAAAAATATCAAGAGTTAATTATCTACTATGGAAATTGAAAAACTTTGTAAGCTTAGAATATTTAAGAATGTCATATTTCGGTCTGTTTCAATCACATATACTATATGGTATACTAGCTTGGGGCCATTCTCCCCATATAAATAATATTCTTTTATTACAGAAAAAGGTAGTTCGTAATATTGCAGGAGTTGGTTCACTAGATCACTGTAAGCCACTTTTCATTGAACTTAAGATTCCCACAGTTGTCAATTTGTATATTTTTCAAGTACTATTATACACTAAATCAAACCTACAGAATTTTCCAATTAGGAATAATATTCATCATTATAACACTAGAGGGGGGAATAAACTCAATATACTTCCTCATAGACTGGCTAAAACTGGCACCTCTTTCAAGCTAAATTGTATTAATTTTTTCAATAGGCTGCCTGATGGTGCAAAGTCTGTTAGTTTTGGACCTTTTAAACATAAAATATACAATTGGCTTCTTCAAAACCCATTTTATAGTATAAATGAATTTTTAAATTGTAACATAGATGTTCAATTTTAACTAAATAACTTAATTTACTGTGCCTAAGATTGAATTTTATATTTTATTGTTACTATTATAATAATTTTTTTTTCTTTTTTCTCTCTTTTTTATATATATCTATAAACTATCAAAGGGATGTCTAGGTTAACTGTTTCGTAATAGTTATATTTATAATGATTCTCATTCTGTACTTTCTCGTTATTATTCTTGCAATATTTATATAACTACAAACTAGGTTGACTTTGCCTATTCAATGTAAATTGTCAATGGCAATAAAATTCTTGATTCTTGATTCTTGATACCTGTACTGTCAAAAGCTCCTTTGAAGTCCAGAAAGACATCTATGGTTACTTCTTTTGCTGCTAGCATCTTCTAAATCCTGCATACCAGTTGATGCAGGGCTGAGTCGCATGATCTTCCTGGAGTGTAATTATGCTGATTTGGATGTAGAGGGTGCTCCAAAAAAGATCCCTCCCAAACAAATCCATGATTTTGAGGAGAAAGGAGGACAGATATATTGGCCTAAAGGACTTAAGCTGATCCAGACTAGACCCCCTCTGTTTTGGTAGTATATCTAAATCTTTGTGGTCATTACAAAAATATAATTCGGTGAATTTTTAATGCATTTGTACTTCTTTGTTTTATATATTATAACACAATCAATAATACAAATTTAAACAAATATAATATTTTGTGATTTGAATTTAATAAGAATTTCAGCAAGTTAACACTCATATATAACAAATTAAAAATAAAAATGTTCCTATAAGAAAGCCAATGAAAAGAAAGAAAGCATTCATTGTAAAAATAATGCATTTCAGTTGATACATCCAGTTCAATACGAAATTTAAACTTGAACTGATCTTGTTAACACTCTTTATAATAACCGATACACTCAAATACTGAATAGCTGAACACTCAAGATATCCTTTGATTTGAGTTTTCTACTTGATTCAGTTTTGAATTTTCTAGATAAATATTTGGCTTTAATTTTGATCTAGTTTGTTTTGTACAGAATGAAATAAAATTTGATTTATTTGTATTTAGTAGGAGATTTAAATGAAACAAATGAGAGAAAATGAGTTAAATGAATAGATTTATATTAAGTTTCTGACAAATATTACTGGTTTTTGCAGTGTGTGCAGTGGATTGAAGACGCCAAGCTGAACCAGTTGCGCAGGGAAGGCATTCGTTACGCTCGTATTCAGCTTTGTGACAATGACATCTACTTTCTGCCCAGAAACATCATCCATCAGTTCCGTACTGTGTCTGCGGTGACCAGCATTGGTGAGTTGTACCCCAGGCTTGTCCAGAACACTGGTTTAGTGCACTTTATTTGTGTTTTGATACGTTAGAAGTGATGATTAAAACTATGCTTAAGTCTCTCCGTACAAATTTCATCTTACGGAAGGAATGGCACAGTTGTATTTAGGGTATTTTTGTAAGATTGTGATTCAACTTTAGATGAGTTCAAAAGATTTTGGAGTC
The DNA here is from genome assembly GCF_021130785.1 of Homalodisca vitripennis. NCBI lineage: Eukaryota > Metazoa > Arthropoda > Insecta > Hemiptera > Cicadellidae > Homalodisca > Homalodisca vitripennis. Next base: position 150,738,367 of record NC_060215.1, read on the forward strand.
CAGTCAATTTGTGGTTTTTATCGGTTGTTTTACGGAACACATTGGTTAGACTGTTAATTAGAATTCAGAATGGAACTGACCTGATGCCACTCCATCCATCTGTGCTCCAGTCGGGAATTTAAATTCTGTCACACATCCTAATTGCTTGAAGTCTGTGATTGAACTAAATTAAGTGATCTAAACGTAATCTAAAATATATATATATATACATTTTCTGTGTTTATATTATAGGCATCGTTTTATCTAAAATTATGTTTTATACATCGTTGTAAAGCTTATAAATCAGGCTTTAGTACAGGCATATATATATACACATTTGTTTTATTATAGACATTTATTTTATTTTGACAAACAAATTAGAATGTTTATAGATTGGTAAAAATAACTTGTTCAAATGTTCTCTTATTAGACAGATAAATTAAGTCATTTTGGTCCCATAATTAGACATCTTTTCTAAACATTAAAGTCATCATTGGTCCACATCTTTGCATCCCTGAAAACAATTATTTTATTCAGCTAATAGTCTACATTAGAATTAGATATCTCAATGCTGTTTTAGTTATAAATTAACAGGTATTGAAAATTATTATTTCGAGAACGTTTTAGAAACAAAATGTGTGTATTGATAGGAGACATAAACATAGACTTGCTTAAGAACGAAGTGCTGACGGATAAATACATGAATTGTTTTACTTGGAACGGGACTTGTGAAATGTGTAGACAACCTACTAGAGTAACTGAAAAACACTCAGTCTTGTCTCGATCACATTTTTGTACGATATAGAGATATGAGTAGAGTTAGAGCGGCTGTGGTCGAGACAAGCCTCACAGATCATTACAGCACTGTTTTGACAATAACCGGACCTACGGCCACTAACAAGACACAGACTGATACAGCTACGTACGTAGACCGAATGATTACTTGCTGACAACCTGACACGCGCCCCACTGGGAACCCGTACTTGAGTCCTTGGAGGGCCAATACTTGTTCCAACTATTTTAACGATATAGTACAGAAATCAATCGAGAATGCCACAAAGTTAAGTAATAAAAATATCTACTAGATCTAAGAAACTTAAGCCCTGGATATCTGCGGGATTGATTTGTTCAATAAGAGCGAGGGATAAGTTAAGTAAAATAATTAAAAAACAACCTTTTAATGTGTCATTAAAACAATTATTACCACAACTATATACAAACTCTAAGCACATCATTTAAAACACGCTAAGAGAGAAATATTATCGTTCTAAAATTACTGAAAACAGAAAAGACCCTAAAATGTTTTGGGGAATAGTTAACGAATTGGCGGGTAGGGTGCAAACCAGGGATACATTTCCAATACGAAAGTTTCTGCCGACAAATTCAAACATTACTAAACGATAAAATTACTCAAGTAGCAAATGATTTCAATAATTATTTTGCGTCTGTTGGGAAAACGTTAGCCGATACAATTAACCCGGTAGGGGACCCAGTGTTGAGCGATGGCGACTATAGACTGGATGCGACATTTACGTTACGTACGGTGACAGAACTGGACATAATACGGCACGTGACACAATTTACGTGGAGGCTCTGCCCCGGGTCATGATGGCGTTTCTGCACGGGTCCTCAAGGACAATTTAAGCACTTTTATGAAACCACTGCTATACTTGATCAATTTAAGTATAACCCAGGGAATATTCCCTGACAATTTTAAGTTGGCTAAAGTGTACCCTTTGCACAAGTCAAAACAGCTTTACTGACAAAAACAACTTCCGTCCGATATCCCTCTTGAGTGTCTTTGCTAAGGTACTGGAGAAGGTAGTTTAAGGAACAGCTCGTACATTTTCTCCAGGTAAATAATGTACTTTCTCAGTGTCAGTATGGGTTTAGGGACGACAGGAGTATTTCGGATGCATTGTTTGATTTAAATAAAGAATTAAATAGTGCAATCTCAGAAAACAAAAAAATCAATGCTAAATCTTTTTAGACCTCAAAAAAGCCTTTGACTCTGTTGATAGAAATAAGTTAATGAATAAATTAGAACAATTAGGTGTTTAGGGGCAATGCCCTTACCTGGTTTCAAAGTTATTTTACCAATAGAAAACAATATGTCTCAATTTGTTAATGTTAGTAGCGATGCAATTATGTAGACTACGGTGTAGTTCAAGGGAGTACACTTGGGCCAATTCTGTTCTTATTATATATAAATAATATTGGCCAAGCTAAATTTAAACGGAAAAAATTAACATTATTTGCGACGACACACTTATTTTTCTGAAAGGAAATACATGGGCGGATGTGAGACGAGAAGCATTAAGTGATTTAATGTTATTGAAAAAAGTGGTTTGATCAGAATGTCCTTTCCTTAAAATATAACTAAAACAAAATTTATGCCAATTTCTTTGAATCCTCAGTCGGATTATGTCTTAGGGAAATCTGATCATACATAATTGTGGAAAATCACAGTAACAGTACCTGTATTTGTGAAGCAATCGAAAAAAATAAACTCGTATAAATATCTTGGCGTTATTTTAGATTTCCGTTGAAATGGTCAGACCATATTGAATATCTCAAACAAAAGACCCGAAAGTATATCTTTTGCCTTTAAGAACCTTAGGGATATTCTTACTGTTCAAGAAATGAAAATGGTATATTATGCATACGTGCAATCTCTTTTTGCATTTGGGATAATTTCTTGGGGGGCAGCTTATAAATCAAATCTTGATCCTCTTTTTACGGTTTCAGAAACAATTTTGAAAGTAGCTTTTAAAAAATGTCATAGGTTTTCAACATCCATTTTATTTCAAGAAACTAAAATGTTTACAATAAGACAACTTTTTATAAAATCTCTTTTAATACACATGTATAAAAAATCTAGATGATTTATTTGTAAGAACTCAACACACCCATAACCACACGTTATTCTAGATCAACAGGAATTCTACCATTGCAATTAACTAAATCTTATTCTAACACCAACTCATACTATCTTGCTCACGTGCTTTTTATAAATATGAGTAAACAGTTTCCAAATTTTAGTTTTTTCAGTGATATTTCTACAATTATTTTTAAAAGGAAGGTTAACCAGTGGTTATTATTATTGTCTATTGAGGAGGCCGAGGCAGTGCTGTCTTCGGACTACAGACGGACAGTTTTTGACATGTAAAACAGCCACCACTCCTATCCCATCATCATTCATTATCAATAACCTATTATAATCTGCGGTGACCCCTGCTTAATTACCATTGTTGCTAATATGTATATGTTTTAAAATTAATAATATTTAATGCTTTAAAACAGGTACAAAGCAAAAATTACGCGGTTTTTTCCTTTTAATATATTCATTGCATATTCGCATGTGTATGTGCATGCATATGTAATATGTGTATATATGTATGTGTGTGTGTGTATGTATGTGTGTGGTGTGTAATGGTGTATTATTTTGTACTATATTTATATTCATTTTTTTTTTATTAATCCAGTCCGTTATTTCTTCAGGCGTGAACAACTCGAGACTTGCGCACAGGCATCATAGCCCATGCAGGCTCTATTTCCCGAGGACAATGTTTTTATACATGATGCTATTTTTATGATGTTTATTTTATGTTGTTTATTCTATGATGATTATTTCTTATTCTTTCATCACATTTCAAAATTGTTCGGTATTGTAACAATCTAGAAATTAACTGTACAGATTGTATTATAATATTGTATATATTTTTGGGAAATAAAAATCAATTCATTCAATCATTTAATAAATGAGACCTACCATTACAGTAAAAAGATTTGAGGTTTGATTTATGTAAAATTTCAGCTCCCTTTTCTTGATGGTTTTCCATGAAATAATATACTTTACACAAATAAATATTGAATTTTAAGCACTTTCATGACATTTTAATGGCCAAACCTGTAGTTGTCTTTTTCGTTGTTGATACACAGGTTTAGAGATTCTTCTGAGTTCAGTGTTTACGATTTTGGGTTTTGTGATTCCATACCACAAGGAAGATGCCTGGGTGTAGCCATGTTCTGTTTCTTTCTAACTGGTTTGGAAGTTTTCGCAAAATTAACCAATTTACTTTCTTAAACAAAAGAAAATTTACTTTCCACTACTTGTTTAAAAAAAAAAGAAAATGTATTTTCCACCACTTGTGTATGTTCTACCCACACTGTAGTAGCTGCATTATTGGTCAGCTTTGTCCTCTTCAAACATATTGACACTTTTGACAGAGGGAAAGAGTCGGATTCTCCACACTTAGTCTTGAAAGACGCTTTGCACCTCCCTTCCTTTAGCGTTTTTGACACTATTTCTGCACAATAAACTTCAACAGTTTCTCTTCTAGCAGGGTTTAAGCTGTGATCGCATTTGTCGCATTTTGCGAGAGGACCTGAGAAAATGCGATGCTATTTAGAAAAGCTCTTGCTAGATTGTGACGAAAGTGGGAAAGAATAACTAAACAGTATATCGCATTTGGAAAATCAGTTGACAGCGCTAAAATTAATGTTTTAAATGATTCTATAAGATAAAATATTAGATACCACGATGCACTGCTATGCCTGTCTACTCTCAGATCAAAAAGTATAGATACCCGAGTTTGAACGTTAACCACTAACTGACTAACAGATCTAAAATTACAGCAGTTACATTAAAATGTTGCTTGTTTATATGTACGTCTAGACATATAAATAAAATTATTTACAAACAATAAACAACTTTTGTGTCTATAAGAATAAAAAAGTGCCGATTTTTAACGCTTTACTACTAAACTACAATTTTGAAAATTAATTATTTATCGTTAAACCTGCTATTGGAGGTTCAAAGACCATACGAGAACAGATGATGGGAAATGGTTAAATATATTAAAACAATATTTAATTTATTACGGTTGCAGTCAATGACGCGAGAGGGTCACACACGATGCGAGAGTAGTGTCCAATGTACGCACTTGCTTTGTTGTTGCTTTGACAGCAGCGCTGGTGCACCATGGCTGACTCCCTAATGAACGAAAACGAATGTCGTACTCTTGATTATGAAACCTTCAGGAGGTTCGACTTGATATGTGTAACAGTACTGGAGATTTTTAAGGTTATGTTAGTCAGATTTTATTTGGAATAACAGGCATTCGTAAAAGGTTAAGTATAACAAATTTAAGCATCTAAAATGCTATGACCTTTAGCATATACATACCAAATGTGATTTAACTTGTTTTTAATAACTGGATAAAGAAAAAAGAGAAATGATAATGATTTCACCAATTTGAAACTATCTTTATTCAAATATAAATCTAGTGTAGTGTTCCAGAATACTTTTGTACTACACATGTTACAAACTTGTTTTATGTTTATCTTGTTTCTCAATACTACGAACTAAACTAAAATAATTTTAAAACCAGCTTTGTTTACTAATAATATTCCATACCATGTGGCAAAATATCAGAAAATATTCATTAACCAATAGTGATTCACAATAGTTTGATATCGATAACTGAGGAAATGTGGAAAAGAGTACAGTGAGGACACATTACTCAGAGGATAAGCTGCCACCGAGGACTAAATTCTATTTTTGATTCTATAATTGATTCTATTTTTTAGCTTGGCACGTCCGCCTGAAGCAATACTATGACTCATCGTCCGAGGGAGTGAAACACTCGAGGGTGGTGACTGGACTGACCACGCAACAGTTGTACAAGGAGAAAACGTTGCCGGGAACCGTGGAACACAGGCGCAAGGACAGGAAACGTTCACATCACTCCATCAAACCGGTAGTCTTCATAAAAAGAGAACTTTCCGAGGAGGACAACGTGGAAAAGGATCAGGACCAGAGTAATGCCCAGCAGGCTCAGGACGAAGAGATGACTTCTAAGGAAACCGAAGATTACGGTTTGAGCACCCCTCAACAAACCACTGATACCGATGCAGGATTCACGGATGTTAAAAAAGAGATTATTTTCTAATAGCGAAATGTAAAATGTTGGTGTCTTAGAGCTGTTTGGGTCTTAGTGTAGGGGCAGGAACTCTGCCCTTAGCTGTCTATAACTTTCAGTTTGTATACGCTATCACAGTTTCACTGTATTCATAAGAGTGTTATGAAGTTATCACTATCGTTTGTAGTGTTTATTTATTATGATTTTTTTACATAGCTAATTATTGTTAGTTGTTATACGTTTAATTTAAGACAACACATTGTTTTACTATCACCTTGGCATCGAGTTTTTCAATAACAGAAGAGTTTTAAATAAATGCAAGATTATTCAGTCAGGGATAAGTGAATCATTGCTTGAATTCAAGTTTCTGAATTCTTTTTGTCAGTGTTAGTAATTCATTATACAATTCACGTGTTACAGATTTAAGTTAATACTCAGAACAGAATTATACTCATTTTTTATTTTTAAATAACTTTTTTGTATGTTTTACATAGTAGCTTAGCAAATAATAGGGATGGATCAGTTCCGATTCTTAATACTCCAGGTTCTTGGTAGTACCAAGCAGTTAAAATCCGTTACAACAAAATTCAGTTTCTGTATGACATATCACGACTTAAGTCAAACTGAGATCAAGATATCAATGCAGTATCGTGTATAGGATTTTTTAAAATGTATATTATATTGCTTACCAGCTGTCTGATATGGTACGATTGTTATCAATGACGAAAGATTGTTTCAGCATTAAATTTCGATCAAGACTAGTGTCGGCAAACAAAGGGTTAAAATCGGAATTGTTTGTGGAGTTTCGTGCACTAAAGGAGACTCAATCTGGAAACAACTGTTCAAGAGGAAACTTTGTGATTGATCTGAAATTGAAGCAACTGCTCGTTTTAGAACTTAATATTTAACTGAATCATATGCAGTTTGACAATTGTCACTGATTTTAAAAGTTAAATTCATACCATAATCAAATATAAAACATACAGGGTAGTGTAAGAGTGCCATAAGAGGTTACTCTAACAGACCTGCCTGAAATTGGAAAGAAATTTGTTATGATACAAATTCAAAAGCTTAATGCTCTGATTGAATCCCAAATGGTTTGTTATTTGTACTTATATCATATTATCATATGTTATAATTATTATATTATTATTTATTATTATTATTATTATTTATTTTTTAATATTAATTTAATTTTTATTGTTTGTAATTTTAATTTTTATATTTAATTTTGTTTATTTGAAATTAAAATCAGGATAATTTACTACACACTGAACTGAAGTAGAATTGTGTGGAACATGTGAGCCGTTAGGGATTTATAAAATGAAAGTAAGTCAGAAGTCTAATATACACTGATACGGTTGATGTTTAAAAAGGATCAGATTTTTGTACTGGTGCCAGAACCAAGCGTTACTGAAAATAAGGAACTGACCATCCTTACAAGTATAAGTAACGTTAAGTATTAAAATTCAATATGAAGTCATATACTTTAACATGTAATTAATTATGAGGGTCATTTATAAAATAAAGAAAGTTAGAACATGATGCCACCCACAGTGCTTAAACCACCTTCACAAGGAAAGGTGAAATCCGTGGCTTATGCAGAGTTTATCTCATAGCTTCAGGGTAAGCTGCAAAACTTGCATAAATTTTGTCCATTACGGCTTAAAAACTACGTTTGAGCATAAGTCTTGACTCATGAATTAAAAACTAATAATATATTGATTTCTTGATTGTTAGTGCAAATTACTTAGGATTAAATTATTTTAAGATGATTGTCCTCAAATTAATTAGTTATTTTTACTTTTTCAATTAAACAAACGTAATTGATACAACTGTTATTGCTTTTCCAAAGTCTGGTAGAGAATCAGATTAAAATGACATTGATAAACTTGTGCCTTTTTACTATACACACTGAATGTCCACAAAGACCTCCAGGAATTTGATGTTAAACATTTTAATCTAATTCAAATTTGGATTTATTTTTTATTTATTTTAAAAAGGTAATATTGCCAATTTTTTCTTTGAAATACATTTCATGTTGTTTAACAAGAAGTGATTACATCCTAAGGTCAAAACAGCTGATAGATAACTTACGACTACCCAAATAGAGAACTGACAATTTACATACTACAGGTACAATAAACACTGAATTCATATTGGATCTTATAAATTATTTCTTTTTTCTCTTGAAGACTCTGTAGGTACAGTGGACTTTATCCTCTAAGGGGATGCTATGATCTATCTCAACCTACTTACCTGTATCCTTGGCAGATTCATGGGAGCCATGATCCATTGTAAGATTTTGAAAAAAGTAATCATGCTAAAGGGAGTGGAGGGAGGGACTCATCTCAGGTTTAAGTTAGTAGTGTTTAGGACCTAAACATGCAAACCAATGGATAACAAACTCAAGAAATCCTCCAGAACTAATTTTAAACTGCCCTCCAAAAAGCCTATTTTGGGAGGATGGTTCGCTTTTGTTTCATAGAGGGATGTCGTGTGAGTTTCATTTTTCTATGTTCGTCTATTGAAGGTTGAGGACTCATCTGTGCTCTTAACTTAAATAATTTCAATGAGCCGCCATTTTGTACTGGGTTGAGATGAAAAGCTCTGGTTTCACTGTTCCTCTTCTTTTGTCAATACCTTTCAAATGAGCTGTCACTTAATGGGTCTTTAAATTTAAAAATGTTGAGTCTCCCCCGAAATCCCATTTTGGGGAAATAGGCAAAGTTGTAACAGTGACTAAAAAGTTCACTTCTATTTCCTAGAAATGTGTCCCGAGTTCCATCCCTCCATCTTTATCCATCAAAAACTAAACAGATTATATCCATACTTTTAACTCACACTGTATTTAATATAATATATTGACAAGAGTTATAAAGTAATAACAGTGTATATAAAGTTAATTGGCAACACTGCTTCCCTCTTCTTTTATATCAGATGTAATAGAAGGTTCAAAAAACAAATTCAAAGATAAGATTACAAATCTTTTACAATCAGACATACTTGTTGTATTATAACAGTACGACCATACGTTTAATTATTTTAACCAATATTTTCAATTTCAACAAGGCAAACCAATTTATTTATTCTGGGCGACTAATTCCACTTTAACAATATCACTGGACCCTAACATATTACATTACAAGCGCTTTCACTAAGAAAACTATTACACGCAGCAGGGATCACTTCTGGCTGGTTTATACCTACCAGTTGAACCCACCACTGGGCACAGCAAAAACCGATGTGTCACTTCAATCTGGGCAACCTTATGGATGTCCAGTAGCAGCACATCACTAACCGCAAATGTCGAGATTCTGGGGTTCATGGGCAATTCGATAGGTCTAGTCTACTGCGGGAGATGACTGTTGGAGTTGGTGGGGTTTGTTCCCTTAGCTCAGAGGTTCTTGTTAACCTCAACAAGGGTGTGCCACCCCCTGCCTACTTTGACTGGAGAGGCTGGTTCAGAGCTGGCCTCCCCTTCTTCCGGGATGACTTTGAGATGTAGTGCCCTAAGTCTTCCTCATGGATCTCGATAGGAGGCGGCCCCTACTTCCTAACCTTACCCATCCTGAATATCCTATCATTCCGGAAGCAGCGCATAGGTTCTTACAGGACTAAGTGCAATTTGTAAGCTTCTTGTCCTAAGAGAACAAAAAAAAAGAAAAATATGAACTTCACAACTTTGAATATTTCCTTAATGTTAAATAAGTTCAAGTGATACTAAAATCGTGGGAGCTATTCAAACAAATTCACAGAATGTTGCATATTAATTCCGGGGGAAGCCACGGGTATAGTAATATTCTAGTTATTTTGTGTTGCATTGCTCTTAAATTTAATTCAGCATTAAATTTAATGTTCTATTTTCTTTTGTAACATATAACGACGGTAAATGCCCTATTATCCTTTCAAATCACCCCTTGTCAATATTAAATTTTAAACAAATAAATGTACAGTTGTATAATTTTGATATTGCTTAACTCTAAAAATCCTAATATCGCGCTAAGCGAATTTTTTGGGCTTTTCAGCAGACAAGCAACACATGTTTTGTTCATGTGCTTTTTTTTCTAAAAAGTAAATGTACAGTTTGTATGTATTTTTGTATTTCTAATAAATTTGTATTTATTTTGTCTATTTTTTATTGTTATTTTAGTGTATTTAGTAAAGTGCTATGCTGTGCTAAATGTGGAAAGATTGAATGAAAATTTTTTTCCAAAAACAGTTACAGTACTAACTTTTTCACGTAGAACGTAAATAATTGTAATTATTATTTTCAGTAGCTTTTGAAGAAAAAAGTACTATATATAATATGTTAAACTTGTTAATTTTTATGTACTTATTATTTCTTTCAACATATGTTTGCAAAACTCCTAAAAAAACTTGTAGCACTACGAGTGAGTATAGTCAGCACTTTATGGTTAAAAGTTACACATACTCGTCTAATTTATCACATTCAATTTAATTGTTAATTTTAAAGAAAATTTCCTAGTGAAATCTTTTAAATAACTTTTTAAATAAGGTAAACTCTGCATTGACTTTCTGGCAGGCACCACTTGTATTACCCTCTAATTGTACAGGTGTACTTTTTAAAGCAACACTTAAACATTACGTTATTTTTTATAAAAGTAATTATTTTAAAATTTGTGTTATTATGATGCTTTGTCTTTGTTTTGTCGTTCTTTATTTATTGATCAAAACTGATATTTTATGGAATCTTCTATTAAATAACTAATTATATTTTTGTATTTCAGGGTATTGTTAGTTAATTTATTATTTTATAATTTAAATATTTTGTTGATTTTTCAGTAATTGTATACTGTGAATTGTTTTTTTAACACAATGTAACAAACTCAATTTACTTACAGATTAATAATAATACAATTGATAAAACATTAATGAAACTTACATATCTGAGCATTTGGTGAAATATCAAAATAATACCGGTTGAATCATTCTGTTTGTATTTTACTTTTTATATACTTTTGTATTGTACATTGTATCTATAATTTATTATTGTATCAGTTACATTGTTTTTATTTAAATGATCACATTGTTATTTTTAGTACTATATCGTTTTACGACAATATCCTATTTGTACATTTTTGTTTCGTTTAGTTGATAAGTAAATGTTATTCATTCATAGATTTGAACTGTACAAACCAGTATTACAGGACAATAATGTAATATTTTTCATTATAGTCTAATCTTTAATTTAAATTAATTAATTAATTGATATAAACTGAATTAAAGACATCCACTCACTTGTTATTGAATGAAACCCTTCCCTGAGCAGAGTAGAGATCATTGTCACCCTTTATTGTGATCGCACTGTAGGAAAGATTAACTAGAACACGTTCCACTGAGTGTTTCAGGCTTCAATTCATACATATTATTAGGATTTGTATGATTTAACTGAAAAATATTCCTTAATAAAAACAAGGCAACCACAACCAAAAGTCTTTATGAAAATTTAAAAGAAAGCTGATTTAAGTCATTAATAATAGCTAACAATGTGTCACTTAACGCATTTCTAAATTTCAAGATTTAACTGAAAAATATTCCTTAATAAAAACAAGGCAACCACAACCAAAAGTCTTTATGAAAATTTAAAAGACAGCTGATTTAAGTCATTAATAATAGCTAACAATGTGTCACTTAACGCATTTCTAAATTTCAAATAGATAGAAATTGAGCTGTGGTAAAGGGTTGATTATATTTTATGTTATGTATCGTAGAACTATATTACTCCCTCTGAGTGCTAGGTACATTATAACCATTCACATGTAACATGGACCTGTGGCATTTTAATGATGAGCAGTTTTTATTTGTTTTGTAAACTCGTTATACTCTAGACTATAGAGTTTAAGTTTCCCACTTATTGATATAAGTAACAATGATAAACTATGTGTTCTGTTTATTGCTATAAAGCGAGTCATTAGATAATGTTTTTATTCACAAATCTCTGTATAAACAATTAAGTTAGTGGTTAAAATTAGTAATGGGTCGAATAAAGATGGACAAAATCTGAACATTAACCTCTGTCAGACTCGGTTTTCAAACCGACTAAGCTTATTTAAATTTGAACCGAGTGTGCAGAGCAAATCAAAAGGTGACTGTAGCGAATTAGCTTAGCCTCAAAAGGTTCAGGTCAACAAAAAAATATCTATCAATTAGCTCAACATGAAAAGTGCACTAAACAGCACATTAATGGGAAGAATTTTAGTGAAACAAGTATATCACATTTAGATGTACTTTTGTTGAAAACTCCAGTAAAATATTGAAAAAATAATTTTTTAACAGTTTTAGTAGTAGATAATTGTTAATAAACTTCAAGCCATCTTGCAAAACACAAACACAGTTATGTGGCAATAATTTGTATACAACAGATCTTAAATAACAAAATTAAATTAAAAGACTAAAAAGATCAAAGCGAACCAAGGTAGGTAATATAGTGCGAATTTCAGCAATTTGTACTGGTGCGCATTTTAATTTAACTCAAATTTCCAAACCAGTTTGGATTGTGTATATGAATCTCCATGTAAACCAATCATCCACATCATTGAATGGAAACTCATTATCAAAAAATCACATTTATAAATCTGAAATCTGATTTATGGTACGCCCTGTGCGTTGATTAAAATAAAAAATCACAATTAATTCAAAGCCTGAATCTACTTTTCAATGTAAATTCCACCAATTTTAAGGTGTTTATCATACCTTGTAATTTCTACTATCATAGAAATCTGCCATCAGTCTAATATAGTAGAACAGAAGGTATGTAGGTACTTTGAAGTCATAGATGTGTGCCAACTCCCTGAGTGCTTTTGTAATTGTTACTGATCGCTGGGCTTCAAATCAGGGCTTTGTGGAAGCGTGAAATTGGTCCCAGCCTAAATATGTAATTAAATCTTGGATTTGATAAACCACATCTCGATGGGCATTGTCGAAAAACCAAAAGAATAAGCGAGTTGTATTTAACACCATTAATTTTTAATTGCTCAAAACAATTTTTTTTAAATCCCATAATATTGTGTGAGAGTTAATAGTATAACCTGAAGTAAATAAATGCCTTTCCTAAAACACATTGGGAAAATGCAACTCGATTAGCATTTTTGTTAGCGAGTTTTATCAAATTTTCCAATAGTTCATGTTCTACAACAATTGCAATTAGAACATTTTTTAAAACTTGATTAAACTCATCTGATATGAATCAAGTTTAAAGTATTTTCCTAGATCGTTTAATCATCTTCAAATGCTCCAACCCATCTTCTTACCATTTCTCCAGTGTTTTTTCCATATAAAAGCGGTCTTATCATTGTAGAAATGTTGATCGCTTTGATCTACAGTGCAATCTCGTTTAGTCGGACCCCTTATGTCGGATCTCCGGATCACCCGGATCAGTTGAGGAAAATTTTAAATTAGCTGTTTGTTGTCCGCCCAAGCTGCCGAGCTTGGTAGACTGTTCGTAGAACCCGATGATTCAGCCAGACGCTTGACAACGTGGGAGGAGGGGAGGAATAGCCTACCTGCTCAGTTCAGGCCACCACTTGCTACGGTATATGTTTCCCGATTCTTCCCGAGCATCGGGATGAATTGATAAAAGTTAGCCATTACAATTAATTGCAACTGATTATTGAGTTGGAACTTCTACGGTCTTCAGACTGGAAGAAAAATAGGAAAAATATAGAAGAGGTTTGTATTTAAATGATGTCTAAAGACAGTTTAGAAAATCGATGCAAAGTAAAGAAGCTAAAATTAAACCGCTGGATGAAACATTGTTGGTTTGGTTCTGTGCAGAAAGGGAATGGGGTTTATCATTGCCAGGCTCTTAGTCTGAAGAAGCATTTGCCAGATGATCGATAGATTCAACTTAATGTAACTGGCGAAAGCTTGTCTGGCAATGCTGAAGCAGCTGATAAATTCAAGAATAGTCTGAAGAACCTCTGAGGTTAGGGAACGAACCTCATTTTGAATTGCTCAAAACAATTTTGTTAAAATCTCTCACCAACTCCAACAGTCATCTCCCACAGTAGACTAGACCTATCGAACTGCCCTTGAACCCCAGAATCTCGACATTTGCGGTTAGTGATGTGCCACTCCTGGACATCCATAAAGTTGCCCAGATTGAAGTGACACATCGGTTTTTGCTGTGCCCAGTGGTAGGTTCAACTGGTAGGTATAAACCAGCCAGAAGTGATCCCTACTGGGTAATGTGTGTGACTTGCCAGAGAACCATATTGAAGCCGTGGGGAGAGAAACTGACAACGAAGTTCAACCTCAGGAGTTATTAGGGATTTTTAAAAACGTTGATGAATACTCGGACTTGACATTAAACGTTTATTTATCCATTATTGAAAGTTTGTTTGAAGCTGACAACAGCGGAGGTTATGGTACTCTTAGTACTGATGACCAAATTATTGCAAGTTGTTACAATAAAAATGCCGGTAACAGGAAGGATACTGACAAAGAAAAAACTGAAAATATCACATTTATAAGCCATGCAGAAGCATCATCTCATTTGACCTAGTTAATGGTTTATTAGAGCAACAAGAAGAGACAACTTCGAACGAGCTTCTCATGTTGAAAAGGATGCCTGATCACATGGCATGGAAACGACATCCAAAGCTGACGCAACTCAAATAAACAAAATTCTTTAATAAAAATTAAGCTGTATATCTGTATTATTCTTTATCGTTATGTGCATTTTGAGTGTTTTTCCATAATAAAAAATATTGTATGTTTGTATATGGTCTTTACTCTTTCAACATTCTCTGTTTAATTCTGATTTTCGTTATGTCGGATTGCCACGTTTTGGTTAGTCCGACTTAATGAGGTTGCACTGTACTTTCTACTCATAAAACATATCATGGTACAAACTTAACAGTTTGGTGGGATTTCCAATTTTTTGAGAAATTTAAAATTCACACAGACGAAAGATTTCATAATTGCACATTTTGCTGTAGATACATACGAGTACCGAAAGTGAATTGGTGACCAAAATACAACCAAACCGGTGCTTAAAAATCATTTCTTTCGTGAAACAACCTTTACTAGCTCTAGTGGGTTTGCCTTTCATCCTTGAAATAATACTTGCTGTCAAATAGATGTCAGCACCCAAACCTCCTTTGCTAACATTTTCCACCCTTATTTCCAACTAAACAACATACTTCATTTTTCTTCTCTTTTTTTACTAAGCAAGTATTTGTAGTCTGTAAATAGCTGTATATACATTTTATATCATTTTTGAAGATTTGTGGAAGTAAAAATGTATTCATTGCTCAATTAATATTTGTAATAAATTTTAATAGTTCTAAAAGAAGATATTACCCTATTGGGCGGGAACTTCACGGGTGAAATACCCATTTATTGACACATTTGACTGGAGTGAAACATTGAAATTACAGTATCTACATTGAGGTTATTCTATTGTGGTATTGATCAACAAATGTAGGAAAACTAGTCTCTCTGATGCTCTGAGCAGCACCAAAAATTAAGTGAAAGAAATTACTTTTCTAAAGTTACTAGTAAATTTATCTACATTTTGTTGGATGGTGAAATAAGTTGGATAAAATGTAATAACTCATAACTGTTTATTAAAAGAATAAATAGAAATGTTTATTTGAAAACATATTCTGAACAATTATCTTGAAAATAGTGTAATTTCAAAATCTTAGATAGTTTAAATTGGCATGAGTGTGGATGAAATCTGACTTGAATAGGGTGAACAAATAATTAATTGTTTTGTACTTAAACCCTATGGTAGTCATGTACTCTTTATTTGCTTTCAGTTTTAGTTATTTCTAAGTTTGTAGTAAAATTGTCATGTTCCACTGAAATGTACATGTCTGTAGTAATGTCAAAGAATACTAATGTACTGGTTAAACTGCTTAGACCTTTTTCTGGAAATTGTTTTACAATTTTGTACTAGCGTGTTTTATACATATTGTATTTTTATCTACATTGTAACACTTCCTGAGCATTGGACTAATGTAACCGCAAGCAATATCTCTTCAACAAGTGGCAATTCAATTCGATTTGCCTAATATTCGCTACTCAATTTGAAACTAATACACGTTAGATGGTTATATCCATTAAAACTCACAAATTTAAATTGTTCGTAAAGTTATATCTAAGATATATATGTAGTTCTAATTAAGTAACAGTGAGGTGGCTGTAAAAATTACAACAAAAACATGTTTTAACGATAAGCAAGACCACGAATAGACATAGCTGATACATGGTGATGCTCTAATATAAATAATGAAAGTACTAACTGTAGCAAAATATTCATTTATAAATATATAAATAATTGATTAATTAGGTTTTCTGTCTACGGTTTTTCAAACACAAAGCAGGTCAAAAACACATTGTTGACATTGATCGCTAACTTGCTTACGGATGATCTGCTGTCATCCAGGAATAGGCGTGCTTCAATGCACGAACATAAACATAGAATACATGAATTTCAAGTAAAATATTGTGCATAAAAATCACGATATTTCCTTACTTTGGTTAACTAGCTCCAATATTTCCATCCCCCACTAACCAGACGAGAATAGTACTCATACAACTAAGAGCTCGCCTCATCTAAAAGACCTTTTTTTGTGACTACTAAAATTAATCGGTTATCACAACTGACAGAAAATTCAATACGCAAGATTATTTTCCAGTCTTTGTTGAATCTAGTCATGATTCATTGTTCACTAGTTTGGCATAAGGAAGATTTCACCAATCACTATATTGCTGGGGCAGAAGTGATGGAACATGACTTCTGTCCAGTAATTAGTGATGTGGCAAATCTCTACAGATTCAAGATTGATTCTCAAATTCAAAATTTCTCTGTTAATTCAGTGGATTTGAATTTAGGCTTCGACACATCACAAATGCGAATGTTGAGTTCAGCTCCAGTTCACCTTCCTCTTACATGTAGCATCTGAAATCTGATGCTGTCAGAGACTTGACTCCTAAAATCTGGAGTCACTTTCATCTCAAGGAATCCAAAAATAGTCGACGATGATGAAGCTCAAGACAAACTCTGCATTGTTTCAACATCAGAGACACCTAGACTACAAACTGCAGTGCACTCTAGATGAAGACATATTCTCATTGTCTCAGCACTGTTCAATTTTGCGCTTCTTCGTTCTTCATCGTCGACTATTTTTGGATTCCTTCAGACGAAAATGACTCCAGATCCCAGGAGTCACGTCTGCACAGCTTCAGATTTCAGAAACTGAACTAAGAGGAAGGTGAACTGGAGCTGAATTTAACATTTGCATGGAACTACCTTTCCCACCATAGCTACATCACTACTCTCCACAAATACTATTTACAAGATGACCATTTGACTAATATGTCTTCTAGTTGTTTATTATCTTGAAACTTAAAAAAAATGGGTTTTTATATGTAAGTGATAATAATCAACACTTTCTTAAGTGATAAAAAATAAAGAAACATTACATGCAAAGTTTTTACTCAAACTGAAAATAAATTCAATACTTTTATTTAAAGTTTGGAAAGAGTTAAAATATTATCTAGAAGCTAAATCCATCATTTTTTAAAATATACTGCTTGGAATTAAATATGTCAATACAAAATATATTTCTTGAGTTTGTGTTGATAAATATGGTTTCTATTCAAATTAACAGGTACTAGTTAAAGACACTACATAATTGAGACACATTATTATAAATAACTGTATGATATTATTTGGATAATCCACGAAACAATATAAATAATTTTACCCTTATTTGTACAGTTATGGTTACATGTATGGTTGTATGACAAGAAGCCGGTTAGCTGCTTGCAGTTATTTAATTTTGAAAGGTGTGTGTAAATCCTATTTTCCTAACATTGCTTTCTGCCAAATACTTGGTAGTTGCCACTTAAAAAGTTAAGTAATCTGCTTATCGCAGTAGTTTTCAGTACGTTTATCTACTTCCATATCTGCTAAAATACACTGGATTACTAGAGAATCAGGACTGTCACAGTGCTGGGTTATGGTTCACTGTATTCTCTTTCTATATTTTTAACTCTACGCACGCTCAATTATACTCCTATGAAATCTAGTTGTCAAGTAGAACGTTACTTAGCCAACCATTTTCAACAAAACATAAAAGCGCGTTCATCTCTGAATATTATTAAAGGTTATATACCATTTCTATTGCCTTCCTAGAATCCATCAAATGTACAAAGACATTCTATTGAACTCTCAAATCTAAAAAGAGTGGAAACATAAAAATGGAATAATTAATATATTGTCTCAAGTCACCACACAAATTCCTGGTGGCTAAGGCCTTGCAGTATAACACAAAATTTAAGAGTTTCTATTGAACCCTAAATCAAAATATAGAAGGCACATGTTTTCAAATGACTGTGCAACGGCTGTCATTAGTTGATGTTCTATTTCAACGGCTGTCATTAGTTGATGTTCTATTTCAACGTACATGATGAATGGAAATAAATCTGCTTTACAGAAACGCTTAGTGAAACAATTTACACAAATAAAATAATGTTTTGGACTCGAAAACACAAGCCCCACCTTTGATTTAGTACATATTATTTCAAATACCACAGAAATTTAAAGATTGTTTAACGTTTAAAACTACAAGTGTTATTATTCTGTCCATTGTACGGTATTCGTTAGTTTTGTAAAAATAAATATGTAACCATAATCACATTACTAGTGTTATCTGTGTTTTCATCAGAACATTATACACGACACCTGAGTTCTGTAAGTTTGGAAGAAATGTCCTTATCTTGTTACTCTTTCTTGCAATTATTTTTTATGGTAATGCTCCTGTAACATTTTAATTGTGATTAGGAAAGCTAATATGAGTAAAATGCTCTTAATAAAATGCTCATTTTTGAACCACCAATCTCACACCATGACGGGCTAGACACGTAGCAGGTCCGCGGTGTGCGCAGTAGTCAACCATGCACATTCCCTGCTATAACGTCTGTCACTGTTGAGTTCAAGTAGCTAGTTTGGGCTGACCTGCACTCACATAAACCCGCCGTCTCTATTGATTCTCATGTCAAATTTGAATTCAGGGGTTTTATTCGTTTCCTGCAAGCTGAAGGGAATAGTGCTGCAGAAATCCATCGCAGAATGTGCCGTGTTTATGGAGAAAACATTACGAGTGATGGTGTTTACATGATTGGTTTAGAAAACCAAAGATGTTGACTGACACCCATAAAAATCGCCGAATTTTTGACATTTCTCGAATTGATCCTTGACGTTGATTTGACATTCGGTCATCTTTACTGTTGACACGATTTAAGCACAACACCATCACTAATAATGTTTTCTCCATAAACACGGCACATTCTGCGATGGATTTCTGCTGCATTATTCCCTTCTGCTTGCAGGAAACGAATAACACTCCTAAATTTACATTTGGCAGGAGAATCGATAAACGCGGCCATGTTTATGCGACTAGAGCTCAGTGCGAACTGGCTGCTTGAACTTGACAGTGACAAATGTAGCGGGAAAGATGCACTATCGATTAATATGGACCTGTCTGGCCGTCATGGCGTAAGATCAGAGGTTGAAAATATACAACCCTTGTAGAAGTGATTTGTTTATTTTCTTTTAAGGTTTCCTTTATTTTACTTATTCCATTCTACCTCTAACATGCTATATTATATAATGATTTTTTTGTGTCTACAGTGTCTTGTAAACCATATTTCGGCTAAGACCTTCTATTACTGCTCTTAGTAAATTTTTTAGTTTATTGAATTTAAACAATATTAGTTTAAAAGATCATAATGTCAATATATTTGTTTTTTATGCTGGAAGAAACTGTGTGTGGACATCACGGAGACCACTGACAAACTAGTGTTATTTTTTTTCTAGTTGCTTTTACTATCTGTGGGTTGTTTAGAGGTTCCATATAGACTTTGTAATCAGCAGTTTAAAATTTGCTTTGGTTGACAAAAAAAATACAAAATACTGACTCTGGTACTGCCAAATTTGGCTATTGTATTAAATCCGTAAGTAGATAAGTGGCTTTATTATTGATTCGCTTTTTAATTACATTTGAAATTTTCACACAATCCTTAAACATGCCAAAACGTATCTTTTTAAAAAACTTTAGTGGGCTGTAACTTCTTAACGAGGAAGTTAAAAGAAAATTGCCAAGGTTAAAAATGTTTTTATAAGAAATTTTAAAGTTGGTCGCCATTTTTGGATGTGGCTGTTATATTTCTAAATTCATATTTTTTATTGTCACTAAAAAGTAGGTGAAGTCCTCAATTTAACTCTTTCAGTGCTGTAGAGACTACATAGTAGACGATCTGTATTTTACTACTAAGTCATATTTTACTTTTTGTTGTATTAGTTTTTTTTGTGATACCATGTTAAATTATAAGATAAAATAATGTATTATATATGATCTTTTATTTACTTTAACATGCTCTTTTACATGATGTGACTAAAAAAATATGTATAAAAATACTGTATGTTAAAAAATGTACTTCAGACTTGACATTTTTTTTACGTGAAATAGAAAAAACAAAACCGTTACAATCCAGATTTCATTACACACAAATAGATAAAAGTTGATTAAAATTGGGGGTTAGTTTTTTTACATACATTTTTTCCCCAGACCCTTGCAAAACTGTGAGAAATAGTCTGTCAATTTATCCATATCACTTGAGGAAATGCCACTGGCGCTGAAAGGGGGTTCTTGTAAATTTAGTCACTTGTGAGACATGAATGGTGGCACTGTTAAAAATCACACAGTGGGGTTTATTGTGAGAATTAGTGATTACGTGTCCTTATCAACTTTCTCACAATTTTATATAATCAAATGTAAAATATATACTCACAAGTGGTTTGAACATATTATATCTTCTATGAACAACAAAAGCGTTATCAGTTTGACAAAAAGCCTTCAACTCTCCAGATGCCTTACCTACTGTTCATATTGTATTGATTAGACTCAGTTTGTGCAATCAGCAAAAAGATTTATATCATAAGTGTTGCATTCCTTGATTTTTTTCCTAAGAAGAAAAAATCTGAAACTTTTTTTTTCATGTGAAGTAAATTAATAGAAACCTGTTCTTGACTAAAAACTTACTTTTCATAATTAGAAACAGAAGTTAATTTATTAACGTACTAATTTATCTTCCAGTTCAACAGAGTTAGAGTTTACCGCACTTGGAGGTTTCTTGCTAATCTGAAGTCTCCTTGGAAGTTGGAGGCTCATTGGCAGACAGAGGCTTTTAGACAATTGGGAGGTTTCTCTAAACTTCTATCAGAAACAAAAAACAACTTTTAAATAGTTATTATTAACATTGAAGTGTAGCAAAGTTAATTTATTTGTGTTTTTGTAACTTTCTGTCACATAACAGAAGTTGTCTAACTTTCTATTCTACTATAAAAATATCCGTTCTTCATTCAAAAATTGTAATCATTTTTTATGCAATTTTTACGGATTATTAAAATAAGATAAATAAGTACTACATGATTTCTTTCTCTCGTCGGATAGGTTATGATAAGTTTAAAGAAGTTTTGTTTCTATTGTGAAACAAAATACATTTGTAAATTTCTCGTTTAAAGCAAAATGTTTTGTTTGGTATATATATTTAATTTAGAAGAAAGAAAACTTATTAGCACTGCCTTTGAATAAACCTTTTATTATCTATTGTGATTATTCACTGATGATTAGAAATTTTGTAAGATAATGGAAATTGTAATTTCCTTTGTATACTGTTAGTGCATAGTTAGTGTTGATAATATCACCCATATAACTGCCCTTAGAAAGTTATACAAAAATGCAATCATTTACTTTCTAACACGTACTGTACTATACTGTACAACATCTTGAACTAAACTATCTTTTACAAAACTTGGAGACTCTTCAACTATGATTCATTAAAGTAATTACGCTTTTATTTCTTTTGTGTTATTTATCTTTTGCAAGTTCCAGTTAGTTTTGTTACTTTGTAGAACAGAACCAATCAGATAAACCGGTTTGAATGTGTATTTAACAGAAATTCAGATCAAATCATTCAACCTGTACTTGAAGTAATACTCTTGTAAAATTTTGTATCGTTACGTACTTAAGGTGAAATAATTTATGTCATGATTGATATATTGTGGTATGAATAAAGAATTGATTTATAAGAAGTGTAATTTTAATATTTAATGTCTAGTGTTGAATGTACAGTGAAGATGGAAACGTTCACGTTCGTAATAGACTTTCTCATGTAATTATTTGTAAATAGTGTAAATATGTAAAATACTCAGATAATGAATTTTAGATTTGGATCTCAATTGAAATCTATAAATGGAGTGTATTTAGTTATAACTTTTTGTAGAAATATTATTTAGATACAATAAGCCACGTATGTTTGCACTCATTTATGTTATTTCCTAATGTATTTAAAATGTGTCTTGTAGCGAACACAGAAATATAATAAACCTTGCTTGTTGTTGCACATTTGGGGTTAGTTTTTTATTCCCCTTGTGTATAAAACACAATACCCGAGTAGTGTCGTGTAGCAGCTAGGATAAGTGTGTTGTTCTAGTTACACAAGTCTGCAAAACACTTTTTAACTGCATGGAATGTTTGAGTTAATTTCATGTTTTCTAAGTGGTTGAATAAACGGCCTTCATTTCCCCATCAATGTATTTTTTGTATCATTTCCTATTTTACTGGAGGAGGTTTTACAGACTTTTTAGAATATTACATATTACAAGTGAATGGAAAAGTGGATCACAACCACAAAAAAGCTTAAAGGGATTAGATTCAACAAAAAAGGCGTGGCATGTCGTTAAAGTATATTATACTGTTGTTTTTATTATAAAATAAATTTGGTTCTTTGGTACTTTACTTTTTAAATTGTTCTTGTTATTTTCAAACATCACATTTACTGCTTTAATAGAACATATAGCGATTTTAAAATTTGAATATAAAAAATATCATTTACAAGTTAACAAAATAAATAATCTGTATAACAGTATGTAGTGTTTATTGTGTACTTATGTATATATCAACGCTAAAATACTGTGAAATTAAAAATATCGACAGTGCTGAGTAAGAGACCGTATGCAGCCTACCTTATTACAAATCAACAGTCTGTGGAGGATTAAAGAAAACCGGATTTGTTCAGTGAAAATCGATCATGTATAAAGGCAAAAACAGCAATAAAAAATCGATTAGTCTTTTTGCTTGTGTTTACCTCCCCTCTCAGTGAGAGATGCAGGATTTGATTTCGAGGGAGTAGACTGAACTCATCAACTCAAATTTTATTTGGTGAAGTTTATTCAATCTCCTCTTTTTTTTTAAATTATTAAGGTGCTTGTAAAATGTGAACTGTCTTTAAGAAATGATAAATGGTATGATTAAATTATCTTTTCCTTTATTTTCTAACATATTCCTCTGCTTTTTTTAGGTTCTGGTCATATCTACTGTGGATACTACATTATCACATTTGCTTGAAAGTTCATTTACACTCTTTTTAGATTACAAGGAGAATAGTTCTTTGTTTCCAATCATAACCAATATTGTATTATGAAATTATCGCTCCTTTGGAATCTAATATCATCAGAAACAGCATACATTTTAATGTCCGGGGGATAACCTGACTTTTGGCTTGAAGACTGTTATGGTATGAGGAGTATATTTTGATCTTTGCTTACCACTTTTGTGAATCAATTAAAATTAAAATTTTGTCAACTGATATGAAGAGCTATTCTTCCTGCTTTTTTTTGGAAGTGCGGATAATTAAAACCATTGTTTGTGGAATATGATTTTAGAGTAATCAAGAATAAGGCACATATATGGACTCGATTATTCTTTTATAGGCCAGGATATTTTACTTTAATTATCTATTAAAAACGAAATAAAACCACCTCACCTCTGCGTATGGCCTTTCCTATTGTTAAACATGGCTGTACCAAAAGTATGGCATTCTTGCTCATTCCTTTACAGTAACAACTTCTTAAAAATTACATTTTACTTGAATTTTAATAAATATAATTATTTCTTAAACTGAACCATAAATTATTTAGGTGATGAACACGTCTCTTAAAAGGACTAAAACTGCTTATTACGCACAAATAAGACCCACTGATATAAACAAATCTAGCAACAACTTTTAACTAATAAATTCAAATAGAAGCAATAATACAGAGATCATGCTTATAGATAGCATACAGAGTGTATCAGAACTTGAATGTGACTAGAGAATACCCTGTTGCTCCTGCATAGAGTTCTCAACGAAAAGAAAAGGGAAATCAGCTCCACTGCAAGCTATAGAGATTGACGACACAACCTCAAACCCAAAGGCAATGTCAGAAACAGTAGGCCCTGTTGAGCATGGACACCTTAAAACTCGAGAACATTTTTTAGTTTCACCAGAAAATGGAGAGGAAATTAAAAAGATGCTAATTTATCTAAACTCAAAGGACCAGCCGTGTACAAATACTGAACCAAAATGTGGATAAATTAGCTAACAAAATTTATAAAGTAAACCATCTGTTAAGTGAAGAGATTCCAGATGGAGTCGATTTAACAGAGCATGGACTGAAAGAAAATGAACTGAAAATCACAGTATTAGATGGATACAGACTGGTAACCAACTTCTTCATAAGAAACCACTTGGAGTCACACAACCACCTGGAGCCAAACCACCTGGTGGAGTCACAATCTATGCCCAAAACGATGCTGAACTCCATAATGAGAGTACAAGTACACATTTACTCAGCACAGAACAAGTAAGCTCTCAAGGGTCAAGATAAGGACCAAACACAAAGCTGTTTATATCTTGGGAGTCTACAGACCCTCTCTAAAGACAACCTTGAAAACTCTCTTAAATTATTCTTTCAAGGCCTAGACGAGATTACTCTCTGGAACAGCGGGATAATTATTGTTGGAGACATCAACGTTGGTAAATTTGAAAAAGCATTAAACTTAAATAAAATTAAGCTAAACGAATACCTATCAAAGGACAACATACGAAGACTAAATATATGAACCACAAGAAAACCTCAACATCTGAAATCTCTATCGACTGTGTTTGCACAAATATTGTCCAAAAAGACAACCAGGTTAATATCCTAAGTACAGGAATATCCGACCACAAAGCCCAACTATGAGTTGCCACCACCGCTCTTGAAAAACCAAAGTCAACTATAGTGTACAAAAGACTTTTTACAAACGGAAAACTGGAAGACATAAATGGCTACTTAAGGAACAAAGGTGGTATGAGAAATACTTGGTTAGCAATATAAACACATCCTAAAATACCTTTCTTAACAATCTCACCACAAACATGAACACTGCATGTCACAATTAAAAGAAACAATAGCGGAATGAAGAAGCATAAGTAAGTACAAGTGCGACGATTAAGTAAATGCCTTCAAAAGAAATTTCATAACAGAACAGTAAAAATATCTTACATCAGGCGAAGAAATGCACAAACAACGAATGGTTGAGAAAATATTACAATTCAAAGATAAAATAACTCAGAAAGGAACAGCAAATAAAGTAGATAACGCTGAAAATAAGAGCAAGGAGCTATGCTGCTAGCACATGTCGTCTAACTGGACACCAAAACCTTCCTAAGAGGACTTATGAACTGGCTGATGGAGCGCCCATTCTATTAGGTGCAGGAGTACTTGAGGTCGAAGGAGGATACAACCCCTAAACTTGAGGACGAAGACTTCAATTGCTCTGAAATCACGCACGCTTAAACACACCTTTTGTAACAAATAAACAACAAATTTACAATTCTGGAGTCCATTTTCAAAATGGGTCTTGTCCAGTCAACTTGATTTTGCGTTATTGATCAAAAACTGTTTCGCCATGTAACAATGATGTGATAGCATAGGTTATGTACTAGGTATTTAGTTTAGTGTCATATACATTCTTTTTCTAAACAAAAATCATTAAAACATGCCAAATGTATGAAAAAAGTAAACAAAACGAAAGGACAAGACCCATTTTGAAACAACGCCAGGTACAAGACCCATTATGCTGCAAACAGTAGGGGGACAAGACCCATTTTGAAGAAAAAAATAGTAGATAATGTTCTAAAAACAGGGGCTTCATTAAAGTACTTGTTCTATTTTAAATTAATTTTATTTATTAACACACACTAAAATAATTATATACATGAAAAACAACATTTTTATACAACCATTTCCACGTCATCATTGGGTACATCCTTTTCTTCTTCAGTCTCCTCTCTTTATCCTTCGGTGTTTAGGGCAAGTTTATAAAATTCCAAATCTTGCCTATCATTCCAATTTGGCCTAAAATGTTTTTCCAGGAGTTTCTTTACATCATTAGCTTTTGCAGGCTTGGGGAGAAGACCTAAAACAATTTTTCTGGACAAATTTAACCAGAATTTTTATTTGGCTGTGTTACAGTTTTTGACGTGCCTGTGTCGACGTTGTAAGATAATTCCTCTCTTAGTAGATTGTTTCCACTTTTACTTCGATTTAAAATAAATCGTTTTGTTGGAGCAAATTTAAAATGCCATTTTCCTGGTTTTTTCAAAACTTATGCGTCAGTGTTTTCCAGTCAAAAAACTGTAAACCATCCTCTGGTTTTTTGACTGTAGCAAATTCAGAAAATACTTTATGATATTCTTCAGGTTTAATAATAGTTTCTATTTTGTTAACACGTTTTTCAATGCGGCCAAACACCCTATCTGGGGCAGGTAAGAGTAAGCTGGTGTTGGAAAAAATATGGAAACACTTTTGACCTGTCTTGGCGCTTCTTGAAGGAGCCACTTGCTTAACATCCCTATGGAGTTCTTGTTTTGGCCTCCACAGCCATCCGCAAACAGTCTAACACCTGACTGTCCTGGTTCAAAATTTGTATTTTTAAGACGATCATAGACACAAGATACAATCTCATTAGACCCCTTTCCACTTTGGATCTCATGCCAAGTATATGTGAATGTGTTTTCTATCTTTTGTTTGGATTTTGAAGAACCCTCATACATGGTGAAATTGTAGACATAAAACTGTCTACTAAAGTAACATTGTTGGTCTGGTATTTTTGGTAGCACCATATTTTTTGGCAGTCAAACGAGTAAGTTACATGGGTGCTAACCTCGGTTTTAAGAGCATTAAAAAAACCTTTTGCTCTCAGTTTGTGCACTCTCAAGGAAATCATAAGTTAATTTTTTTCCTCTGCAGTTTCAGCCACTTTTAGGATTTTTTTTACTGAATACAACGTGAGCACTTATCAGTAGATGGAGTACCACAGCTGACATTGTAGTCATATACAAAAATATCTCTAAAATAGCCATACTTTACCTTCAGAGCTACATCTAAGTTATCATGATTATTATACATTCTCCAATGTTTGCGTTCTGACAAGTCACTTTGAAGGTACTGGCGCTTAGACTTCGCCCTTGTGTAATGTGACTCGCATGCTGCAAGTTTTTCAATAAAGCTCTTAACACTTTGTCTTTTAGGAAAAAACAAAACAGTTTTTCTGTCACCACCTCTTTTTTCTTTAGGGGTGGATCTCATGTCATTCATTTGATATTTTGGCAGTCTCTGGATTCGTGGTTTTGATACATTTAATATAAAACGAAATGTTTGTAGACATATCTGAACTAGGCCTGTTCCTGCTTGTTGGCGATATCGTGGAACATAGTACTTAGCTGTCAAATTTTTCCTAGATCCATGCTGAGTCCTAGGTCTTGACCTCTTTGGAGTTTTGATTGTTATGTATCGTAAAATATAACAGTCTTGTTTTTCCTTGATTTCATTTTTGACAATTTCATAATGCTTATCATGAAACTTTCTAACGTCTTGCATGTTCAGTTGGTTGCATTCGAATTTATGTGTCCCTCTGTGGATACAGACAGGTTTTTTTGGAAGTCCTTTTGAAGAGTATCTGAAACAATAGATTGAATTCACATGATGTAGAATGTCTACCAAAAGCGTACTAGAATATGAAGGGTATAGTTAGGTAAAGTTTAATTGGAATAGGTTCTTTAGAGTATTTAATGTTATGTTAAGACAGGTGAAGTTTTCAAAATACCAGAATATCAAAACAGTACTCAACATGTAATATGTTTCTACCCAAACTACTAAGGCCTAACCTAAAATACAAGCACAAACATACCTTTTTCTTTTCTCAATAGATCGCTTCCATTTCTCAGGGCTTCTCTTCCTCTTTCTCCCCGATCCAGGTTGAACAGGTTTCACAGTATTAGTTTGATTATCCATTGCTTCGATAGTAAACAAACTTTAACTTAGTTGATTTGTAAATAAATAATCACCAGTGTCCACTTGGGTTGATGATGGTGTGTAATGGACAAACAAGCAATATCACCTGTGAAGTAAACAGTTATGTTTGCCAACCAAACAGTCTTCTAAACTAAAATATTTCTAAACTATATAAACCTATTCTCTTCAATTCAATCCAGTTCAATTTTGATCCAAAACAACCATTTAGCCATCTTTGCTAAATAGGACAAGGTTCATATTGCTGCAAAACTAGACACAGTGGACATGATTCTGTTTGAAACAACACAGTTCAGGACAAGACCCACTTTGGAACAACATGTAGTTTTTAATAGCAAATCTAAATAGGACAAGGATTTTTTTTGAAACCAAACAATTTTCTTAAAATGTAGTCCTTTACTTGTAGAATCCAAATCTGTGCATAACTCAAAAAAGTTTTTTTGTGGACAGGACCCATTTTGAAACTGGACTCCTCAATTGACGATTATGTTCAAATAAACAGTATCTTGTGGCTCATTGAGTTCCGTTTTTGTTTATTAATTACCATTTATTTACATCTAGTGGTGGTAGAATTTCCAGTGAATAGTATTTAGTTTGATCAGCTAAATTGTAATTCTAAACCACTATGCAGCGGCGCAGTCGCACTATGGGTCGGGGCGGTCCACTCTAGATCCATTTTTTGTATCTAGGCGCTCTTGCCAAGCTGCTCGTATGCCCAGAAAATTGGTTTAGCACATCGGACCAGTGTTCTGTTGACTGACATCTGATGAAACTTAATTTCTAATATTAAACTGTTCGACATAGCATTGGCTACTGGCTGGAAAGCCATTCTGAGAAACTGCGTTTCCAAGGTGTTGGGACAGATGAGGCAAACAGTCTTTCTTGGTCAATCATAGTCCCTTAGCACAACATTAGATCTAGAAATCCATGTTTCATAGAAACAGTGCTATTATTTTGTCTTAATGTTTTGATTCAACAGGAAAACCTGTCCAAGTGTGTCAGATACTATCATAGAAGTATGCCGTGCTGCACCATCCTTTCCACTGAACAATCCAGGGTTCGGTCTCTGTATGAGGTTTAGGTGGAATTCCTCAGCTGTTTAGTCCATATGATTAGTACATTGCTCTTGATGTAGTTTTTCAGTAGATCATGTAGTGAGCTTTGAATTGATGCAGCATTAAGGAGTAATACATTGCGGAAAAAGATCACCATGTCCGTGAATATTCTATGGACTGTAGAAATACCCAGGAGGTTTGACTTCTGGATTGTTTATACCTTCCAGTTGAACCTACACTGAGCACAGCAAAAACTGTGTTGTGTGACTTATATCTAGGCAACCATATGAATGTCCAGGAGTGCAACATTTCTAACCACAAACGTCGAGATATTGGGGTGGAAGGGTAGAATAGGTCTAGCCTACTGCGGAGGTTGACGCAGCTCCCTTAGTGTTAAAAGCTATTGCTAGCCTGGTCATAGGGGAGTGCTGTCACTGCCTGCTTTGACTAGAGAGGATACAGCAGAGATGGCCTTCCCTTTCCCTATTTGCACATAACATCGATTTACGGAGAAGCCTCGCTACATGTTGATTCCAATTCGAATATTGTCGTTTAGGATCACTGGAGTATGTTCAAATTGCTTAGTTATGAGTTATTGAATTTAATGCTTTTCGTACGTTTTTTCCGAACCTGGTGTAATCGTAAACATGTCTGTTACAATTGGAACCGGCAAACACATATATGCGTGTAGAGTCAGTAAAAAAAAAAAAAAAACAACATGGGAAACTTAATTACCATTGAGTGAATAATTGATTTACCATGATCTAAGAATAAATCTAATTTATAACTTTCTGCACAGAATGAAGGTAAACGAATTCCAGTTACTACGGAGCTGTCATCCACTTCAATAACTACAACTACTGTTATATGAGTAGTAAATGGATGAGTGAGAAATGTTTTTGTGTGGTTCCTTTATAGGACTCCAAAAACATATATGCACGCTGTGTGTTTTTTTAGTATGTTGCTAATAGTTTGTATTAACCATGAATTAGTTCATTTATGCATTTTTGCCCGTTGCTTCTTTAGGTATTCATTGACATTTCCGTTAAATATTTCATTGCCTGTTGTTTTAATTTGATCTATTTGATCTTTTAAAGCATTTTCAACTGATGTGGTTACATATCCACCAGATTAATTATTGTTTATCCCTACAGTTCTTCTGTATTTATGTGCCTATTTAATATACTGTGGCATACACATATATATTTATCTGAGCCTAAATTGTCATTATAATTATATACAGGGTGGGGCAGGGAAACATCCCTACTTTCGAGGTGGCATTGTGAGTAGTGGGGACATGTTGGAGGAGTGGGGGTAGGTTCGAATGACGCGGTGGCCACGGAATTTTCCGATAGTAGCGCTGTCAGTTGTAGACATGGCTTGGTCGAATGAGCAACGCGCTTTTGCTGTCGAGACGTATTTTTCTCAGAATAAGTCTATTGTTGCAGTGCAGCGTGCGCTGCGAACTCGTTATCGGATTCCCCCTCGCAACCCTGTTCCTGACCGCAAATCCATTTTGTTGTGGGTGGAAAACTTCCGTGCATGTGGTAGTGTAGTGAAAAAGAGAGTTGGGGCTCGGAGAACTGTCCGAACTCCAGAAAAC
This sequence comes from Homalodisca vitripennis, assembly GCF_021130785.1. Lineage (NCBI taxonomy): Eukaryota > Metazoa > Arthropoda > Insecta > Hemiptera > Cicadellidae > Homalodisca > Homalodisca vitripennis. The sequence goes on from NC_060215.1 coordinate 150,769,147, forward strand.
ATTGACCGTGTCAGAAGATCGATCTTGCAGTCTCCTAAGCGTTCTGCCCGCAAGCATGCATCCGCCCTTGCATTGTCTAATCGCACTGTGCGTCGTATTCTCCACGAAGAACTCCACTTCCATCCATACAAGATGGTCATCGTTCAAGAACTCACACAACGGGACTGGCAACAACGAGTACAGGCATGTGAAACTTTAATTGCTGACTTGCCTCATGATGCACGAGTTTTGTTTAGTGACGAAGCGCACTTCCACATTTCTGGAGTTGTTAATAAGCAGAATATGCGTTATTGGAGTGGTGCAAACCCTAGGGTAGTTCATGAGAGGCCTCTACACAGTGAAAAAGTGACTGTTTGGTGTGCAATCAGCAGTGAAGGCATAATTGGGCCTTATTTCTTCGAGGAGGACAATCGTTGTGTTACCATCAATTCCGAGCGGTATGTAAACATGCTCCAACAATTTCTTGCACCACAATTGCAACAGAATAATTTTGGAGTAGTGTGGTTTCAGCAGGATGGTGCCACAGCCCATACTGCTAGACATTCGATGGCTGTTTTGAGGGAAATGTTCCCCGGGCGATTAATCTCCCGGTATGGTGACATTCCATGGCCTGCGCGCTCGCCGGATTTAACTCCGTGTGATTACTTTTTATGGAGATACCTCAAGAGTGAAGTGTTTAAACGTCGACCCAGAACCCTACAAGACTTGAAGGAAGCAATTCGCGTTGAAGTTGCCCGCATTCCACAACAAATGCTTCGCAGAGTTATGCAGAACTTCAGAACCAGACTAGATCAGTGTGTTGACAATGAGGGACATCACTTGAATGATGTATTGTTTAAAACAAAGTAAGAATTAACTTCCATCTGTACCCTTTTGATGCCACAATAAAGTTTTGTTCTAACACTTTTGGTTTTTTTTTAATTTACCTTCAAAGTTAGGGATACTTCCCTGCCCCACCCTGTATTTAGTCTCAATATCTACATTGGCCTTCTGGCTACTGATTATAAACATGTTAAAATAGTTTAATAGTTGGATACAAATAAACAAATTCCACTGCACCACTCAACATAGACCGATTAAATTTAATAGACCCTTAATATTATCTGTCTGTATCCACCTTTGTGTACTTAAGTGCACACAATAGCTACATCAAACTCACAGCTGATCATTTGTTCCTTCCATGAGCGCATTCTTTATGTTTTACTTTATCCTTTTGTCCTACGATATTATGGTATTATGACAGCACACGACAATGAACTTAATGTTAGATTTTTCTGGTACGCCGAAATATTTATACGATTGCCCCAATTACTAAAAAAATATTATCGTATTGTAATGCCCGACTGAATGAAACTCACGTTCGCACTCTCTCTTCGAAACGCTTTAAAAATTTTTCGGTACTTAACGAATCGGCACTTTGGAACCCCACGATTTTAGAATTTGTACTCTGGGTACATATCCTTACTATTCTACACAACCAGTAGACAGCAGACTCTCCACTCTTTGTGTTACGTGGTCAGCTGTGTATCATGTGTTTTCTAAATCGTTAGTTGAGGAAGGAAAACAAGCTAACTGGTTGACTGGTTTCACGTTTTGTCATTTGGTTTTCACGTCCCGTAGTGCAGGATATTGGCGTTATTCCAGTAAATTTTCTTTACTTGCAGTATTGTAATTTTGTGATTATGGCTAGTAGAATTTATTCAAGATTGTCCAGTTTGCCGTCGCTTTCTAACAAGAAGATTTTCGACACGAGCATTCAATCAGTACGAAATGTAAGTTTTACTAGGTCATTCTTTTGTACTAATTCATTTTTAATACTTAAAGGGACATAAAATTAATAATTTGTTATAAATACATGATTGATATGGAACCTGGAGGTTTCACATTATGTTTCATGCTTTTTTTGCTTTAGAAGGAAACTACAGTACTAACATGCACTCAAATTATGTTGCAAGTAGGTTACCTTGTATAAGCCAATTGAACTTCATGTCATATGGATTGAGTCTTAAGTCTGAACAAGCTCAATATCAATGGATTTCCCTGCACATTTAGTAATTTTTACAACCTAAAGAGACAAAAACCAAAATAGGTTATCGTGTTTTTTCCCCAACAAATTGAACTAGGTCTAGGCCTACTTTGTACACAATGTTTATTAGAAGATTAGGGTTTTAAAGTGAACAAACTGCTAGACTTAGTAAATTTGACTTAGCAACCTACACCGAAGGTCATGTTGAAGTAGGACCTATGTTGCTTAACCTGTTATTCCATCTATCTATAGGACTGTAGTATAATAAGCGGCCACTATGACAGTCGAATCAACTATCGATTAGAAATATTGAAACTATGGAATATAAAAACATTTGACGTACAGTATTTATAATTAATAATTGCCAACTGTTTTTACTGTACAGAATAAAAATATTGTTTATTACAATATTAAAAACCTATAACGTAACTCAGTTGGACATATTATTGTTTCAAATGAATTCAAACAAAGTTAAATCATGTGTATGGTATTTGGATAATTTGGCCACTAAAGATGAGATACTGTTACATGTAACTTATTATCAAAACTAACGTGGTCATGTATTACATTCATAATAAGCTGTTACCGCACAAGGTAATATGTTACCAGCTCTATATCCACTCTCTGTATTAGTATCATACTGTTACTGAACTGATGTTAGTAAGTTGCAAGTAAACTGAGACTAAATCTACATGTGTAGGTTTATTTAAAAACAGTGTAAAAAAATTAATAAATTCATTGTAATGTGATATTTAAACTGATAGACTAATAAAATGATAACTTTTACTATACAATACAATTATTGGGTACTTTGCTATATCCGGAGGCCACTATTTTTAAAAGTTTGTCACGCCTGGGACCTAAAAAACTACATTACATATTAGAAAGAACAGACTATTTGACTTAGTGTGAAAATTACATATCATTGTGATGATCTGTTCTTGTTTCTGTTTCCTGAGCAAAGTGATGTCCGGCGAGAAGGAAGCCACTCAGTCCCTATCTACTATTTGTTATTAGGTTATACATACATAATTGTAATTAGTATCTAATAGTACGAGAGCGGTTTGATAAGTTAGTGACTTTGAATTTCCCGCGCAGTAACAGTGGGTTGCTTGGGGTGAACGTGGACCAAAGAAGGCCAAGGTGAGTCACCTTTGTAGCCATCAAGGTCATGGCCACAGTGTTTTGGGATGCATGGGGTATCATTCACATCGATTACCTTGGGAAGGGTAAAACAATCACTGGCAAATATTATTCAGAGCTTTTGGACAAATTCAACATTGATTTGAAGCTAAAACGGCCGCATTTGGCGAAGAAGAAACTGGTGTTCCATGAAGACAATGCACGTCTGCATACTTGTCTAGTCACAATGGTAATAATCTATGAGTTGGTCTAGGAACTGCTACCACATCCAGCATATTTTCCAGATCTAGCCCTGTGCGACTATTTTCTGTTTTCAAACCTAAAGAAATGGCTGGGCGGTAGGAGATTTGGGTCGAATGAAGAAGTTATTACTGAAACAACGCCAATTTTTAGAGCCTTGATGAAACCTATTATTTGGAGGGAATAAAAAAATTAGAAAAACGCTGAACTAAATATATCGAACTAAAAGGTGATTATATTGAAAAATAATATGTTTATATGCTGAAAAAAATTTGTTTCATTCAAAAAATCACTGACTTATCAAATCGCCCTTGTATATTCTGTTAATGGACAAGTCAAAATTTATACTATTTCTGGCTAGGCTCATATTTTTTTAGTTACAGTGTTAACTACTGGATGTCCGCTATGCAGTGACAAGATTAGTTTCTAACAACTACGAATGATCCATTCTGTGACTGCAGAATGCTTTAAATTCATTTTTTTTTTTGTTCATACTTGAAAGAATGACATCATGATTGTTTTCCATTCTATTTCTTAGGAATATATCATTGACCTTCAAGATTGATTTACCATCATCGGTAATGCTGTCACTTATTTTTAGTGGTCTACAATAACATGTGAAAATAATTTACTATAACATTTTCACTAAGGATGCATAAAAACGCAATAAAGACTTACCGTCATTACTGACCATCATGTGTTTTCTATGTTTCTTCGAACAAGGCACTTCATTTTTAACCATGAACATGTAATGGTGCCATAATTGTTGATCATCCATACTTGTTTTATGGACATACTATTTCTGCAGGAACAATTGAAATATGTCGAGAGATATTTTATTGATATATTGACCTCCAAGAATATTAACTGAAACATTTAAATTTTGACCTGAATCAGACTGAGTAATAGTTGTGTTTTTATTGTAAAGTTTGGTATTTTCTTGTCTTTATGAATACTCATCACCATTGGTTAATTATTATTAATAATTGGCTAATTAGATGTATGCTAGGTTCATACACAGATTGTGATACAATCTGTTAAAAACAAAGTATTCTCTATAAACAACCTGCGTGCTATTCAGTAATGACTTGGCTAAGCACTTGTATTCACAACATAACCTGTTTTATCCTAATGGTATTTATATATCCAATAGACTTGTCACTGAAAAGTGAACTCTACATACCCAATAAGCTATTTTATACATTTTTTTATAAATCATTTTTACTTTAGTGTGGCAAGAATATGTTGATTGAAGATATTAACATGTTTGCGATAATAGTGACAAAAAACCGTAATTTAATTTTGTTAACGTTTAATGTCTAAGTATAACGAGAAAAGTATGTTGGCTTTTTGCACAAAACTAATTATTTCAATATATTTTTTCAATGAATCTCCATGTACCCCTAGGGGATACCTAAAAAATTTATTTACCCTAAAATTACGCAATTGTGCACCCAATGGGGTAAAAGATTGGGTACACGTTGTCGTGAATGTGTTAATCCTCTAAATCCAAAAAAATTAAATTTAATGTCATTAAACCTGCCAGTGGCAGTCATTTTATGCTGTAGTGTCAGGCTGTTTCAAAGCCTTGTACAGGGGTTAAAAAAATTCACTCAAAATACAAACAAGGAGCACTATATATGATGTTATTCTTTCGGGATGAAATGGAAAGGAATATGAAAATTTAAAACAGGTCATGATAAAAAATAATGTTTTTTATGATGTGCAAATTTCTTTGAAAATAATTTTTAACTTCAAGTTAAATAATTTTATAACTTATTTTAAGAAATAAGTTAAAAGGGAGAGACGCTTGGAAATAAAATTAGAAATTTGAGTTAGTTTTTTTATTAAAAATTTTATCAAACATAAACTTTATTGAATTTATGTAACCGTTCTAATGCTACAAACCTAAAACCAATTATGTGCATCAATGATGAAGAATAGGTGTATACTTCAGAGAGTTTGGAAATAAAAGTTTTAGAAATATAAGTGAACGTGAATGTTAAATTGCATACAGCTTTTGATAGATCAATTTTGTCTTGATCCAGCCGTGCCTAAATCATTTTGATGGAGTTTGTTATAAGAAGTAATTATGGAAGGGCATGTTTGATCAACAGATATAGGTCGGTTAACACTACAGAAACATCGTTGACAGTAAGAAATGTGTCGATTAGCACTATAGAACGAGACATATTATTGCAAGCCTGGACATTCAGCTGTATTACTTATTAATAATATAAAGAGGTCTCGATTAATAATTTTAACACAAGTGTTATTGTAAGAAACTAATCTTCCATACTTTTGCGAAGTTTATTTGCCCCAACCGAAACTTGCAATGATATGTATCGTACTACAGCAGGGTAAACTTTTGATTATTGTTTATACCAGTAAACAAGACCTTGTTAAAAGTTGTTGGAAACAATCAAATTATTGTTTTAAATGGAATAGTGATGTGACATTGGGCATTTCTGCATTAAAAAGGCAATTAAAAGATAATGGATTGGACATATGGTTAATTCAGTTCAGTATATTTACTGTAGAATTAATATATGATGACATGTTTTGTGCATGCGTCCTGTGACATCAGCTGTCTATCCCAGGCGTGACCAAAGAAAAACTCAGGAGTGAGGTGCTCTGTTCTGCTCATTAGATTGGTCAATGTTCTGACAGTAGTGTTGTAGGTCATAGTGTTTAAACAAAACAAATTGAAACAAAACAACTACTTTTGGAAAGACACAGAATTACGTAGTTTGGATGATTAAACGTTGCATGCATTTTTATAATTTAATTGGATGATGGATTTGGTGATCTTGAACAGTTTTGTGTATTCTAGAAACCAGATTAGTGAGTAAAGTATATTGTTTAGTGTGTTTGTAATGGAGATGTACTGTAAATGTTGTTAGCAATATCTGGCAGTGGTTCCTACTTTTTATAAAACTGTTGTTACAATGTCACCATAAAAATACATTTCATGACTACCTATTACTATTTTCTTGCCTATTATGTTTAGAAAAACGCTAATATCAATTAAAGCTTCATTCCAATATTAAAAACATAAATCTGTGTAGTATGGCCAGCAATTAATTACATGTTCATCTAGAATCAGTTCCTTACATCCAGTACATTGTTTGTCTTACATTACCGGTAATGGATATACTTTCAGTACATTTTTAATATATAAGTACCATAAGCATATTTTCTGCTTTACAACCATTATTGTACTTTTCTCACTTATAGCCCTGATTATGTCTTTCTTGGTTACAACATTGTGTGTTTACAACTTATAATAACTATATTAGTACAGACTTCTCTGTTCCAATATTGGACGTGTATTACAACCAGTACCGTAATTACAGACTTCTCTGTTCCAACATTGGACGTGTATTACAACCAGTACCGTAATTACAGACTTCTCTGTTCCAACATTGGACGTGTATTACAACCAGTACCGTAATTACAGACTTCTCTGTTCCAACTTTGGGCGTGTATTACAACCAGTACCGTAATTACAGACTTCTCTGTTCCAACATTGGGTGTGTATTACAACCAGTACCGTAATTACAGACTTCTCTGTTCCAACTTTGGACGTGTATTACAACCAGTACCGTAATTACAGACTTCTCTGTTCCAACTTTGGAGGTGTATTACAACCAGTACCGTAATTACAGACTTCTCTGTTCCAACATTGGGCGTGTATTACAACCAGTACCGTAATTACAGACTTCTCTGTTCCAACATTGGGCGTGTATTACAACCAGTACCGTAATTACAGACTTCTCTGTTCCAACATTGGACGTGTATTACAACCAGTACCGTAATTACAGACTTCTCTGTTCCAACATTGGGCGTGTATTACAACCAGTACCGTAATTACAGACTTTTCTGTTCCAACTTTGGACGTGTATTACAACCAGTACCGTAATTACAGACTTCTCTGTTCCAACTTTGGACGTGTATTACAACCAGTACCGTAATTACAGACTTCTCTGTTCCAACTTTGGGCGTGTATTACAACCAGTACCATAATTACAGACTTCTGTTCCAACTTTGGGCGTGTATTACAACCAGTACCGTAATTACAGACTTCTCTGTTCCAACTTTGGACGTGTATTACAACCAGTACCGTAATTACAGACTTCTCTGTTCCAACATTGGACGTGTATTACAACCAGTACCGTAATTACAGACTTCTCTGTTCCAACTTTGGGCGTGTATTACAACCAGTACCATAATTACAGACTTCTGTTCCAACTTTGGGCGTGTATTACAACCAGTACCGTAATTACAGACTTCTCTGTTCCAACATTGGACGTGTATTACAACCAGTACCGTAATTACAGACTTCTCTGTTCCAACATTGGGCGTGTATTACAACCAGTACCGTAATTACAGACTTCTCTGTTCCAACTTTGGACGTGTATTACAACCAGTACCGTAATTACAGACTTCTCTGTTCCAACTTTGGGCGTGTATTACAACCAGTACCATAATTACAGACTTCTGTTCCAACTTTGGGCGTGTATTACAACCAGTACCGTAATTACAGACTTCTCTGTTCCAACTTTGGACGTGTATTACAACCAGTACCGTAATTACAGACTTCTCTGTTCCAACATTGGACGTGTATTACAACCAGTACCGTAATTACAGACTTCTCTGTTCCAACTTTGGGCGTGTATTACAACCAGTACCATAATTACAGACTTCTGTTCCAACTTTGGGCGTGTATTACAACCAGTACCGTAATTACAGACTTCTCTGTTCCAACATTGGACGTGTATTACAACCAGTACCGTAATTACAGACTTCTCTGTTCCAACATTGGGCGTGTATTACAACCAGTACCGTAATTACAGACTTCTCTGTTCCAACATTGGACGTGTATTACAACCAGTACCGTAATTACAGACTTCTCTGTTCCAACATTGGACGTGTATTACAACCAGTACCGTAATTACAGACTTCTCTGTTCCAACTTTGGGCGTGTATTACAACCAGTACCGTAATTACAGACTTCTGTTCCAACTTTGGGCGTGTATTACAACCAGTACCGTAATTACAGACTTCTCTGTTCCAACATTGGACGTGTATTACAACCAGTACCGTAATTACAGACTTCTCTGTTCCAACATTGGACGTGTATTACAACCAGTACCGTAATTACAGACTTCTCTGTTCCAACATTGGACGTGTATTACAACCAGTACCGTAATTACAGACTTCTCTGTTCCAACATTGGACGTGTATTACAACCAGTACCGTAATTACAGACTTCTCTGTTCCAACTTTGGACGTGTATTACAACCAGTACCGTAATTACAGACTTCTCTGTTCCAACATTGGGCGTGTATTACAACCAGTACCGTAATTACAGACTTCTCTGTTCCAACTTTGGACGTGTATTACAACCAGTACCGTAATTACAGACTTCTCTGTTCCAACATTGGGCGTGTATTACAACCAGTACCGTAATTACAGACTTCTCTGTTCCAACTTTGGAGGTGTATTACAACCAGTACCATAATTACAGACTTCTGTTCCAACTTTGGGCGTGTATTACAACCAGTACCATAATTACAGACTTCTGTTCCAACTTTGGGCGTGTATTACAACCAGTACCGTAATTACAGACTTCTCTGTTCCAACATTGGACGTGTATTACAACCAGTACCGTAATTACAGACTTCTCTGTTCCAACATTGGACGTGTATTACAACCAGTACCGTAATTACAGACTTCTCTGTTCCAACTTTGGGACGTGTATTACAACCAGTACCGTAATTACAGACTTCTGTTCCAACTTTGGGCGTGTATTACAACCAGTACCGTAATTACAGACTTCTCTGTTCCAACATTGGACGTGTATTACAACCAGTACCGTAATTACAGACTTCTCTGTTCCAACATTGGACGTGTATTACAACCAGTACCGTAATTACAGACTTCTCTGTTCCAACATTGGACGTGTATTACAACCAGTACCGTAATTACAGACTTCTCTGTTCCAACTTTGGACGTGTATTACAACCAGTACCGTAATTACAGACTTCTCTGTTCCAACTTTGGGCATGTATTACAACCAGTACCGTAATTACAGACTTCTCTGTTCCAACATTGGGCGTGTATTACAACCAGTACCGTAATTACAGACTTCTCTGTTCCAATATTGGACGTGTATTACAACCAGTACCGTAATTACAGACTTCTCTGTTCCAACATTGGACGTGTATTACAACCAGTACCGTAATTACAGACTTCTCTGTTCCAACATTGGACGTGTATTACAACCAGTACCGTAATTACAGACTTCTCTGTTCCAACTTTGGGCGTGTATTACAACCAGTACCGTAATTACAGACTTCTCTGTTCCAACATTGGGCGTGTATTACAACCAGTACCGTAATTACAGACTTCTCTGTTCCAACTTTGGACGTGTATTACAACCAGTACCGTAATTACAGACTTCTCTGTTCCAACATTGGGCGTGTATTACAACCAGTACCGTAATTACAGACTTCTCTGTTCCAACTTTGGAGGTGTATTATAACCAGTACCGTAATTACAGACTTCTCTGTTCCAACATTGGGCGTGTATTACAACCAGTACCGTAATTACAGACTTCTCTGTTCCAACATTGGGCGTGTATTAGGTAACATAAGCACAGACTTTCCAGTTCTAGAACTGGATCATTTTATTATGCAGCCTGTGTAAAATTACTATCAGTTTTTAGTTACTTTAGTTACTTTTAGTTTACTATCAGAATTTAAGTTCAGTTCTTGTCATGTTCAGAAGAGGAGTTTATTGAAGCTTACACCCATTGTAATAAATAAAACACAATTTTATAATTGGAGTAGTAGTCATTGTCTCAGAAATGATTTCCTTCATTTAAGTAAAAACATAAGAATGTTATGGAATGTAAACATCAGGCCACGCTGTTATTAATACCAATTCTTGGATAGTTATCAATTGGATTTTACATATGAACAATGAGTAGTTGGCAAACAAGACCTAATGGGAATAATGGAGTTTAAATGAGAATTTTCATTGTAAAGAACTTAAGTTCGTACATTTCAAGTAATTTAATTAGTCTAAAACTTATTACAAAGAAAAAGAATATTGCAGTCAGTTTTCATTTCAGAATTTTATAATAAACTTAGTGAGATTATGAAATCAATTAATGATAACGGTTAAACATAATCAAAAAGGGGAACATTTTAATGTAGTGATTGAGTTTAAATTAGAGTTGTCTACTCCCAGCACTCCTGTATCAATAGTTTATTGGAATGAATATTCCTTTAAATTTCATTAATCTCCATTTGATGTCACCTTGTGTAAAATACTATATGCTCTTGAATGATAAGATAGCGATGTTCACTTTTGAAAATGGCCATCAATCACTTGAAGCTTTTGTACAAGGGTTTGGACATGATAAAATAACCAACGGTAATTGTGTTTTATAAAACGGTTTGTTTCAATTTTGTTTTGTTATCATATTACAGTATGTCATTAACGTCATCAATGTGTAAATTTTAGTTACCCAATACCAGCACCTTATTATAAAGAAGAATGTCAATGTAATGAACAATGCAATAGTTGCCCATTAGATATCTCTAGTGTACAAGAATTGTTGTGTTATTCCTGTTGGTTGCGTTACTGTTTGGATGATAGCACCGTTGTTGTGCATGCATGTTTTCCTCCATCAGTGTAGTGTCTTATATCGGTACATATGTAATGTATAAGACGAGAATAAAAGTTAAATTAATAATGAAAGAACAGCATTAAAAAAGCACGGTTAAGAACATAATGAAACTAAGTTAGGTAATGTATTTAAAAGATACATTTTTGTTTAATATTTATTTTCCCCTATCTAACAAGGCAAACATGTATTGAAAATTGCAATGCTGTAAAATAAATTATTTATGAGGCATGAAATATTAAATTAATAGACGTATATTTAGACTAACGAACGTACAAGACAGATTTAACGAGTGAAGTGATTTGTAAGAAGAATGTAAAGTTTGGATTAGATTGATATTTATACACACACCATTTTTGGTTATTTTGTATCCAAACCACCTTTCTTTCAGACCAGTTGTAAATGTGTACTTAACAGGTTCGGTGCAGGCTACTGTCTCACTAAATTTTTTTGGGGGAATTTCTGGACAGTTGCGCTACCAACACTGCAGTGCTATGTTGTCAATGCTGCAGTCCTGCCGGAAATCTCTAAAACTTTTCAGGCTTGTTCTATATGGAGTTTACTTACCGTATGTTACCTCAGTTCAGCCTGCAAATGCGGGACCACTGTCCGAATAATTACGTTGCTTGACAGAACCGTGTGAAAATCAAGATCACCTGGAGTATTTATGGTTATTTTCAATATCACTCAATACAACTGGTAAGTTGTTATGAATTTATGTCTACTTTTATAAAGCGCCTTTCTGAAAAATGAAGTGCAGACAGTTTTGTTGATTACTTACACGTAAGAACGTAATATCATCTAATATGATGATTTTATAGCGTATTGAACCAAAACATCACCAACTGAACAAAAATCGTGCGTTTGAATTTTGCCACATATTGCGTACATAATGGGAGAAACGTGTTAAGTAAGTTGTAGTTGTGCTCATAATGGAAAATAAGTTAGTCTATCTACAGGTTCATCAATAAAGGTATAATTGATTTAAGAAGTAGACAATAGACAATAGACAAAAATTCTTTATTAACATGCTCATTGAGTACAGTATTAGCGTCATAGTAAACAATACAAGTGTTTTTTTACAAAATATAAAGTTTTGTAATGATATAAAAGGTTATATTGTAAAATTTAAATGTATTTAAATAAAAGGGACTGTATAGTAAATAAATAAGTCCCTGTTTAAACAATTTTAATTATTTATAGACAAAAATACAATAGAAACTTAGTTTTTTAAGTGCTTTAATAGTTTTTCATTTTGATCTCCCCTTGTTTGTGACAAAGATCGAAGTTATAGTCCGTCTCCGTTCAGATACATTGTCATGGTAGGCATCACAGTTACCATCACTGCATTGATTCGTTTCTTTGTCCCTTACAATTATTTTGAAAGTACTGCAATGCTGAACTTACAGTTACATATTTTCAGAATGTTTAAATAGGCAAGTTATTTTTTAACTGTCATGAATTGAAATTTGAACGTGAATACCCAGAACATAAGGAAAACCCTCTGATTTGTGGCAGAAGTCTTGTGTACCTCTTTTCAGTTATCTTTTCACAAAGAGCTGCCATCTGAAGATTTTGTTTTATATATATTATGAAAATTGCAAAAAACAGAAAGCATGACCGGATAACAAAAAAAATTCTATGTTGTGTACGTAAAATATTTATTATTATTTAGCAGTATTTTATTGTGACACTTTATTTTACACGTCGTGTATCTTGTTCAGTAAAAATGTTTTTAATTTAAAAGTAATTCTGTTGAATATCATTTGTTTTTTGTAGCTTTAATATTATCTTACTAAAATCACAATTTTTCACTACTAAAAACACAATTTTTCACTACTAAAAACACAATTTTTCACTACTAAAAAGGTGCTTGTAAATTATATATGTGAAATAATAATATTTGGCTGTTGTATTTTACATTTCTAGCCTGTGGTTTCTTGTTTTATCATTAAGTTTGCTATTATTTTCAACTTGTCTTAGAGGTATGTGTGCTTTTATATTTTTGACAGTGTACCAATGTTTATTTCTAATGCAATCTTTCTGTATCCTCGATTTAACCTCATTAAGCCACTCATTATTTATTTTCTACTATCAAGTCTGCAATAGTTTTATCTCTATTTGACATCACGTTATCTTGTGGGTTTTATTATTTCTGTGGTCCTGGTATCTTTTTATATTTAATAATATTATAATTTTTAATATTTTGTGTGTTTTGTTATCTTTGCCTGGTGCTAGTTTTACTATACAGCTTTGCATTACTGGAGGAATAACGTTTGAAATCTGCAAGTTGGACTAAATTACCCTGATACTTATTATGCTTTGTCTCCAAAACCAGTACAGACAAAAAATAGAAAAGTCTTGGTTTAAATACTTTTTTGTAGTAGGTTCAAATAACGTGCTCTGTACTTGTTGACTGAAGTTTCAGCCTACAATGACGACATCTGTATATTAATACAAGGATTTAATTATTTGGATGAAATTTTTGTTTAGCTGTGTATAAATATTCAGATATAGTTTCAGACATTTAATGTAAATGTTAAACACATATCCTTAGGCATTTTATGCAGGGTCAGTATTCATGTTGGCTGAAACATTGAAATATGATTCCTGTTGGCTGATCAGTCACATGCTTTTAAGTCATCATATCAACAACCCCCAGTCATATCTTTTCCCCTTCATCCTGTTTCCAAGAATGATTGAATGAAGAAGGAATCTACGCTGTATTTCGATTTCGTTCAATATATGTTTTGAAAATGTTGTTTAAAATTATGTAGCTCCTCCAAAGAACGATGTTTTGAGGTAATTTATTGATGGCACCTGTGCTATTACTTTTGCGGTATAATTTATATTATAAATACAATTTTACAGTTACAAATATTTCAATTTGAATTCAAAATTTTGTATTTGTCTGAAGAGGTTCTCAGTGTGACACAAACCTATACTATTTTCAATTTCATTATATGAACCAGTTACAAAATTGTATATGAATTAACATTTTCCGATGTTCATTATTTCTCTACACTTGCTATTATCTTATTATAGCCACAAGTTTTTATTAGTATAATTATAATTACAGACTCTTACATGAAATTATACTCCCCAAAATTTATAATTTTCATGTGTGAGCTTACCTGTTTATCTTTTCCCGGCACACCATGGATTTTAAAATCTCATGTTTATTTATTAGGGTTACCAATAATTTTGTATCGTAATAACTGATGTTTGTAATTATTTATAAGTCAAACTAAACTGATTTTACTGTTATTTCTATAACTGTATACTGATTACAAATACAGGTTTAAAAAAGACTTAAGTCTTACATTAAAATGTTGTTGTAACATTTTCACAATCACCACAAATTGAACATCTAATCGAATACTTTATTTGTATTGTTACAAATGAATTCTTAATTTGTACTCCTTAATGCGTTAAGATAAATGACTTAGTAATGTTAATTCGGATTACACTTATGCTTTCACTTTTTTCAGCACTAGAGGAAATTTTAAATATTTTAAACTTGGCTACTGAGTAGACGATTAGCAATGAAGGATAACAAAACAAAAAATCTGTTCAACTTGACAGAACATTTACTCTATGAGGAAATCACGCTTTCTTGCAATTTTCCAACTTGCTCTCTAATTTTATAGCCTGTTTTCCACATTTCTTAGAAACTCGACAAGCTGGTTACCCTGGCCCATTTCTTTCAGCATAGTGGTGGGAGGGGGGGGTACGCCCTATTATTTGACAGCAGAACAGGATTAAGTCACCATTACAGGCAGATATCTAAACGTTGGGACGTATTTTTGAATGTTATGTGGTAATTTAGAAGAATTATTAGAGAGAAGCTCACAGTATATTTTTTGAAAAGAAATAATGTAACACAATAATTTTGTATGAATGCAAAACAGCGGTATGTGAGTATTTTACAAATTTTGTATCAAAGAAAACATTGTTGACAAGGATGTGTTGTACGTAGTAGTGTAAATTATATTTTTATATCAAGATTTGGTTGTGAGATGCCATTAAGTTGAGCACCTGAAAGAACAAAGAAGCTGGTAGAAGCTGGTCATAAAAGCCCAATTTATTTACTTCATCCTACTACAAAAGCAAGACCATCCATATTAGACGTCTTGAGTCATGGTAAATTTGAGATGGATATGATTTGATATATTTTTAGGTTGAATCAACTTTACAATACTTATTTAATACAATTGAGACAAAATCACCCATTACCCTAATTTGTAATTTAGACAGATTACCCATTTATAACCCATGTAGGTTTAATTCCTAATACATTCAAATACAAACTAATGTGCAGTTTTAAAGAGGTATAGAAGAATCAAAATATAAAGAAATGCACAATTCTACTGAGACACGCAAATATCTAAACCGTGTCAGCATACAACTTTGCTTGTTAAAACAGCATTTGAAAAATAATGTTTAAAGAGAGCGCTTAGTGAGTGTGGATCAGCGAATAATAATATTTTGAATAGTGTATTGGTAGAATTGTACGGACTGATTTAATTGAGCGTTTATCCAACCGTAAGGGATTCATTTATATCTTCACAATGGAATTAGTTAGATATTACGATTAATGCCTGTTTTATTTGATAGGCAGCAACAATGTCAGCTTTTGACCTCCAGCACAAGACTCCTGTGCAGAGAAAAGTTGTAAGTTCTCTTGAGTTTTGCTTGTAACTAAACGCTTGTTAACGCTTGGCTGTGGACCTCGCTTTCTACCGTTGTTTTGTGTTGTGAGTGTGATATTGCCGTGTCGCTACCACTGCTGCTCTATTCTACTACTTTCCTCTCTACTTTCCTCACCCTTATGTCTAAAACTCGTTCTAAGTGGTGTTCAATTAAGAAACTAGACTTTGTAGGTACTGTAACAACATAGACTAAATAGTTTATTGTTTTCTAACCTATGTGTTTATGTTTTAGTTCTTATTTTTTGGTGCACTTTAATTTGTTTTGTGTGAGTTGAAATGTGTACGAGTTTTTGTGAACACAAACTAATTTGTATTGTGAAGACACAAAAAAAATAAGTCGTAATCATTGGACATTTTTTAATGTACAAACCTTCGAAGTTTTCTGTAATTAGAAAGTGATGAACATAATTTAACATGGTTTTTGTCTTTGTTACTGTAGATTGCCATTCCTAAGGCACAGTATGGGGGACGACATACTGTCACCATGTTACCAGGGGGTGGAATCGGCCCGGAACTCATGAATTACGTCAAAGAAATTTTCAGGTATTTCTTTGTTGTATCAAATTAAATTTAGTTTTACTACACAGTAATTTTAATATTGTGGACCTAAATTATAATTTTTATTGAAATAAGACCTAGTTTTTAATTGTAAATGAAGAGTTTGTTATTATTAAAACCTTGGCTCCAGGTTATTACTGTAGACCATATGGATTTTAAATGTCTGAGAATCATATGCCTGACAATGACTGATGTCGGATACATAAATCGTTTTTAGATTAAATTTCACCCTGTGCGTATGCTACATCTATCAGAATAGATGGAACAGTGCGAGAAGGTTGAGACTGTCAGAATTACTTCATTGTTGTCTCGGTTAAATTTGAACTGCAGGTCTGTCCATTGTTGGTATTTCAATGTACTAATTTATGTGGATTTTATTGAAAACGAAAATATGTAACAATTTATAAGGTCTAAAATTGTTCATGTTGTTCAATTAAGAATGGCGTGAAGAGTTAATTTCAGTACCAGAGATACTAGATGTACCAGAACCATATGGCGAGAGATACTTTAGGCTTAACAACTCTCTGAGTTAGTTGATGAAAAATTCTATTATTAATGAAAGTTCTTTGAAAATACCTTTTAAATTACACAACATATCTTGTTTTTTTTTTAATTATGCATTTCCTTTAGACTGTTGTTTCTTTAAAAATCCGATTTTAACTACGTAGGATGTAAGGAAAATTACAAGACACTATTGAGTGTAACTATTGTTTGTTTAAAAGAACCAAACATTTTCCTATAGCTTGTATTTGACTTCAAAACAGTTTTTATATTTTACAACCTTTGTACACGTGTCTAAATCAGATGTATTATCTTTTACAAACAAAATGTTGCTTTTTATATTTGTCTTTTTTATAATATATTTCTGGCACATTTTTAAATTCACTCTGTTTCCCACCTCTGTACAAAAAAAATGTAATTGGCATCAAGTACTACCTTCTTCACTTATAATTAAAAATAAAACTAAAACCAGAAATAAAGAATATTAGAATAACATTTAATTATATCAGTATCATTAAATTATAACGTGAGTTTTAGTTTAGTTTAGAGGTGTTGGAGTTGTTTTTATAAAGCAATATATTAAATTTGGTTAGTTTATTTTTAAAACCATTAATCAAATGGCCATTGCTAATGTTGCAATGTCAAATTAGAATATTTTGAGTGTGATGTACCGCATTTATTACATTAAATTAAGGGTTGTAATCAAAATGTAAGTGACTATTCCACTTCATTATTAGACTATGCTCAAAAATTTATCATCAAAATTATGTGTACATGTCAAGGATGTATTAAGCTACATAACCAAATAATCATATGGCAAGTGTTTCTAAAAAATATAGTACATCTTGCAATCTTTAATTTTATTTTAAGTCTTTTACATTGCTTAGCACAAAACTCTTAAATTTTAACTTAACCCTCCATCAGGCGCTTAAAATTAGAAACACCATCAGGCGCTCACGGAGGTTTCCTCCTGGTTAGGGAATAATGGATATCATAGTCGTTTAAACTGTTTTTATTTGTTTAAATATTCATACTTATTTAATTACAATGTAATATATTCATTTTTAGAAATTAAATAAAAATTATTCTCTTATGTAATGAATTTTCCAAATAAGAGATTCAAAATCTTAAAAAATGTTATTGTATAATAACAACATGATTTATTTTAAGGAATAATGCAATTCATTGTAAAAGTGTTTAACCTACTGTAATAATATATGGAAATTAACTTAGTTTTTAACTTCTTACAAAAACAACTTACAACAATTGTATAATTCTTGAGATATTATACAATTGTAATGTCAATTATTACTCTAAAACCAAAATTTATTCTTTACTAAAAATTTTTTTAACACTACACAAAGTTTCAAAACATTTTCCTTCTGGTTCTTATAACGACAATGTTCACTCCATAAACAGTACTGAAATGTTCCTTAGCACACGGGTACTGTACTGACAAGTCTCTCGTCTTCATTCTCCATTTCACAAAATTGAAATAAAATATATTGTAAAACTTAAAAAGAAACCATCACAGGTCACACATTTAGGCGCACACGGATTATTACTCCATAAAAACTAAACACAATAAGGTGCTCACGGAGATTTCGTCCAAGCACTACAAACACAACATCGGGCGCTCACGGAGGAATCGTCCAGTCACGCACGGAAGTAGACCTCATACTGACAGATTTTGACAAAGATAAGCGGGAGGCTATTGTTTCGCTTCCCCGAAAGATGCTCGTGAATTACACTGCGGGAAACGACTGCAAACATCAGAAAAGTAGTACTATTTTTAATAATAAAAAATACACGGAGGAAAACTCACTGAGTTTAGCGCCTGATGTAGGGTTAATAGTGTAATTTTGTTTCCTAGTAAAATGGCATTAGAGCATCGTTTACTTCAGAAAACAAACCTAAAAAATCAGTGAAAGTGTTTCTAAGAGTCTTTAAAGTGTTAATTAAAAAATAGTATAGGAAATGGAAAATAACGGTTGAGTTTTGAAGTAAGTTAGTGTTAGATATCCACCAGCTGTCAGATATCCATTTTATGGTTGAGAATATGTTTTCTGGTTGATATATATGGTCTTTTTTGTAATGGTACCGTGATTGGAGCACAATAACCTCTATAACTTGTTAACGTTCCATTGAACATCACGAGTGTAAACATTATCCTGTATAATGTTGGAATCTTTATTTCCCCAGGGTCGGAGGAGTGCCTGTAGACTTTGAGTTGGTTCAAATTGACCCTAAGAGCGACAGTAATGAAGATTTGGAGTATGCGATCACTTCAATCAGACGGAACGGTGTGGCTTTAAAAGGTACGTAGTTTAAAAATAACTGTATCAGCTGTGTCCTGAGTTTTAATAATTTTTGTACATACTCGATGCTACCCTTATAAGAGAGTAGCATTGTACTACTTCAGTATCTTGCTTAGTAGCATTCACAATGGAGTTGGAGTAAGCACCAGTTCTAGGTTCAAGTCAATTTTTTTCCAAGTTCAGTTTCCTAACAAAACATTTTGGTTTGGAAAACATATACTTGACATTGTGTTTTGTTGGCTATAGTATTACCAAATCTGTTGTAAAGTAATGTAACTAATTATTTGTAACAAAGTAATGCACAAGTAACAGAATGCTACATTTGATGAGAAGTCAGTAGCTTTTCAATCAATCAATCAAGCTTTATTTGATGGTCACATTATTTTAACAATGTATGACAGAGGTCAATAGATTTTACATTAGGCTTCACTATTTTTAGACATAGTCATTTAAGCCTAAACAACCTTCTACACTGTAGTTTCAGTTCTTTAATAATATTTTTGTATACATTGCTTGAATAAGTTGAAAAGTAGAACCTTAATACTACATGGTAAAACATTTAAAAATATTATTTAAAATTTTCCCTTAAGTACTTGTGTACTATCAGAAATAAATATAAAAAGTTTGTCTTCAAATTTGGCTGATTGTAAAGAAGTAATTATCATAGTTGTAAACTGTTATCTGCTACTAAACTAGTTAACAATATCCACAAGTTTAATATTGTCATCTAGTTGTAAAAAATCCTCTCCGTTAAATCTACAATTTAAGGCTTCCAAAGTTAGTTCAGAGAACCATTATTACAATTATAATTTAAGTAACACGGCAGACTAGGTGTAAAATAATATATAGTTAGTTACATCAATTTAGAACCAAGTAACATAAGGGATATTTATTTCTGTGTTATCGGCACACAAAAGAATATGTAGTGCTTAGTATCCTTGCCACATTGAATTGTAAATCATGTAAAGTACCTATTTTAATTTTAGATTCTAGCTAGCTAGTTCATGGACCTCCTCCTCAATTCTTTGAACTCAGCGCTCTGATGCTCTTCTTGTGGGAGCCATGATGCTAATTCTCCTATGCCCACTGAACACATGATTAACTATTTCCTTATTGCCTACTAAAGGGGAAAAGTAGATTCAAACAGTGCCCTGAATGTATGTTTGTTACAGAGCTTTATCAGTACAGAATGATAAGGTTTATCAGTATCTGCTAAACTGAAGTAGTTGATTTCAAAACTACCGTTGATATGTTATCTGTATTATTCAGCTGCAATGCTTGCAAGTGCTTTGCAACACAATCACATTTAAGATGGTTAGGCCATTTTTTCCCTTTAAAGATTTTGTAGGTAAATTTGTTTCTGTATTAGTGTTTTCAATTATCCTTTTGACCCCAGCCCTTACAAAAATAGCTTTCAAAAATCCCAACAATACATTGTAAGGGGTCTGCTAAAAATTATTTTTTTACTTTTTTGATACATTTTTAAGATTGTTTAAATTCAGCATATCATTTACTTGGGTTACGGTTCAAAGTACTTGGGAATCATGGCAAAGTTTGGGCTGAAAAGAATTATTCCCTGATTAATGCAATATAATGTATAAATTAATTTTTGAACATGACCTGATTGTGAATTTTTTGTTTTGTAAAAGAATGAATTAAAATATGACATCTTAAATGAAATTATAGATAAAAGTGGGATTCTGAACTTTAATATTACTTAAAAATATTACTTTTATGCTAAGAATTACTTTAGTGGGAATTTTCCTATAGTATGTGTCCAGAATAAGCATAGTTTATGTTGTATAATGTGTTCAAAGAGAATTATGGGCAACGGATTATTTGAAATGCATTTTACTAACATTCACCACCATTTTGACTTAATATTTGCTGTCTTCTTAAAGTATCAAACTCTGCAACATCAAGTCAAACAAACAAAAAGTTCAAAAATAAAACAGCAATGTATACACCAAAGCCAAACAATAACGGATAAATTTTAAGTAAAAAACATGGCTGGTTTAATGTGTATTTTTGATGTATAACTGTTGTTTGGCTGTCTCAATTTGTTCTCTTTTGTTAAATTTGCTTACATGCTCGTGGACGTTATTACCGTAACGTTAACATTATCTGTCTTATCTTACAATAGTTAATGTGTAGAGTTTAACTATTTTAATTTAAACTACATACACCTTTTTTTACATCCAGTCTGCAACTTTTTGAACACACATTGTGCTGCAAGTTGTGATAGAAATGAGTGATTATGTAGGCAATATCGAGACGGGGAGCTTGGACACGACTGTGATCAGCCGTAACGTGGCTCTGAGGAACGAACTGGACCTTTACGTCAATGTTCTCACGTGCAAGTCTTACCCTGGCATCGTGGCGCGCCAGAAGGATATCAACATCTGCATCGTACGCCAGAACACAGAGGGCGAGTACGCCATGTTGGAGCATGAGGTATAGTGGAACCACTCTTGACGATTAATTCAATTAGCTACATCAGTGATCAAACAGCGCAGCCACTGCTAAATAAAAAGTACCGCAGAAATAAACTTAAGTAATATTTTCGTCAGTAGTACTAACATTTTGGAGTATTCATGTTTTGCAGTTAAATAGTATTTAACTAAGATTGAATATTTAGTTGAAAATGGTGATTTTCAGTGACTTCACCTTTTTGGCTGACTAACATTTAAACTATAACTATTATTGAGATGGCTTATAGTTGATTAAGTGTTTAAAGCTAAAAATAACCTATGATAACATTTATTATTTATTATTTTTAACCCTTAAAGCGCTAATTTAAATTACACTGTCAAACGCTAAGACATAAAAAAGTATTTTTTTTTAAATTTCCCAATGCTAATTTTTGTTTCATATTCCTTGGTATTAACTTTATAAGAAAAAATAATAAACATGTAATATTACATATTTTTGAGAATTTTATACGCACGAAAACATTTGAAATTTTGAATAAACTGCATTGCAGGATAATGTACATAGGAACACTATTTGACAGATCACATTACATTTATACAGGTTATTTATAATGAGTAAATTGTAACTGAAGTTTCTGTATAATTAATACATAAAATTAAATAAGTTTAGTATAAGATTTTGAAATGTAATAACATGAAATTCACACAAACTTATTTATACAATAGCCTACAAGGGAAATGAAACAAATATTGTACTTATAAACCTTATTTATTTAGAATAAATAAACTGGACTTGTATGGTGAAACTGGTATAAATTAGAAAACAAATAATTGAAAAAAATATTACACATAATATACCAAAAATGCGCTCAAACTACGTTGTTCATAGTAAAATGATAAAAGTTAGATTAGCCATTATAACAAAACATTACACTAAATGTTAATAAAAACAAACTAAAATACTATTAGAATAACAACGGACTGATTCAAAACACTTTGTTTAACAATATAACCAACATACGACCAACACACACGTAGTTAAACAGCTGAATGAAACGAACGCATCTGTAGGCGTATGCCGCGTCACAGGCCATACAAAAATGGCGGCGATTGTTTTCAACCCTAGTAGATACCGTTACAACGTCCACCAACAGTGATAAAGCGTTTTGTCTAGTCCCGACAGTCGAAAGGAACATTGACCTGCTCTCTTACGGAAGTTTTAACAACTAATTCTTCGCCATTTCAAAATAAAAGCTTTTGCGTTTGTAGACGTTATCCGCGTTTAAAGCATCGGCAGTTCCTCGTCTTTAGGCATTAGCCGCGTTGGAAGGGTTAACTCTTTTGCTACCCTACCATTTCATCCTCTGCCAAAATAGTGTGGTTGATAATTTATTTCTTACTTAGAAGAAACTTTCTATTGATTTCATAAACTTGCAAAAACAATGTTGTATGCTTATAGGCTCCCTACTCCTGGATTATATTGGTTAAGAAATTAAAAGTTAAAAATTTAATTCTCCTAGTAGTTTTTATAAAAAACTTAAATATATTTTTAATTTTAAAAATACCAATTTGTAAATAACAATTTATACTGATACAGTATGCCAAATCATAATAAGTCTGATTTTTTTAAACTTAAACTCTATGGTCTTGGAGAAGACTCCATTGCCCAAGTAGAGTCCATCACCTTAGTGGAGTCCATTGCCCTGGTGGAGTCCACCGGCATAGTGTGGTGTCCATCATGCTGAGTTCATCGCCATAGTAGTGCAAAGTTAATCGCCCTAGTGGAGTCCATTGGCCTAGTGTTGTATCCATTGTCCCAGTAGAGTCCATCGCCTTAGTGGAGTCCATTGCCCTAGTGGAGTCCACCGGCATAGTGTGGTGTCCATCATGCTGAGTTCATTGCCATAGAAGTACAAAGTTAATCGCCCTAGTGGAGTCCATTGACCTAGTGTTGTATCCATTGCCCAAGTAGAGTCCATCGCCTTAGTGGAGTCCATTGCCCTAGTGCAGTCCATCGGCATAGTGTGGTGTCCATCACGCTGAGTTCATCGCCATAGTAGTGCAAAGTTAATCGCCCTAGTGGAGTCCATTGGCCTAGTGTTGTATCCATTGTCCCAGTAGAGTCCATCGCCTTAGTGGAGTCCATTGCCCTAGTGGAGTCCACCGGCATAGTGTAGTGTCCATCATGCTGAGTTCATTGCCATAGAAGTACAAAGTTAATCGCCCTAGTGGAGTCCATTGGCCTAGTGTTGTATCCATTGTCCTGGTAGAGTCCATCGCCTTAGTGGAGTCCATTGCCCTAGTGGAGTCCACTGGCATAGTGTAGTGTCCATCACGCTTAGTTCATTGCCATAGTAGTGTCCACCAGCGTAGTGCAAAGTCAAAATTCACTATCCCAATGGGATACTGTGTAAGCTGCAAGGTCTGAAATGTATCAATTTACACCATTACAAAATGTGTTTCTTTCTTAAAAAAAAAAAATGCCAATATCTTAATTTTGCAATCCATCGGGAGTTCGATGTTGTTTTGTTGTAATGGACACCTCCAAGTAAAGCAGAAAAATAATTGCAGAATTTCCTACTCGTTCTGTAAAACACAATGTTACTTTTGCTTAACCGTTCTATAAATAATATTTTAACCTCCACTTTTTCAACATAATTGTACAGTTCAGCTATAAACTTGTTTCTTGTAAGTGCTATCATGAGTATCAGTGAAAGACTTGTACAGCCTGTAAACTGAATTCTGGCACAGGCAAAATAGTTGCATGAGTATAAACAACTACTAAAATGATCAAATATATAACAGTTAATGAGAAAATACCATTTTTGTCATCATCATGAATTTGTTATAGATTGCGATTTGTTGTGGGTAACCTGCCAAATAATATAAATAGGTGGAAACGGTTTCAGTATATGTTGAAAATTTAGTGTTGGTGGAAATTCAGGTTTACATCAGGAACCAAGGCATCCAATTGTAGTCATGTTTGTTTTGCCCTTTGTTGTATTTATTTAGAAACTTGAAGAGAACCAAGGTTAAAATTTTAATTTTAGATGTTGATTGTATGGCAACTTATTTAAAATGTGTTCACTTGTTGTTTACAATATTACTGTACTGGCAATACAGTACTTTTACTTATAAACTGGTTGGGAACCAAAAAAATCAAGAAATCTACTATGGAATGACTGATAAAATAAATGAAGAGAAATGATTCTATATACTGTATTTTCAAAAATTTACGAAAAAGTAGTTTTTATTCAGCTGTTAAATTATTTAGAAATGAATCAATTATTGGATGAACAACAATATGGTTTTAGGGTTGGTAGATCAACAATAACAGCAAGTATAAATTTTATTGAAAATATAATTGAGTCAGTGGATAAGCATGATAAAGTAATTGGCATATTTTTAGATCTAACAAGAGCTTTCGATAGCGTTTCACATGACACACTATTAAAATGTCTTAGCAAATAAAAAATAAAGAATTTAATTGGTTTGATTCGTATCTTAAAAACAGGCAACAATGTGTTGAAATACAACATGTAGCTGATGATCCTTTATGCAAATACAAATATATTAAAACATATCGCTCAAAATTGCAAACAATGCAATATGGAGTACCCCAGGGATCGATTCTGGGTCCTCTCCTCTTTCTTTGTTATGTCAGGGGGTTGCCTGGATTGGTGCCTGGGGGTGGCTCTGTCTGTATGTATGCTGACGACGTCAGCATCACTGTCTCAGGCAAATCAAAGGAAAGTATTGAAATATCCTCATTCGTTGGTCTTTCAAGGATACAACAATTTTTAGCAAGTAAAAATTTACTTTTAAATTCAGGAAAGTCTAATTTTATTTCGTTTTCCACAAAACAGGCGAGATCAAAGTTAAACCCTCATATCACTGTTTATAATGAAGAACTGCTTCAAGTGAATAGCACAAAGTTTCTTGGATTACTAATAGATAATAATCTTAGTTGGGACCAACATATTGATAAGATACTTAAAAAAATGTCATCTGGACTTTACGCATTGCGTCAAATGGCTAAGGTTTGTAGCATTGACTTTCTAAAAACGATCTATTTCTCATTAATACATTCACATTTGGCTTATGGATTAAATATTTATGGAGCAATGACAAAAAAAAATTTAGACAGAGTTTTAGTTCAACAAAAAAAGGCACTTAGAATTATATTACATTTGAAAAATACAGAAACAGTTAAAAAATACTTTGAAGAGCTTGGAATTCTGACAGTTTATAGCTTATATATTTTCCAAACCGTTCTTTATGTTAGACAATACGACAAATCAACAGACAATAACAATGAACATAAATATAACACAAGATTAAACAGAAGAGTAGAAAAACATACATTAAACTTTTTTGAAAAGAAAACTACATTCATGGGAACAAAATTTTTATTTAATTTGCCAAGGGATCTGAGATTAGAACCAGATCTTGGCAAATTCAAAAGGAAATTAAAAGAACATTTGTTAAAACTCCCTTTATATTCACTTGATGAGTTCTTTTCAGGATAATTGATTTATATTTTAATAATGGTTTTTTTGTGTGTGTGTATACATGTATGTGTGTGTGTGTGTGTGTGTGTATGTGTGTATGTGTATATGTATATATGTATATGTATGTATATGTATATGTATGTATGTTTATATATATATATGTTTGGATAAATAAACTTTATTGGTAAAATAGTAGTAGTCTATAATACTTTGAACAATTAATTGTAAACTGTTAATTACTAAGCATAAATTATGTTAAACTAATTAATGTTATTTTGACCCTATTCAATGTACAGTGTGCATTTTTACTTGAATAAAGTATTTATTGATTGATTGATTGATTGATACTCCTGTGGTACCCGCTGATTTTATTGTTTGAACAATATACTAGAACTTTATATATTGTTAAATGTATGTATTCAATTCTTTTTAGAACGTTATGATTACGATATAATTATACAGATATTTTAAACTTATTTAAAAGGAGTTAATTTAGTTAAGAAAACTTATTTATGTGTATATAAGCATGTATTATTTTTAAGATTAACACAGCATTAAATCTGCTTTACTAAACCATTTAAAATAATTTTATATTTTAACACCTTTAATTTGACTTAATCATAATATGCTTAACACGTTCGCTGCTAAAAATCCCTATATAGAGTTCCCTATATGCTGAAATTTTTAAAATATATTTTTACTTGCTTTTGGATGAAATTTGATAGAAATATATGAAAATGATTCATAAATCACAAAAGTTACTCTCTACCATATTGGGAATGCGGTAACTGTGGTTACTGCTAGCTCCTGAGGACAGTCTTCCTTGCCAGCTGGTAACTCTAGTTACTGCTCGCACTAGGGAACGCCCTTTTATGGCAGTGGATGTATTCCAAATGAATACATTGTAGCTAAGTAAATTGTATTTTATTCGTTTTAGACACATATAAACAATATTTATACGTAAATATGAAAACCAAAATGAATGTAAAAGTTTATAAAAATGTGAAAAAGTTTATATAAATCTCTGCTAACTCACTAAAATTCAGTTATTATTTACAAATATTTGGTGGCCAATTATAACAAAATATATTTAAATGTTTACTTGAAATGATACAAAAAATATTGTATTACATAAGTTTATAAAAATGTATTCCAATCCGATTGTGACCGCTCCATTGGCGTGGGTTGGTCTCGTAATCAGGATCCTCAACTTCCGAGTCTGTCTGGTACTCCACATCGTCCATGTTGTCATCCTCGTCGTTTGAACTCAATACTGGCTCTGTTGTACGCTTAGAACTTGGTTATTGTACACCACTTGGTCCCGGGGGAAGATGCATTGTGTTGCACAACCACTTACTACTATAAAAACTTTAAAAATAATGAAAAAGTCTAATGTGAAAACAAAGTGCATAAAAATTCGTGAAAAATACATCCCGAGGAGCGAGAAATACATAGTTGTGATAGCTCGAGTGCTGGCCGCACACTGACCTCATTTCAGAACAAAAGCTCTGTGGTAACCACAGTTACCGCCCACAGCGAACGTGTTAAAATATCCATATAGTACTTCTTCAAATATCTATCTTAAAAAAGTTATGACTTTATTTTTTTTACTTTTCTTGTGGCTCCAGATTTTCACAAGCATATGGTTTAGTTGCTGTAATTTGGCTTGAAAGATATAGGGAACATAATTCAGGCATATACTGATACCTCTCATTGTATCACTGGCCTGTAGTGGATAAAATTTAATCAAATTTGTTAAAACATTGTTTTTATAAAATATAATATTTTTAAGATAAAACCATAAAACACTTCAATAAAAAGAAAACAGCTGGGTATTAAACTACACCTGTGTACCAAAATTTTAGTCATGACTGATGCTTACACATCAATACAAATGAATATTATTGTACAGACAATTTTATATTCTGGTAACATTTCATGTAACTTTTCTAACATTAAAAACCAATACTTGTTTTATTAACCATCATAATATTTTCAAAACATCAGCTTCAAATTTGCCGAAAATTAGACTATCCAGGTTATAATTATCTTAAGTGAAAAATATTTATTAAATTACTTCATCCTACTGACTAACAGAGAATTACAAGCTGAATTTGACTATCAATTCTTGTTGTGCTTGTTCCAAGCCTCCTAAGTTTGGCAAAAAAACCTCGGTTTTTGGCAGAATTAAGCTTGTTGAGCCTTAATAAATAAACAATGTGGTAAAGCAACTGGCCCAAATAATTAGTGGTTGTAAGTCTAAGCTCTAAGTAAAACTTAAAAAATTCCTCTTGAAGCCCTGTTACTTACATTATGTTTATCTAGAATTTCAAACAAAGAAACATTTTATCATTATTTTTATTATTGCACATAAGGTAGCTTGACAAAAGCTAAAAATTTGGTACTATACGTTGTCAGAGTTCCGAACTATTGTAGATGTTGACTATGTTTCGAAATAAATTTGTTCATCATCAGGTGGTTAAAAACATTTTGCATGTTGTTTCCAACGATTAAAAATTAAAAATAACACAATGTACAAACAATACAAAATAAATAAGGACTCACGGCATATGGATGGTAGGTTACACATGGACAGGACCGGGTGGGCTGTAGTCTTGGAGCGCACCGACCACATGTGGAGTATTTGTAAAATTTTTTAACCACCTGATGATGAAACGATTGTTTTGAAACATGTAGTGAACATCTACAATATTTTTGTACTGTTTGAGAAGGTATATAGTACCATATTTTTAGTAATCTACACAGGTCCAGGGTTATCGACCATGAATTTTGATTGAAAAAAAACTGGCCCATAGCAACTCTGTTATAGGCAACAGGCTTATATTCTAAGTACAATTTTTACATTCAGACTCATTTTCAATGGGACAAAACCCTTTTTTCCTAGATATATTATTACAAAATTTACCTAACTTGATTTCATTGTGTTTTGAACCGAAAAGCTTGTTTGTTGTAGACTGAAAATCTGTCGGTTACTAAACGATATTCCTCAAGTTGTGTTTAGTAATGTTTAATCAGATGAAATGTTTCAGAGTGCGACGGGGGTTGTCGAGACCATGAAAGTGGTAACGAAAGACAACTCAGAAAGAGTCGCTAGATTTGCATTTGAGTACGCTAAGAGGAACAATCGTAAGAAAATTACCATCGTTCATAAAGCTAACATTATGTAAGTACTGGATTATATGGGCTTGACGGTTTCAGAGTGTTCATGGAGTTGTGGAAAGCATGAAGATCGTTACCCAGGAAAATTCAGAAAGAGTTGCTCGGTTTGCTTTTGAGTATGCCAGAAGAAATGGACGCAGGAAGGTCACCATAGTGCACAAAGCAAATATCATGTTAGTGACATACTATTATCAAATTACCATCTAGAATATGCTGTTTTCTCTTCACTATTAGTTCTCCATATCCCTTTTTACCCATTTCCTTGTTCCAAACTTTTTGCTTTATGATCCTTCATATCGCAGAGTCTTAGTTAAACTCTTCCTTGCCTCTCGATTCCAGTCATAAATTCCTCTTGTCTCATACTTCAAATTTTTTACACTCCTCTCCATTGTCTACTCATTTCAATTACTATAGTCTAAATAAAAATGTTAGATTTAGTCGTATCACTTGAGAACACCCACTGACACAATTTGATGTAGATAATTCCACCTTAGTTTTCTCCCTCTCTACAACAAATTTTATTCTTATATTTATCACCAATAAAAAAGAAAATATAAGGAGTTGTCTGATTTCTTTGCTTATTTGATAAAATACTGAGTTCTTAGTTTTCAAACAAATATAAATTATATACTGTATTATCAAAATTATACGATCATTTACAAATAATTTCTACTATAACGGTATATTTGACGTTATTAAATTGCCACATACATGAATTCGAAGACGTTAATGAGAATAGCAAGGCACACAAAGTCCTTGAAAACTATAAGATTATTGGTGACAAAATTTTTACGGTTAAAAACTATACGATGATAAATGACAATTTTTTAAGGTGCAAATATTGGATTGGTGTCGTTATCCTACCTTACCTTAGTTAAATTTTAGTAGTTCAACCCTAAACTAATTTTGTATGCTATCAGTAATCCCCAATGTTCTCAGACAGACAGCCTTATTTACAAATAAAGATACGATACATTTTAATGAAGAATAGGTTAACTCGTGTATGATTTTAAATGACTAGATAAAAATAAATTAAATTTTACGGAATTAAAGGCAGCTTGAAATTTTTCAGTATTGGGTGTTAAACAGATTATATAATTTAAAAAAAAATGATAAAGGGGTCCCTTCCAAACGTTTTGATTTATGAGTGTGATCCAAAATTTGGGGGAGTTCACAAACAGTGGAAATTTACCATAAATGGGTGTGCTCACGTGTTAGTTCTAAATTGTAACTTATTTGCTAGTATAGTTTTTGTTATGTTTGGTATTGTGAAATAAAAAAATGCCGCAACACATATCCATGGATTTGTGGAATAAATTACATAAAATTAATATGTATATGGAAACCAAGTTCTTTTTTAGTAAATTTCTGCCTGTCAGTTTTAGGGAAATATTCTGTCAACATGCAAAATCAAGGAGGAACTATGTCAACCTATTTGAAATTTTTTATTGGACCTCTCACTTATTGTTTTATTAATAATTACATTATCAAAGTCCCGAACTAAATTCAGAAGTAAATTTAAGATAAAGCTTACAAATAAATTTTATTTGAGTACCATTGGCAAGTGATAGGATTGGTAGAGTAATGTAGAACAGAGAACCAACAAGATAATGCAAATTTTATGTTGACGACAATTTTGGGAATTATTTAAAAGGCAATTTGGGTGTCTTTGAGTAAAAAAGAAAAGAAAACGAGTTCTAATTTAAGTCTAAGTCACAATTGTTTGGTTTAGAACCAAAGCCATATAAGCGGATGCAGTGTTACGCTTGACCGGCTTAGACTTCAGGTAAACCTTTGCATGATTTTATCGTTGCCACCAAACACTTTTACAGTGGGCAATTTTTCACGAAGATTTAATATGGATTTTTGCAATGCTCATAATTAACACGTCAACTTCTCTGAGTGAACATTTGTTTAACGTTGTAGTCATGGCTTGTTTATTACAGTTGAACAGTTTATTGTGTTGTCAGATGCGTTGTTTGTGCTGGGAATGAATCTACTCAGAACTAAGTTAATAATATTGTTATCATTATTTGAAAGTACTATTATTGATAATGGATAAGAAAACCAGGAGGTTTGCCTTGAAAACTTCCTTGTATGGTCCACTGATTTGAAAGGAACAGATAAAAGTACACATATTTAGAAATTTTGAGTGAACTACAGTCTTTCTCAACCAGTAGAGAACATTCTAGTTATCTGTTCACTTTGGGTTGTAGAGTTAGTGTGGGAAGCAGTGTTGCCAATTCACTTTTTATAGACACTGTTATCACTGTATAACTATTGATATTGATTCATTTAGCGGTGGGTTGACAGTCTTGTTGGACCCTATTTCTAACGCAATCGGTACACGAATTGTCGATGCTTCTTGTATATATTTCAACAACTGTAGTTTTTATACAAGATTTTATAGCTTATAAAAAAATGCACAAAAATGGAGTCTTTAGTAAAACTCGTAAGTACATGCCGAAGTAATAGGCACCATTTTAATACACTGTATTGTGAACATAAAGTAGAACTTGAACTACATATATACCTTAACCCATTGTTTGCCGATGGGACCCATGGGTCCCGCGCCGAACTTTCCCGAGAGGCGATCGGGACCTTTCGGTCCCGCCTTTATGGTAAGTTTATCCACAAAAACAATTTTCAGTCCCTAAGGTACGTTTAATAAAGTTTTTTCGGCAAGGAATGTGTTAAACACCCTCTAAAGAATACTACCTCTTAACCAAATTTTTGCAATGGACCCTTCACTTGGTGGTCCATTGACACATTATTTACTATTAAGATGTTATACATCTTACAATGAAACAAATTTAAGCAACATTTTAAATAAAACAATAGCTTTTAAAACGCAGAAATAAGGACATATTATACTGCATACTATAATATAGCAGCACAATATAAGTAAATAACTGTAGAGCCATCTACGCAGAGGAGATGGGTTGAGTGCTGCTGACTTACTTTGACTGTTTTATAGGGGAAAGAGTTAAAACACCTTTTATGACAATATGTGTATTCAAATTTAACACTCTGATTAAGGATTATTTTATGCAACACTTTATTGTTGTAAAACCGTAGGATGTACCTGTCATATATTAATTCAAGGCACTTTTAATTGTTTGATCTAATTAATTTGATCACCCAAGCCAACAACTGTTGGTGATTCTAATGTAAATAAATCTGAATTGGAATTTGAACCAATACTTGGCCATAGAGACAATATCCACCACCATCAATAGCTTCAGTCATGGCTCAGTCACCTAGAATAGCTCAATAAGGTTTTCTTTCTATTTCTAACCTTAAAATCAAAGGTAGTCGCTAAGGTAGTCAGATATAAGCGCGTTCAAATCTTGTCTATGACTGTAGCGCACTGTACCGACTCTCCCTCTTATTCTGTTTCATAAGATCCTCGGAAAGGCCAATGGCACATGAGGATGGGCAAAATAAGGCTAAGAAAGGGGATCAGCTTCTCCTTAAAAAAATGTTCTGGTAACTAGCAGGAAATAAATATTAAAACCATAGTCTGCTTTTTGCCAACACTAAAGGAAA
The DNA here is from genome assembly GCF_021130785.1 of Homalodisca vitripennis. Lineage (NCBI taxonomy): Eukaryota > Metazoa > Arthropoda > Insecta > Hemiptera > Cicadellidae > Homalodisca > Homalodisca vitripennis. The sequence goes on from NC_060215.1 coordinate 150,802,013, forward strand.
CACACATCAAGTGGCTAAATGGCACATTCAAGTAGTTTTAAATATTGTGCACACTGAAAACTGTTACTGACCTGGCCGTATCTCTAAAGTGTGTTTGTAATGGGATACAGGAAGCTGTCAGATGGTCTGTTCCTGGAGATCGCTCGGAATGTTGGGAAGGAGTACCCTGACATTCAGACCAACGACATGATCATTGATAACTGCTGCATGCAATTGGTATCCAATCCTCACCAGTTTGACGTGATGATCATGACCAACCTGTACGGCACTATCGTGTCCAACGTTATCTGTGGGCTGGTCGGCGGTGCTGGCCTGCTCTCGGGCAGGAACTACGGCGACCACGTATGTACATTTTTGTCACACATGGTTCTAAGTATTGATTGAAACATACTGATTATTACATAACTAAACGAATAGTATCAAACTATTAGACTATTTATACATCAATTGTTTGTGATGGTTGAATCCAGAATTTTGAAATCGTAAATCTGATTTTGAATCTTAAAAAATAGATTCGTGGTACTCAAAGTTTGGATCCTGAACGCTTTATAGTCTACGTTTCGTTGGAATAAAATTATCACCACACAAATTTCTGCCTTTTTAAAAGTAATGGAAGATTTATTACAGTATACGTTAGTCTGTAAAATTGTTATGTAGGCCTATAAATGTAGCCAATAATATTTTCAAAGCATTGACTCCAAATAATAATATCTGATCATACTATCTTCCGTTAATAGCCAGATGACAATAACTCACTTTGACTCGGGCACTCTTTGTGACTCATTACCAGTATTGATTCACCGTAACAACAAAAAAGATTAGTATAAGCATGAGTGTCTTTGACAGTCAAGATGGTACATTTAGTTTACATTAGGCACAAAGAATATTTCACCTCCTGCTGTCCTTGACTTGAGCGCTGTGGTGTTTAGATCAGCCACTTTAAAAAGGAGGGAAAGAATTTGCTTTGCTACTCTGGTCCTTAGATTTAAATTACGTGACTAAAAAAATAAATCTTAACGTTTATTACTCTATTAAAATTTTGATGTTAAAACCAAAACTGAGGGGTTTTGCAAATTGAGAAATTAATTCATGAAACTATTTATCGCGTTTGGTGTTACGAGTTGGAGAATGACCTGTTGATACCGGCTCTAATCTAGATTGGTGGAACTATAAAGTTGCCCAACATTTTCCAAATACCCTTTAAATTCCAAAAGAATTTTCCCCGAACCAAACAATAATAACAGTAGTGTGGTAAGCTATTACAGTCCCAAATAAAGTCTAAAATACACTTTTCTACTAAGCTGTGCAAGCAACTTATGGGTATAATAAAGACAAAGATGAGATGATAAAGAAAGCATACCTAAAATCTTTGCATTCAATTAAAATATTCCAAAAATTGATGTCCGTATTAGAAAATAACCAGTTTTTGAGAAAAGAAGTCAATTATTTTTAGGTGAGCATCATTATAGCTGTAATGGCAATTTATTAAAATACTTGGGTAATTTATTAACTTTGGGAATTCAAAAAGTTTGTTGCAAATATCTTCTTCTACTATACCCTAAATTAAATATTCTAAGTCACCACTTCTGTTATAAAATAACCTTAAACGTTTGAAGACAAAACGGTGGTGCATTGGCAGAATTTCAGTTTACAGAAAGGGGGAATGAAATTATTCTTATATTTTTGTTTAATGTAACCCACAACAAAATGATTTTTAGAACTATTCATCAAACTTTTTTATGCTGATACAGTTTATGCCATTATGGATAGACAAAAGGTATTCATTTATGTATTTGTAAGGAACTATTGACATTCTTACATGAAACATCGTTGTTTGTTTCAGTATGCAATTTTTGAGCCAGGAACTAGGAATACCGGCACAGCGATTGCAGGCAAGAATATTGCAAATCCCATTGCGATGTTGAATGCTGCCGTGGATATGCTGGAACACTTGGGACATCAGACACACGCAGATCTTCTGTCAGGGGCCATCAACCAGACAGTGAATGTAGATAAGATCCACACACCAGGTACGAGCTAGTACACCTATTGCCTACAGTCGATCAGAAAAATTAGGCTCCAGGGGTATCCATCCGTCGATACATCCACGGAAGTGTTCCCTTCTGGCTGTTCTATAACTGTCCATTGAATCTGAGCTGCGTACAGCAAAAACTGACGTTACATCTGGGTAATTCATTGAATGTCCAGGAGCGGTGTGACACTAACTGTAATTGTTTTAAGTTGAACCATTTTGCGAAATGAACTTGGTCGTGGTGAATCGCTCGTGCAGATAATGGTCTCTCGTGTTTGTAACGCCGACTTTACAGGCCTGTTGAGCACCCATGCTCAGAATCAACATGCACATGCTGTTGTCTGTCATGCTGAGACAGGTTGACAGTCTCAAGGCATAGGGTTGTGCAGCCTCAGAAGGATTCATAATCAAGGGTTGCAGCGAGCAGCTCTGGCAAGTGTGCGCGTGCGCTCATGGGTGTGTTAACATCACTCCACCGTTTAACAGTTCTAAACTAAGCGCACTGCATTAGTTCCGCTTGGCGCCGCTCATCGGTTACTAATAGCGTATGTTTCTAGCGTTAGCCACTAGGTGGCTTATATGTTGAGGATTTCAAACGGAAACAACTTATAGCATTGTAAAGTTTCTCAGGATTCATAATCAAGGATATTACTCACATTCATGAGAATCCCTGTTTTAATCTCATCACTTCTTCCTTCTTTAAAAACAAAATTAAAATAATGAAAGTAAATACTAAATCATTGTCTCTATTTATACATTAAAAACACTATTTACAGTATAGTTTTCTTCACATCAAGATAAACTTCACAATATTTAGTTTTAATTTACAAAGTTACATATGAATCTAGGTAGTTTATGAAACACGTGATCACCAAATTATCACCATTAATCGTTAATTTAGTTTATGAAAACTCCTATATTTATTAGGTCCAATTCATTTTTTATAACACCAAGTCAAACGTGTATAATTTCACTACTTTGACTTATAAAGCTGATAAACGTTTAAACAAATTGCATGATCTACATGGTGCTTAAACCATATATCCTACTTGTTCAAGATACGCAAATAGGAGGCAGAGGAAGGTCGAGCAAGGCGGAAGAAACTCCCTTCCTCTTACAATCTTGAACCCTCACCAATATGGTCAAAATCCAGTATATTTCATTATACAATATGAATTTCATTAGTACTCTTTATAATTAAATTATTCCAATATAAAGTTGTTTAATTTTATTGGTTTTTAATTCACTTTTATGCTTATACGTGGCAGTTAACTTCCCTAACCTATACTGCACTTACATAGGTTCTTCATGTATAGGTTGACAGTGTGATATATTCTGACTTACGATATTTTCGTACGGCATTAACCAGAGCTGTCACCGACAATGAAAATCTGGAAAAACGTGGATTATGTGTGAATATTGTCCAAGGAAATTTTATTAGGCCTTGATCGATTCGAATGCTCAATACCATGGCTCTTTACACTCACTTCCATTACCAACAGAAGTGCTTAAAATACACTTGAAAAGTCACGATTTCACAATATTATGACTAGCAATGTGTCAAAGCTGAATCTCGAATCCGTCTATTCTTGGATGACAACTAATCGTTAGTACACTACTGATTGTTAACGTGTTATTGTTGTACTTACTGTATGAACAAATTTAGATGTATTAACAAATTACTGTATTTTAACAAATTTTCTGTACTTATTTAGGCACATTGTTGTGAATCTGTTGTGTCTATTTGCGGTAGCTGAGTAAATTCCTTTGAAATAGACTTCTTGAAATAGAATTCATAGTTTTGATTTTACCTCAAAAGGATTAACAAAGTTAAAAGTAGAGTTCAGATTTGGTTTATTATTTTTTCGAATTGGACACATGTATTTTCCAAACATAACAGAAAGGAAAATTATTAAGTATATACTTTGTTATGTTGAACATTGAAAGACACAGAGACATGAACAAAGGAGCTTAAAATGGTGATGACGATGAGTAGTCACAGAATTTCTCGCATATACCGCTAGTGACGAAATATGCTAGGCCACTGTATCTTAAATAAATAAAAATGCCTTTATTTACAAGCGTTTCTCAGTACAGTTACTGTTTTCAGAACAACTCAAGTCACTGAATGCCTTAAAAATTAAATAACAAAAACTAAACTAAACATAATTTAAACAGGTACAATAAAATCTAGTGGCTAATTAAAAATAATGCAGTGGTAAAAACTGTAACATTTCTTATTCTTACATACTAATAGCTTAACTTAGTTAATTGTCAACAATCAAAAAGTCTTTAAGTTTTCCTTTAAATGTGGAACAACTGCATTCTTTTAGGCTAAGGGGAGGTCGTTGTACAACTTAGGGCCGAAGTATGAGAAACTCCTTCTTCCGACATCATATCTGACTCTACGAAAGTTTAGCAGATAGCCATGGTGGGTGCTACGTTGCGAGACCTCCTCCCGGAACAACAACCGCTCACTCAGGTACCGTGGTTCCTTGTGTGATAGGATTTTGTGGACCATGCAGCACGTCGGCATCCTGCAGACGGATTCCATTGGCAGAAACTTAGCAGCATCCCGAAAGGGGGATATGTGATCAAATCGTCTCAAATTGAAAATGAAATGTATAGCAGAGTTTTGAAGTCTCTGAATACGATCGACGTCACTCCGCGAGATGCTGTTACCGTAAGCAGGATAGCAGTAGTAAATGACAGAAAAGACCACCTACTGCATAAGCTGAAGCTTGGCGAATTCCGGCAGCAGACTTCTGAATCTGTACAGGCCTCTTAATCTGCCAAGAGCACGCTGGATAGCATGAGTGACGTGATCAGAGAAAGTTAGGTCGCTATCAAGCAAGATGCCGAGAGTTTTGACCTGGTCACACACTGCCAAAAACTCACCATCAAGAGCGATCCCCACACCTCTATCCGTCAAGGCCCGTACCAGATTTTGTGGGATGACATGAAGGACAGTGCACTGGCTTCGTGGCATTACCTGCAAATACATTTGGTGGGAAGAAACCATCACAGTTACACTTGGCTTAAAGATTAAGTACAGTATTAAAGTTGTTTGTATTTGGTTTTAAAATGGATTGGAGAGAATTGGAAATTTTTTATCTTAAAAGAACCTGGGAATTAAAAAAAAATTTTTGAGGTGCTACCCTGTTAAGTGAACATGTATAGTTTTTCATATAGTTCATACACTATAGACCAAATTATCTCTGATGTCTTCCATACAATCTTAAGAGTGGTAGTCCATCTTAATTAGTGAAGTCAAGTTTTGTGTACTTAGATTTGAATAAGAAATTTTTGATGAGATTTTGCTTTATAAGCTGTAATAAATGCTGTGAATTTAGAGACAGTATCCACAGATGTTTGCGTAGTTTGTATTTCAAAAGAATTTAAACACTAAAACACATCTGGTCCCTTTTTATGAATTATATACCAAACTTCTACACAATTCTGTTGGTAAAACTAGGTGAAGGAGTATATATATTAAAATGTATTACATAGGCAAAGGCAATTACATATTTGCAAACCTGAGAACTCTAGGAAAACTATTTTGGATGAAGATGAGAATATTTTACCAATAAAAATGCTTAATTTATTATAGGTGTTAATTTATGCTTTTCTTTTGATTTTTTATACAATTTATGTGCATTTTGTTTCAGATCTGGGAGGCTCTGCGAGTAGCACGGATGTTGTACAAAACATCATCAAAATTATTTTAGAATCAACAAAAACCATGAAATGGCAAGTACAACTAGATAGACACCAAAACCGCTTTCTATCTGATATCCTAACTGATGACAAACATGTCAACAATTTTGTTAAACACAAGAAAGCCAATGTCTTTCAATAATTCTTTTATGTTCTTCTTTATTGCAAAATTACTAAAGAGACAGATGCAACTGAATGAGTTACTAAATGTTGCCAAATATATCACAGTAAACGTACACAACTGTGATAGAAATAGTGTGGCCTTGTTAATAACTACCGTTAACATTATTTGTTGATTGATGTGTCACTAGAACATTGTATAACATAGCAACGACTGTAAATTTGTTTCATACACAAATTTACAAGATATTTTAACTATTAGGAGTAAAGTTTTCAGTATTACCGTATAAGACTGTAAATAATCCGAAGACTATGTTATTTTAATAATAATATTGACAAAGATTAGTATAATACTAAATCTGTATGAACTTCAAATTTAAAAGAAAACTATTTGTATTTAACATGTGCTAGACTGTAATCCTACTCTAAAATAAAACATACTTTATTATACTAAAAAGTCACAATTTAAATATTTCATTAAAATAATACAATACTGCATTATTATCATACCGATTGTACTAAATGTATGGCTAAAACAATAATTCATGGTTTATAGACATCATAAGCTAGCATCAACATCAGATTAGGTAAATAATTGGTCCTCTAGGACCGGGGAAATTGGGGGTGGATTTATCCTATCTGTCAATTCAGATCGTTTTATTCTTGATTCCAAAATTAAATTCTTATCTTTTGTTTTATCTAACTTATGTTCTTGGTTAGCCATGGCGTAAGCTAAAAAATTATCACAGCATATAGTCTGCAAAATAAATTGCACCACTTTCATACAAAAAATAATTTGAGGTAATCGGAGGATTAGTTTATTGCATTCGCCCATTCTAACATGGTTATAGTTTAGTCACCCTAATACCTGCATTGTACCCCCCCCCCAACCAATGACAGTAGATCGCTTATTCGGTTGTAGATTTTTATACATGAGGTTCATCAAAACGATTTTAGATTGAAGTAGATTTAAAAAAAATAATGTGTAATAAGTGAGGGTCCCTAATAAATAGCCTTTAACTCTCAGAGCACTTCTCCGCAGATGGTGGCATGATAAGTAACGCATTATTTTTTAACTCTCTTTATACTAATTTTTTTGAGTCACCGTAAAGCCGTCATATTTTCCAACAACTTAATTACACTTGTTTCTTCAAGATTATACAATCCTGTGTAACTTGACCTCTGTTTAAAGTGGACAGATTCCTTCACCCTCTCTCAGGATGTCTCTTGAAAGTAATAGAAAGAATGCCAGACGAATAAATACATAGCTTCTTTAAATTCCAGAATCGGTGTAAAATTGTATCCTTCTGTATCTCTAGGAAAGGATAATTGGATCGAAAACGATGCCAATTCCATACCACATCCTGAATTATAGAATTATAGTAAATGTTTATTTCTGAATGTATCTATGTTGATACCAAGCTGATGCAGTTCTTTCTCCTAGTTTTTTTAACTACCTGGATCAGTAGGGAATATGACATCCGTGAATTTCCATATCTTTTTTCTAAATCAGCATGATATGCAGTTTGTGTCATATATTCTTATTACATTCCAATATAATTTAATTCTTGTACGAATTAGACATCAGAGTTAAATATTCCACTTAATGCAGATATGTAATTAATCTTAAACCATGTACTAAACCAGTTAATTAATTGAGAATGACCACTTTTTCTAAAATTAGTTTAGTTGTCGGATCTATTAATGATTACAATGAAGTCAGTTGGGTTATGCATGCGTTGATAATTGCATTTCTGAGATGTTACTGTTGAATGAAAAGTGAAGTAATTTAGAGTATTTATGAATGTTTACAAATACATACTTGACATTCGACTTTAGCATTGGTAAAAAATTAAAATAGGTAGAAAAATTAAAGAAAGAGTGATTAACTTTTTTGTGCTGAACTCTGAAAAGAATTAATCAAACTATTGTGGTTATTCTCAATAAATTTCTAATTGGTTTTTAACAAAAAAACTAAAAAGTTGGAACTTACGGGTACTCCTTGACTGTAAAAAGTGACTTAAGACAAACAGTGATATATGCAATTTGAAGTATTGTTCTAAGACTGATTAGATTAATTTAAACATGGTTACTATTTTATACCGTAATTTTTCTACAACATGATTATGCTCACGCTTATAAAATAAATGTTTTTCAGGAATGCTTAGATACAATATTTTTGTTAGTAGTAATAGACATTTTTGTATTTTTTATGTTGACATGTTAAATAAAATCAAAATTTTGTGTATGTTACCTATTAGATTAGCGTTTAAGCTATAGAATATAAGTTTTTAAATTTTGTTCCTATTTTTTACGTTTGTCACTAACAAAAACTAATACATTGATCTTATGGATGTGTTTTTATGTAATTTATTTGTTATTTACCTCAATTTAACTTAAGTTCACTGAATAACTTAGATGGGCACAATGTCTTGTAAATAGTTTTTTTGTGTTATCGATGTCGTGGGATTTATTGTGTGTTTGTCCAATATTTGTAAATTATGTATATTTTAAATGTTTTTTGACAGTTTCTTAATTAAACTAATATGAAGAAAAATATGTTTGATCGTGATACAACACGTTTTGAGGCATCTAGAACCTCACGTAATGATTTTTTATTGCGATTTACACTCACATTCTAGATTTTTGTACTTTACTTAGTGGAAACAAAATAAAATTTGTGCACATTTAAATACACATTTTGTGCATGTAGACACTCGTACATGTGTTTAAACACAAGTGCCTCCGTATTTAACTATGAGGTTTTAAAAAAAAGTACAGGTAGTAGACTTGAAACCTTTAGCTTAACTGGGTAAGTTTTTTAAAATTCTCATTTTTATCCCACATAGCCAAATGATGAACTCTTCCACTTCATAAGTATCAGAGAACTTGCATACAAATCTTGCATTGGTTTGCTAAACAAATGACAAGGAATACATGTGAGATACAACTGAGGAGTATAAGAACAATTCATCCAAATTGTTCAAAAGTTTTTTTGTTTGAACCAAACAATGGGGACGAGGACTATTGTACAGAAGAGAAATTACTTTAGCTAGCAAAACCTATTACTAAGTGGCATGATACAACCTTTTTTTTTGGAGATGGGAGGAGGTTAATGTACCGATTCATTCACCCTAAGATGGAAATAGGACTCCATCCTTAATCTCTAGAAGCCCATTATCAACTGGTTACAACTTCCACTGATACGGAAGAAGAACCAAGAGGATAGTTAAATGACTAGTATGTCTGGATTTCTCAATCCTCTACAACGTATGGGAAGAAACCAAGTCAATTGTATTCCAAAATCCTGGAACTTAAAATCCAAGATAGATACACATTTTCCAAGCGCATGACACAAATGTTCCTCGATGTTGTACTAGTTTTGGGACAAAGGCAAGCAGAGTAAGGAGTAGAGTGGATACAGTACAAGGTGGGATATTATTGGTAAAAAGTGCTACAGTGCAGGTAGGATTTGAACCAGTACTATCTAACATAGGCTCTAAGTCCGATGCCTTAGACCTTGTAGCCACTCTGTAGCCTTGTAGAGACTGAAATAGAATTTCAGTCTCGTTAATTTCACTCATCTTGGCTTACGTTGGTGTAAATGATTGATTTTAAGTGTGTCACATTTAAAGAAATGTGACCTGTAAAAATTTCATTTGATCAATGAAAATTTCATATCATTTGATATTTTTAACTTTTTCAACTCTCCCGTTTTGTTTAAAAAATAAAACAGGGCAGAATCTGTAAAGGCTACATAGCGTTGAGAAAATGTATGCATTTGAATTCTGTATAAAGAAGATAGAAAACATAGAAGTTAGTCAAGAAATATTTTAATAAATATTTAAAATTTGAAAAGTAAATAAAAATGAATGTTCGATTGGTTTTCCTGGAAACCCCTAACATACTTTTTTGTTCACATTATAAGACTGTTTTCAGAAACAATGGCTGCCCATTACGAGTTACATAATTTTATTATGCTGCAACACAAAAAGTTTTATGAATTATATTACATATCTTAAAATTGTAATTTCTTATGAACATGTTGTGCAAAATGATAGTAAAAATACATAGAGCAACTGTTGACATTGAAAAATGAATCTAGTATTTACCACCTCTATGTACTATCGGTACTGCTTGGTTAATGTAGGAAAATGTTTAAGTCAGACGAAATACTTGGAATAATCCTGTATTATGAAATATAATAAATAATGCCAGGTGAGTTTATAACAACAAACTTGCTCTATTTCTTTCAAACGTTATTTGGTTGCGATTGGGTTCCACAAAAACCTTATGGTAACATCATCTCATTGAATAAGAGAAGTCTGCATTTTGCATATACATTTATGCACAAATCAACAGTTAATGTACTTTCAAAAGTCAACTAATTTTGATTTACAGTCCGATACTGCTTTGGTTGGTATATATTGTGCTTTAGCTTTATTTCCATTTTTGTCTGGGATGTATATAGCACTAAGGCGTAAGGCAATAAAGGAAACTACGTATTACGTAACAAGAGTGAGGAAAATAAATACGTCATATGAAATTTGCAGAAGTAGTAAAAAATAAATAGAAATATTTATTAATATACTTAGGCGATTGAAAATCAATTTGTGGGTTTTGTATTAGCTTGCTTGGCATAGCATAATTTGGTTAGAATCCTGTCAGTCCATTAATTTTGTGTACATCAATATGTGTATATAGCGTTTTAGCTTGGAAATGCTTTAAAATGTTTAAAATCCCAATTATTTTTCACTGCTGATTTTTGTTGGTAAGTATTGCAGATTTTTAAAACCACTTTTCTTAAAAGTTTCTAAAATTAAAAAACCAAAAATGCTGTAACAATATTTATTAAAATGTTTCACTAATCTACATCTCAAAATGATGAAAAGTATTAGAGATATATTTTTTTCACCAATAACATATATTTAATACAATGTTATGTTAACACATATTGCAAAACATTTGAAACTGGATATTTTTACAAACAGTTTATAGTTGGTAGTAGGTTATTTTAAAATAATCGACAAGAATGTTATTAAAATTAGTGCACTAACATTAGATACAAATAAAGGTGACTTGAAATTTGGAAACTACATTTAAAAAATGTTTAGTGCGGATACAGGGTAAGAGAATGTGATTGGTTACTCCAAAAATAAAATGACCTGAAAGCATTCTATTCCTAGACAAGACTAACAGATTAAATAAATGTTACATGCTGTGCGCCATTTTGTCTTTCTCAGACTGGGTCTGAGCTTCTCTCCCCTATTTATTAAAATCCCAATTTACTAGTTTGTGAAGCGAAACCTAAAGTACGTTTGATTAGCTCAAGTATTGGTAATTTTATGTTCTGCAAGGAAACGTACACTTCAATCAAACGAATCAACTAAGAAATAAGTGTGCTAGATAGAACTGAAACAGTGTGATACTTGTGCAAAATCGTGCCACCCAGGCAGGGCAGCCGGGTCTATACAGTGCTGCTATTCCGGAGTCAATTACCGCCGACGGCAAAAGAATAAAATGGTGGTATTAGCCGTTTAATTAAACATCAGAATGTGCCAAACCAACCAATAAAAAAATCATGTTGGTACGACTGGTGTAAATTGAGAAAATAAATTTTTATAGTCATTTAAACGAACCTTGACCCACCATAATACACTGTTCAATACTTTATTTTAAAATCTCTGTAGGTGTACCCAAAAATTTTAATTCCTTTTCTTTAAAAATTGTTTTATTTGTGAGTGAATGAGAACCTCACTATGTGAGGTCACACCGAACTTTGAGAGTAAATTGAACCGCACTAAGTGTTATCATGTCAAGATCCAAGATATACTGCTCTACCACCAACTCTCCGATTCATGGCGAGGGTCCATAAGACTTCAGGGTCACAGTTCTCTGGGCAGAGTATAATTTATTTTATTTATTATTTTTTCCATATAATATTATAGTGAACTTAGACACTGTGCTGATGGTTATTTAACTATAGGCTCTTTAACTCATAACTAACAACTTTTGAGGAAACGAAATTAACTCAAGTCAGTTAACTTATGGCTAAATAATTTTATTTTCGAAGACTCAAACATTATGAAATGTTATTTATTGAATTAATTACCCTCCTAAGTTATGAAACACATTTTATAACAAATAAAACAGTAAATTTAACACAACAAGGCATGAAGTTTGGCATCTGTTTACCAATAAATATTGGTTTTGCTCAACAAATCGACCAATTGTTCTTTATTAAATGGCAATTTATAATAGACTAAAAGTCTATATTTTCAAAAGTTTATCCCTCTTTAAAATTTGTTTTAAATTTGAAAGACACTTTTTTTGTTAATTTCTTGTTTAATACTAGTAGGTTGAATCTTAAAGAAAAGAATAAAATTGAAGGTAACTAAAACAAACATAAATATTTAGATTCATTTTCAACCATCAACTGATTTCCGAATTTAATTTAAAGCAAGTTTTATCCTCTTTTATCCACTCTCAGATTTATCCTCAAGAAAACTGAAAGCGATATATTGCTTGCAATTATTTCTTTAATAGGTTTTTCTTGAAAATTCAGAATATAGAACAATTATTATAGAATTTTTGCATTACATTTTAATGTACTCGTTAAATAACACTTGCAAAACCTTAGTAGTTTTAATCTCGTGGATTATGACTGCCATTATACTATCGCTTTTGAACCGTCACCAGTAATACTTATTAATAGGAAAATTTGTGTAATATCTGCATTTATTTAACATATGTTATACCCATCCAAACAAAACAAAGGGCTATAAATGTTTGGCTCAATACTTTTTTTTGTTCGTAAACTATTTTTTATTTTGAAAAGTACTTTATGCATTTATTTTTCCCTTTGAAATACTTTTTGTTCTATTTTTATTCAAATGTATGCCCTGTGTTTTTCTGGGAGTTTGGTTTCAAATTTTGAGTAGCAATACGTGTAGGATATATGTAAATTTGACGAATCGGTTAAAATCTGTTCCAAGTTCTGTTTTTGTATCTGCAAACACTTTTGAAACAACATGTGTGTTTGTATTTCTAATTGTTCACATTAAACAAATGTAAGGATTACAGGAGTTCAAATTGTTACAGATCTTTTACAAGAGTTCTGGTCATACATGTAACATGACAAACGTTGATGCTTCTTGATTAGTTTCACAGAAATTAAAAACCTGAAAGTTTCCAGGTCATCATTGGACTACTCAAGAACAGTGTGTTGGCTGTGATAAATGAATTTCAGAAACATTCCTGCTAAGATTGAAATTTCTTTTGAATTCTGTTGAAATTTCTTGGTTGTCATTGGTCACAAGGCTATATGTAATGCCTTATATGAATATGATTGATGTTGAATGCTAAAATATATTCATTGATTATATTTCATTTAAAAAAGCATTTATATTTATCTTTTAATACATACTCATGTATGTTATAGTTAAACTTGCTGATGTCTTTTTCAATGATTTAATACAGGCTTTGTCTGGAAAGTAATATTAGTGAGTAAATTACAAAAAATTTATTGAATTTTTCCTTGTTACCTACAACGAGTTTTCCCAACATAGGGTGCACCACAGAATGTCTGCTTTGGAATGTCCTTCAAAACTGCAGTACAAGCTGCTTGTACCCTCTTAGTTGTCACGAAATACTTACCTATGAGTCCTCTCAGGCATGGAAAGAAAAAGAATAGTGAAGCATCACATCTGGACTTTACAGTGGCTTCGGATGAGGAGAAATGTTCTGTCGACTGATGTGTCGTCGTGAAGCACCCTCTAGTCCTTTGCAATATCCAGCCAGACATGTTGCACCCTTATTGAACCCAACTCGCATATTCTAATTGTTTGTAACGATTTAATTGATGATAGTTAATGGAATTCATAGTAACGGTAACAGTAAAAGAACAACTTGGTCATCATTGCCTTCCATAGTGCTTGTCGATGGTTTCCAGAATTAGCTTCGTTGTCAATCTCTTCATGGCCTTAAAAAAAAAAACTAAGGTACTGGAACACTTGCTGATTCAATGAAGCGCCCTTTTTAAAAGCACTTACGATCATTGGAACAATTTCCAACGTCTTGCCCATCTACACACAAAATTGATCGTCGTCTACTGAGCACTACATTTTGACTTACAGAGTCAAAAACAACTTTCATGGAACTGAATTACTTTTCAGCTGTTGGGAGGAGGCGACTAACGAGAAATTGTTGTCTGATTTACCCTGCAACTATTCCCAACCGATTCAAGAATGCTCTGATGTACAGTTGCATCAAAAAAATTTGTTGATATTACTTTCTGGACAAACCCTGTAAATTCTAAATTCAGGTTGATTCTTTTTGTATTATCAAACGGCTGAAATACTTGTAAACTTTCCTGGAACAGAGAAGTACACAATGTATCAGTTTTCTTAAGGAGTAAATACTCCTTAGTAATTAAAGAGGCCAGAATCACAATATTCTATTGTTTGTTGCTCAGAGATCATGAACTGTCCACAAAACTCCAGAGCAATTTTTTTCAGTTGTGAAGTCATTCTGATTAAAATAAAATCGAAACTGATTTGACTTTCACTTTTGAACATAAAATGGTATTAGCCATTGTTTATTGTTATTCATTATTATAAGAATCATTTCCATTAATCTACTTCTTTTGCTTCACTGTTAATTAACAGACATGCTTGACTACTTCACATCGTCATGCACCTGGGTTTTGCTAACTCAATATTGTTTTAATTCACGCTAACAGATTTGATTGGCTCGTCAAACTCACACAAAGTTGTATTGTTATTGAAAAAATAAGTATTTTTGCAAATCCCAAAAATAACCGAACGTTCTGATATCCATCTGGGGTTTGGTTGTGCACCCTTTCACCTGCATGGTTGGTTGCTCTGGTGGACTGCGTTGCGTTGCGTTTGCCCCACCCAAGGTTAACAGCTTGTGGAGTTACCCGCCCGCCCGCTCAGTGCTGTGCCATACTCACATCTTCTATACGTTCTCGTTTAAATTGCAGTTCTATTTTTCAGATGTGTTGCTGCCACCAATGCGCACATTACTCCGTCCGAGGACTCCTAAATCGGTTGTTGTTTTATTTTGATCTTGCTTCTAATTTAAGTTCTCTTCCAGATATTCATTTGAATTGGTTTAGTTTACCTCTACTTTTACAAAAATGTCAGTTGTAGTTTGACTTAATACTCGTAATTCTTCAGATGTTAGTAGTGGGTAGTAGTTAAATACAAAGTAGATAGATTGCAATTATTATGTTAAATATTGTATTCTGCTTTAAAATCGAATAAAACAGTGTCATTAATATTTGGACCATGAAGGTGGGAGAAATGGTGTTAAGGTGAATTTCTTCTTGTTGCAGGACTAGACATTAAAGGAATCAAAAAGCTACGACCCAAATTTTAATTTAATTTATAGCCCGAAGAAATATAAAAACCAAATAATTGTGTATGATCTTTTAGCAGTATTACTGTTTTAATATTTAAAGTATTATTCTGTCTTTTGATTTAAGTACAATGATTTTATAATAAATACTAAATAGTACGTTAACCTGTTCTTCATTTTTTTCCTTCACTCGTTATCTAGAATATACTCTGTTTACTATAGATTATATATTAAACTAAAATGGTATCATAGATCGTATTAACCCTTTCCACTTCTAAGACCACTAAGTGAGCCCACACTGATTTCTCACTGAGCCCGATTGAAAACTCAGGTAGTTGTTCTCTCAGCTCGCCTGACCACGATTTGTGGCCAGCTGGGTTCGGCATCTCCATTCGGCCATTGCGTAACCGTATACGTCATTGTGACCCGTATTTAAAAGGCAATATATGAGTTCCCGCCCTTTGAATGATGAATTTAAACGTTTTCTCGAACACTTACATTGTTTACCAGCCTTTAAATTAAAAAATTGTATAAATTAGTATATTATTATCATGCAGTCGTACCAAGTAGTACGTAATTAAAGCTTTGTTTTCCCTAATTAAAAAGTACTTTTAATTGCAATATACAAATACAATCAATCTCAAGTAGTTCTCTAATATCAACAGAATAAAAACTAATTTCTATGTTTTTGATGTTTGGCTCCACCAAATGCATTAGTATTTCAGTAAATTGAAAGGATATACTATAGCAGCTACAGTGGGATTGGCACTCAGATAAAAACATCCAAACAATGTTTGCTATGGTATATGCTCCAAATATAGTATTAGCAAATAGTGAATGCGACTAGGTCCAGGTAGATTGATTACCACACACACTCTCTAGTGCAGGGTATTATGACCCGGGAGCATTTCTGCCATGTTTGTTACCTAGTGCATTTCCCCAATCAAACACAGATTTTTGTTATTTTTAGTGTTATACTATAGTGATTAATATATTTATGTGAGAGATCCGGGGTCAATTCCTGGCGGAGCAAGTACTTTTTGTGATTCAATATTTATTTAAATTAAATTCAGCTATTGCCATTTATACAAATGTAATTAATGTAAATAAAAATCGTTTGAGGTATTTGGTCTTCCGATCATATGTGAGTTTGGTTATTTAAACGCATATGTGACAGATACGGCCAAATACAAAATAATTGAATCGTAAAAAGTAAGTGCTCTGTGGTGTAGTGGTAGCATACTCACCCAGCAAGTGAGAGATCTGGGTTCGAGTCCCGGTGGAGCATTTACTTTTTGTAATTCAATGTTATTGAAATTAAATTTGGCTATTGCCATTCATACAAATTTAATTCATGTATATATATAGTAAACATCGTAATGAGAAAAATGATACCTACTAACATAAAATACACTAAAATTGTCAGAGAGCATTGCTTACTCATGAGTCTAAGATGTTACTAAATAACCTGGGACAGAAAACGGCCGGTGCCGGGCTGGCCCCAACCGTCCGTGCTCGTGAGTGTGGGGGTGCATGCGTGCGACGAGACTACCTGGATCTTCAGCCACATTTCTTATTTTCTAATACTGTAGTGAAATATTAATTTAGTTCTTTATTTGGCAAAGAGATTTCAGCACTGTCTAATCACGCTTGGATAAGGATTGAACTTTATAACTGCGTAATTTCGTGGGTCATACGTAGTGGCCTGAGAAGAACGGGAAAACAGCGAGGCCCATTAAGAGTGGCCTGGAGAGCTGAGAGACAGGACGGGTTCATATACATCAGAGTTGGCACAGAGAATAAACACCTGCGAGCGCTGTGGATAGTTACATAAATTTGAATTCAAGTGCGAAAGGTTAATTCTTAGACAGCTCAAGTTATTGTGTAAATTTAAAAAACCCAAGGGTTACGTTGCCAAATTTTAATACTGAAGGACTACTCTGAAAGTAGTCCTGATTCTGTTTAGTGAATAAAGGAGTGATTGTGTATTGTAGCTAACGACAGTTAGTCGGTTCCACGTTTACCGTGTAGTACAGAGCTGCCAAAATCCATGTTATCGAGACAGCAGTTCCCAGTTGAATACAACAGACAAGAAACTCATTGTATTTCAGTTTTCTACTAATTTTGTATTATATTATAAGTGGTGCTATTCTTGGCGTAACAATAGTACCTATGGTTTCTTCTTTTCAACTTTTATAAACTAAACACACACTAATTATAGTTGTTTCACTAGTTTTTTTCACCCAAAACAACACATTTTCTTAATATTTAAAAATATGTTTGAAAGTATTTTAAAACATTCAACACTGTTTTACAGTCGCCACTTTCTATAGGTTTCCCTGCAGCTCTTGACGCCATAACTCACAAACTTCAGTTAAGTAAGAAACACATCAAATCGACACTGAGAAGAAAAAATATTTTACACTATACAATTATAGGTCATAAACACAAGAAACTTAAAAAATATTACACTGGACACTGTGTAATAGCAAGCTTAGTTCTCTACAAAGCACATCCACAAAGGTCTGTCACTTTCACCAAACTGATGAATACTTTGAGTTATGACGTTTACAAGGTCTTATCCACAGTCATCTGTTGTTGTTGTGTTCAGGCTGAGGAATTCTAATAACAGATAGTTAAGCCTTGCCTTCTCAGATAAGATAACAGATTCTTTTCTTTCCTGCCTTTACCTTGTTCAGAACAATGACATCTTGCAATGTAAGTTTAAAAGTACTGGAGAGAATCAGTGGATAAACTGTATAATATAAATAAGTATACATAATTGTTGTATTTATATTTTCACTAGCAAAAGCTACAATCTTTTTACTGCCACTGCAATAAAAATTGTCACAACACTATCACAGCAAAATCATACTATTTTAATGTTTCAGTGTTTAAACAACAATTTGGTTTGAATTAATTTACATACTGTTTCATAGTAAATTATACGTTCCTTTCACACCTTTATTTTAAAAACATTTATAGTGATACAAATATCACAGGTAATTAAAATACCTATGAACATGAGCTAAGGTACAAAAGGTAGGGTCCAGTAAATCTATGTAAGCATCTACATGGGTTACGAGAAAAGTAGATGCAATCCGCTTGACACTAGACATGATGTTACCAGTAACGGTAGTAACATGAGTTTCTGCCATTAGACCTTTACTACGATGAACGTGAAACCGACTATAACAATGCCCTTTATAACCATTTCTTACTTCATTACAGGCTAGACAGTTGGTTGTGTTCCATTTTCTATGGACTAAAATATAAATGTTACTAACTTCTTCAGAGTATAAGAGTGGATTTGAAATAAATGAACTTGGTGGTAGTAGGGGTTCAAAATCAAAGAAACCCTGAGTTAACAATTACAAAATGATCAGCCTCATTTTCTCTAATATAAACAGTTTTATAAGAAATTGTGATTGATGAATTATAGCTCAGAAGGGAAGAATTTTATAGCGAGGACATTGATAGAGCAAGTACCTTAATATTCTAGATAAACAAAATTACCTATGGTGGGTAAAAGTGACTTTACTCTTGTAGTCTCCACTGAAGTTTATCTAAATCAGCACTGGTGTGAAAAGCAGCACTATTAAAACTAACATTTAAATAATTCAATAAGCAAGTTTAACAAATCAATTTCTCAGAATTACTACTATACCTAAATAATTTTTTTGTTTTAATTCATATGTTTTTAAATACCATAGTTATTTCAGATATAATGACCCTTAAATGTGATAAAAATATTGGCTAGTATTCTATGTTGCTCAAATAATGGGTCTTCCATTTTCAATGTATTATAACCATGCACGTCTTTGCTTCTCTATGGTTATCAGATTGATAACAATATCATGATTAAAAAGTATATTTTTATAAATATACATTACAAGAGCTTTGCAAATTTTTACATTTCTGAAAATAAGTTTGAGCTGATAAAATGTATTCTAACCCATATTTTTACCTTACTACTTTTCGGTAATTATAGTATATACTGAAAAATGTAACTTGTATGTGAATGAAAATTAACTACAAGTGGTACTTAACACTATTTTGTAAATGAAACAGATGTTTATTTAGGAGCAAACTAATTGGAATTAAAAGTTATTTGTAGACTTTTTATCTGCTTGCGATCTCAATTCAAATTCTGATCTTTAAAAACCTATTTTGAGTGTTGTAATTATTTTTGATGTTATTCTGTAGTTGAGTAAACCATATTGCTTTGCTTATGTTCAGAAGAGAACATTATTTTCCATATTTAAATTCTTTTCTTTGTTTTCATAACTCCGGGAATGGTACATCAAATTTCTCTTGGATTTGTACAAAAATACTGGTTGAATCAATCAACATGTTTTATTGCTATAAAATAAAGATCATTCTCATTATAGCTTTTATTATAAATAAAACCAATTATAAACCATATATTATCTATATCTTATGTTACACAAACATACACTACAATACTCAAATACAGCCAGTGGCATTGGGGAATTTAAAATAAAATGTTTTTTAATCTGAAGAACTCGTCCAGTGCATAAAATGGGTTATCTAACAGCCATAAGTAATATTTATTAAAAATATTTTTTATTGTACTTTAGGACTAAGGGTAACAAACGGTTGTATACCCTCAGTACAATAACAGAATGGCTTTCAAAAGTTTTACTCTTACTCCCATGGCCATGGATACCCTAGGTGGTATTTGGCCTCGCCAACCAGCTGCCTCCATCTCTCCCTGTCTTCACAATCCCCCTGACCCGCTCTAAATTTCCGCAAGTCCTTCTCCACCTGGTCCTTCCAGCGATTTTTGGGTCTACCTCAAGGTCTTCTTCCAACTGGATTGTGTTTCCAAACCTCTTTAATCAATTTATCATCCTCCCTCCTCATCACATGGCTTGCCCACCGAAGTCTCCTGCTCTTTGCTTCTCCTACAACGTCTGGAGATTGAAACATCTCTCTGATTTCTTGGTTGTGCCTGATTCTCCATCCATCTCCATCTCTAATAGGTCCAAAAATTTTCCTCAAAATTTTATTCTCGAATGTAACCAATCTCTTTTCTGCCTGTTTATCTATAATCCATGTCTCTGCTCCATAGAGAAGAACTGGTCTTATAACAGTCTTATATATTCTTAATTTTGTTTTGTAAGACAGTAATTTTGATTTAAAAATATTATTTAATGCGTACATGCTTCTATTTGCCAAATTTATTCTATTTTGGATTTCTATTAGTTCATTACTCTTTGAATTAACTATTGCTCCGAGGTATTTGAATCTTTCAACCTGTTCGAATTTATGGTTCAGTATTTCCAAATCTTCTCTACCATTATTTCCTCGCCTAAAATAAATCAACTTTGTCTTAGCGTCGTTAATTACTAGTCCTATTGACTGGGTTTTGTCTATTAATATTCCTGTCATCTCCATCAGCTCATCTCTGTCATTGGAAACTAACACCACGTCATCCGCAAATGCCAGTGCTCCTATCTTAGTTCCAATGCTTATACCTAGTTTCCTATTTCTTATTTCTTTCAACGCTTCTTCCAGGGCTAAATTGAACAGTAATGGAGAGAGGCTGTCTCCCTGTCTCACCCCTGTTTTTACCTCAAACTCGGGTGAATATTCATTTTCCACTTTAATTTTGCATTTGGAATTTTCTAAGCTAAGTTTTGCCATATTCGTAGTTTTGTTTTTTGCCATACTGCTCCATTTTTTCCCATAGTTTATTTTGATTGATACTGTCATAAGCTTTCTGAAAGTCTATGAATAATCCATACAATGCTCTATCAAATTCCCAGTGCTTGGCTATTGATTCTTTTAGAACAAATATTTGATCGATGGTCGACCTTCCTTTTTGAAATCCTGCCTGGTGATCTTCAATTATTTCTTCTGTGTACACTTCTAATCTTTTCTGTATTATTTTTGACAGTATCTTGTATGAAGTATCAAAGTTTTACTCAATCTATTAAAATTAATAGATGCAGCATTTTTATTCATGGTATTGTGGGAATGTTTTATACTGCTAGGCTTTACTAATTGAGGATTTTGAAAGATATATTTCATAAGATCAAAGAGATGGTTTAATCGTGTGCATAGGTTCTGCTGTGGTACAGACAGAGTTGTCATGTTTCTTATGATAGGATAAGAATGAATTAGTGCCCCTACTGAATGAACTTATGATTAAAATCGATAGGGCCTGTTAACAGCATGGATTTTGTTTTTCCAGGTTTTGTCCATTCCATCTCCGGTGAACTTACTCTCCAAACTCAAAATGTTTCCTCAGGAAATATTATTTTTTACACTGACCCATGACTGGTTAGTTAGAACTAAAATAGAGCATCTTATCTGCAGTCTGCCACTAGGTAATTGGTAAATACTATGGAGTTGTAGGTGGCTCACTTCACCCTGTTTACCGATTAATTAATTGTGACCTGCCGAAAGTGAAACCGTTTGTAAGGCTATTCCATCTGTGAAATTTCCACCCTATTGGGGAGAATTAATTATACCAAAATGTTTTGAGCTTTATCTGAAAATAACCACAAATTTTAGTCGTGTTCCCTAAGTAACATAGGGTGTTTTGCGATAGTCGTTCATTGTAAATGCAAAGACCACCTCACAAGGAGGGTTTTAACACTGACCTCATGAGATATTATTGTGTTGTGCAAGCATAGGAAGGCAAAATAAGGTCAAGAAATATCGGTCTACTTTTTATTAAAAAAGAAAAAATGTGAAACAGTACATCAACTTAATTCTACAAGTTACAGTACATTACGTGATTGGTATTGATTTCTACTTTGTAAACAACACACAGATTTCTTTGTACTAAATGTAATTTGTATTTCTAAGTTGTAATATTACAACATATGAAGCTTTAATTAAATAAATAGCTAAATACAAAAATTGAAATGAGTATTCTGCGTAACGTCAAACGAGTATTTTTCAAATAACAATTTGTGCTGAACGTGTTTGTGCATATAATAAACACAATCGTGATCATACATTTTGGTAACTTCTTTTCAATGAAGGACAAAATTGAGCTATAAATTAGCAGGTTTTCCATGACCTGCTACACAATACTAAAACTCGTACTGTGAGACAAATATGGCTATGTTGGATATAGTTGTTCCACCGTAGATACCGTTGTAGAAGAACTTCATGAAGAGCTGCAAGTAGATGTCCTGAGGTCCGATAAGGGGCTGCAGCAACCGGATGTTTGCTACGTTGTGGTCTGCCTCCTCTAGCTGAAAGCTCTGTAAACTTGCAGCCTTCACAGAGGGTGTGGTGTGAACCTGTACAATATTTATATTTATATACAAGTGGTTTATTGGTTTGTTCTACAATTTTCACCATTATACAGGGCGGCGCAAAAGTCACTGGACAGTTGAAGAAGAAAAAAATAACAGCAAGACGTAGTACAATAGTTTTCGTCCGTGATGTTGTTATTACTAAATAAATGTTGGTAATTATCCTTTTTTAAGTTGGCAATACAAGCAATGAAACACACAACAATCGAACTAGTGAGTTCATCTGTGACACGTGTTTAAAGCTGTAGTCCCCGAATTTGTATTTTTCTAATGGAATTTTTGTTAAACATTAGTCATAATGTTAACGAAAGAAGAAAGGTTTCCAAAGAAAAGTTATTAGTCGAAGGGCAGATATTGACATGCCCCCACGTTCACCAGATATCACACCAATGGATTTTTTCCTATGGGGAGTAGTCAAGGACTCTGTTTATTCTCGAAAGCCTCATACTATTGACGAACTGAAAGACTACATACATGACGCATTTTATGATAATGATCCCACACTATGCCGTAGAGTATGTAACAGTATTCCAGAAAGACTTCAAAGATGTATTAATGAAGACGGAAAACAATTTGAATATAAAAAATAATTGTAAGTATTGTTTGTAATAAAAAATAATTTCAAATAAATCTAGTCTTGTTTTAACCAACTGTCAATGACTTTTGCGTCACCCTGTAGATCGTAATTTTAAACTTGAAGTTAATTCATTATTCAATATTTATATATATTTTGTGGAGCATTACAATCCATTTTTACAGATGGTTAGGTATCCATTCTTAAAATGTTGCTAGACAGGATTCATGTCCAAAAATACAAGGTATTGTAAACAACTTTAAATTAATTATTCTAAGGCTTATGCCACATACTGCCTCTTAGCGGTGTTCGTTTTTAATCAATATTTAAAACCAATAATTGCTTTGTTCTCCACTCCTAGACATCCATAAGGTTGTCCAGAATTAAGTGATCCATCAGTTTTTGCTGCACCAATCGTTCAACTGGTTTATACCAGCCAGAAGTGAACCCTCTGGGGTATAAACCATGATGCATAATTAGTACAACTAGCTTAGATTAGAATTCATAATACTTTATTTAAATTAAATTTACAATATAAACATGCTACATTCAATTTTGGATGCTATTTCCACCAATCACCCAATAAAATCAATATCAATTAAAATCTTATTATTTAAGGGTGTAGTGTGGAGCAAAATAAATTAAAACTGAAATTAAACAAATTAAAGTCGTTCTAAGAATAGTCAGTGGATTCCAAAACTAGGAATGGGAATTCTTTCCTGATCTTTATAATGAACCTAAAACAGAAACAATGCATTTTATCTCAGGTAAAAATAAAATGATATTTATGTTGACAAAGAAAGTGTGTACCTTATCTAGCCTGAGGTCAAACTGTACATTGGTGGAAGACCACACTGGGCCTCGCATCATGAACAGGTCCAGGGGGCCATTGGAGCGCGTCAGGTTGGACACTAACGTGATGAAGTGGAATGTGTACGTCAGAGGCTTCTGTAGGCATTCCATGTCGCCTTCTCTGCAGGACATCGTTATCCTCTTGCACCGACTGAAATAAAACTGTTCAATTCATCATTTTTCTCTCCTAACATGTCAGTACAACACTTCCTATAAACATTAGATACCTGCATAGGACCATCTAAAAGTCCGCCTTCAATGCTAACTTTTTTAGTTATAGTATACAAAGTGTCAAATATTTGTATACAATAATATATATCCCAGGAGGGTTAAATATTTTGGAAACAATATAAGGTAGAGCTGCAAAACTTTGTACATATTTACTAAAAAAATTTAATTTAACATGTATCCAGTGACCTGGTACTTTGTTTGTGCCAAATCTTTGCTTATCACCCTTATAAGTTTCCATATTGTAGTATGATAATTAGAAAATTATGTATGAGTAAATAAAAATTTTATTCAATTGTTAGAAAAACAAAATTATTCTTAGACCAAATATGACATTTTCTAGGTCAGAGTCATTTATTGGTTTTTTAAATCTTTAAGATTGGAAAATGGTAAAAAGTAAAATTGTTTTGCAGATATTCGCAAATTAGACTTACATGGATACTTACAAATTAGACTTTATGACTTTAAAAAGAATTTTGAGGGATAAAAATTAGAGCCATTTCTGTTAGCCTAAATGGGTTACAAAAAATGGAAATGTAATCAAAATCTACTAAGTGGCTTTTTTGAAAATGATTGTTTTTATTGACAGACAATTAGAACTGTCAAGTAAAATGAAAAAAAAAAAAATACATGTCCTGCTAATTACGCCCACATATCGAATTTGGTCAATGTATGTCTGTTCATCTAGTCATGGATTATGCGATGTGCAAACATACGAATGGTTTACAGAGTAATGCTTTTGTGTGCGAGGGGCTCAAATCAAAGCTTCTCTTGAAAACAAAAAGTAGCTTTAGTAGTTTTTTTTTTTTTATGTATTAGTTTTTACATCATAATAGTTTCTTGAACACAATGCATAAAAGTAAATATTGAACCATTTGATTAAGGTGCTAAGACATAATATGTGCCCTACTCTGTTTTACACATATTTATCCATTCAATGAATTGAGGTGGTTCCGGCTCTTGCTAAAACCAGATCAGTGCCAAAATTGATTTATGGTGGCAAAATTATTAAATAATTTTGGGTTATTCCCTTCTCTCGTAAGAGTTGTATGATTGAAGATCTTTGTCATTAGTCTAATTATATTTTAAACATATATTTAATTGAGAGTTATTACTTGGCGTGCTGAGAGTCCTTGATGTAGTCTTGAGGACAAGCAGTAGAAACACAGCGATATGCACCTCGCATATTGAGGCAGAGTTCGTTGCGACCCGTACACACATTCTGGCTACTGCACTCATCTATATCTGTAGATTAAACACAATAATTACTTAGTGTGCTGAGGGTCCTTGATGTCTAAAGGACAGGCTGTAGAAACACAACGATATGCGCCTCGCATATTGAGGCAGAGTTTGTTGCGACCCGTACACACATTCTGACTACTGCACTCATCTATATCTGTAGATTAAACACAATAATTACTTCTTGACGTAGTCTAGAGGACAAGCAGTAGAAACACAGCGATATGCGCCTCGCATATTGAGGCAGAGTTCGTTGCGACCCGTACACACATTCTGGCTACTGCACTCATCTATATCTGTAGATTAAACACAATAATTACTTAGTGTGCTGAGGGTCCTTGATGTCTAAAGGACAGGCTGTAGAAACACAACGATATGCGCCTCGCATATTGAGGCAGAGTTTGTTGCGACCCGTACACACATTCTGACTACTGCACTCATCTATATCTGTAGATTAAACACAATAATTACTTCTTGACGTAGTCTAGAGGACAAGCAGTAGAAACACAGCGATATGCGCCTCGCATATTGAGGCAGAGTTCGTTGCGACCCGTACACACATTCTGACTACTGCACTCATCTATATCTGTAGATTAAACACAATAATTACTTAGTGTGCTGAGGGTCCTTGATGTCTGAAGGACAGGCTGTAGAAACACAGCGATATGCGCCTCGCATATTGAGGCAGAGTTCGTTGCGACCCATACACACATTCTGACTACTGCACTCATCTATATCTGTAGATTAAACACAATAATTACTTCTTGACGTAGTCTAGAGGACAAGCAGTAGAAACACAGCGATATGCGCCACGCATATTGAGGCAGAGTTCGTTGCGACCCGTACACACATTCTGACTACTGCACTCATCTATATCTGTAGATTAAACACAATAATTACTTCTTGACGTAGTCTAGAGGACAAGCAGTAGAAACACAGCGATATGCGCCTCGCATATTGAGGCAGAGTTCGTTGCGACCCGTACACACATTCTGACTACTGCACTCATCTATATCTGTAGATTAAACACAATAATTACTTAGTGTGCTGAGGGTCCTTGATGTCTGAAGGACCGGCTGTAGAAACACAGCGATATGCGCCTCGCATATTGAGGCAGAGTTCGTTGCGACCCATACACACATTCTGACTACTGTACTCATCTATATCTGTAGACTAAACACAATAATTACTTCTTGACGTAGTCTAGAGGACAAGCAGTAGAAACACAGCGATATGCGCCTCGCATATTGAGGCAGAGTTCGTTGCGACCCGTACACACATTCTGACTACTGCACTCATCTATATCTGTAGATTAAACACAATAATTACTTAGTGTGCTGAGGGTCCTTGATGTCTGAAGGACAGGCTGTAGAAACACAGCGATATGCGCCTCGCATATTGAGGCAGAGTTCGTTGCGACCCGTACACATATTCTGACTACTGCACTCATCTATATCTGTAGATTAAACACAATAATTACTTAGTGTGCTGAGGGTCCTTCATGTCTGAAGGACAGGCTGTAGAAACACAGCGATATGCACCTCGCATATTGAGGCAGAGTTCGTTGCGACCCGTACACACATTCTGGCTACTGCACTCATCTATATCTGTAGATTAAACACAATAATTACTTCTTGACGTAGTCTAGAGGACAAGCAGTAGAAACACAGCGATATGCACCTCGCATATTGAGGCAGAGTTCGTTGCGACCCGTACACACATTCTGGCTACTGCACTCATCTATATCTGTAGATTAAACACAATAATTACTTCTTGACGTAGTCTAGAGGACAAGCAGTAGAAACACAGCGATATGCACCTCGCATATTGAGGCAGAGTTCGTTGCGACCCGTACACACATTCTGGCTACTGCACTCATCTATATCTGTAGATTAAACACAATAATTACTTCTTGACGTAGTCTAGAGGACAAGCAGTAGAAACACAGCGATATGCACCTCGCATATTGAGGCAGAGTTCGTTGCGACCCGTACACACATTCTGGCTACTGCACTCATCTATATCTGTAGATTAAACACAATAATTACTTCTTGACGTAGTCTAGAGGACAAGCAGTAGAAACACAGCGATATGCACCTCGCATATTGAGGCAGAGTTCGTTGCGACCCGTACACACATTCTGGCTACTGCACTCATCTATATCTGTAGATTAAACACAATAATTACTTAGTGTGCTGAGGGTCCTTGATGTCTGAAGGACAGGCTGTGGAAACACAGCAATATGTGCACAAAATGTTTTATGCAGTAAGGAGAATTCTGTATTTTTGTACGTTTTGGGTTATAATAACAGGCCTGAAAATGTATACAGTCATTCAAATTTTTAATTAAATATTACTGAGCTCACAGTTCATCTGTTATAGCAGCTGGAACATTTATTTATCAGACGAAAAGTTCAAAGTGACCTGTTCGTGCTTCAAAACGGACCTCCGCTTTTTGTCTAATTGAGTTATGCACACAATAAAATGCGTATTGTCTGAAAAGTTGCCAAAATGCGTGAGATGGTTCATCATCAACACGAGTCAATTACCTAAGATATAGGTTTCTACATCAAATTGATTTATAACTTAATAATAATTGTTATCGTACTGATTTGTATTTTTTTCAGAAAGCAAGATGTCAGTGTGTTCTTTATAGAATAAAAGCTGGGATAACTGCATTTCTGGACCTAGATTGTCAGAACTTTTTTTTCCTTCTCTCTATATGAGGAATCATACCTGGATTTTGCTATTGAGATTTGAAAAACTCTGTATTTAGTCTCAAAGCATATTGATGTTATGGATTTCAATGATAGAAGAGCAAGAATGAGAAATGGAATTTGGGTACAAACCATGTCTTTTTATAACAAGAAATCAAAAAACTACATGGAGCTGCATATGCAAATCTATTTCAAAAGAAATTAAATTGATTAGTTTATTTGACATAAAATACAATCCCAAGTGAAGGTCTTTTTTAAGCTGATTTATCCTTGTATTAAATAAACTATACATAATAACCCTTTTTTATTGTGTACTTTTTTCTGTAAGAGTTTGAACTTGAATTGCTTTCTTTGTTTGAAGTTCTTTTTGTTTGAAATTTCTTGTTGGAAGGATTGTGAAGGAAACAGGATTTTTCTGGACATTTGCCATTGTTCAGTGATACATAAAATCAGTAACAATACGTTTCGAGATCTGCAATCTGATCTCTTCTTCAGGTAAATAACTAACCTAACACATAATTACAAACTAGGTTGAAATAAACGAATCATACCAGAGTGTTGTGACACGCCTAAGTTAGGAATCACAACCACCATGTTGTGTGTCAACTTCACTAACTCTAAAACATGCACTTAATAAAAAACTAAACACAACACTAATTATTAAAACTTAACTACAGAGTACAGGTCACAATACGTCTGCATTCGCCGACCAACCACCTACGACGATTGACCTTGACTGAATTGCTTATGTAACTGAGACATATCCCAATCTTTCCCTTGCAGTAACCTGGGAGTAAATTTGAAGGTTTCTGCTGTTTTGTAAAATATTTTAAGGGTTGTACTTTAACTTGTTATTTAGTAGAAAATGACTTACCTTGGCAAGATGCTCCATCAATGCCAAGTCGATATCCTTGCGGACACTGGCAGGAGAAGGAGCCAGGCTGATTGACGCAGTAGCCGATGCAGAGTCGACGGTCCTTGAACATCTCACACTCGTTAATATCCACACACGTCCTGACAACAGTTTCAGAACTTGTAAACATACAGTCTCCTCCAAATAATAAAACAAATAAGTGACAAAGCAAGAAGTTATAATAGTGTTAGCGTTATAAGACAACGGCAAATATATAAATTTGCCATCCAAGGGCTAAAGAAATCTTACTGCACTCCTCCATAAAACATTACTCCTGATACCTTCTTAAGGAAGAAGGCTTCCATTTTTTTATCAGAGTCTAATATGCTGTACTCAATGATTGTGATAAATCAATTTTTACTGTTTGCTAAAAATAATATTTAACAAGTAGCAAAAGTGTGTAATATAGATTATAAACCTAATACCATCAATAGAATTTAAATTCGTACATTTCAAAAAGTGTAAGTACTGTTATTTAAATAAAAGTTTAAACCTTTTAAAACATCAATATATGCCTTAGTTAACTTTTTTCGTAACATTTCCTTCAAACCTTTTTAATAGTAGAAATAAAATTGAAAGTTACAGGGAATATTTATTAAACTACTATAATTTTGGATTCTTTTTGCTTTATCCTTCAGAAATATTGCTATCCGTTTTATTTCATCTTTACCGGTATGACAGTGTAATGGTATTATTACATACGTTCGTCTATTACAAAACTGTCTGTCTTAAGTTTAATTCATGTATCCAAATTAATTACTACATTTTAAAAACTTGTCTTTGAAAATATCTCTAAAAGATGTTCAGTATGCAAATGAGTGCACCCTATTTATGCGTTTGTAACTATACTCTGTGTTTCTTATATGCTGAATGCTTCTCAATAAAGAACCACAATTTATGGCAGACAAAATACTTTCATACCTTTTTATATCTGTAATTCCCTACGAAACTCAATTAAACAAATAGGAAGCATCCACTGTTCATGAATGAGCCAAAGAGAGATTTTCTTAGTTGGATGAGTAATATCTAGGGCCAGGCCCATACTCAGACCAGACAATTTTACTGGGCTAGGCCTCACCACACGTCTATTTGAAGGGACTGTGTTAAAGGGTGGCGGGGGGATAAGACAGGGCCCGCCAAACTGAGTCTGGCCCTGTTTAGGGCATTGAGTTTGGAATTGGAGCAGAGTGAATAGATTAATGTTGAAAAACATACACAGTGCAACAACCAAGCAACAGCAAAATCCACACATAAAATCAGAGACAAAATTGTTTTAATACTATTTACAATAAAACTAATTTTGTTCACTTCAGAAGACTAATCCAAGTATTATTGCATAAAGTGTTAAAATTTACTTTAAATGCAATTTTGTCTCTTTTTTTAATACGCAGCCTTTGAGGTCCTGTAGTTCAAATTCAAAGTATTTATTGCACATTGAAATTTGAATAATTACATAAGTAATACAAACAGGTGCATGGTCAAGTTTTTTAAATGTATAACTAAAATACAAGCATTGCAGTATGTACTGCATGTATTGTCTATATAGTATTATGTCTATAAAGAATAACAAATCATCCTTATTTTACATAGACTATATATGGGATTTATGGTGTAATAATGAATAATTGCATAGGTTGGGATTTTTAAATTGATTAGTTATATTGTTTGAAAAATCTTTCTGCGTTTAATTTACACTGTAATAAACTTTTTCTATTAGGAGGTTTTTAATACTATTTTTGAAAATTATTATTTTTAAGCTCTTTTAGTGATAAAGGTAAACAATTATATAAGCGAATTCCCATAGTGGACTTATTCAAATAAAGAAGTTTTATGAATTGGAAAGGCAAGAAAAGTTTTGTGTCTAGTGTTATGATTATGCTGATTTTTGGATTGGTCAAAGGTGTTTGGATTTTTATGGACCAAGTTCAACAATTCAAAAATATATAAACCTGGCAGTGTGAGTATTTTAGATTTTTTAAATAGTGGTCGGCAGCTCTCTCTAAAGTTTGCACCAACCATTGCTCTCAGAACAGCTTTTTGGGCTATGAATACTTTTTGAAAATCAGGAGATGAACCCCAGAGTACAATACTGTATTTCAGAATCGATTGTACATAGGCATAGTATACAATTTTACAAGTAGAAATAGTTCTAGAATATATCCCCTTGAGCTCCCTGTGTACATATAGTTCAGGTGCAGAATACTGACCGGTTGTCCTGGAACAGCGTGTATCCAGAGCGACAACTGCACCGGAACGAGCCCCACGTGTTGTGACAGTTGTGATCGCACACTCCGGGTTGCTCCACGCACTCGTCAATGTCTGCAACATTTACATTCTTGTGCTTATTCTTGTACACGAGTTCGGGGAAAAAAATCAAAACTTATTTTTAAGAGATGAAGGCATGTGACTGATTCTGCATGGACCAGATGTTGATTTGCCAAGATGTGACTTTTCAAGCATGTAAATAAATACAAAGCAGCCCCACACCTTGCACCAGCAATACATCTAGTTTGTTGTGGGGGTTGGTATTGTCAAATACGACTTTTGAGTGTTAAATCATTATATATTAATTTGTGCTTGTTTAACCTTAAAGTTTCTTTGATACCGAAGAAGAGTATAGATTCAAATAATTGAAATGTAGTGTTCCATTTGTGTAACATATAAAAATAGAAAACATCCAATACTCTATTATTCTTTCTGCAAAACGTTAAAAAGGTTAAATTATTAAATCAATATACATCACCAGAGTGATACTTTATTTACTAACACATGTACAATTCAACAGAATCCCAAGTTGAACATAACAAAATATAAAAGAGTCATTACGTTTTAATCAAGCATACAGTACTTTATGAAACACTTTCACTTTTAGTAATAAGTGTTCATACCAGGCACCAAAGCGCACAAACTGAAGATATTCTTCTTTCAATTGAACATCTTAGAGACAAGTATTTTATTTAGCTTTAAGTGGCATATTTACTGGAAAAAAATGCAGCGCAGTCTTCTTCTGATAAAGTAGACTCAAATAATTCTTTTAATGGACTCTTTAAATCTATTACTATAATGTCCAGTAAAATCGAATGCTCTAGAGAAAATAGAGATTTTATAGCAAAAAAGAAAAAAACAGGCAGAAAAGAGAATTTGAATAGGGGATATTTTGGTTAAATTGAAACAGTTAATTATTCTTGAATCTAATTTTACGACTTTACCCATGCACCGGTTTGTGTCTTGATTGAGCCGGAAGCCAGCTTCACAGTTCATTTTGTTGCTACAGATATAGCCGCCAGGAATGTTCATGCACACCTGGTTAGGCTTGCAAACACCACCCTTCTCACACTCGTCTATGTCTGAAACGTACACACAAAAACGTAAAAATGACACAATTTATGCTGAATTGAATAATTTATCTTAACCAATACAAACAAGTTTTAGAGTGTATACTAGAAATAAATGAATCACTTTTTCACTTTAAAATATATTTTATAACACTGCACCCTTTCAGAGACTTAAGTTTAAGAATCACAAAGTTTATGGTTTTGTTTATGAACCATCCTTCAAATTGTCTTATACATTTTATAGCCAAAAATCAGTTGTACAGACTTAAAATGTAGAAATCCCAATTTGTGAACCAGTAGCCGTAAAGAAAATATTGATTAATTCAACATTCAATAAGTTGTAGAAAGGTGTTTGATTTTGGAAGAGAATATTTTAGAACAAAAACATCTTTAGAAACAAAACTAAAATTCAACAATTAATAAAATAGTTATAAATAAGCTAACAATAACAATAAACAAATAGCAACAAGTGGTTATAGGCTAATTTAAAATAACAAGAAAAAAGCAACTGTAAAGAGTTGAGACAAACAACATCAAAGAGTAAACAATTCTTAAAAAGCAATTTGACTAACTACAAAAACCTCCTGAGGGCTGTAAAAAGGAATTAACCAGTAACCACCTATAAAGCTTCTTTCTGAAAATTGAGTCAGGATATTTATCAACCAGTGGTATTAATTCATTGAAAACTTTTAATGAAATTACTTTGTGACTGTTCATGGTTTTACTAAGAGGGTTAAAATCAATTTCCAAATTATTTAGATTCCTGGTATTGTAGTTATGAATACTGGATCTGAAGTTCCTTATCACAGCAAGTTGGCCTGTGGATGGTATTAACAATAATGCTCAGAGAATATGGTAAAAAAACCTCAAATTCCGTTTATTGAGAAAATACAACCTTCTTTACTAGGCCCTTTTTTTGTGCTTCACTTTCACTCAGTGAGAAATGCTAGATTCCCTGTATAAGTGTGGTTTGCTCTTGATGGTTGGAAATTCTTGCGGTTGTCTTTTAGCTGTCAAAAGCAATACCTCAATGCAATGTTTTCCCACTCAGTCCGTAAAGAAAAAGATAGTTGATGGAAATTACCATTTTCTCTTTGTTTTAGTGGGAATCAATTATTTCTACTCAAAGATGGTACTCTAAACGTATGTGGGTCCCAATTAGGACCTTGAATCCCTCTGGAGATAAAGGTAAGCGGGTAATGAGAAGACTGAATTTTCTCAAGTGGACAAATTTTTATTTTTAAAACCTATGATTTTAATTTACACCAATAAACTCAGAATCCAGCTAGGCTTTGAGGTAAATTAAGCAAAAATATTCAACTCAAAATTCATGAATCATTAGATTCATTAGAGGAATTAAATTAGAACTGGATTTTAAAATTTGTGGATACTGCATTAAGAAATCAACAGCTAACTGGAATATCCATGAGAAATTTGTGGAGAGGAAATAGAAACAAAACTGTTTTCTTGATGTCATTTAATCCAGTGTTCAAGAGGTGGTTTACATTGTAACGTATCAATTCATTACTGTCAAGTTTTAAACAATAAGAGTTTATTACTAAAGTAAATTTTCACTTGACTGACTTCCACAGATTGGAAATTATACATTGGGTTTATCCAAAAACTAATTTATTCAACAGACTTTTTAAATGTCTTTTCCGATCTGTCTGTAAATGAATATTTGTAGAACCTATTTTTCATGACTGTGAGAACCCGAATACTCTATAATGTACATTGTATTGATTTATGTCCTCTACAAACGCAATTTCATCAATTAGATCATGACCTTCAAATCTTTCAATGCCTATTGTAGTTCTCATTCACTATGCATTCAAGTTTTACTTCAGCTTTTTAGCCCAATAATATTCAATTATACGTCTACGTGAGATCTCTCTAGTTTTAAAAACATTTCGTGTAAAGGAACATAAAAATATTATTATATGATTGTTGAATTTCGTTCCATTTCACCTTCCACTTAGTGCAGCGTCTGAAACCTGACATTTTCACAGATTTGACTTGTAATCTGGAGTCCTCATCTGTTTGAAGAGATAAAAAATAAGTCATTGACAAAGACGTTCAAAATGAATTTTTTGTGTTTTTTCTACATCAGAGACACCTAAGGTACAAAAGAGCTCTGTCTGATTTACCCAGCAGCAATCCAGTGCAATCAAGATGAAGAGGAGTTCAGAGAAGAGGATATTTCAAAGATGAGAAAAAATGAGGAGAAAAATATAGTTCTGAGTCAATCCATACTTACATTATAAATTTTCAAACTAAAGAGTTTCTAATCAGATGCTTGGTATATTTTGAATACAAGACTCCAAAATTTTATCTTGTAACAGTACAGTTATCCTATAAAGAATTTTATCAGTCTTGATTGTTAAACACTTAGCAATGTCACATTGTGCTTCAATAAATTGATGAGTATCAAGTCAAGAAGGCAGGACTTTTTTGTTTATTTGTTACATTGAAGATGTGCCTGGTTGTCTTAATTGATTAGATGGAATTAAAAACTAATTGTGCCTTTATGCGGATGACTCAAACCTCATCATGTGAGCAAAAACCAGCTTAGAATTGGAATTAGCCACATTTATTGAACTGGCGAGTATTCAAAATTTTTTCATAGTTAATGGACTCATCCTAAACATGCAAAAAACCAACTTCATTTCATTTGGAACGAAACAAAGTAGGAACATTTCTGAAATTCACGTTTGTATTGATAATGAATTTATAAATGGAACAGAAAAAATCAAATATTTAGGTCTACATGTGGATAAAAATCTTACATGGGACTCGTATATTGATTATATAATGAAAAAATTAACTCAGGTATTTGTGCTCTAAAATGATCATCATTTCTCTGTAGTTTGTCAGTGCTTCAAACTGTATTTCATGCTCATATTCAGTCGCATGTATCCTATGGAATAAGTGTCTATGGCGGGACCTCAAATCTAAATCTAATTCTCAGGCTTAAAAAAGGTCTGAAAACCATCATGATTCGGTCAAGGAACATTTTACCATCTTAAGACTATTGGCAGTGTATAGCCAGTATATTTTTAATACAATCATTTATGTAAAAAATCGTAAACTCAATTTTAAAACTTTTAAAAAGGTACACTTTTACAATACCAGAAACAAAAACACCTTTATATTACCTCATCATAACCTAGAAAAATTTAAGAAAGGCACCAACTATGTTGGAATAAAATTTTTAAACTATATTCTCAAAGCAATAAGGGAAATAAATGAATTAAAAAAATTAAAACTGTGATTAAAAGATTTTCTTTTGCAGCATGCTTTTTATTCACTAGATGAATTATATTTGTTAGGACAGTTAGTATAACTCATAAACATACAGTAGTGTTTTTAAGGGAGTGCCGATGGCCGAGTGGTCTAAGTCGTTGGACTTTGAGTCTGAGTTAGAGATAGCGCAGGTTCAAATCCTGTCTGTGACTGTAGCACTTTTTATCAGTACCATAGAGCTTGTACTGTATCGGTACTCCCCCTTATTTTTTTTATAAGATCCTCGCACAGGCCAGTGGCCCATGAGGACGGACAGAATAGAGCTTAAAAGAGGATCGGCGTCTCCTTAAAAATAAAACAAAAAAAGATTTTTATAATTATTGTAATTATACGGTATATCATATGAGGTTTTACAGTATGAAGAAACATTGTTAATAGTAATTTTAATGTACTTTACACTATGTATTACATACTAAAAAGACTGTGTCTCTTCACATCCTCACCAACATTTTTATGTGGCTATCTTTTCATTTCGTGGGCAAGTTTGGTAAAAAAACCGCTCCATTAATTATGTGTAAATGTAAATCGGATTTGTGAATCAGAATCAGAAATTAATTGTCAAGTAACGTTACATAATTTTAGTAGATAAAATCTACAATTAACAGGTGACTCGTCAATATAGTTTAAAATATATTAATCCTAACAAAAAAATGTATAAACATAATTAATAATTCATTGATAAATAATCAATATTAATCACACAAACAGTGATCCAGTAGGTATATACAACATTAAATTTTAATGGTACAGGTACAGGTTATAATTAATACTAAAATTAAATAAAGCTAGATGTAGCTATTCTTATCCTAAAATAAAATAATTTACAAAACATAAAACACATTTAAAAATAATTAGTTATAAAATAAATACAGTGAAATTAATTAAAAGAATTAACCTCCAGAAAAGTTCTCTATACAATTAAAAAATATCTTAATAGAGAAAGAATATTATTCAGAATATTATAATATAATAATATATAATATTATATATATATATATATATATATATATATATATATATATATATATATATATATATATATATAAAATATTCTGAATAATATTCTTTCTCTATTAAGATATTTTTTAATTTTATAGAGAACTTTTCTGAAGGCAAAGATGTAGAGATATTGGAATTTTATTGTAAAATTTTAGTCCTTTATAATAAGGGGACATTTCAAATAATTTAGTTCTATGGATTGGGTATGTAAGTCTGTCTCTCTGTCTTGTATTGTAATCATGATCTTTGTGGTGACATTATTAGGTAAGTTTTTATGGGTATACATTAAGACCTCATATATATAAAGTGATGGAATGGTCAACAAATTTAGCTGTTTAAACATAGACCTACAGGATGATCTAAAATTTAATTTTGTTCTAATTCTCAAAGCTCCTTTATGCAATTTAAAAATAGAAATTGCTTTGGAGGAAGAGCCCCATGCCAATATGCCGTATTTCATATGAGGAAAAAAATAACCATAATACACTGTCATCATCACTTGAAAACTAACAATATTTTGTAAAACTTTTAAGGCAAAACACACAGAGCTCAGCTTACTTTCTAATTTTTCAATGTATAATCTATGTATAATCCTAAAAACTTTACTGTATTAGAAACACCTACCGATTCATCATTAAAATTCACGGTCTGAAGAATAGATTTATTTTGGTGTGTTTTAAAATGAACAATTTCTGACTTTTTGCTGTTTAAAAATAAACCATTTAGATTGAACTAATTATTTAATTTTAAGATAAGTGATGAGATTTTACAATGCAAACTTACAGTGTTTAGGTCTTGAACTATTACTGTTGTATCGTCAGCATACAATATTAAACCCTCATCTGTTACTTCCTGTAGGTCATTTATGTAAATTTAAAATAATTTTGGGCCTAAAATAGATCCCTGAGGCACCCCCTTACTTGCAGACTTCCATTCAGATTCATATTTTATGCTTCCAATTTTAATCAAAGTTTTTTGTTTCCTAGATTGGAAATAAGACTTAAACCAGTTTAATTTCCTCACACCATAAAATTCCAATTTTTTAATAAGATTGTTATGCATAACACAATCAAAAGCGCTAGATAAATCACAGAACACACCAGCAGTGGCCTGCGACTCATCCAAGGCTTGAGAAACCTCATTTACCAAATGAGCCAGGGCCCCTTCAGTGCCATGACCTCTCTTAAAGCCAATTTATTCTTATGAAATAAGTCACATTGTTCCAAATATCCAGTCAACTGAGAATTTACAACACTTTCAAAAATCTTTGAAAGAACTATGGGAACTGAAATTGGGCTATAGTTTTCAATGTGAGCTCTGTTTCCTTTTTTGAAGATAGGTGTTATCACAAAATATTTCAGTCTGTCAGGAAATTCGCTCTTCATAAAAGAGAAATTAATTAAAGTACATAGTTGGGTGCAGATGTAGGGATTCACTTTTTTTATAAGGAATGTAGGAACATCATCCCGTCCTGTGGAATTTGTATTTTTTAATTTCATTACGGTATGGCTTTTGATACATCTTTGTTTTTTACAGTTGAAAATTTGAATTCATGAGGCATTTGTTTCATATTATGAAAAATCTTATGCTCATTATAGGGTATACTTTTGGAAGTTTGTTTAAGTTTCTCTGCAGCTAAAGCAAAATGTTCATTGAATTCTTGAACAATTCTATTTGGATCAGATATTGTATCATTGCCAATAATTAATTGATTAATTCAGAACAATTATCTGTTGATAAACTGTTTTTTATAATTTAGATTGTATAATCAGAGTTGGTAGTAAACTACAAAATGAGTATTAAACCGTTTTTTTTACACGTAACTAATTCAAAAAATAAAATGGATTAAAATTAAATTTTAAGAATAAGTAAATAAAAATGTCTGTTAGATATTATTTGTATGATAGGTGTCGAGAATAAGTCACCAAATATTTTTGTCCAATAGAAATAAGTAACAAAAATTATTTGACAGCAGAGGGATTTGAACCTATTCTCGTTTAGTTCAACAAGTTTACAGAGATAGACACTATATCAACTGAGCTATTGGACTTGTTGATAAGCAATTGAATAAGTTATATCTTCAGCCAAACAGAAAGCTGATGTCAGCACAGATAAGAACAGCAGAGCCGAGCCCAGGTGAGTCAAACTGCAACTAGAGTTCAGCACCAATTATCTTATCAAGTCATCTACACATGTGATAACAACTAATAACTCACTCAAGTCTATGCAAATATAAAAAAGAACACTTAAACTTTTTCCTTTCAATTTTATAAATGTTACAAATTTTTCACCTGGTTACTGAAGAAAAAATCTTACTTGACACTTAGGTGTAAATTTTAGCTCTCAAAGAAACAGAGAAACCACAGTATCTGAGCCAGAAAGCAGGAGCACAAAACCTCCTTTACTCACTTTTGGGTCTTCCCCCACCATGCTTCAACTATAGTGAATAAACTATCGTTGTAATATAAATCTAAAAGGACTTAAGATACTGACCTATACAGCGGCGTTGAGCATTAGCGTAGTATCCTCGTGGGCACCTGAAGGTGATGGTGGGTGTAGATAGTGAACAGCTGTCACAAGTAGTAGTTGACGAGGTTTCTGTCGTTGACGAGGGGCTGGGTGTGTTGATCTTGTCGCAGCGGAAGAAGCCCAGCGTGTTCCTGCACTTGTACCCCGGACCGAGGTGATCGCACATATGTAGTGCGCACTCATCATTGTCTAAACATAATATGATATAGGGGCTGCATTATTAGCTTAGGCTTGTCTATTCAAGCAGTGTATCTGACTTAGTATTCCATCGCAATTCATTTTGTGTGTATGACTAACCCTTTCTTACATTAAGTATCTTCATAAATAAAAATAATTAAATGTTGTTTAATGGTGAGAGCAGGTGGACAGATTAAGCTTAGCTTTTGTTTCAAGATGTTTTTAATAATCCTAATTAGGATTTTATGGAAATCAAAATTGAAAAAAATTCGAAACAAATAGGTATAGTTTGTGGAATTACCATTTAGACGGAAAATTCTAAGCTTTCTAAGAGATAGTAGTGTACTGCAAACAGCAACAACAATAGTACTATCTGACTTGTACTGTAGGTGGTACCAGGGACAAAATAAAACTGCTCTCAACAAGACAGCTATGAACTCTGACTTTAGGATTCCTCCTCACTGGCCTAGAGTAGTTAAAGTGCTTTTGAAATCTTTAGAGTTAGTTATTCATTGAATATCATGGAATGTTACATAGTACTTCGTCATTTCATTGATAGCAACTGTTTATTCTCTGACTTCAGAGCTCCAAAATCCTGTCATTTAAACTTCAAGTCTGATTATTCTCAATTTGATCAGAAAATTGGAATACCTTCCGATGGTAATCCATTGCCTTAGGAATGCTTTGCCATTTAGAAACTGTATGCCTATGATGTGGAATAATGAAATTTTACTCGGAAAAATACAAACTTTACATACAAGATTATTATGGAATATAATCTAACCACATTAACAAGTTGCGTGGTTAGATAAACTAAACAATAGACAAGGAAAGGTCTGATAACAGCCTGGTCTTCTTTGATAAAGATTTTATGTGCAGATCACTGCTGTAATATTGATAGTTTCTTACTACATTGAACTAAAATTACATATTAAAGAAAAAAACTTTTTAATGATAAGAGCATAACTTAATCAATTTAAAGGGTTGTTAATCTTAAATTTACTTACTAGTTAATCTTTAAATATACATAAAAGATATGGAATTCTTAATATGTTGAAGACTGTATCTATCTATTTTACAATTAAAATTTATATTGTCCCTGTTATTCTGCAGAAAATTACGTGCAAAGAAGCAGATAAAAATAAGCAGTTGAAAATAAAAACAATAATAGTAATAAGAAAGTTATTTATAATACAGGGTGGTTATAAATTATTGTACACATTTTAAGATTGAATAAATAAATAACCAATCAACTTAAAAACATGGGAATTTTTTTATTAAATTGTAAATTTAAAAACAGTTTTATATACTGACTGAAAATTAATAATTGTACACATTACAATAATTATAAAAAGTAGTTATAAAAAGAAAGTAAAAATGTCACTTAAACTGTGGGTGTAAGGTATGATTCTTCTTAATGACTTGTGTTGTGACATAGTCAGCTGGTCAACAATGAATCTTTCCACACCAGCTGTTGATTACAGTTGACTAAACAAACACTAAACTAACCTCAGTATCAAAATGGCTTGTGTGCAAGAAAAAGCAAGGTGTGTTCTTTGGTTTCATGAAAGCAGATCTGTAATAACTGTTCAAAGAAGGTTTCGTTTAGAGTATGGCCGCAATCCTCCGAGTAACAATTCTATAAAACGCTGGTATAGGCAGTTTGAACAGACGGGAAGTGTCCAACATAGAAAAGGTGCTGGTAGACCTCCAGTTTCTGAAGCTATTGTTGATCAAGTAAGAGAATTGTTTACGAGGAGCCCTGGTAAGTCTACTCGGCGTGCAAGTTTGGAATTAGGATTACCTCGATCAACAGTCTTAAAAATTTTGCACAAACACCTTAAGCTCCATCCATACAAAATTCAGTTATTACATGAACTAAAACCTAACGATAAACCTCGACGCTACGATTTTGCTGTTAGATTACTTGACCTCGAAGAACAAACAATAAACATTGGAGAAAGCAAATTCTTGAAAAAAGTAATTTTTTCTGATGAAGCAACCTTTTATGTTTCTGGTAAGGTGAATAGACACAATTGTAGGATTTGGGGTACTGAAAATCCTCATAATGTTCGAGAACAAGAAAGAGACAGCCCTAAAATAAACGTTTGGTGTGCATTGGCTATAGATGAAGTGATAGGACCCTTTTTCTTCGCAGAACCGACAGTCACTAAAGAGGTATACCTCGACATGCTTGAACTTTTTGCAATACCGCAAATTGAGCATAGACAACCAAATGTTTACTGGCAGCAAGATGGTGCCCCTCCACACTGGGGTAAGATAGTACGTGCCTACCTAAATGACACGTTTCC
The DNA here is from genome assembly GCF_021130785.1 of Homalodisca vitripennis. Lineage (NCBI taxonomy): Eukaryota > Metazoa > Arthropoda > Insecta > Hemiptera > Cicadellidae > Homalodisca > Homalodisca vitripennis. Next base: position 150,843,738 of record NC_060215.1, read on the forward strand.
TGGTCGTTGGATTGGACGGGATGGTCCAATTCCTTGGCCTCCACGTTCCCCAGACATTACACCCTTAAACTTTTTTTTGTGGGGCTATGTCAAGGACAGAGTCTTTGCCAAAAAAGTTCAAGATATTGAGGAACTCAAGAATAGAGTTCAAGAGGTTATTGGAAGCATAACTCCAGCAATGCTCAGAAACACATGGTGTGAGGTTGAATTTAGACTACAAACTTTGCGTGCAAACCTCGGAGAGCATGTGGAATTAGTTTAGTTTCCTTGTAAAAGTATGAGTAACAGTAATCTTTTTGTCCTTCATTGGTAATAAAACTGTTTTAAATTTGCTATTTAATAAAACAATTTCCATATTTTTAAGTTGATTGGTTATTTATTTATTCAATCTTAAAATGTGTACAATAATTTGAATAAATGAATAAATGAATAAATGAATAAATGATTTATTTCCATCAGCATCATACAACAGAAATTGCAAATACAAAACCTGGAAATTGACTGGCCACGTAACCAGTAGTGTGGCCAGTTTTTATAAGGCAAAGATAAAAATACAATAATATATATATTTTTTTCAGTCTAGCACATAAAGTTTAAATATTCAAGAAAGACACTCTCTGCAATGTTTATGCTTTCAAACTCTAAACTAGACTACTTAAATATTGTAATAACTGTTCATTAATTAGAACTGTGAAAAGGTTTTTCAAATGTGCGTTAACATTAATTTATGACATATATTGTATGCTATGGAAATAATTAAACTATATTAACTAATTACAAGATTCAAAAATTCTACATCTTGTTTAGTCATTAGCCAACTTTTCAACAGTGAACAAAATTCCCCAAGTCTAATGCTCTGTCTTATATAATAAGGGACTTGATTAAAATATTTAGGTGCAAGGTAACTATAGGAATGCCTAAAAATGGATTTGTTTACTTTAATTAGCCTAACATTACCTGCAGAACAGCTCCTAGTATTATAGTGATATATTAAATTATTTTCTTTATTGCCACTTCTCCTGTAGAACAGACTTAAAACTTTAAACACGAAAATATGACGGAAAGGTAGTATATTTAACGTTTGGTATAATGGAAAGGAGGTTTCCCTTTTCTGCTTTTTTAAAATAATACGTAAAAAATAATTTTGAGAGATTCGTAATTTATCGATCAGAGTTTTAAATGTGCCTCCAAAGCAGACTATACCATATTGTATACGTGAGTGAATTAAAGCAAAATACAACGATCTTAACAATGAAGTTTCACAGAAATTTCTTAAAAAATAAAAAGTTCGAATAGATGATTTTATTTTCCTGTGTAGAGATAATATATGTTCGTCCCATTTAAGTTTGTTATCAAAAATAATTCCCAAATATTTAATGCTTTTCACACATTGGATTGTTCCACAGTTACAAACAAGTAAATCACAATTAGTTGAATGGAACTTTATCTCAAAAGGTAAATCGCCACCACCTGGATCAAAAAGTATCGATTTCGTTTTATTAACATTTACTTGCATTTTATTAAAATTGCACCAATCCCTTAATAATTTTAAATCATTATTTATGTAATTATCTAAAAGTGTTAATTGCTTATTATTGTAAAACAGTACAACATCATCGGCAAATGCAGATATATTTCCCCTCCAACCAATCTTCAATAGGTCATTAATAAAGACCAGGAACAAAGTTGCTGAGAGCACTGATCCTTGCGGAACGCCAACTTTAATCTCTTGTTGAGAACTGTAGCAATTATTTATTTTAACTTGTTGTTTTCTGTTAGTCAAAAAGCTTCTAAACCAATCCAAAGCCACACCCCGAATTCCTGTCGTTTCTAGTTTAGCTAAAAGAATTTCGTGATTTACAAAATCAAAGGCTTTTTTAAAATCGACAAAGATGCCTATAGTTTTATCACCAGAGTTAAAATTATTGTAAATTTGTTCAGTTGCTGAAATCAAAGCATCTTCAGTAGATTTCCCTTTTGTGAAACCAAATTGATTATCACTGAAAAAACTAAATTTATTTAAGTAGGTTAGAACTCTTTTCAACATAAGTTTTTCAAAAATCTTAGAAAAAATTGACAACAAACTAATGGGTCTCAGCTGGTCAATTTTGATAGAATTGTCTTTTTTGTGAATAGGAATGATAGTGCTGATTTTTAATTTTGACGGAAAAATCCCTTTGCTAAAACTTAAATTCACTATATAAACTAAGACTGGTGCTATTACTTCAATTATGTTTTTCAGTAAACAAACACTAAATTGATCGAAACCAGTCGATTTTTTATTCTTTAAATTTCTGACAATTTGTAGTAGTTCTTGTGTAGTGACAGGACTAATGAAAAACGAGTGCGGGTAAGTGACGCGCGCCTGATGGACAGAGCCGACAGTTTGCGTACTCTGTATATCGATAAGATAGTTATTGATTACCTCGGCCACCGCAAGAGACTCGGTCACTATCTCTCCGTTATCTAACTCGACCTTTTGTACGCTCTTATTGATTGCAGAACCAGTTACCTCATTTATTACTTTCCATTGCATGGATGGGTCACCATTACAGTTCTCTATTTGTTTTTTAAAGTGTTGATATTTAGCTCTGTCTATTTCAAGTTTTAAGTCTTTACAAAATTTATTATAATAACATAAGAAGTTTTGGTCATATGGCCTCCTTTTAGATATTTTATAAAGTTTCTTTCTTTTACTTATTTTATTTAACAGATTCACCGTTATCCATGGACTTCTTAATTTAGCTTTAAATATCCTATTACTATAATCTCTTGTCGTACTACTTTCATTGATAATATTGGTAAGGATGTCACAAAATTTATTATAAACACTATCAACATCATCATTCAAATATATAATGTTCCAGTCAACAAAATTCAATTTAGATTTTACTGATTCAAAACTAATAGTAGTTTTCCGTGATACAAGCGTATTTATATTTATATTTATATTTCTATTTATTTTACTTGCACTTGCAAACCTAAGTCCCAACAAACAATGATCAGTCAAACCAAGGTCAAACACAGCAGAGCTATAATTATTTATGTATCTATTTCTTATAAAAATATGGTCTATACAAGATTCAGTGTTTTGAGTTATTCTAGTTGGTGAATTAATTAGGGATACAAATCCATTATTAGATAGAAGATTATTATAATTTTGTGATTCTGAGGTATCTACTAACAAATTTAAGTTAACATCTCCAATTAAAATAACGTTATTTGGTAATTTATTAAGAAGCTGTGTCAATTCGACTAAAAACTGATTTACTGAATAAAATTGAAATCTATACAAACACAATAATTTAAAGTAAGTATTATTAATTTTGATGTCAAGAAGTAAAGCATCAGCTGTGATCATATCTAGATGAAGTTGATTAACGTTGAATGCGCAATCAATAAAACAAACAATACCACCTGCTCTGTACTGATCATTGCATTTAGCGAAAGCTTTGAAACCTGCTATATTGTACAATTTTAATTCGTCAGAACTTATCCATATTTCACTTAAAATTACAAAGTGGGGCATTTCTTTAATATTATTAAGTTCTACAATAAAGCTATTAAAATTACTCCTCAAACTTCTTATGTTGGTATAAACAAGGTTAAAATCGTCTTTACATCTTACTGGACCGAAAAAGTCATTTAAGTTAACATTATCGGCCATATATCAAACAACAATACACAAAATATCTACAGATTATATAATGAAAACAGAAAAAACACAACACAGTTTACCCACTCAAGAAATCTACTTATATGTACTGTCATACTACTTAATCCTAACAAAATCATCATAACTGTTTATTTTTATACATTTTTCTCCAGCCGATTTCCTTACAAAAAATTTCCCATCTCTGACCCATACGTAGGCATAACCAGCCTCCTTGGCCTTTTGTTTGAGTTTAGCTAAAAGAGTAGTTTATTAGCAGGCGAAAGATGTTCGTTGATGTAAACTTTTTGCGAACGTAACGATGGATTTACCTGGTTAGCAGTTAGCGTTTTCTTCTCCCGGAATTTTGTGAGAATGATATCCCTGGTGGACCTGCTTGAGAATTGTACCACGATTGAGGGGTTGCGATCTTGTTTGAAGGAAGGAATCCTATGGGCGGCAGCGATCTGGTTCTCTTGAATTTCCACCCCTAAAGCTACTCCTACGTCCTTGACGATAGCACAGATGTTCTCCTGGGCTGTTACAGGAATTCCATTAACTTCTATATTACTCCTACGCGAGTATTGTTCGAGTGAACGAACTCTCTCCCTCAGGTCGTCAACCTCAGCAGTCAGACCATCATTCTTGATACGAAGTTCGATATTTTCTTTCTTCACCGCTGCCAGTTCTTTTTTTATGTCTTCCATAAGACAGTTGGAGGTGTCTAATTTATCCGAGATAAATTTCACAGCTGCAGAAAGTTCAGCCATTTCAGCTCTATAGGGTTTAAGCTCACCAAAAAATTCGCTCTTAAAATCCTGCATAAGCTTAAACAAGAAATCCTTGGTCGTTTCTTCAGACGCACAACCATCATCACTTTGTAAGGACGAAGATCGGCACTTTTTACATTTCCAATCTCGACCGGATCGCGTTTTTTTGTTCGCAACATCATCCTTAATACACGCTAAGTGGAACAAACTGCCACACGATCCGCTGCACTTTGTAATATCACCTTTAGCACTATCACACGATTTGCTACAAACATCACAGAGAGACATAATTAATTCAGAATTTACACATATACATTAAAAATAATAAGTTATATAGGTTCACAACGTGTTCGGGCAAGTAATGGAGTGCGAGTATGTAGCGATAAGCAGCGATAAGGCGGAGCGTCTTATCAGCTCGGATTCCCGTGCTAGACTGTATATTTATAACCACCCTGTATATTAATATGTTGTCAGCCTCCACACTTTGCCACCTTGGATGAAAATGACACTAAAATTTCTAACCTGACCACTAAAGTGGGCAGTAAGCTAACACACATTTGCTCTCTGACTGCCCTGCAATAGCAAGGGAGCGGTATGCCATCTTCGGTAGTTTGGGCCAGGGTGATGAATTTCCACAGGAGGACCTGATCGGTTGCTTTCGGTGGTTTATGGAACTGCTGAAGCTGTAAACTGGTCAGCCTCATTGTGTGGTTTTGGGGTGCGCAAAAGGCCCTTGAGGCTTAAGTGCATGGCAACAGGCCACCCCATAGAAGAAGAAGCTAACCTATCTCAGGGTGACACCTCCGAGTGAACATCACCTTATCCAACTGTTATCACCTGCAATGCCACTCTACTATTTATCCTTATTTACTTTATGCTGCTTGTTATGTTCAAGTTTGTTGAAGCTTTACTTGAAATGCATCCATTTACCCACTCGATACTCCACGCGGAATCTGTCTAAAGTGATACTCACCCTCACATAAGCCAGTCTGAGCATTGAGAGTATAGCCTGTACCGCAGCTGGTGTACCTCACACACTGGAATGAACCGATTGTGTTGTCACACCTCTGTGAAGGAAGGCAGTTGTGCAAGTCCACCTGGCACTCGTTGATATCTGTTGGAAAAAAACCTCATTTTATAGGGAAAATAGGCATTGAGTGGTACGGAAGAGACTAAACTTTACTACTAAGCAGGTGAGGTTGGGAGGTTAAATATTGGACAGCGTAATTAACGAAATTGAAAACAGAACAGAACAGACTTCAATGATGGTGGAAACGAAGAATGTAAGGATTGAAGGAGGATTATTTTGCTACTAGGTACATTTGCTGGGTACAGAATGTGAAGAGAATGTATTAATTAGGATTGGAGATAGAGGATAAAGCTTCATAGGATAAAATTAACAAGTTGATTCTTGTGAAACTAAAAGATCATGTGAAATTACTAATTGTTAGGGCAGATAGATTATTCTAGGAAGGTTATTTATTGAAAGGATTAATGATGTGGAATAGTTGGTAAAATAGCTGGTGTCCGAGGATGTGGTAGATGAAGATAGAGGATCACAGGATATTTAGGAGGGTAAGAAAGGAAAGGAATTACTATAGGAATGGTACTGGGGTAAAGACAATAGAGAAGATTGTGAGGGATGTTTACTGGGTCTTGAGGATAGACTCCTTGGAATGTATAACTTCACTCAACAGCTTCATTGAGATGATGACTGAAGAGTGTTTTCCAAGGAGTTGAACAAAAGAAAGGTCTAGTGGAATTAAAAGAAGTAGATAAGGATCCATTAGTGGTAAGGTCCTATGATTGTTATATTACTGCCAGTGTGAGTAAGTTACTGGAGAGAAATTCTTCAGAGAAAGCACAAAGGTTGGTAGGGAAAAATACAGATTTAAGAAGATAGAGGTACTCAAAGGGATGGTGAATGGTTAAAGAACCAAAGAAAGATATGTAATGGTGCCTGTATATGTTTAGGATTACTGAATGAAATTTGTTAGCCACAACAACTACATAGTTTAAGGGACTGAGATTTTCAAGGAATTTCTAGACTGTAGTAAGAGATTATTTTCAGAGTAGAACAATAAGGTTAATGATCAGCAGTTTAAGAAGAGGGAAATTTGTGACAAGAGGGTGTTTGTTTGGGGTATCTTTTCATTGAATATCATATCATGGACTACTGGTGGTGTTGTAAGGAGAGGAAATAGACTATGTGGATGAGTATAAAGGACTGAACATGATAGTTTAATAGTATTAAGTCAGTATGTTGTATAAAAAAATGAAGTGAGACAGAAAGTTAAATGAGCAAAAAGAGAATACTGAGTTTATAATGTTGAAAAGGAGGTTTGTAACCAGATAAACCTTGTGCAATGGTAAGAGATGCCAAGAGTTACATGATCAAGTATTTATGCTTAAGGATAATTAATAGGCTGGAAAATGCAAAAAGCATTGGGGGATTTACTACATAAGGTAACAGTGTTTAACAAAATTTATAAGAGTTGTGAAAGTAAAGGAAGGTTATGTAGTATATTTGGTCTTCGATAGCTGCCATAACTGGGAGATCACAAGAGTGACGGTCCAGCTACAGAAAATTGCTGTTCGTTTAGCGTTACCCAGGGAGCATGTGTAGCAAGCTACGGACGCGAACAACTTCACCCCCCAGTGGGGTATTACTGACGACCAGACGTGTGATTGTGGCGCAAACTCTCAGACAATGGAGCACATTGTAAACGACTGCCCTTTGCGATTGTTTTCTGGTGGTCTGGCTGGTCTAAGTGGTTTAGAGGATGGGTCTCTAAACTGGCTCAGTAATTTGGATTTAGCTTTGTGACGGGAGATCTTAATATTATTTTTAATTTATGACTCAAGAACTTTGTTCTTACGTACTTTTTAATAATTGTAATTTTTAATTAATTTATTTATGGATAGCTGCCTTTGTCCCCCATACGATATATATATATATAGTATATGGTTGTGAGGTCTGAAATGAATGTGTTCGGAAGAGTTTCAGATATATTGGCAAGCCCCCTGTTATCTTTGGGCTCTTTAAGGTAAAAGACACACAGTGGTTTTCTCCTCATAAATAAAATCCCTATTACAACAAAAGTTACACTATAAAAACAGTGTTTTCAGGAGAAAAGTTTTAAAACGGTTAGTTAAAAATGTGAAATTGTTCAACATTGCTGGTCTGAAAATCATCTTATTAGGTAAGATGAATCCAACATGTATAGACCATACATCACGAAGAGAATTTTTAACAAGAAACTAATTAAGGTTTCTCACATAAAATAAGAAAATTAACCACTAAGTCAACCCTGTTGAAGTTTGCCAAGCATAAGAAATGTGTGGCACTAAACATTATACAATATCATCTAATGTAAGTAAATTTTAGTTTAGTTCTAATTCAATCATTTGAGAAATTAAGGTAGAGGGGTCTAAAATAGTTCTATATTGTATTTTGTTTATCTGCTCTAAGAACTAAATACTTAATTTTTTTTAACTAGTGATCATAAATTTGACAAATAATTCAGTCTTACCAATGCAGGCTTGAGTGATGGAATCAAGCTGGAAGCCAGATTTGCACTGACACGAGTAGCTACCCATAGTGTTCTCACAGACTTGGTTGCTGTCACAAGGCGACTCTGGCTCAGTGCACTCGTCTACGTCTGTCCGGACAAAAACACATTATAGAATGAACGTGTTCGCACTGAAAGTTCTTGGTACACTGAACTACAAAGGTACAAGTAAGGTCTTATACTGTATAAAATGATGTAATAGAACAAGAAATATGAAATTTTATACCTATCTTAGAACTACAATCATTCCAGTAAACCGGAATAAATATTCGTTTGCTTACATTTCTTCTCAATTTAACATGACATGGTAATAATATACTACAAATCACCTGCAAAAAGAGCTTCGGAGCAACTTTTGCTACAATCTTACCAAGAACTTACGTGCAGAATTCCATTGGTTGTATTGAATTAATGAGAAATTTGTACCAGAACAACTTTACGATAAAGTTGCTTAATGCGTATGTCAGTTACAATATTTATGACACTTACGCTCTAACTGATTAGCTTATGTCAGTACCTGAAAAGAGCCTCCAAAGTGACCAAATTTATTAACAAATTTATGGAGCCTCCCACTAAGAATTTACATAATTGTTACAACCCAAATTTAAATGTTATGTGGTATTTTGGTATGCCTGTAGATCTCATTTTAACTGCATTTCCGTCATAAAGAAGTATTGTAAAAAGTAATCAGATCTTGAACCTTCAAAAATTTCGGATTGCAAGTCACAAAGTTTAATATATACATTTTAATTTTAATACATCAATGTTTATTTTTAGTAAATTATGAAAAACAATTACGTATGTGTGTTGCTAACTTCTGAACAACTAACTTTGTGTACCAAATTTTATTTTAGAAGCATTTTGTTATTTATTAAATGTTGGCGAACATGTAGAATCATAATACAGATACACACAGTCAACTCAACTGCCAGTTAGTGGTTATTTTTAGTGGCATCTTAACATTTTTATATGTTCAGAATTTTGATATTTTTAGATTTGGCATTTGTATGTATGTATACTTAGACTAGTATGTTATATTTCCTGAACCTTCCATACCAAAACCCATTGGTGTGAGTTATCTACTTTATTTATCTGTTTATACTTTTGTCTGTAATTTAATTTAATCATCACCTAAAGTAGTGATCATAATGTAGACCTCATTAGGCAAAACGGATAGTTCTATTTTACATTTTGTTAACTGCATGTCTGCAATAACTCTGATGTATACAATTTATACATAAAATCACATTAATTTTTGAAAAAATCTTGTTAAACATTTATGCTTCTAAATGATATAATAGCGTACATGTTTTGTAGTTTCAATGTGTTATTTTTATACAGTCTTATGAAGGGAGGAAAGATGGCTACCTACCATACTATTATTAAATATTAAAAAATTTCAATGAGATAAAAAAAAGAAAAGGCTTTACATAGTATGTTAGCCAGTGAATCGAAATTGATTCACTTCCCTAGCTTAAACAAAGATGATTAAATTATAAGCCTCATCTGAATACAATCTAAAGTGCATCAGGTATGATAATTTATACCAATTCAGAATCAGTTTTAATCTTATTGACTCTTATCAGGTGTATGGGTAAATGTGATATGATTTATCTTTAAATCATATAATTTATTTATGACATTTTCAGGACATATTTGGTCAAACTCGTTTGAAATCACAGTCACTTATGAAAATATCTGTGTTTATGAGTGGACCGTATTGTCCTTTATTAGTAATTTGAAAAAGTCGACAAGGGTAACATATTAAAAATTAGTATTAGCTAAACTTTCCAGCTAAAAATACATTATAGGCCATGAAAGTTGTGAGAAAAGGTTCAATATGCTTGAGAAAATTAGAGTACTACAGTTAATATGTTCAGAATAATACTAGGTATTTTCCAATTGTAAAATGGCAATAAGAAATCATACACTAACCTCTTAACACTCTTTGGAGAATTGAGGCTACTCACCGATGCATCTGTGGTAGGCATCACTGTACTGAAACCCTTGTTTGACACCTGATGGGAAATCATATACTAACCTCTTAACACTCTTTGGAGAATTGAGGCTACTCACCGATGCATCTGTGGTAGGCATCACTGTACTGAAACCCTGTTTGACACCTGATGGGAAATCATATACTAACCTCTTAACACTCTTTGGAGAATTGAGGCTACTCACCGATGCATCTGTGGTAGGCATCACTGTACTGAAACCCTGTTTGACACCTGATGGGAAATCATATACTAACCTCTTAACACTCTTTGGAGAATTGAGGCTACTCACCGATGCATCTGTGGTAGGCATCACTGTACTGAAACCCTTGTTTGACACCTGATGGGAAATCATATACTAACCTCTTAACACTCTTTGGAGAATTGAGGCTACTCACCGATGCATCTGTGGTAGGCATCACTGTACTGAAACCCTGTTTGACACCTGATGGGAAATCATATACTAACCTCTTAACACTCTTTGGAGAATTGAGGCTACTCACCGATGCATCTGTGGTAGGCATCACTGTACTGAAACCCTGTTTGACACCTGATGGGAAATCATATACTAACCTCTTAACACTCTTTGGAGAATTGAGGCTACTCACCGATGCATCTGTGGCAGGCATCACTGTACTGAAACCCTGTTTGACACCTGACGGGAAATCATATACTAACCTCTTAACACTCTTTGGAGAATTGAGGCTACTCACCGATGCATCTGTGGTAGGCATCACTGTACTGAAACCCTGTTTGACACCTGATGGGAAATCATATACTAACCTCTTAACACTCTTTGGAGAATTGAGGCTACTCACCGATGCATCTGTGGCAGGCATCACTGTACTGAAACCCTGTTTGACACCTGACGGGAAATCATATACTAACCTCTTAACACTCTTTGGAGAATTGAGGCTACTCACCGATGCATCTGTGGCAGGCATCACTGTACTGAAACCCTGATTGACACCTGACGGGAAATCATATACTAACCTCTTAACACTCTTTGTAGAATTGGGGCTACTCACCGATGCATCTGTGGCAGGCATCACTGTACTGAAACCCTGTTTGACACCTGACGGGAAATCATATACTAACCTCTTAACACTCTTTGTAGAATTGAGGCTACTCACCGATGCATCTATGGTAGGCATCACTGTACTGAAACCCTGTTTGACACCTGATGGGTTGTGAGGTGGTAGTAGGCGGGGCACGAGAACACCTGTAACCACCAGGCATATTGACACACACCTCTCCTGTGCTGCACACGTGAAGGTCTGCCTCACACTCATCCACGTCTACAAACATATCACTGGTTAGTTCAACCAATCAACAACAGGTTGAGTGTATTCAACAGTTACAGATACTCAACTTGTGACCTAGGATGGTCAGCTACTGTAGGTAAGTGCGTTACACGGTACATTGTCTCCAAAATGTTGACCACCAACTCACAATCAGTCTTGGCTAATCACAACTGTTTTGTATTGAACTAAAAGTTGTGTACTTAAGTGTGTCATTTGAAAACTTTTATTAATTTGGGATTGTACGTAATCGAGGGGGTCATTAGTAAAATCATCCCCATACCATGTTTCCGCACCTGAAAATTTAACAAATCAACAACAAAATTGATTCAATGAGAATGTTGACTTCCGCTCAATTTCACCTTCTTTTAGTGCAAAGTCAGTTCCAGACTCTGTCACAGACTTGGCTCCTGGAATCTGGAGTCATGTTCATCTGAAGAGATCCCAAAAAAATGAACTGTGTGTCTGATGAGACCATGAGAATATCTCTTCACCTAGATTACACTATTTTTTTGTCTAGTTGTCTCTGATCTCAAAATCATGCAGAGTTAGTTTTAAGCTTCTACGTCACCGACTCTTTTTATCTCTTCAGATGAACACGACTCCAAATTCCAGGAGTCAAGTCTGTGACAGCGTAAGGTTCCAAACATTGCACTACTAGAGGAAGGTGAACTGAAGCTCAACTCAAAATTTACAACAAAATTCAATTAATTATTTTGTAATTTAACATGTATTTTTACTTTGATTGTTTTTACTTGGTTTTGAAATTGAAATATGATGTTATTAGATGTATAGTAGACTATAGACGCAGATAACCGAAGTTGATGGGGCCAAAGTTATTTCAGATTATTACAATTTTGGATAAAGCATACTGTCATTATTTACATACCACCAAAAAATTACTTCTGGTTGGTATTGACATATAAACTGAAAAGCAACTTTACACACACATGTACCCACGTACAGCCAGAGTCTTGTTCACTCTTTATAGACATAAAATTAAATTAGTTCTTAACGGAAAACAAGCTAATATACAGCACTAAGTCCAGCTCTTTTATGTAGGAAAGTTGACAAAGTAACATATGTTTATTGTTATAACGTACATGGAAATATCGCTACAACTCAATGAAGAAAAACGCTCATGGTTATTCTTATACAACCTCCTGTCACATTTAAACATTCTCTGATCAGCTGTTGTTGTTAGTGTTGTGTAATTATGATTTTTGTGTGTTTGTCATAGTGTTTGGTTTGGTTTATTACAGGGATTTGATACATAATTTTTAAGTTGTGTTGTTGAAATCAGAATGCTTTTGGTTTGTTATTTTTTTCTGTTTAATCGTTTGTTTTATGGTATTCAACTGAATAATATTTACACAAGTTTTTATCTCCTTTATATATTACATGCCAATTGACAACAACATTCTTATTATTCTTTCAAATGATTCCCAGATAATTACGAACTTTAACAAAGTAGATACCAGCTAAAATATTTTTTATCCTTATCCTATTTGTTTTTCATGGAATCCTCTAGTTTATAATATAGTGTGATAATTGTAGAATAATATTTGTGAATTTTAAAGACCTGTGCTGAATCTACACTTATGATGAAGATATCACTTATGAATTATGTTAGATATGTACTGACTGCCTAATGTTAAAAAGGACACAAAAATATATTGTACCTAAAAGTTTGTTAATTATAAGAAAAGAGTGATACAATTTCAAAAGTCAGTTCAATATAAAATTAGTAACAATTTCAAGCCATCATTGAAGTTTACAATAACAAAATATATATTTCCATGAAAATACTTAATGTTTAGTGTCAATTAATCATTTACCGTTGACATATGCTCTTATTGTACTGTTTGATAATTAATATAATTATAATTTAAACTGAACATTACAGTAACTCATCCATTGTAGTTACTGAAAAATAGTGTAGTAATAACTTTGTACTTGGGAAGTAATACCTTGGCAAAGTTGTGTCCTGATATTGAAGATGTATCCGAAAGGGCACTGATCTTCTTGATATCTGGTCGATATTGTGTTGTTATTCACGTGTTCATCATCTGGTTCTCTGTCATAGTCTGGATCACAAAACTAATATAAGTCACACTGATGAACAATTTGTGTTCAAAGTTTTACTGTCTAGTACGCAACTTTTGGTCAACACTCAGGATGACTGTGTATCATCAGCGGGTCTGTGATTATAATATGGGTTTTTGAATTACCGTCAGAACCCACCAGTGAGTCACTCAAAAGAATAGCCACTAAGATCGAAGGCTTTGCTTTCTTCAAGTGAAACTCAAGGTTGGGAGGAGAAGCTTAATTTATATTGGCCCAAAAATGTATAACGAGCTGACTGACACCATAAAGAGTTATACTGTTAGAACTTTTCAAAATAAAATAATGAATATGTCCAGCAGCTGTTATTCTAACTTTCACTGTGGGACTTGTAGATTAAATTAGTTTTTAACTATTTATTATGTTTTAGTACTCTATTATTTTTATTTAAATAGATTGCATTTATGGTTATATATTTAACTTGCGTTAAAAGAATCTTCAACAAAAGCGCATAATCTGTTGCCATAGTATCTGTTACATTATTGAGTTCTTACATAGATGGTTAGTAGTAACGTGGCTGTGAGAGTTATTGAAGAGTACAGTTCTGTACCTGGAAACGCTTATGAAACAAAAGTATTCTAATTCATTTATTTAAGGATCTAACTTTAAAAGGTACTAGATTTCTAACAGGCCACACAAACACAAAGGCTTTATACAGAATGCACAGTGCATAGACAGTAAATAAAAGGATACGAGAATCATAACCTCTGCGTTCAATATAACGATGATGTCGATGTCGTGTTTCAACAGATTATGTTATCAGTTTCATATCTGGAATTTAAAATGTTACATAACAATGACTTACACTGTCTTGTGCGTCATGAAAATTGGACAACAAGAATTGAAGCAATTAATCTAAATTATACATAGATTTTATTATACAGGATGTATATGGCGAAAATCTTATGCATAAATAAAAATGATTCCAAAAATAAAGTGTACCTATACATAATTAACACATATAGTTATAATAGATAGTAATTCGAATGAATAATAGACTGAATGAATAATGATTACTATGAATCATTCAAATGATTTATAAGCAACAGATTACTATGAGTGCATTGGATAGCTAAAATCATTGGAAAGATTTCTTATGAATACTTTTTGGACTTCACATACACTATTTGAATAGTTATTCACATCATAAAAAGTCCTTGATTGTTTACCCTCTCAAAAGGGTAAATTTTGTCTTCCCTATGAGTAATGAATGGTAATACAGCACCTGATTGAGTAGTTTGTCTCTGGGGAGGCTGTGTCGAGCGAGGCATGTCCTGACAGGTGAATGTACCGACCTCGTTCTGACATGTCTGGTCCTGCCCACAGTCATGTAATCCAAGCGCACACTCATCCACATCTTGTTTGAAACAGCAAATCAGAACAAGATACTTGGAAACGATTACGTTCAAATGCAGGCGATTAAAGAAATAAAAATGGTATGTAGTAGACTACTAGTGTACAAAGGACATTACTGATTGATTTTTTAATGAATTGGTTGAGCATACAGTTATTTAAATACAAGTGGAGGGAGGGGGGAACATAACCAAACAATCAACTACTATGTTTAAATTTTTGTTTCTATTAATAATACCTCATATAGCCGTTTCTGTATAAAATCGATCATCTGAAATAGAATTACTAATGAATGTATAAGATTAGAATGCCACAAAACTGGTAGAGTTTACGGGGATACCACCTCAGCACTCCCTGGAATAAGCCCTCCCCTCCCCATGCACTGATATCTTGCTTAGGGTGAGATAAAACTAGTAGAGTTTACGGGGATATTGTCTCAGCAGGTCCTAGAATAAGCCCTCCCCTCCCCATGCACAGATGTCACGTTTGGGGGAAGGACAAAACTAGTAGAGTTTATGGGGATATTGCCTGAGCACTCCCTGGAATAAGCCCTCCCCTCCCCATGCACTGATGTCACGTTTGGGGGAAGGACAAAACTAGTAGAGTTTATGGGGATATCGCCTCAGCACTCCCTGGAATAAGCCCTCCCCTCCCCATGCACTGATGTCACGTTTGGGGGAAGGACAAAACTAGTAGAGTTTATGGGGATATCGCCTCAGCACTCCCTGGAATAAGCCCTCCTCTTCCCATGCACTGATGTCACGTTTGGGGGAAGGACAAAACTAGTAGAGTTTATGGGGATATCGCCTCAGCACTCCCTGGAATAAGCACTTCCCCTTCCCGAGCTCAGATATCATGCTTGGGGTGCTTATTTAGTGCATGGACATGGTTCAGACTATGAATTAGCACCCCTCAGATTCAAGGGGGTACTTATTCAGCAAATAGACATGGACATTGCACTGAATTAGCACTCGCTCCTCCAGCATCAATAATTCCCAGATATATCTTATATCGAAGACTAATGCATTACTGTTCCAATAGAGCAACCAAAGTGTTAAACACCAATGTTTGAAGGATAATCGGATTTGGATATTTCCCACCATTACAATGTTATAAAAATAAAACACTATGTTTCAAATATTTAAAAAATAAACAAAGAATCAAATATTGGAATCTTCGTCAATAATAATCTTTAAACAAAGATATGTTTCATCGACATAATACAGTAAGACAAAGAGATAAAAGTTTTTTATGAACTTTATACAACTTTGTATTATATATGTGAAATTGTAACTAGTTAATTATTGAATAACAAAAAATAACTTTTACAACTGTATCTTTTTTTATATCACTTTACACACACTGAACTTATTATTGAAAAGTTATGGTTGAAAGTTCTTCATATCATGGCTGTCCATTGATAAAAAAATCAAACAAATCTCAGATCAATGTAAGATTTGTTTGTTATATTTATGATCAAAAAGGGTTATCAAAATTATATAAGAAAACCTGCCAACTTCATGTTGTCCAATGCCTAACCACTAATGCGCATCGATTTACAAAATCTCCCTGAAAATCCGTATTAAGGCAATAACTAGAAATATGACTAAGAAATACAGGAGGCATTATCGTATTATTAAAAATGCGTTTCGATTTTTTATACAAGGAAATGTTTGATGTTTATCAAAAAAGTATAGTATATCACCCAAATCTGAAATCCACCACAATTAAGTTTAATAATAACAAGGAAGCAAAACTGTATCTTTCAAAACTTGTTTAATACAATTAAAATTATTCTTTTTAAAGATTGGTTGAAGTATGAAACATATCATACAGAAAGTTTCAACATTATTGATGGATGTTTTAGAGGTTTTTCCTGTAAGAATTTAAAAAAAGCTATACACTTATAAACAGGGTGTAAAAAAGACCTGTACTGGCTTGGTAACTCCCGAACGATTACAGGTAAAGCAATGAAACTTAGTACATCATCACTGCACCTATAAATCTACTTTTTGAAGTAACTACCATTGTTTTGTCATGTCAAGGGGGTGGCCCACAAGAAGTCATAAGAAAATCTTAAACGAGAGCATAGGCTGAGTAGTACATCAAATTAAAGGTCTTTATTAGTAGAGTACAATGCCACAAATCTGACCTCAAAGGGCTCACTTTTTTTTTAAATTACACTGGTTTAAAAATTGAAAAAATTTACAATGTAGGTCCTGTTCTGGTGGTTTAATAATCATGTTTTGGCTCAAGTCGTGAAAGCTAAACTTAGTAAATGAATACTGGACTTAAGAAATAGTTTTCTATTTCCAATGGAGAATGGTCTACTAAGTTTTTTTACCGCAAGCTTAGCTCAAGATGTACATCATTATAAAGGGGTTGTTTAGCAGAGATGAACCTAAAGGAATCAGTTATCAGTTACCTGGTATCAGTTATTATAATAGAAAATTCTTATTTTAGGTTGGACTTTAGACTTCATTTGATGTACATCTTACAGTACACTTTAAAACAATGTACATCTTGAGCTATGCTTACGTTAAATTTTCCATCCGAACTCCTTGTAGATCATCCTCTATTGGAGGTGAAGAGTCACTAACTACCTTATAAACTATTTTAGAACAAGTCACTGATTGATCTCTATGTCAGAGAACTACAGTACTTACAGGAAGATTGGCAATCTTGGTATATTATACAATACAGTTCTGCTATAATGTTGGTTTGATCAAACTGTTATTTAAGCGGTTTAAATTGTGACATTTCTTTTTGACAATTTTTAATTCATTATTATTTTCAGTTTACTGTAAAAACTAAAAATTTTAGAGTTTATGGCAGCAATTCTAATACTTCAAGAAGCATGTAAAACTTTCAAAGATATACGATGAAGACACTTTGTAGAGTGAAAACCGTTCTCTTAGAAATAAAATTGGAGGGAGATAAAATTCAAGCATTAAGTGTGAATTTACAACCAAAGGCTAATTTGGATCAAGCTGTAGATGTCCTATCAGATCAACTAGAAGATACTCTCTGAACAAAGAAGGTAACCGACATCATGGACAGCAATATAAATGTAAACAATCTCAATGGATATACAAGGTCAATATTATACTGAAATTCTAAGTATAATTTTATTATAGGCACTAACACTGTCCAAGTCGTCAATTAATTATTTATAAATAAACATTTGTAATCACTATCTCGACCTTGACACCACAAATGATTTATCGATTCAAACCAAATTTTGCAATTAGAGATAAATTACTGTCAGTAGATTGAGCTTAACAGTTAATATTGACGCATAGCACAATTATGTTGATCTGGACAATTTGATAATATTTTTTCCAAGTATGATCTATTCCATAAAACTTCAAATGTAATATTTTGGTGTATACATAAATAATTTAGATTTCATTTCAGAGTGCAGAAAGCTATCTATCATTTACTTTTAGATTATTAATGAAAATTTTATCTCTTGAAACATTTAATGGGATATAAATTGTTATAATTGCACCAGAATTGCGATTTTGCAAAAATACTATGCCTTTTTAACCAAAACTATCATTTTAAAGTTAAAGTAATTTGTGAAAACGTTCCCAGGATGTATTCAAAGGGTGGACTTCAATGGTGATTTAATTTAAATAAAACGTTTTTACATGGTATAAATTGCATTGTCACCCAAAATTGAAAGTTAATCTTTTAATGCTGCTAAATAAGGACTTCTTGGAAGAAGCAGTTTGTGGAGGGTTGCAAAATTTAGTGTTCTAATTGGAAATAAGTGTTGAAAATTTATATAACACCGTACGGTAGATTTTCAAAAAAATGTATTTATACACAGAAATATGATTTTAAATATAATATACAATGTGCAAAATGTTTTTAAAATCGATCCAGGAATTAAGTTCGTTGGTCTCTTTTAAAGAAGTGCACATATCAATACAAAAATACAAATGCACAATTACTTAAGAAGAAAACCTTTTATGTTCAAGAAATTATAATTATTATAGGAAAAGTAAATATCCTGGCACTAGTGATAATATTGCAATGGAGCTACCTGAACAAGATTTATTGTCAGCTGCTAACTGAAATCCCGCAAGACAAGAACATTCTATGGCGATTCCGGTGTCAGTGCATCGCTGTTGGCATGGGTTGTTGATTTCGCATCTGGAAAATGAAATACGTTTTAGTATTATTTACTATCTGTGACTTAGTTGAAATCATAAACTATTTAACCCTTCATTTTAAGTTTTAATGCTCTAATTGTGAGTCAAAAACCACATTACATCATAATTGCCTGCACTGAAAATTATGCTAAGGTATGAACAGTCTAGTTTTGGTAGGTAACATTTCTTAATTCGGTACTATTTTGTATTTTTATCTTAAAGGTTTTTGCACTATGCGATCTATATTTGTGTGCTGACTTTTTTCCAAGTGAATAATTTTTAATGTGAAAAGTTTAAATTTAAATCTGTACTATTTAGATAATGAATAATGACAAAAGACTTCCAGTTTGAGCCAAAATTCTATTTCCAATTATATATCAAAAGAAAAGAGGTTCTCATTTGAAAAAAAGTTGGAAGGTCTTTTATCTTTGAGTGAAATTCCCTCAAATTGTTAAGATGCCAAATAGGTCCCATCACATAAGAATATTCTATAGGTTTCAATTTCCTAAATTCAACATGGGGGTGGATGGACATTTTTATATAGAAGCATGTATAGAATATGTGAACACATGCGGTAAAATCAAAACTCAACATTTTCTAGTTGTAAAAATTTATCTTTCGATCAATTATTGTGTTCCAAAAATGTACTTTGTTGGATTTGGAGTTATTGAAAGTTGGAACATTTCCGTTTGACTTAATAGTTGCTATGCTATTCCCTCAAATAGAACTTAATTAGGGATTACTACTTACTTCTAGGCGCAGCTAGAACAACAGAGTAGGACAAAATGCTGTACAACTTTCATCTTATCTTTCCTTATGGGTAGTTAGATCGATAATGCCTAGTTGAAGAAGTTGCTTGTAGAGGAGCAAAACAATTCAACACTTTTTTTAAATAGTACATAATTCAGTGCACAATTTGACTATACAACCTAAATTCATATGGTAGTTTATCACAAATGATTGCGTAGACATTAAAAATATATTTCGTGAAAAAGCTTATCCTCGAAACACACTTCAAACTTCTGAAACCTTTTGACAAAAAATATTATTATGAAAAACATGAGTTGTAGAATCTCCATGTTTGTACTGTAAGTCCATGTTTGTACTGTAAGGCTAAAAATGTGGCTTCTTCTTAAAAATGTACTTTATTTTTCCAAATCAAGACCCTAATTCCGTAGAGCTGTTATTTTTTGTAAATATTTATCATAGAAAGATACATTCTTCTTTTTAAGTTCATTATTGACAATGGATAATTTGAAAGGGTAGCAGGATTTTGGACATTTGCCATCAGTATTTTTTCATAGAGAGAACAATACATTTCAAGGATTGAAATCCATTTTCTTCTTCATGTGGCAAAAACCTTAATGCATATGGTTAAGCACATACAAATACTAAACATCTAATATACATGAAGATGGACTTACAAAGTTATGGTTAACATCTGAACAAGTTGTATATAAAAAACCTCAAGGATATACCTGCTGCACAAAACAACATATCTGCACTGTCAGAGACGATGAAAGATTGAGTTCATCTACACATGATAATTAGTTACTTAATTTTTGTTAATGATTAAGCGTATGTATTAAGGTTTTAATACGTCTGAAATACACTGTTATATTTTTGTAACAATAACGATGGCATAGTTTTTTTAACCTCTATGATAAACGAATGTTACGGTCAGTTCAGCTCCATTTCACCTTCCACACAGTGCAGTGTCTGAAGTCTAACGCTGTGACAGACTTGACTTGTGGAATCTGGAATCAACATCCGTTTGAAGAGATCCAAAAAAGTCGGTAACGTAGAAGCTCAAAACGAACTCTTTACATTGTTTCAACATATAAAATGAAGCTGAACTTAACCTTTGTATTTCATCAAACCTTCCCACCATTGCTCTACGTTATGTGTAAAAAACTCGGTTGCTCCACTGTGATTTCGGATAGTGTCAGAAACATTGTAGTGGACTCAATTGTGCACCTGATGAGACAATGAGAACACCACTTCATCTGGATAACATTTGTTTGCAGTCCAGGTGTCTCTGTTGTCAAAATGATGTAAAGAGTTCGTTTTAAGCTTCTTCATCGCCAACTGTTTCGGATCTCTCCAAACGGATGTTGATTCCAGATTCCAGGAGTCAAGTCTGACACAGTGTTACACTACAGACGCTGTACAAGTGGAAGGGTGAACTGGAGCAGAACTTAATGTTCGTATTAATCAACCCTTCCCACCATTGCTCTACTCTATATGTGGTTCATGGCGTGTGTCCAGACACTCAGATATGACTAAGAGAATGACACATTGAAGTACCTGTTTTGAA
Organism: Homalodisca vitripennis; assembly: GCF_021130785.1. Lineage (NCBI taxonomy): Eukaryota > Metazoa > Arthropoda > Insecta > Hemiptera > Cicadellidae > Homalodisca > Homalodisca vitripennis. The sequence goes on from NC_060215.1 coordinate 150,864,981, forward strand.
CCTTGTCTTGTTGACAGGATTTGCCGTCTGCCATGAGCGAGAAGCCAGGCTCGCAGTCACATCGGTAAGAGCTCGTCCCCACGGGGATGCAGATGTGCGCACACAACTCTCCCTTCAGCAAGTCGCAGATGTTCTCTACAAAAATGGCCTTCAGTCATTACAATCATAGGAGGGAGTGAATTTTAATTGTAATTTAATAGTTACCTGGGTTCCTCCAAAATGGGGAAATAATGTTTACTAAAAGTCCTTTTACAAACTAACAATTTAGTAGAGGCATGATATACCTATACAGATTCTTTCCTAGCACTAGATGAAACAAAGCACACACAGCACAGTGTAAAAATTGATTATTTATTTGCATACTTATCGATTCTTGTTGGAGATAGAAGGCAATGGAGAAAGCACTACTTGTTTAACCCTTGCGCAGTTGACGTAGTATCATGTAAAAAAGCTTAGTATTGTAAAAAAGGGTGCAGCTGACATAATACTATGCATTGTTATATTGTTCTGTTTTATTCCGTTGTCTGCTGTAATACTGTGCAAGAAGCATTTCTTTGACAACCGCAAGTAGTTCTGGCATTTTGTATTAGATGTCAGCACTTCCTTGGTCCTCTGTCATGAGTGTTTTCACCTTGGTGAGTTCACTATAGTGACACAGTGCAGACAGCTACTACATGTTGTTGCATGTCACCCATCCTGGAGTAGTTTATAGTTTTATTTCCAGTGTTTATTGAACCATGGAGATATACGAAGCACAAATATACAATTGGCTTTGCTTACTGGGTGATGACACAAACATGGATAGTGAAAACGACTTACTGCACAATATATAAACAAATTGTAAAAAGGCACTAAAAATAACTTTTTTACATAACAAAGTATGTATATCTAAACCCTAAAAACCTGTCAATCCAAAAAAAGGAAAAAGAAAAATTCAACAAAATAACATAATGTTTGGGACAGAAACAACACCATTAAGGAGTTAAGAATCACAGATCTTAGAAATTACATCCTATCAAGTATTTCAAACTTCCTACGTCCTACATTTGTAATTCAGCATTTAACTTATACAGAGTGCTTTGATCTATTTTCCTCTCTCTCTTCTGAAGTTTCATTCTCTTTCTTACTACTGCAGTGATATCTTCACCCTCTATTCTCCTCTATTCTCTCACACAGTTACATATTATGTTCTTTATGAACTGAGCACAGAAGTGACAGATTTAAAAATGGCAGACTGACATATTTTTAAATATGTCTTTCTCGTACTCATTGCTGGATGTCATTGGTTACAGGTAAACACTGTTAATGATATTTTTCTCTCACTTAATTGTGTCATTCACTTTAAAAAGACTTTATAAGAGCCAGGTGTGTGTGCTATTGTTTTTATTTTTTTTTAAATGCTGAATTTTTAACCACTCTTATCTTTAGATTTTCATTTTTCTGCAATATGAAGTAAGTAATATCAAAGTACTTTTATTTTTAATAATGTTTTACTGTAAAATTTATAACCCTCAAACAAAACAACGCAATACACTATGGGACCAATTGCGTTTTAAGTGTATACGCTGTACTTTTAATAAAAAAAATATTTTGCAATGCTCTTTAATCAAAATGAGGGAGAAAATACAAGTTTAAGATTTAATACTGCCCTTGTGTGAAAAAAATCGTGGCTATTTCACTATAGATAGTGCAAAACTCTAGTTTGATTTTAGTCTGTGTTATATACCTGCTTCAAAATTTAACTCTTTTCCACATATAATCCACAATATGTTTTTAACAAATGAAACAAAATTATTTCTAAATAAGCGAATCATTTTAGTCTTGCATTGACAAGAAAGTAATTAATAAAAAAGTATTGAAAAAAATGATTTATGGAGTTACTGACAACAAGTTACCATTTGATTGTGGTGTCTTCTGCGGCTTGTTGCTGGCAGGTGTGATGAAAGAGGTATTTGGGGAGATGGGGGCAGTGACGGGGGGTGCAGAGGATGAGATGGATGTACAACACGTCTGATAAGTTTCATCCCACGTCTCACCCAGAGAGAACTCTTGGAACTCACAACCCATCGCCATCGATCCTGAGATCATGCCAAGCTTGCACGCCTCACAGCAGTACTGTAAAATACACCAATACAGTAGTAAGTTTCATCCCATGTCTCACCCAGGGAGAACTCTTGGAACTCGCAACCCATCGCCATCGATCCGGAGATCATGCCCAGCTTGCACGCCTCACAGCAGTACTGTAAAACACACCAATAGAGTAGTGGATTCTTAATGAAATACAGTTAAATATTTCATTGTTTATGTATTAATGATTAGTACATATTTTAAAGCCCTTTTTGGGTTAATTATCAAGAAACTTGCAACCTGTGATAAAGAAGTGTACAGATTGCTATTAAGTCACATTTATTATTGATTGGTTAAGCTTCAGCCAATCATGTACCACCTCTACCCACTTCATCTCATAACCTGTATAAGCGGCTCTGTATTATTGGCATTTTCAGCTGAACATCCTTGACTGATAGCTTGATAGGTCTTGTCAGCCATACCATGACAAAATATTCGAGGTACTTCCTTACAAAAGAATGGAAGAGTTTCCAAAGACCGGAGATCAGTAAATAAAACCGACAGTTATAAATAGATCCAAGATTTCGAAGGCTTTGCTGCAGATGTTGTGTATCAGAAGATGTGTGTGCATCTGGCGTTGTGTGTCCTAGCAAAGCACCCACGTGCATCACACGCCTTCACATTATTGACTCTTGTACGCATGGTGTATCCCCAGGAGGGTTAATTTCTTTCCCTTCTTCCAAGGTGAAATGACTCAGATATTAGCCCTCTATCCTTCCTCATGGGATCTCAATAGGAAGTGGACAGATGTGGTTGCTGGGGGACCCTACCCCCAACCTTACCCATCCCGAATATCCTATCACTGGAAGCAGAACAGAAAAAATCAAAAGTGAAGTGTAAATCCTGTAAATATTTTTCAGACTAGAGTGCATTCCTACTCTATGTAAAATGTGTGATGCAGTTATAGGATCAGAACAAATATTGTGCTCATAGGTATATTGAGTTTAAAACTCACCATTTACTTGTTAGCCTGTCAACCACCTCATTTTACAATACACACATAATACTGACCTTACGACATCTGTTTGTGGACGATTATATATGCATAATAAATTAAATGAAATGAAAAATGCCTTTATTTATAGAGGCGAGGTTGGGGCTAAAAAGTCCTCTCTTTCACTTAACCTCTAAACACAAATAAATAAAATAAAATAAAATCATTCCTATTACAATATCGTAACTGGTATGTAAAACTAAATTACGTTTAATAATTAATAACGATAAAAATTTACATTTAATAATTAAAAATTGAGTATACTGATTGAACTGTTGTTAATATATCCGGTCAGAAGGACCCAAAGATATGTTAGATCCGGCTTGGCGGACCACAATTATTCGAAGGACCAATAAAATGTCTAATATTTAAAAACTCATACTTCGATAGCTGGAGCCCATACATTGATTTTCTAAGGAATAACTCGTAGTCGTTTGGGAAAAATAAAAATACGAATGAGATCACAAAACATAATATTAGGAAAAAAGGGCACACAATTAGAGCAAAATACAAGTGTTAAAATGATTTTCTTCTTCTGTTAAATTGTCCAAAAATGTCCGAATTAGTTGAGGATTTTTAAATCTTGGTTGAAAAGAAGATTGTCTTTAGTTGCGAAGGACATGACATGATTGAAAGTAATATTGCTGAATTGTTGAATGCAATAAGTAGCTAATTTTGACAGCAGATGTGCTGCGCAGAGTTCAAGGCGTGGTATTGTGATCTTCTTTAATGGAGATACTCTAGTTTTCGACATGACTTGTCTTATCACTGGGGCCTCATTCATTTGGTTACACTTGATAAAAATGACGGCTGCGACGCCTTTTTCAGACGCGTCACAAAACCCATGAAGTTCTACGCTGCTTGCGGCGTGGAGGGGAAATACGCGATCGATTTTGATGTCACCCAGATGATCCCGTGTGTCGTTCACAAACAATAGCCATTTTTCAGCTAGTTCAGGTGGCAATTGTTCGTCCCATTGGAGCCCTCGTGTCCAAAGGAGCTGCATAAAACTTTTCGCTACCATTATCAGTGGTGATAAGAAGCCGCACGGGTCATACAATCTGGCTATTAAACTTAACACATGTCTCTTAGTTAAGCTACCTCTCTGATGTTTGAAATTGTAGCGAAAGCAATCTTCAACTGGATCCCAATGGAGTCCTAAAATAGAGAACTGCGTAGATTGTGAGTCCTGCAGAAAGCGAGGCGTCTCACGATGAGTAGCTGGTAGTCTGTCCAGAAGTCGGGGTTCGTTCGAAGCCCATTTTCTCAACTCGAATCCTCCCTTCGCCAGTAGCTGGATGAGTTGGTCTTGCAGTTGGATAGCTGATTCTAGTGAAGCACTTCCTGTCACAATGTCATCTATGTAGGTGTGATGCTTCAATGCGTAGGCTGCGTCCGGGAAGGCGTGTCCTTCGTCCTCTGCTAGCCGCGAGAGTGTCTTGATTGCTAAATATGGAGAACTGTTCATCCCATATGTCACTGTTGTTAGCTTAAAAGTAGATATCTCCTGTTCCGGAGTATCTCGCCACAAGATTAACTGAAAGTTTTGATCTTCAGGATGCACTAAGATCTGTCGATACATTTGTTTTATATCACATGAAAACACTATAGCGTGAGAGCGGAAGTTTATTAAAATACTGGAAATGTCTGGTTGTAGTTTCCTTCCAGTTAGTAGCACGTCGTTCAAGGACAAACCTGACGTGGTCTTGTTGCTTGCGTCAAAAACAGTCCTTAGCTTGGTAGTAGAGCTGTTTTCCTTTATTACTCCGTGGTGGGGTAAATAGTAGTGCGGTTCGTCGGCGTGATGTTTATCCAAAAGTGTCATATGACCTGTTGCTTTGTAGTCTTTCATAAAATTCCTGTACAGTTCAGCGAATTGTGGTTGGGTTTGAAACTTCCTTCCTAAGGATACAAAACGTCTTTCTGCGGCTGCTCGAGATGAGCCTAAACAGCTGGGTTCTGTTTTGAACGGTAATCTAACAACATACCGTCCGTCTCCATTTCGCGTATGAGTACTATCAAAAAGTTCATCACACTTTGTTTCTTCAATGCTTTTGTGATTGATGATAGGCGGTTCCTCTTGAACCCAAAATTTTTGTAATGCTGTGTGAAGCAAGTTGTCGTGAGTAGACAAAAGTGCAATCGAATAGTTACTAACTGGCTCTGTCGGGGTGACACAAGGAGCTGTTCCCATAAGTATGAAGCCGAACTGAGTGCCGATCAGGTGTGGCAGTCCCGGTCCTAAACTATGATTTTCTTGTGTAAAGACAGTGGGTATTATGGATCCACCCAACAATACATCAATGCCGCAAGGGGTGTCAAAAGTCGGATCCGCTAAGGTGTAATGCTTAACTAGATGCGACAACTCTGGACTTATTTTCGCCCTTGGGAGGTTCACAGATATTTTATCCAAGATGTGGAACTCCTGATCAGGAGCTATGAGCTGACCTGACAAAGTGTTGACTTGAAGAGATAACATGCCACGTGTGTTAGAGGCATGCTGTGATAAACCAGCAATTTGAATGTTTGAATGATAACGTCTTGCTCCCAGCAATGAGGCTGCCTGACACGTTATTAGATTACAAGTACTTCCGGAATCCAGTAATCCGCGGAAAGCATGGGATTGTCCATTTTCAGCAGTTAGTTTCACTAAGATGGTACCTAAGAGTACCGTTGACTGTTGTGGCGGATGCACAGGTGGCAGCGTCTTAGTCGTAGACAGCGTGACTGGAGTGGGACTCGTGACGTCAGCTGGAGGAGGTGTTCCCGCTACTCTCGGCTGTGGTATCGATCGATGATGAGTCGTGTTGTGACGTCGCTCCACAGCTGATTGATGACGTGTCGAGTATTGATTGCTTGCTTCACTTCGCTCAGTCGCGCCTGACTGGAGATGTAGCAATGTGTGATGTCGTTTGCGACACCGTTTACAAGTATGCGATGATTGACATTGAGGCAAATTATGATCTCTCAAGCACGAGAAGCATTTTCGTTCTCGTTTTACAAGTTGAAACCTTTCAGCTGGTGAAAGCTTTAGAAATGTGGGACAAACATGGATTTTGTGATCAGAGTTACCACAAGCAAAACAACTGTTACTATTTATATTGTGAGCTGTTACTAAAGCGGTGGGTTTGTGTTTGTCTTCAAACCGCGTGACCTTTTGAGATCGCTGATTGAAAGCTTTAACTGGAGCTTTCTTTGCTGACGAGTGGAGGTCTGCATCTTCACTCATGTTACATTCTGTGTTCAGAAACAAGATTATGTCTTTGACTGTAGGCAAAGTGTGTGTTTCTTCTTCGTTCGAGGACCTAAAAGATTCTAGACGTTTGCGTAAATCTCCATCTAATTTACGAAGTAACAATGCTGAAAGCAAAGGGTTGGCTTGTGTGGTTACGTCACACTCAATGGCCTTCAAAGCCTCACTGTGTTCATGGAAAGTGTTCACGAATGTTCTGAGTCCTCGTACTGACTGACTGCTAACATCGGGTAAATCTATCAAATGATTCAAATGTAGAGTAACCAAGCGTCTTGTTGAGTGATAACGCTGACGTAAGATATTGTACACAATTAGATAATTTGCTGTACTAATGTTGAAATTCTTGATTAAAGCGAGGGGTTCGCCAGAAAGAATCGAGAGCAAATATTGGAATTTGACTACACTTGTTAAGGCGGTGTTGCGATGCACAGTGCTATCATACAAGTTGATAAAGGATACCCACTTGGCGGGGTCGCCAGAGAAGTGGTGAAGCTCTAGGCGCGGCAGATTGATATGTGACAGCGTCGCTAGGGGGGTTTGACTGTGTACCGACTCACTGTGTACCGACGGTGTTGATGGCGCTTCCTCAGGAGACATAGCGGACTCTATCAAACCAGAAATCTGAACGAAAAGATCGTTAATTTCGTCTTGATCCGTAGAGAGTCTTTCCACGGACAATTCTTCGGTCGTTGCAACCTCCACGATCCTAGCTAAATTAGCTTCGAAGTCATTCCGTTTTTTGGAAACTTCGCTCAGATAGCTGTTTAACGTACGTTGAACAACATGAGTTAAAGGGATTTCGCTCTTAACTATTTTTTCAACTTCTTTTAGAATTTTGGTAAATCTATTCTTAACTAGCAGCGTCAACCTTTCATAGGTACTGACTTTGATTGGAGCCATGATTGGTTAGTGAATATTTAACTTAAAATATGAAATTACTACAGCAAACTAAATAACCAACTAAATTATAATCAATGACAATTATGAGAAATTAATTAACCCTTGATAATGTAACAATATTTCAAATAAACAATACACAATAAAAATCATCAATCACCTATGATAATTGGTTACACAATATTTCCAGAGACGTTGTAGTTAAACACTAATACAAGATATTTCAATTTCCTCTCATAATAAATTCTTACTTAATTATTATGACAATCACAAATGAGATACAATAGTTGGCAAAACAATAAATGTTGCAAGTGTAATGCAATGTAGTGTATAGACAATGGATGTAAGGTATAAGATGTGTCAATGTTTGTTTACAAACAATGCGTTTAAAATTGTAGTGTGGTATGTAAGAGTAGTGAGGGGATGAGTGTTCAAGATGGCCGCGCGTCGCTTGGGGACGCTAACTTTTGGCGCTACAAATACTAGTCTCTTACACAATGGAAACACAATGTCTTATTTTCCAACACCAAATAAAGTTTATTTCTCCATAGTCTGATGAAAATCCGGCTCGAAGGACCAAAAGAAATGTGTGATATCCGGTCAGAAGGACCCAAAGATATGTTAGATCCGGCTTGGCGGACCGCAATTATTCGAAGGACCAATAAAATGTCTAATATTTAAAAACTCATACTTCGATAGCTGGAGCCCATACATTGATTTTCTAAGGAATAACTCTTAGTCGTTTGGGAAAAATAAAAATACGAATGAGATCACAAAACATAATATTAGGAAAAAAGGGCACACAATTAGAGCAAAATATAAGTGTTAAAATGATTTTCTTCTTCTGTTAAATTGTCCAAAAATGTCCGAATTAGTTGAGGATTTTTAAATCTTGGTTGAAAAGAAGATTGTCTTTAGTTGCGAAGGACCATAATAAGAATGATGAAACACTGTTACCTTGCACCGTCCATTGTCTGATACCTCGACACACATGAAGTTGGGTTGATTGTAGTTCGACCTGGGTTGATTCCAAGGAACGTTGCGCTGGTGGAGTCCTTGCTGAGGGATGAAGATTCCACCATGAAGATTCCACCTTCACTTGACACTGTTTTCGGTTCACTCACGAACGTTGCGACAAAGTTACTTTTGGCTCGTTAACCAAATAATGTCCGGCTCGAAGGGACTGTTAACTGCCATAGAACGGGTTACGGTTCACAAGAGACAAGACAAAGGGGCACGGCCCGAACTTGGTTAAAGCTGGTGTTGACGTACAACCTAGCGAAACGGAGTCTTTGGAAGAACTGGAGAGATGCCTTGGGGAGCTTTTCTTGTCCGCGTCCTGGACGCCTGATTGGTCGGCAGAAGTCACCTCATACCACGTGACGATCGGACCACTATAGATTTGGAATGCAGGTGGGTGTGTGTGTGTGTGTGTGTACAAAGATAAGTGGAAATAGATGGCTTATAATAAAAATTGTATCGGACAATGGTGGGCAAAGAGCAGTTCTAAATAACATACAATTCTAATTATTAGTAAAAACTATATTAATGCGTAAAATTTGATTAATTGATATGACTAAATATGAAAACCTAACAACTATACCAAACTATATTTAATACAATAATCAACTAATAGAATTATGACATCCTTATCAGCTTTCATGCTCCATTCACTCAGCTTACATGCAGTTACCCCAGGTGCGACCACAAGAACCACCAACCGTCACTCCCGCCGAGTCTGCAGCAGAAAGGCCCTACCTTCAGCTCCAAAGTGATCGCCCTTGTCAATAATTCTAATAGTATCTGAGAGAGCGTTCCACAATCGACATGCAAAAATACTTAAAGATTTACCATATAAGGCTGACTGAAGAATTGGAATTGATAATAAAGATGCATCCCTATGAAATCTATGAGCACCTATATCATACATAAAAAAATTGGGCCAAAAACTTGGACAACCATTATAGAATTGTGTGCAACAGACTAAGTAAATGAAGATCTCTAAGTTCTTGTGATTTTAATAGGGATAATTGGTGAAGATAAGGAGCTACATGATTATCGTGTATAATAGTAAGAAACCCATATATATATATATAACAGTTTTATTGAACACTCATTGACTTTACTTACTTTGCTGTCCTCAAATTTTGTAGACTGACAGCTCAGACCTCGTTCTGCAGCCTGCTTGCCTTCCTTACATTGGATGTCTCTACCAACAGAAGGAAATGTAATGATTAGGAAATGTTGTGAACTATATTAGGAAACTAGTTATTAGTTCTACAACAATTACTCCCCTCACCAGGAATGCTCACAAGGAATCTTCAAGGGAAAAACTTTACAAGGAAGCAATGTTTTACACATTGACGAGGTGGGACAGGAGTACAAATAAAAAACTGAAAGAAAAGTACTGTGATATGTATTCTGTAGTTCAGTTTTAATAATTAGTGTTGTGATTAGTTTTTTAGTCCATGTTTTAGAGTTAGTGAAGTTGACACACAACATGGTGGTTGTAATTCCTGACTTAGGCATACCACAACGCTCTGGTATGATTTGTTTATCTTAACTTAGTTTGTAATTATGTGTTAGGTTAGTTATTTACCTGACAAACTGATTTTTTGTTTCACTGAATGATGACAAATGTCTGGAAAAATCCTGTTTCATTCACAATCATTCCATCGTCAAAAATAAACTTGAAACAAAGAAAAAGGAAAGTTCCTAAAAGGGAGATCCTGATGTAATGGTGACTGTTAATGTTGTATCAAAATTAAAAAAATATATATTCTAAAAAAAGATTGAAAAATGAATATAAAAGTATACACTAAAGCACAGAGCCCCAAGCGATAATGCTTATGGAGCATTTCAAAGATATGCCTATCCAGCAAAACCTGGGCATGGCTTTATAATCCTGACAAACCTCTAATACATAACGTAGCTATGGTAGGAAGGGTTGATTCAATTGAATTTTGAGTTTAGCTCCAGTTCACCTTCTTTTTATTGCAGCGTCTATTATCTGCCGCTGTCTCAGAACTACTAGAATCTGGAGTCATATTCGTCTGAATGGATCAAAAGAAAGTCAACGACGAAGATGCTCAAAACGAAAAATTTACATTGATTCGATATCAGATACACTTATAAATAGGTGAAGTGGTAGTCTCATTGTCTCATCAGGTACACAACTGGATGAATCAGATAAACTGGAGTTAAACTTAAAATTTAATTAAATCCTCTAATGACTACGTAGTCTTTGGGAGTCGAAACTTCCTTCATACCTCTTGACAAGGAGGATTGCTCTGGCATATTCTACTACCGAATGAATATTTGCATCACCTCTGCTGTTTTTTAGAGTAAAATCTTTAATAATGAAGAGCATTTCTTGATTATTTTAAAGCAGACGTGAACAAAGAAGAAATGTGAAATATGCTTTAAACAATAACTGATGGCTGTTTCCATATTACTTTTTTAATAGCCGTGACCTGCCAGATACTGACACAGTGAGAATTTACACATGGATGATCGATATTAAAGCAAAGCATGAAACAATAATGGACAACCCCATTGTCTTCAGCAGCCCCAGCCAGCGGTGCCAGAACTGTTGGGCATCTTCGCAGAGAGCCAGCGTGATTCAAGTTCTCCCTAATTCCTTTCTGATCTCAAATGATAATATCTCTGATAATTAAGAGCGGTGGGCAGAAGCCTCTCCCATAACTACGGGCTCCCACACTCTTTTCCAGCCACCAACATTTCTAAATTAGGCTTGTATGTTAATTTCTAACATAACACAAAATCAGGAATTTTAAAATTAACTACGTTTGCTACAACTTAGCCTTAGGCATTTATATTTTGAGACCTCTAGACAAATATTGTTCTATTCAGGATATTCTAACGCTTATTATGGCTATATCGCCTCATCTACAGACTGGTGCTGTGGTGAACACACGCAAAAAGCAACAGAAACGGATAATGGAAATTTAAAGTCGTGCAGGCCAAATTTTGAAAAACTGTTAACACTGCTAGCCCCTATATGTTTTGGAACAACTATATCTTGTATGTATATATGTGTTTTGACCTAGACGGAGATCTATATCTAGATGCAGAGATCATTACCGGAAAGGGAGACACAGTTACATGACTGGGGAGACACAGGTACATGACTGGGGGGACACAGGTACATGACTGGGGGGACACAGGTACATGACTGGGGAGACACAGGTACATGACTGGGGGGACACAGGTACATGACATGGAGGACACAGGTACATGACTGGGGAGACACAGGTACATGACTGGGAGACACAGGTACATGACTGGGGAAACACAGGTACATGACTTGGAGACACAGGTGCATAACTGGGAGACACAGGTGCATGACTGGGGAGACACAGGTACATGACTGGGAGACACAGGTACATGACTGGGGATACACAGGTACATGACTGGGAGACACAGGTACATGACTGGGGGACACAGGTACATGACTGGGGGGTGGGAGACACAGGTACATGACTGGGGGGACCCAGGTACATGACTGGGGAGACCCAGGTACATGACTGGAAAGACACAGGTACATGACTGGGAGACACAGGTACATGACTGGGGGGACACAGGTAAATGACTGAGGAGACACAGGTACATGACTGGGAGACACAGGTACATGACTGGGAGACACAGGTACATGACTGGGAGGCAGAGAAGGGTAACTCATAAAGCTTGCCTTCGCAGGCAGATGTTCAGTTCATCAACAGTTTTTCAAACTCGTTCAAACGCGTTTGAATCGCTGTTTAGTGCCAAATGCATTTTGCTATGTAAACGAGTTTCTGGCGGAAGACTGAGAAATCATAAAAGTAACTTCCGAACTGAGGTGGAAAAATTGGCGATGTAATGTGTAGAAATAATATTTTAATGAATGTTCGGTGTGGAACATGTATCTAAATTGTACAAAATTGACATTTGCTATACGAATGCATTTTGTCTATCCAGTAAATACTTGACTACTGACTGAAGTGAACTTATAAATACCTGACAGACAATACACAGCAGAGCTGCATAGTAGACAGGCAGACGCTCTGCTGCTCGGCGGGGATTCCTTGCACTGGAGTCCCTGAAGTTGCCTCATCACACTTCCTGTCCTGAGCTGCTACCACGGACCCCAACTGACAGCAGTGCTGGAATGTCGGTTCCAGGTCCCCTACAACACAGCCCTTAGGGTTTAGGGGGCAAACTCACAGGGGAACCTTAAATACAGTACACCAATAGTTTTCGATGTAATTTGTATGCTTATTCCCAGAAATAAGGGAGCTTCTAGACGATTAATACTTTTGGGTGACAACTACAAGTAATTCCATCTGTCACGGATGACAGTCATTTGAAACTAATCATCTGGTTTTAGGAGTTTTGAATTTTGTAATTTAAAATTGCTTTGTTGTTGTTCACCAACAACACTGAACAATAAAGCATATAATTAACTAAGTAGGTCAATATATTACCCGCCTTAGAATATTCCCGGCTTAAATTTTCAAAACGTTTTTCCAAAAATAAAAATTTCCAATTCATAATGCAACTGCAATATAATTAGTCGCAGCATTAGTAGTATAAAATTGTGTTAAAATTTAGGAAATAAGATGATGTCAGTTCACGTATTACGACAAAAATGCAATTTTCGGATATTATTAATGTAAATCGATCTGTTTCTATTCAAGTTATGTTTTAACTGTATAAATTACTTGTACGGTACTGATTGAATTTCCAACAATCAATAAACAATGTCATGTTACTGCAGCACAGTCATTAAAGCCTGTCCTAAACTAGAAGGGCTGGGACTATTTCTTAATAAAACACGTAATTCTATTAAATAAATTAACTAAAATAATGACATTGAATTTAATACTACAAATGATTAGTAACCTTTCACAGACTGTATGTAAAAACAACACACTCGAACTTCCATACAGTTTATCATGTCATATTTTACAAACCAGGTTGGTTCTGGAACCAGTAATCATTATGTTATTGTTGATTTTCAATGGAAAAGAACAATACCACGTGCCATACACAGCCTACTTTCTTGGCCTCACAGAAAACGTGTTATCTGCTGACATGAAACATTGGCCTATCAGATAGTTATGAGCAAACAAATGTTTCAATGGATACGCATTAACCTTAACCTAATAATTAGATAACTGCTCTGGTTGCTAATTCAACCTCCTATTAATTAATAACGGAGCTGGTAACAAGTCTAGCATATCACTAACTCTCAGTGCCATTGTCATCACAAAACACTGAAATTAAACATTATCTTTGTGATGTTCGCTTTGTGATTTCTGTACATATACCGCTTAGTATCAAATCAGCTGACGGCAGGCAAGTAATTTAGATTTTACACTGAAACTTCGTCATTACGTAATTTAGGTTAGATCAGTGCAAGTTGTTCAAATTCAAACTCAAAGTATGTATTCCACATTGAAATTTGAATAATTCTATAAGTAATACAAACAGGTGCACGGTTAAGTTTTAAAAGTAAAACTAAAATACAAACATTGCATTATATACTGCGTGTATTGTCACAAAATCACCCTTAAATCACATAGCCTGAAGGGTTAATATGGTGTAACAATGAATAATTGAATGGGTTGGAATTTTTAATTGATTAGTTGCTGTTTTATTTATTGTTTAAAAACAATCTTCCAGCATTTCATTTGTACTGTAATAAGCCTTTTCTATGAGAAGGTTTTTAATAATCTTTCAAAAATTATTATTTTAGTGATAAAGGTAAAACATGTTATAAGTGAATTCCTATATATAGTGGATTTTTCCAATAAAGACATTTTTTGAATCAGAAAGGTTAGAAGATTTTTGTGTCTAGAATTATGATTGCCCTGATTTTTGTATTGGCCAAAGGTGTATAGAATTTTATAAACTAAGTTCAACAATTCAAAAATATATGAACATGGTAGTGTGAGTATGATGTATGACGTTCAAAGTGATGTTTTAACGGTTTACAATTTAAACTACAAACCTTTTCCTCCAGGAAAATGAGGAATAGTTTACTACAGTTGATTTACCTGTAGAGTAACCGGGCTGAGTTTGTACGATATGATTTTTGAACGAAATTCCTGAACATATTCTGTACTGAACGTATCATAAGATTTGTAAACAAAGGATGTTACTCACCGTGGCAGAAAGGCAGAAGGAGAAAGACCAGCAGTGGTACCCAGCCCGTGGTCAGAGCTGGGGTCGGAGCACCAGCCATGTTGTGAGAGCTGATGGCCAATGTCCACTTCAAGCTGATATCACTATCTCTCCCACCACGCTGGTGTTTGCACAATTTTGTCAGAGGTCCACGTCTGTGCGTTTTGTAAACGATTCGTTGCAAATATTTATCATCCATGTGAGAAAGCTCATAAACCAATAAGACTGGAACGTCTGCAAGAATGCGCTGGAAGATTGAGGTGCCCTTCTATGATGAGATCGGGTTTAACCTCACTTCATCCTTATCTCTTTCGCTAGAATATAAAGGTAACAGTATCCAAAGGCGATAGTCTTTAGGTAATGAGATTACCTGTACCCAAACTAAAACCAAAGAACGGCAATAATCCCGCTCATTGTTATAACAGTTTGGTTCACATTTTATTATGCCAAGGTTTTGAGTCACAGTTGTTTTCCAAGTCCCACTTTATAAAAGAAAACTTCAATGATTATTTATTAACAGATACCAAATTGTCACTGAGTAAGGATTGGAAAGAATCTTAGTTACAACATATGAAATATTAGTAATGCAATGCAATATATGTGATGCTACCCAAAATGTATTTTGAGCTTTGACCCAACATCAAATTCACCTGAAGACAGAGCATTTTTACAGCCATACAAAAATTGGAGCAATGAAAGTGATAGATTAACGGTAAACTCGAATAGCCCTTCATTATTGTGATGTGTTATCATATGCACAATATCGGTCAATGCGCGAAGCTACTAGCTCAGAGTTCAGTAAGGAAGAAGGTCAGTATTTGGTTTGTACTCAAGTATACTAAGGCGAAGTGAACAAACCACATTTTATCAAGTATATTTTATTTTAGTTCATTTTAATTGCTATGAATGCTTCGATCAGTGCTTGAAGAGCCTGCGTAGAGGTTTGGCAACAAAATGAAGGTCACTAAAAATTCAGATACTTCTTCCGTTAACAATCTAAATAACAAAAAATCATTAACACTACGTTTCGAGATCTGTAATCTGATCTCTTCTTCATATAAATAACTAACCTAATGAACGATGAAAAATGTCAGGAAAAATCCTGTTTCCATCACAGCCCTTCCATCATCAAAATAAACTTCAAACAAGGAATCTAAATAACTCTGAAGTGCTGACTTCTAAATTATTATAGAGTGGAATAACTTCCAATTATCATGTACTGATATTGACAGTGAGTTAAGTGAGGAAATCAGTTATAAACCTTCGCACACAGTAAATTTATTTGCCGAGTTTAATTGGACGATTTCGACAGATACATATTGCTACAGTTGTCATTGTCGAGTCAGTCGTTGCTATAAAACTACAAAATGCTATGAGTTAGTATGTGAAATATGAATTGCCAGGAATAAAATAACAAACGTTTTTAACTACAACACCATTTAGAATTTGTAACTAACTCGTAATTGGCATTAAAGTGTCTAACATTATCCTAATATTTTTATAATAGTTTGATATTAAAAATGCAGCCTCAAGACTCGTATTCTTGTATAGCCCCAAAGTTTTGATGGTCCTGACACTCTTTGAATCCCACAATGAGAGTTTGCTACAAATAAGAAATCCTAAATATTTTCTGAAAAGTGACTACCATTTAAAAAAAGTAAGGTAAAAAATGTCTTATTTTACCATACGAAGTTAACACTCTTAACCTGGGGACCAACGGGTTAAAGGTGACTTCTGAACCACCACCAATGGCCGGGAAGGCGGCCTGCTTGCAAGGACAGGATCACTCAGCGGTCACCCATCCAAGCAGCAGCCACGCTCGACGTTGCTTTATCTGGTTATCTTGCGATAACCGTTGTAACCGCTACACTGCGCCATTGACAATCTGGGGTCCCAGGGAGTCTGTAAATAAATAACTACAGGTTGAACTGTTTGTAGAATTAACTGGTAATTCATTTATGAAGCGGTGGATATAGGAAAATATTTTGGGATTGGTCAATTACCGGGAGGTCTGGAGGGTATGGAGTTTAAGAATTAGTACTCAGAAATCACGTTATTACGTTATTTTTTATTTCGTTATTTATTTGACTGAGTTATACCAGCACCAAATGTGCAAAAGTTATGATTAAAAAATTTGTTTGTATTCATTTTGTTTGTTTGTCATTAAAAAGTTCGTTGTACGATTTAGCTACTGTTATTATCAAGGAATTCTAAGAAAGTAGGCTTTATTTTACAATGGTGAAGATGGCATTTTTTTTGACAATTAAAATGAAACTTCATTAGAAGTAAGATTACATGAAAAGAGATTTATCTTTTATATGTTAAGTTTATGACACAAAATAAAGGTCTCTTGGTACATTCGCAAACTCGTCAAGAACTTCTTTATTGCTTATTGCGAAATCTCTGTGGATTGGAAGCAACGCTAGCACATTAAACTGTAAGCTAAACATTTTCCGAAGTGGTACTTCTCAAGTATGTTTTTATCCATTTTGAACTGAGTTCTTTCTCTCAACGGCTTACAAAAGTTTTACAAAATTAAAAATTCAAGACAGTTAATTTAAGAGCTCCATAACGTAACCAATATAGAATTTTTCAACCACCCTGTCAAGAATAAAAGTAAAGATGATAATTTAATAATAACTTCTAAAATTCTAAAACTTCGTCATCGAAAACAGGACACTCAACTTTGAATTTTCAAAGTTGCAGTTTGGTTGAAAAGCGCCAAAAAGCGGCGTAATCTTAAACAATCATTGTAAAGATGTTTTAATACAGTATAAACTAAATAACTATCCGAAATCATATTATACTTTTAAATAATGCATCCATCGTCTATAACAAACTTTAAACAAAGAACATATTGAAGGTTGGGATACAGTAATTACTGTACAGTTACGATTACAGTATAATTATAATTACTATATAGTTGTAATTAATGTAAACTGCCAGCTGATTTGTTAGTTCCTAGTTTATGTGAACTGTAATAATAAAGACAGACGATCCAACATGGCTATCCCAGCAATATCATTGGTCAGGACATGGTTTCATTTTACGATACACTAACTTCAACATCGTTTAATGGACTATCGTTACATACTGAGGGGTAGATATATACTTACATTTATCCTTAATAATCCTTATAAAATAGCTGATATGCTGTTTTCTGCTATGTGTGAATTTCTTTGTGAAATAAGGAGACAAGAGTACTAACGTGGCTGTACATTGTTTTAGGACTCAATTATATTTTTTACTAGCTGTTTACCGCGGCTTCGCAAGCTTTGCTCGTGTATGAGCACTTCTGGTTCAAGTGAATTATATTTCCAACGCCGATGTAGAGTTTACCTGGTTGTCACGATCAAGAAAATCTGTCAAAAGTGAATGTTTATAGCTATTGTACACGTACATGTACTTTATTATAAAGTGGTCTAACACTCAAGCTTTAGGTTTAACCAGAAATTTATTGCAAAGAAAATGTACATAAAAGTTAGCCCCTTGAAATAGTGTTTGGCTATTTAATATACGTAACTGTCTCGTAATTGCAGTTTATATTGTGCAGGCGCTTTGATAACTTTTATATTTTGCAGCGCCGCCTAGTGGTGTGTTACATCAATAAGCATAGCATATAAACCTTCTACCTGGAAAAATACATATACATAAAAATTTTCATAATGATCGGTCAAATAGTTGCTGAGTCTATAAAGAACATACACTGGAATTACTTGGATACTGTTAAGTTCTAAATTTCATTTAATGACTTTACTCATTAAAAATTCAATAAAAACTGAAAGACAGTATTAATATTTATTATTAAAAGTAATAATATCTACTGACATGTATATTAACAATAATATTTGTACATCAATAGGTCAACACTTATTTTAATTGTAATTTAAAAAAAACTGTCTAATAATGGTAATAAGAAAATCTGGGCTCTATATTTAGCTGATAAGTAGTTGCAATGTCTACCAACTTTTTAATTTTGGTAGCCCCATAAAACGATGTTTCCATTATTCAGGTTTAAATTCATTAAGTCTCAAAAGTTTGGATTTAATGATACTTAAAATTCATTTTTCATAAAAATTTCCAAAATTAAGAAAAAAGTTGATAAACGCACACTTTCGGCAAATTATCGTTTAGAAGCTCGTTTGGAATTTTAACATTGTGTGACACGGTTGGTGTTCTGAATTGTTCTCTAATTTTGACGTTAGGCGTCTTTCACTAGCAGCACATCTCTTTTGATTGCTTCAGTTTTGTTTGGAGCCACGAATTTGATTTAACGCGATAGCTTGGTTGAATGACACAGTAGGTCTATTGAATTACTAGTAACGGCTGAATCTACAGGCACACAAGCGAAGCACACGAAGCACACAACTTATCGGTTTATTACACATTTGTATTGGAACCGAAAATCTCTTTACGAAGTAATAAAATAAAATAATATCTAATTAGGGGTTGTCAATTAATAAAATGGTTACATTGTTGCTATATTATGAGTGTAAATAACTGGTACTTGAAAATCGTACGTGGATCCAAGTTGATTTTTGGAATATCAAAATCACTTATAGAGGGTTGAGTGGAGTAACATATTTAGTATTCTCCTAAAAAAATGGTGATATAAAATAGTTTTTACACATTACATATACCCGAAACCTACATGTTTACGCAAACAAAAAAGTTTACGATATTGCTTACGCTTAATCGTACTTCGACCCTATATGGATTATATAAAGTTACGATAGTGCTTTTTCCTAGAATACACATTAAATTATATGAAATAGATTCAATTAGAATGTTGAGTCAAACTCCATTTCACCTTCCACTTAGTGAAGCGTCTAAAATGTGACACTGCTGCAGACTTTTGTGGTACCAGACAATTATGCATCTGATGAGACAATGAGAACAACTTTTCACCTAGATTACATTAAATGTTGTAGTCTAGGTGTCTCTTATGTCGAAACGATATAAAGAGTTCGTTTTGAGCTTCTTCGTCTCCGACTTTCTTGGATCTCTTCAGACGGATGAGGTAACTCCAGATACCAGGAGCCAAGTCTGTGACAGCGTCAGAGTTCAGACGCTACACTAAGTGGAAGGTGAAATGGAGTTTGACTCAACATTCGAATTGAATCCACACTTCCCACCTGTTACGTTATGTGTAGATAGGCTAAATTACAACACACAATTCTTATCACATGTATAATTTTAATTTGTATTATTATATATTACAAATAACAATTTGTTCTCTAAAATGAGTGATTTTTAAAACATTATCACAAATAATCTGAATGTAATTTTTTAAATTATGTTATTTCCTAAAATAGGAATTTCAGGGGTCACAATATTTTAACTAGGTAAAACTTCTTGGTGGAGTCACAGGCATGGTAGAATGAAGTAAGTGATGGGCTACTGTTTAATGTTGGCTGCAATCCAATGGGCAGTGTGGGCAACTTTGTGGTAGATGCCGGGCTGGTGATCCACGGCACAGCCAAAACCAGCGCTGGTGATACCGGCTAGAGTCCATTTCTGATGCCCGCTGTGGTATACAACCAAAGGCCCGCCGGAGTCACCCTGTACAACTGTCATGGTCAGTAGTGTCGTAAATATATTTTCCTAAGACAAATTGTTTCTTTGTTTGAAGTTTATTTTTGACGATGGGAGGATTGTGAAGGAAACAGGATTTTTCCGGACATTTGCCTTCGTTCAGTGAAACAGAAAAAAGTAGCGATACGTTTCGAGATCTGCAATCTGATCTCTTATTCAGGTGAATAACTAACCTAATACGTAAATACAAACTAGGCTAAAATAAGTAAATCATACCAGAGCGTTGTGACACACCTAAGTCAGGAATAACAACCACCACGTTGTGTGTCAACTTCACTAAGTCTAAAACATGCACTTAATAAAAAACTAAACACAATACTAATTATTAAAACTGAACTACATAATACAGGTCACAATACCACGCGTTGGTCAGTCGTAGGTGGTTGATTGGCAAATGCAGACGTATTTGTTTCATTGAACGATGACTAATGTCTGGAAAATCCTGTTTCCTTCATCTAAACTCTGAGCTGGTACAATCGCTTTCAGTTGGAATATTTTTTGTTGGATGTTTGAAGAAATTTTGAACCGTTTCTAAAGTCAAGAAAAACAGAAAAACGTTTCTAATATTCCAATGAGGAGTTATAGGATTTTTGAGCTGAATTTTGGAACATGTTTTAATAATGTGTGTAATACTTTTTTTTGTCCTCAGAAATGTTTTCTTGTAAAGCGCCCTGAATTACAAATAAATACAATGATCGCAACAAAACATCAATTACTCCACATTAATGATTCAATGTTCAATGTCTCCAAAATCGGTTGAAGATAAGAATATGAACCTGAACAAGTACATGAAAGATGACTGCAGGTATTGACTGTTTTTAGTTTATAAAAAATGTAATTGACTTAAGAAGAATATATGAAAAGCATGTAATTTTTTACATTTAGTTAAAAAAATAATAATTCCGCTAAGTCATAAATGAATAAAAATCATATAATATTCTGAAACTAAAGTTATTTTTAAAATACTGTTATAATAATACTGTACAAAAATGAAATTTTTAGTCTCAGCCGTTTTTTGCCCGATTACAAAATTGCGTGAATTATTAAAGGGTTGTAATTTTTAGAGCGTTAAAAAGGTGTTATAATAAGTTGTGTAATACTTTTCAAGTTGGGGTTTTTACTTTTTTCTTTTTTTTTGTTTGTTTTCTGGAAATGTTTCTTGTAAAGCGCCATGAATTTAAAATAAAAACAATTTTCGCAACAAAACATCAATTACTCTACATTAATGATTCAATGTTCACTGAACAAGGTATAATCGTTAAGCCAGAGAATGATTTCTGTAACACATACAACGCTGCCGTGTTTGGAAAAATGGAAAGGGAAACACGGAAATCTCCAAGAAACGCAGCCTGTAAGGATGTGGAAGGATGCAGCGATGTGCAGACACCGAAAACAAGGATGTCATTAGTACCACTAAGTGTACAGTACTTATTAAAATGGTTACAAACTAATGACATCAATTATGAAACTGGGTTGTGTCCTGTAGCACTAGAGATATACCCTGTGTAAGAAACATTAGTTCCTTGTTTGAAAAACTCATTAACACCACTTATCTAATTAAATATATAACCAAACGTGTCATTCTTAACTAACATAAGTTTAGTTTATTTCAGTCAGAAGCTTGAAAGAATCACGAGTTTTTATTAAAAGAAAAAAAACCTCTTATTTTTATACACATTTAAAAAATAATATTTGGCAAATTTATAATATAAGTCCAAATATATCATTGTGAAGTATGCAGATCCTATCTATAATTTTGTAAGTGTTCCAAAAATAGATAAAATATATATTATATTAATGCAGAGAATTAAACAAAATGTAATGAAAAAAAAATTAAAAAATAAAAAAAAAATTGTAAAATTTTATTCAATGATAAAGTTTTACAATGCATAATTGGTAGAGCTCGAAATTCATTTGGAAATACTGTCTAAAATCGCATCTTAAAATGTTTAACCTGTAGTAAAAAGAAGCACTCATATACCGAAATCATCTCTTTATGTGTATAATGATAGGAGGTTTCGGGATTTGGGATTTGGAACGGTGTATATAATATTGTACACAATGGTGAAATATATGCGCAATACTTTGAGTGGGTATTGTGGTATGGACAATTCTGATGCGATGATGATTTAGTTGAATGCCATGCTCCAGATGCCTGACTCAATCTTTGTGATGTCAGGACATATCGGAGCTAATACTTGTGTCAATACTGTTCTTGATATCTGTCTTTATCCAACTTTACGTCTACGACTGCAAATAATATTGCTACTAAAGTTGAATGTAGCTTCTTCTTAAGTCCTACCTTTTCTTACTCCGGAAAACATTTTCTGATTTTCCCCTGCACTCAGTCATGCTTACATCTACGATAGTAACCAAACATTATTGGGTTTTGAACTAAGAATGCCTTTGAAATAATTGTACAAGAATATTAAACATTTAGAATATTTGTAAAACAGCGTTACAAGGTAAATATTGAATGAGTATATTATTGAGGTAGTTAGAAATAGAAATACTAACCAGGCAAGCGTCCATATGACCATCACTATGGCCGGCACAGAACATTTCCTCATGCAGCTCCACCAGAATACGTTTGTGTTTGTGCCAGATCAGGCATTTCTCGTCCGGCAAAATCGGCACAAAAGCTTTCTGCAAGATGTTCGTTCCGGTTTTTCCTGCAATTTTATATTTAGTAACATAAACCCTAAAATCGGCACAATTCATTATAACGATTTATTAGCAGTGATTAATACTTATTTTATTATAAGCTAAACAAAATATTACACAGACATGTGTAGTACTGTGGGGGCAGCCTTTTGTAAGTCGTTGGAAACTCGTTCAGTTCAACATTTCACTATGCCAGTGCAAATTGAACTAAGAATAAAATAAATGATTGCCAGTTTGTTTAAGCAATCTGAAAATTAAATACAAATAAAAGCATAAACATAGAAAACTATAGTTTACTAACGAAAATAACAATTAAAACTTGTACCTTTAGTAGCTGTATTTACT
The DNA here is from genome assembly GCF_021130785.1 of Homalodisca vitripennis. Classification (NCBI taxonomy): domain Eukaryota; kingdom Metazoa; phylum Arthropoda; class Insecta; order Hemiptera; family Cicadellidae; genus Homalodisca; species Homalodisca vitripennis. The sequence goes on from NC_060215.1 coordinate 150,888,041, forward strand.
GATACAATTATAAGTGATTATTAAATGGAGGCAAAATCGCTAATTGTAAAATATAAGAATGGCGATCACACAAAGGATGAGTTAGTGATGGTCCTATTATCTCAACAATGTTTAAAAACGACTTATAAATCCCAAACAAAATGTTTCTACATATTATGATTTATTTTACTAACAATGACACAATGTCCTTTTTAAAGAACTAACAATAGTACTGTTGTAAGTTCCAGGAAAGAATGAAGTTTTTATTAGTGAAAGCCTGATGGCCTTTTAAAATATATTAATTTAAAGTATTTTATCACTATTTAGTTAGTAGTTTTGTTGCCATAGTTGGCAACTCTGTTTGGAAAGAATTATTTAGATTGATTGTTTTTATTCTTCTCACCCCAATTATCTGATCTATTTAAAGTGAGGAAGCATTGATTCTCCACGCAAGAAAAACATACCTATTGAATCTGTCTGTAAGCATTAATAGCATGCAATAGCAGTAATGTGGTTTGTTACGGTAGTAACAAAAGGTAACAGTACTGATAACGGCAATGCCGCAACAAAACACACCACGAACTTTTTACGTGGATCCTAAGTAAACATCAACAAGCAATATCGGTCAGGGTCGGTATGGAGGTCTAGATTCACCAATCTCTTACTTCTTGATAGTTATAACCGTTTGTATGTGACCGAGCTTGCTCCGTCTTTGGATTAGGCCCATGGCCTGTCGCCTATCGTCCATTGCCTATCGTAGGCCCATCCTAGGATTCATCTATTGGGGTTCACATAGAAAAAAACTCGGTTTACGTATCAATTTGATTAAGATACCCATATGACCACCATACTACAAGGAGTTCACTGAATGGCTCGGTACTAGCATCAAACGTTATAATACTTGATAATAATAACACGTGGCATGGTGGCCAAGACTGAAAAAGACGCAAGTTTGATTTTGGATTGGGAGGAATTGTTACGAATTTGAAGATGTACGCTATAAATTTGAAGTGGTTCGCATAAGGTACTAGTGAGGTATCAGAGAGAGAGAGAGAGGATGAGAGAGAGAGAGAGAGAGAGAGAGAGAGAGAGAGAGAGAGAGAGAGAGAGAGAGAGAGAGAGAGAGAGAGAGAGAGAGAGAGAGAGAGAGAGAGAGAGAGAGAGAGAGAGAGAGAGAGAGAGAGAGAGAGAGAGAGAGAGAGAGAGAGAGAGAGAGAGAGAGAGAGAGAGAGAGAGAGAGAGAGAGAGAGAGAGAGAGAGAGAGAGAGAGGAGAGAGAGAGAGAGAGAGAGAGAGAGAGAGAGAGAGAGAGAGAGAGAGAGAGAGAGAGAGAGAGAGAGAGAGAGAGAGAGAGAGAGAGAGAGAGAGAGAGAGAGAGAGAGAGAGAGAGAGAGAGAGAGAGAGAGAGAGAGAGAGAGAGAGAGAGAGAGAGAGAGAGAGAGAGAGAGAGAGAGAGAGAGAGAGAGAGAGAGAGAGGAGAGAGAGAGAGAGAGAGAGAGAGAGAGAGAGAGAGAGAGAGAGAGAGAGAGAGAGAGAGAGAGAGAGAGAGGAGAGAGAGAGAGAGAGAGAGAGAGAGAGAGAGAGGAGAGAGAGAGAGAGAGAGAGAGAGAGAGAGAGAGAGAGAGAGAGAGAGAGAGAGAGAGAGAGAGAGAGAGAGAGAGAGAGAGAGAGAGAGAGAGAGAGAGAGAGAGAGAGAGAGAGAGAGAGAGAGAGAGAGAGAGAGAGAGAGAGAGAGAGAGAGAGAGAGAGAGAGAGAGAGAAGAGAGAGAGAGAGAGAGAGAGAGAGAGAGAGAGAGAGAGAGAGAGAGAGAGAGAGAGAGAGAGAGAGAGAGAGAGAGAGAGAGAGAGAGAGAGAGAGAGAGAGAGAGAGAGAGAGAGAGAGAGAGAGAGAGAGAGAGAGAGAGAGAGAGAGAGAGAGAGAGAGAGAGAGAGAGAGAGAGAGAGAGAGAGAGAGAGAGAGAGAGAGAGAGAGAGAGAGAGAGAGAGAGAGATGAGAGAGAGAGAGAGAGAGAGAGAGAGAGACATTTTTACTGACTGCTGAGCCAGCTTTGATTAGCAAATCAGAAATAGAGAGTTATCACGGATCCGATTGGATCTGAGCGATAACGCTAGACAAAAAGATCCGACTGGATCTGTGCGATAACGCTAGACAAAAAGATTAAACTGGATCTGTGCGATAACGCTAGACAAAAAGATTAAACTGGATCTGTGCGATAACGCTAGACAAAAAGATTAAACTGGATCTGTGCGATATCGCTAGACAAAAAGATTAAACTGGATCTGTGCGATAACGCTACACAAAAAGATCCAACTGGATCTGTGCGATAACGCTAGACAAAAAGATTAAACTGGATCTGTGCGATAACGCTAGACAAAAAGATCCAACTGGATCTGTGCGATAACGCTACACAAAAAGATCCAACTGGATCTGTGCGATAACGCTAGACAAAAAGATTAAACTGGATCTGTGCGATAACGCTAGACAAAAAGATTAAACTGGATCCGTGCGATAACGCTAGACAAAAAGATCCAACTGGATCTGTGCGATAACGCTAGACAAAAAGATTCAACTGGATCCGCGCGATAACGCTAGACAAAAATATCCGTCTGGATCTGTGCGATAACGCTACACAAAAAGATTCAACTGGATCTGTGCGATAACGCTAGACAAAAAGATCCAACCGGATCTGTGCGATAACGCTAGACAAAAAGATCCGACTGGATCAAATCAAATCAAATCTTTAATTGCTCGCAACAATTTCTTCACATTGTATGGCAAACGTCATAATTATTTCTAAATTTTAAAACTCATACCACACAACTACCACATTCAAACTTACATAATTTTCATACATTCCAGTCTCTTTCATCCTTCGCCAATTTCAACCCACTTACAGCGCTGGAGTCAGTTATCGAATTGGGCGATCTCCCAGTTAAACGCCAGAAACTCGTCAACGCTGTAGAATGCCTTTGACACCAGAAAACGCTTAAGACGAGCTTTTGACGCCTTGGGCGTTTGGGCGTTTTTCATAGAATTTGGCAATCTGTTGATGAATTGAACACCTGCCTGCGAAGGCAAGTGCTCATAAACTACCGTTCTGTGTCTTCCAGTTCGGTAGTTATCTCTGCCTCTAGTCTCATACCCGTGTATGTCACGTCCCCTGGTAAGGGCACATTTAGACAAACAGAACAAAGATGTTTCTAAAATGTAGAGACTGGGCAAAGTCAACAGTTTCAAATTTTTGAATGCTGTCCTGCATGACTCTCTGAAATTCAACTTTGCGATAATACGAATCGCTTTTTTTTTGTAATTTGAACACCCTCAGGAAATTGTTGCCTGCACAGGCCCCCCACAACACCACCCCATAGGAAAGGTGCGAGTGAATTAGCCCATAATATGCCGCAATCAATACCTGACTGGGGCAATACCGGGCCAAGGACCTCAAAACATATATTCCTGAGGACAGTTTGGTACACACATGGTCAATGTGGTTGTTCCATGTCAACCCTCGATCGAGGAGTATTCCAAGGAATTTTGCGGAGTAGACTTCTTCCAATATGGAATCTGCCAACATGACAGCTGACCCACATTGGGAGTCCACTGGGCGCAGCGCGAAATTTAGCACGTTGGATTTAAAAGAATTTGTTTGAAGGTTGAGGCTGTTGAAATATTGAACACAGTTGTTGATATCGACAAAGGTTTGTAGTTCCAAACCTTCTTGTGAGTTATCTCTGAAACAGAGAGTCGTGTCATCAGCATACTGCACGATTTTGCCATGCAGCAGCGATGAATGTACGTCGTTGACATACAACAAGAACAGGATTGGGCTGAGTATAGATCCCTGGGGAACTCCATAGCTCAGTTGCATTGGTTTGGAAAATTGGTTTGAGATCTGAACCACTTGAGCTCTCTGACTTAAAAATGATTTAAGCCATAAGAGCGGCACGCCTCTGATGCCATGAGATTGTAGTTTGTCAAGCAGTATTTCATGGTCAACGCAGTCGAATGCTTTAGATAGGTCAAGGAACACACTTAATGTGTGATCCTGACGTTCTAGCCCCTCTACAACCATATCAACCAGACTCACCACTGCGTCTATTGTCGATTTATTTTTCCTGAATCCAAATTGGTGTTCAGAAAGCTGGTTGTTTTTATTTAAGAAGTAAAGCATTCTCGCTAGAAAAAGTTTTTCAAATATTTTGCTTAAAATAGGCAAAATTGAGACGGGCCGATAGTTATTTATTGAACAGGGGTTTTCTTTCTTGAAAATCGGATGCACTTTTGCAATTTTTAGGAGTGAGGGAAAAACTCCTGAGTTAAAAGACAAATTGACTAATTGAGTCAGTGGTTTTAAAATATAGCTTGAGCATTTTTTAATTAACCACATGGATCTCAATTCTAGATCATTTGATTTTTTGGCAGGGAGTTCTTGAATAATTCTATCGAACTCTTCCTCAACTACGGGAGTCAGAGCCATTGAGGCTATTGGACTCTGTCTACGCGTGGGGTTCCCCTGTGGCATTGATGGAAGAGGGCCCCGTCCACAAGCAACAGACGCAAAGAAGCCGTTAAACTCGTCGGCAACCCTAGAAGCATCACTCACAAGTGTGTCTCCAATTTTGACTGTGATTTGCTTGAATTCTTGATGTTTATTGTTAATGATGCCCCATACCGTTTTGGAAACGTTTTTTGAAGAAATAATTGATTTTGAGACATCATACGCTTTTGCAGCTTGGATCACCTTTCTGTAAATTTTTTTTATAATTTCGAAAAAAGATTTTGAACTGTTCATTGGCTGACTTTTTGTTTATTTCGGAGAAAAACTTGAGTTTTTCTCTCGAAACCAGAATACCTTTGGTGATCCAAGTATTTTTTATCTTCTTTGGACGAACTTTAACCGTTTTTGTAGGGCAACAGGTGTTGAGGTGGAAACTCAAACATTCATTGAAAGTTTGGAACTGCTGCTCTACGGGATGTGACAGATTTAGAAAATTCCACTTTTCTTTTGAAAGGGAAGCGTTGAGGAGAGCGATATTTTCTGGCCTTGTGTCACTTATTTTTTTGATGTTTTTTGGCTCTCTCGCGATTTGTTTTCCACTAATGACAGCCTCTTGGCCATAGTGGTCCGAGATAGCTGTGTTGACCACCGACACTGTGACATTTTCAATGTTCGTAATGATATTATCAATAGCCGACTGTGTTGTGGCCGTCACTCTCGTTGGAGTTTTGACCAACAGTTCAAGGCCAAATGACCTCAGCAGATCGACTAGTCGCTTGGTGGATGGATGGTTGCTGTCCATCGCATCCACGTTGAGATCTCCCATCAAAACATAATCGTATTGATGGTTAGTCAGGTCAGTGAGTAACGCTTCGAATTTTGAAAAAAAACTGATCTTCATTTCCACTGGGAGACCTGTAAATCCCTATCACAATTAATGTTGACCTGTTAGTTTGTACTTTGATCCCAACTACTTCGAAATCTTTCGCGGTCGTTACTTTGATTGGAAATTTTGTGAAAACTAAATTTTGTCTCAGAAAAATTGCTACACCACCTCCTTTGGAGTTCTGGCGACAGTACGCTTCTGCCAATTTGTAATTTGGAATTTTGCATAGTTCAAGGTTTTCGTTGTTAAAACCGTTCTCGGTTACAACGAGAATGTCTGATTTCAGCTCCTCACACATCAGCTGAATTTCATCCAATTTGTTGGTTGCGTACTGAGTGTTTTGGTGGAGTAGTCTTAGGGAACCTTGAACATGTAATTTTTGATTTGTCTGATTTTGCCGATTTTGGTCTGTCAATTTAGTCCTTTGCTGTAAAGTGGGCCCCCTAAAAAAACTGAATTTACTTTTAAGTTTGCAGAGCATCCTTTGCTCTGCAAAATGTCAGGACTGGGGGAGCGTCTCACGGCGTCCGCGTAGGTGACATTTTGTATGCCAGCTGGCCGTTGACGGGTGGTCGCCGACTCTCCTCTGGCAGCAGCGGGCGCTGTAATGTTGTCGGTGGTTGCAGCCGTTGTACAATGATTCCTCTGGAATCGCGGCTGCGCCGTCATCCCCGGTCCTTGAGTGGCTGGTCTCATCGCTGCCACGATCTTCCCAGCCAGTAACCGTTTGCCCCGCCAGGAGAGATGTTGGCCGTGTCTCGTGAAATACCTACGGCCGATGTCATCAAAGTTTAGCACTCTAAGTTTGTGTCTAACAGCCAGTTCCTCTATGTAGGCATTCACGAGCACGGTCTGATAGTGGACAGGGTGGGTTGGGTCCAGATCGTGGCGGTGCGGCAGTGTGGTGAGGATGAACTCGGTGTTGGAGGATCCAGCAGCGATGTACCCCTCCAGATGGCGGTAAATATTCCACTGCTCACCGACTGCCAGGTCGTTAGTGCCGGCGATCAACACCTCGCAGCAGGGCCGGGGCTCAGATGACGTTCGAGCTGGACTCACGACATCCAGAAACCGGGCGCCTGGCACACAGACGCCGTTCACTGCGGTTGTAGGGCCGATCAGTTTTTGAACGAGCCCAGCGATGTGGCGGGCATGGCTGTCACCTCGAATGGTTATGTATTTGAACCGAACGTTATTTTTAATTTCTTTTGGAGCTTGCCACGATTTGTTTGCGGTTTTTAGAGAGTTATTTGGAAAAGTTTGTTTTTTTTCTTTTTAGAAAAGGATTCAATTTTTTGTTGGGTTGCATTTTTTGATGGGAGATTACTAAGTTTATTTTGCACCGGTACAAGATTTTTAGGCTTCCTCCTTTTTATTTCTGTCCACCTGTTGTTCCCTTCATAATCAGCGCATTCGCAAGTTTTTAGCTGCAGCTTCAGACTTTGGTTCTCCGCCTCCAAGACCTCTATCGTTGTCCTCAGTCTGTCGAGGAGGTCATTTCGTTCACTCGTGCCAGCGGTTGGCTGTTCCGGCACTTCGCACTGCACTCCGACCTCCACAGAAGCGGGTGGGCTGAGGAACGGCTCGCACTGCACACCGCGGTCCAAAGTTACGGAAGCGTGAGTTCTCTGGTCGTCGCGGGACGAGGTGTCGACAGGGAAACCCCTGGATCTGTGAGATAACCCTTTTTTAGTTAGGTTTTTGTTGGTCCAAGGAAGATTCAATTGATTTTGGAGTCTAAAGGTCAAAGGACAGCAAATTTACCCTTACGGTCAGTTAGTTAAAATTACTTTGTACATACTTTCGTAGTATTTTGCTGACATCTTCGATACTCCATTTTATTGTAAGTCTCACATATTCTTCTTAGGGAAAACAACAGAAAGGTTCTCCGAGGTATCTACGAGAACTTTACTGAGGAACAAGACCACCTTAGCTTCAGGAGAAGTGAGACTAGGTAGTCCGTCCAACTCATCAACGTTTGGGAATTGGTTAGGTAACACTTGGCAGCACTGCGGATATCAGCACTCTCCAACGTCGTCCCTTCTCCTCGTATACCATCATCCTCCCCGTAAAGCAGAATAATGAATGTTGCTGCAAGGATTAGTGAGTAAAATACAAATGTAGGAGGATACCATATGTAGTGTCAGTTTTGCCCCAGCCAGCCACAACCCCGGTCTGGCCGCTGAAGGAGTCGCCCTGCTGAGGAAGACAGATAGGCAAGATGTTCTCTCGGTAAACTGCTGGTCTAGCGAGGCGCACCAAGGCGACATCATACCTGTACAATTTTACACAATTAGAAAATAGTTTAGTATTTCAATCTACAAGAATATAGGAGTAGTATTTGTATATTTGGAAGAATGTAATGAAAAGTTTCTACTAATAACTACCTGATACCCGCGGTTTTGCACGCGATTTCCTATTGAATAACAGACATATTCTTAAAATAATAAACATTCCTGAAAGTTACTGATTCTCACCGAAAGACATTCCAATCTCTCAATTTTAAGTTGTAAGAGCGGTGTTTTTAGGTCCAGAATTCGGAGTGCATTGTCACTCATGACAATTCTCCGACTACATATTGCATCTTCAATGGAAATACACAGATTTCTCTGCAAATCTCCATAACTTTTGATTGTATAGCTCCAACAATTTCAGTGCTATGTTTAAGGGCATAATGAAGGAAGTCCGTAGTAATTTTAATGGAAGCATATATGGTGCCTCAGAGAAGTATACAAGTATTATGATGGAGAACTCACATAATTTTAAATTGGAAGTAGACATGATATGGAACGTGCTACTGCAGTGTTCCAAATCTAATTAATAATGGTTTAAAAGGCAATCAAAATTTCCACTGGCTCTTATTTCAGGTTTAACGAGTGAAGAAGCATTTCTGGCTCGGATCTATTATATTAGACACACGCCATATTAGAGTTTCCTTTTTTTCCTTCAGTTTCTATCATATTTGTTATGGTTTTTATATTTTTAATTGGTACTAGCCTTAACTAGAGGGTTAAATCAAAGATTTTTACAAGATTAATGACCAAAGCTAATATCAGGCAACTTTCCTATCTCTATGTTGTAAACATGAATATTACCCCTTCGTTTATGTTTTTTTGGACATTTATAAAGTATTAAAATTGTTTTATATTACAAGTGGAAATGCTCTGAAAAATGTAAATAAAATAGAAATGGGATTAAGAAATGCAAATAACTTCTGTGTAGCAAAACCTCAAAAAACACATTTTACAAATTTTTTCTTTTATAGCTCCGAGGACATATAATTTACTGTCCGACTTGGTAAAAAACAGTAGGAACATAAATATAATTTCTAAAAAAAATTAGAGTACGGTTGATCGCACAAGATGATATTGAGTATATTTTTAAGATAATAAATTAGTGCATACTTAGTTTAGTCTGCTATGTTATAATGATATTTAAATATACACGTTAGAGAGTTATAAAATAATTGTTTATAATATTTAATGTTACATGTTTAAGCTTAATATTTTAACTGTAAATCATGCATAAATCCTTTTATTTAATACTGCACAATAATTATACTAAATTTAAACTTTGAAACGTAATAATACATTATTTACTTACATTATTATCAATGACTAATTGTTATTATTAATTTCTTGCTCGATTCAGCTATTTTTATTTTTTACCCTTTTTGTATAAGTATCCCCAAACACAGGCATAGTTTTTTGTGTAACATTTATTGGCCTAATTAATAGTGTTAAAGAAAGAATGAAAAACATAAAAGGATTTTGCCTACTTTCTATATTTTATTACTCTAAGGCACACGTAAAAATTGCAAATAAAACAAGTAGAATATAATTTTTTTTGTTATTATAATAAATTTAAGGTTATTGTAAATAATTTAAGTTATGTCATAGTTATTTATTTTTAAGCATTAGAAGTTATATTTGATTGTAATACTCAGTTTGTTATTTTGGGGAAATAAATGATTTTTCATGATTAAATTAAAGATAGATTCACAAAATCGGTAAAAAGAATTTTGTTATTAATATTTCACCTTTTTGGGGTATAAAAAAAATTATTAATTGTTACTGATAAAAAATTTGTTTTTTATTTTACTTTTGACTGAGTCATTTACACAGGAGATAAATCATTCATACGGGCGTGGTGTGCTGAGGTCTGGCGCTAGAGCTGCGCCACGAAACTTCTATTGTTACCGTTCAAATATTGACTACCTGTGCGACCTGACCCTCTCACTCCCCAGAGGGCTGTTCGAGCGTCAATTTTTTCGTGCCTCAATTTACATCACTGGATGAGTTATCTCTTGTGTAACTAGTACAGTCAAACGTTTTACATTCAATTTTCGAGAAGTCTTCATCAACAGTGTAAGAAAACTACCCTTTTTAACTGGTGGTAATGTATTTTTAGTGATTTTTAAAAGTTAGATACTAATGGCAGAAATGATTCTTTAAAGTTAAACATTGTAACTTCAACCATTACGCCACCAATATTCTGTACACCCACGCAACAAGAATTGTCATATGAAAAATGTTCTGCTTCCCAAAGGGTTGTTTAATCATCTTCCAAAGTTTTCCCAAAAGGACGTTCCGGATCTCACCGTCTCTTTTTTATACACGGTATCAACTCGATTTGTGTCTAAAACTAAATGAATGACAACTATAGGTCTCGGAACCTACATGAAGCTACCTGTCTGGCTGGGAGGTGCGGTACTCGAAGTTAGGATGGACGATCTTGCCGACCACTCGGTACGCTTCTTCCGGCACCGGCTCCAGATACTGACCCGTGTTCTGGGTGTCGTACTCTCCCAGGTACACGAGAATGTCTTTCAGTCGGGCTCTGGAATCAAAATGGTCTACAGTGATTCAGTTTCTGCTGGTTAATGTCACAGAACAATTGAGTCAGAACTGACACATTGCAATAATTGTGAAAGTTCAGTTCAGCTTCATCTCATCTTCTTCTACGTTTGTCACAAATTTAACTCATGGAATCGAACGTCCGCCTCACGGGATTCAAAAAGGTCTAACGACAAAGAAGCTCAAAACGAGCTCTGCGTCATTGACATCAGACACACCTAAACCACAAGATCAAGTGTAATCTAGATGAATAGATCTTCTGATTGTCTAATCAGATGCCCAGTTGAGTGTACTACGATGACAAAAGATCCAAAAAGGTCTAACGACAAAGAAGCTCAAAACGAGCTCTGCGTCATTGACATCAGACACACCTAAACCACAAGATCAAGTGTAATCTAGATGAATAGATCTTCTGATTGTCTAATCAGATGCCCAGTTGAGTGTACTACGATGACAAAAGATCCAAAAAGGTCTAACGACAAAGAAGCTCAAAACGAGCTCTGCGTCATTGACATCAGACACACCTAAACCACAAGATCAAGTGTAATCTAGATGAATAGATCTTCTGATTGTCTAATCAGATGCCCAGTTGAGTGTACTACGATGACAAAAGATCCAAAAAGGTCTAACGACAAAGAAGCTCAAAACGAGCTCTGCGTCATTGACATCAGACACACCTAAACCACAAGATCAAGTGTAATCTAGATGAATAGATCTTCTGATTGTCTAATCAGATGCCCAGTTGAGTGTACTACGATGACAAAAGATCCAAAAAGATGGCGGGGCAACCGAGTTTTGTACACGTAATTTAGCTACGGTGGGAAGGGTTAGTTCAATATGAAAGTTGAGTTCTGCTCCATTTCCGACTTTTTTGGGTCTCTTCGGGCGGACGTTGACTCCAGATTCCAGGAGTCAAGTCTGTGGCAGCGTCAGATTTCAGACGCTACACTAAGCGAAGGTGAAATGGAGATGAATTCTACTTTCACATTGAATCAAACCTTCCCACCGTAGCTACATTCCACTTCCCATGAATCTAAATCAAGTTGGATTCTGTCTTATTTATTAGCAATTTTTTTAAGTTTACTTCGTACAGAAATATGCGTGAATTGAAAAAACAGATCTTTAAAGTTTATTTTCACTTGGATCAACTTCCGATTTCTCTAACATCTCATCTCATCGTTATATCAATTATAGCATTTTTTTTGTTGGAATTCTTCACAATTAATTTTGAACACTCTGTACTTTTGTGCTTTTTAGAAATTTTGAAAATGTAAGTAATTTCAACGTTTTTGTTAAACACTCAGCATATACTAAGGAAATTCATACAAAATCAGCGTTGTCTGGAAATTCTCGTTAATTTAATTCAATCTGCGTAGTGTATACGTATTTTCTACACAAAAACCGTGAAAAGGTGTATTTTACTTTTCTACAAGGTATTCCCGCCAAGTAAACAGCCAAGAAGAGGTTTGGGACATCACAATAAACAATAATAAAAAAAACGATAAACATGTGTCTTACTTATAACAATATGGGATTCTTCTCTTCACTTCTTGTTTGTTTCTAGGAATTAATAACTAGTGATCGTACTCGTAATATCTTTGTAAGTTCGCATAATTTGTCCTCATCGAGGCTAGTTATAGAAATAAAATTAAATCAAACTTCTTGATTTCAAAATTGTCCTCATTTAATAACTTTACAAAAATAAATTATGCAAAAAATAAAAAAAATAGGAAGGATAATATTGTCAGGATCAAATAAAAAAACGGAATTTCAATACTAAAGAAAACATAAAACCTATATGACTATATTTTAATAAAATGTACAAAACTAGTATAAATATAATTCATAAATGGTTTTTTAGTAATAAAAAATAAAGCATTTTTGTTATGTTTAGACATATGATTCATAAATGTGCACGAATTTTCGTTATTCTCTAAGTAACAAAAAATAGATTTCCCATTCAATATTTACTCCATATAATAATTAAGTTGTTTATAGAAAAGGTATACAGTACAAATATCTTATTCAAATCACATCTTGTTAAATGAAAACTCAACCTTTATGGGAAAATGATATTTAATTATTCTAAATAAAATATAAAAATGATAGTTTTATTCAGTGGCTCCCTAGGTCTTCCAAATGATTTGCTCATATCAAGTACATTTAATTTAAACCTAAAACGATATTTCTTGTGATATAACCACTATATAAATGTCAAAAGACGTAAAAATAATGGACGTTTATCGAAACTTTCTTGTTTGTTTATATATTCAAATTCGCCTCTAAAAGCTGGCATATCTTTAAGGTGGTGCAATGGGAGTTTCGGCTGGAATAATCTTTGTTCACTTTTGAAGAAAAGTTTGATCACAGCCCTTTAAGGCTCTATTTCTTAAGACAGTAAAAATAATAAAAAAAAACTATTATTCTACGAGGGATAGGCGCTTGAGGCATAATTTAGGGGTGTCTTACAATCTAGCCGAAAGAAATTAGTTTACAGATAAATATAAATGATTACTGGAGGGAGTGACTGGATTTTATACATTAATTATACAAAAATTAATACCCTTAAGAATACATTATTGAAACACGTGTAGTTTTCTTAAATTATATTTAATAAACAAAATAACATTTCCTTATAAAAACCATGTCACTCCCTGCCGCTGTAAAAAGGTTAAATTGTTTTCTTCAAGCATTTTTTTTCGGGTTTGATTACAAAATTGCCCCAATTTCTCATTCTAAATGTATGTAAGATCATTGAGAGTAGTAAAAACATTACATGCCTATGCATTTTAAATAAAAAAAAACTACTCAAAAAGCGATTGCACCTAATCAAAAGGTGGTGCAATTTATAAACATATCGAAGAAGCATCAATCAAATTCCCCTGCTTTGGCTCGCCTTCCTCGCTCGTATACAGTGGACGGTACAAACTACTGTAGAATAGCATATTTTACCTGTAGACACAATGGGCTGCAGTAGCGACGTACCGCGAGCTGAGGAGAACTCCACCGCACTGGTACCCCGAGATACGGATGTGGGCTTGCCAAGGGAATTCCCCAAAATACGCCTCTGCCCCTCCTATTATTCTTTTTTGGATTCCCACGACAGGAGTTCCACACTCTGAAACATATGGAGAATGATTTTTGAGATGGATTGAAGTCGCTTATAATTGTAGGTAAAAGTAAGAAACGTGTATTTTTTACTTGAAACTAAGATTCCTTCCAGGATAATTTTTGTAGAAAGGTTTTAGTATGTCTCTTTAAATTCTAACCATTTTAAACCGTATTGCTAGTGCAATCGTATTGGGAGTGCCGGTGGCCCAGCAGTCTAAGATGGGGTCTGAGTTAGAGATAGCGCAGCTTTAAATCCTGCCTGTGACCGTTGCACCTTTTATCAGTACCATCGATCTGACTCTCTCCCTTAATCTGTTTGATAAGATCCTCGGACAGGCCAGTGGCCCAGGCAAGACGGCCAGAATAAGGCATAAAAGGCGATCAATATCTCCTTTTTTAAAAAAAAATAAACAATTAATTGTTAAAATTACATCGGAACCTAATGCATGAGCAATACCTCCGTGAAATTCATTCCTTCAGCATTAAATTTTGGTGTCACAAAAACTCTTTACGACATAAACAGTTATACAGGGTGTCCAACAGGGTGAGCAGCCCCATTTTGAAAATTTGTTTTGTTCCCCCTATTAGTACTATACACTCACGAGAATTTTGATACTTGGGCTATAAGTCTTTTAAGAGTTTGAAGTTTTCAAATTAACGCCCTGTATAATATCAATTATATTTTGAAAGAACACCCTAACTCTAGAATTGCCTGAACCACCTGGCAGTGCAGAAACATCGGAATACAGTCTGTACTATGTGGGAAAGAAATATTGTACCATATGCTGGCACCATTTATTTAATCTATTCTTCTATATAAAACATTATATTTCCTACCTACTTGTTTGTGGTGATGAATTCCCCATCGACGGAGAGGTTTAGAGTTGATCCCCGCGCCGTGAGCAGTGACACAACACGTGAACAGCCAGTCAGCTAGTAGATCTCCTCCGCAACCACTGGTCAGAGTCCCTCCCACCAGCCAACACGCCAGGCTCAACGTGCAAGAGTGTATCACTCCCCGGATGTCGCATGTCGTTGGGTAGCCCAGCAGTGTTCCTAAACATCTCTCCTTACACCTTGAATTCATCACCATCATTCATATTCCTTATATCAATAGCAAAATAATTGACGAATTAAAAACATCTGATATACTCATTACTTAAGTGTTCGCATATTGCATTTCTTGACCGTTTCAACCTTAATCATTAATACCGAATAAGTTTCCCGGCTCGAAAGATGTAAAAAACCAACAACTGTTAAAATCTTAAAATGTTTCGGCCTTCTTATAGAGAGCCAATAGACATATCCATCCTTAGTCAACATATGTTACATCAAAACGGATAGAAAGAGCCAGTAATGCAATCCGCTTATAAAGGTGAATGGAGGGGCGGTGCTGAATTGTGATTGGTTCAAGCTCAACCAATCAATAATTAATCGCACCAGTATCAGTATGGCACATGTATTAGTAGTGATGTTGGATCAATATGGCGTCTTTATCAAGGGCTGCCAACTTTGTTATAATATGATGCTGCCTTCTTTATGATGCTCTATTCAAAATAACTTCAAAACCCCTATGTGTTGTAGAAAACAGACTATAATTTTTATAAAATTAAAATACAATGATAATGCATTTAACAAAAAGTTATTTAAGTATTCACTAGAATGATGAACATATTGGTATTGTGACTGTGTCTATAGATTCGTTATAAGAGGGATGTTTAAAGTTTATTACTAACTATGGATGATTTGAACGAATAAAATTATTTCGTACATTTGCCACTGTTGTTTTAGATACAACGAAGGTAAATTTCCGACATCCTCTTATATTTTCATGTGTTGCTGAATATTTTAGACAGTCGACTGAGGACACTAAGGTGAAACATGAGTGTGAATATTACAAACCTGTTTTGCTCAAGTCACTCTCCTCATATTTGCCATATATATAATGTTAAAAAGTGTTCCAAACTTCTTTTTGTATCTGTGGGTGGTCAGTGCATTCGAAGTTTAATTTGTTTGTCTCTGTAATACTATAAGTTATTAATTTATTCCAGCTAGAACGATGATTGTGAATTTTCCGCACCGAGTGTCGTCGCATTGCGAAAAATAAAGCACTGATTTAAAATGACCTGATATTCTTTTATTCTTTATTAAATCCCTTTGTAAATGCAAGGAGAACATTACAGGTAAGCATATGCAATAGTTTATTAACCTTAACTATTTAAAATGGCTGGGTGTTATATTCAATTACAAGTCGACATCAAGATGAACCCAGCAGGGATCACTTCTGGCTGGTTTATACCTGCCAGTTAAACCCACCACTGGGCACAGCAACAACCCATGTGTCACTTAAATCTGTGAAATTATAATAGGAATTTTTGTACCTATTTACTAAGTTCTGTTTTAATTTTGTTAATGGAAGAAGATGCTTTATGACGGGATCTGAAGTACCATTATCTTATTAAATAGTCCTGTAAGTTACTATTATAGAAAACTCTCCTGAGTGGTGAAATCTGTAGAAGTCCTTGCTGCAAATGTTCTTGTGCTGTGTTAATGGCATACGCCCTCAATTTAAGTTTTTAAGAAACCATCCTCTTGTTTTATTCCTTCGATAGTTAGTTGTTACTGAAGATCTACAGGTCTCGAATTCAAGATGATAGCTGATTTTCCAAACAACTCTATGAAAGGTATACAAGCGTATAACGGGGGACATACATAGCTGGAGGAGGATTTTTTCGTTGGAAGGTTTTAAACAGGAATCTACGAGTAGTTAGATCGTTTAGATGTGAAGGTGTCCACAATACTAGCTGAAGACTGTCGGAAACTATTTAGGCCACCTTTCCGTTAAGCATCGTAAAACGTAATTTATGAAGAACTTTAATAGCATATCATTACTAACCTGCATTCTGTGTGCTGTCATTAGTTGTGGCATCTCTGCTTATAACTAGATTTGTAAAAACTGGTTGAACTGCAGTAACTGGTTGATAACGTTATTAACGTTGCATATAAGTTTTTCCTTATGCAGATTTCAGGTTTATTTCTAAAGTTATTTGTAAAGTTATGAATGAGTGTGCTTTGGACGTTAGTTAGTATTATTATTTCAATAATACTAACTATTATTGAAATAGCATCTGTTTATGTTTGTAATAAAAGTCGTAAATATTAGAAACGAGTTCTCCTAAAGTTTCTAATATTTCTTCTTAACATTTTATGGTTTAAGAATTCTACTTCTTGTGTGATTATATTTCACACAAATGTGCGTACGTAACTCTAGCGAATTATTGAGCGCATATCTGCTGAATAAAAATGCAACTGGCCAGAGAGGGACTTGATGAAGATAACAAATGTCGATAAGCACTAATTAGGACAACCACCTTTTACCTTATTTTTTGAAGTTTGTTTTTGACGATGGAAGTATTGTGAATGAAACAGGACTTTTCCGGACATTTGCCATCGTTCAGTGATACATTTGTGATATTTTTTATCACTGAACGATGGCAAATGTCCGGCAAAGTCCTGTTACCTTTTATCTTTTTAGATAAAGTAATCGCGTATAAACAAACACTTGTTGACAGAAAGCCTATTCTTATCGTGTTACATTTAAATTGAGTGTGCCATCATAGCCGTTGTAGGCAGATAGTAAAAGTTGCAAAGGTGTACATTGTCAATATATGTTTTCTACGAAATAACTTCATCGTCGAATGAAAGCGGAACCCGTTTTGTAAATCACCGTTTTAATTTATTTAGAAGCACTGTATTCCCAGAAACTCCTTTTGTTTATACACAATTGTATACGAAGGCAGCAACTGTTTTCACTTTTTACGTGTACAAAAACAAAGAAGACCAATTTAAACCAGAAACAAATTGTATTGGTTTCACCAGTTCTGCGCCACAAACGCTCGCGTTTTCGCGCTATTTCATCCCTCCAATGTGTACGTTTTTGTCCAGTTACGAGATAAAAATTAAACCCACAATAAGTACTGTTCTTAAGACTTCGGAGATTGTCTGACAAAAATCTTACAACAGTACAAGTTCACTCCACTTTTATTTAGTCTCCTGAAGACAGTTTTCTAATATCTTCATTAATTATAAAAAATTCAATCCATCATATTCCATCAGCATATTAACAAGTGTCAGATCGAAGTTTCATTCATTATTTCACTTAAAAAAAGGTTTAAAACAACATATATATTTTTTAACTTAAATAATGAAAATTAAATGAATATTGTGTATGTTCGCGTTACATTGCGCAAGTCTTTTGTGCACCACAACTTTGTTCATTTTCCAAAATGAAGTGAGGATAACGATGAAAATATTTTAAAATTGCAACTTTTTCTCGTGAAACATAATTGTTTCAACGAAAAACAACCCCATTACAAGTTTAGGGTTTTCTTATAGAAAATAAGAAGATTTCTTATAGAAGATAACTGCAGGAAGAAAAATACAATTTTTAATATTTTAAATGACACATTTGCTTGTCATATCAGAATTACCAGCTACATGTGCATAGCCTTGGAAGATGTTATTGTAGATAGCTTTAAATTTGTTATTTTTTCCTATTCACTCAAAATTAGTTGGAGTGCAAATAAAAATGATGAAATAGTATCCTCACCGTATGAGCATTAGAAGAGAATAAGAATATAATAAAAATCCATATCGGATTAAAATATTACGCCAATCAAAATTTGCGGACGACTGGAAATTGTTCTGTTCTGTATACGAGGGCTGTACAAGTCTTGGCTAATATTTCTAAAATAAGCAATGCCTGGTTTAGGAAGTTTGAAATTCGGTAACAAATTTATTCGTGCAATGATCGTTTCAAGATGTATTTAAGATGTATCTAAACAGATCCGGATGGAAGAACAAAGTTTTAACATTCGTGTGGTTTTCATCAATAAAGATGTAAAATTTACGAAAGATGAATTTTCAAATTCTTTATTGAGAAATTTAAAATGTATTGAGCAATCCATAATGAATAATACATCTTTCCTCTTAAACGTTACCATACTTTGGTAGTGTTAGCTGTCGGATTAGTGTAAGTTGTTAACATGAAAAATAAACATTAGTCCTTGTAATTCTCTCTAATATGAATTAGTATTGAAGAAATAAAGTCTATTTGCATTGAAACCTAAAGTATGTTAAAGTAACCAGATTTATCATTAAATTTCTGCATGATAATTTTTTCCTAATCCTAAAATGAATTTAAGATTGATTCAGTTTTGCATTTTTAAGTGGATGTAACAAAATTGATCCGTTGTGAGAATTGTGGAATATTGCAGTTGTAACACTGTTAAAAGTAAAAAAAATATTACAATTAGATCATAAGCAAAGTATAACATACTCATGATGACATGGTCGAGGAGACGGGGAGGTGAACTATACACAAAACTGCAAACTGTGAGAGGAAGCGGGCAGAACACGAGAGTGAAGAGAGGAGAAGGCGACGGTACCGTTACGGTGACGTCAGGAGTCGAGGCTGGGCGACAGCCGACAGCGACTGGCCCAACTGGCCCAACTGGACCCCAACTGTAACACTAGATCTAACCCACCTGGGATGGGCATTCTTTATACTGGTGACTGGCAAATCCGATACCTCGCCGCACAGGTATACAATACACCGGTATAAAGGAGGGTATCTATTGAAGAAAAACGTAGTTGGTTTTCATGGTCCTCAGACGCAGTTAGACTTGATGATTGAGATATAATGTGAATGGGGAGCACAGTTAAGGTGACGGTAACACATGACCTATTAGAACCAAACGAGCGGGAAATTAACGGGTATTACAATTTGTAGTTTCGCAAATCCAACCATTACTTCAATCTGGCAATTGGTAATGCAGTAGTACTGGAATCCAATAAGTAGAAACACACTAGTACTACAGTATAACTGCGGTTATGTCAGGGTACTCAAATATAATGATAGCTCACGCAACGGGTATTTTAATCTAATGAGTGGTAATGCCCTAATGAGCATTAACCTGCGTATTGCAAACTCAATGTTAGATTTCCGCATGTATAGACTGCTTATGTAATGAAAAATCTAATGAATAAACGTCACAATTATTACAACGCATTGAAAGAATACTTACACGTGATACTATTTAATTAATTGTTATAGTAATTGATTACTTATGGCTCGTGCAGTGGCTTAGAAATAGCATACGGTTATCTAATAAGTGATAAACTTTCACGTCTTCTAATCTACCGAGCGATCATGGATGGACAGTGCTATCTGATAAGTGATAAAGAATGGGTATTACAATCTATTGAGCGATTACGGACAGACAATACTATCTGATAAGTGATAACGAGTGGGTATCACAATCTATTGAACAACTATGGACGGACAATACCACCTGATAAGTGACAAGGAATGGGTATTACAATCTACTGACTGATTACGAACGGACAGTGCTCTCTGATAAGTGATAACGAATTGCTATTACAATCTACTTACTGATTAGGGACGGACAATACTATCTGATAAGTGATAACGAGTGGTTATCACAATCTATTGAACAATTATGGACAGACAATACCACCTGATAAGTGATAAGGAATGGGTATTACAATCTGCTGACTGATTACGAACGGACAGTGCTCTCTGATAAGTGATAACGAATTGCTATTACAATCTACTGACTGATTAGGGACGGACAATACTATCTGATAAGTGATAACGAATGAGTGTTAAAATCTACTGAACTATTAGGCACTATAGATTCTATCTAATGAGCAGCAGTGTATTAGTATTACAACGATTACGTACAAGTGTATTGATCAATTGCTTACGAATGATACGGGTATAGTCTAATTATGTAATAAAAAGAGTATTATCGACAATGTTCATGTTGAATAGCGCACGTTATATAGTTTTAGTGAATTAGCTCTTATAAAATGGATACTGTGAACATAAAATAACAGAAAACTTGGTACAGTTCAACTTAACTACACAAATCCCTAACCTTTCCAACTCTCAGTTGTATAGCAACGTTGTCGTTTATATCTGCATTACAGTACTGACCAAGCATTGCATACGTAATACTTGCTAAAATGTACAGATTAAAGTATAATTTTACTAAAACTTATCACTTATGTGGTTGAGTAACAGGTACGAACACACAGACCTGGACACACACACACACACACACACACACACACACACACACACACACACACACACACACACACACACACACACACACACACACACATAGATATGGGGATATATCCTTTTTTTATCCTCTACTACGCATGTTACTCGTGTGTGTCAGAAATAGCATATAACGAGTAATTTAAGTTGAGCTGTCCTTAATACTATTTTATATTGCACTAACGTTATTTCAAACAGTCGTCTTAAAACATTCTTTTGACAATTATAATAAAGATGGTTCTGAACCATAAAATCAAAAACTAGGACTAAAACGTGTCAATATCGTATATCACATGCAGAATAGAAACAATCGTGGCTTACACACGATTCCCAGGCGGAGTGCCTCAATTTTTCTATCTCTTTGATTCAAGAGTACACGAGTTGTTCGAAGTTTCCTAATTAGGCTTCAAACCCAGAAAGCCATAAATATGGTATTATTTGTTTTCAGGAATGCAATTCCATAACGTGTAAGGAGAACCACAATCGCTCAACCACCGAATTAAATTTCTTCTTCGATGTTTACGTAGATAAACAAAAATCTAAACGCAGCCTGGGCTTTTTTATTTACGCAAGGACAAAATTTTTAAACATATGATTAGAAGTTACTAAGCTAAAACAAGGACCTATAAAATACATGACTGCAGTCCAGTAAAGTTGTGTTGGGGAGTCCTAAAACAATGATAATTTAAAATACAATTTAAAATGCAACGGTTATAATAATTCTTTATAAACTTGTTGATTGCATTAGAAAGAAGGAAACACTTCTTTATTGTGGCGAAATTAGGACCATATGGTCCTTTCTTACATAAAAAAAATGAATCTTAATAATACAAATTAAGGCTTATTAACTAAAACTTACACTTACGGTATTGCATTCACTCTTCCATTGACACAGTCACGATTCAAAGAGTAGCCCCGCCGCCCGCCACAATCATCCGGTCCAGGTATCTTCCTTCGTCTCAGCATTAGCACGATCCGAACAATATTTCGAGTTTTGTGTTATTCAAAAGTGAGTATACAGGGTGAGTCAGAAATATGGTAAAATATTTTAAGACGTGATTCCAGAGCTAAAAATAAGAAAAAATGTTATATAAAGGTAGGTCCGGAAACGCTCCATTACTGAGTAATGGCTGGCGAAAGATTTTGCTTTGTTTTCAGTTCACCTGGTGAAATTAAGTGATTCTGAAAGGTTTTGTTCTTACTTTTTAATTCAAATAAGATGGATTTATAAGGAAAATCACCTGAAAAATCAAATAAAACCACTCTAGAGGTTGTAGTGTGAACAGTTTTTGAGAAAAAGTATGAAATTTGCCAAAAATCTAATAACAAAAATACCGTCTTAAATGTTTGATGTCCAATAACATTTTTAAATGACCCATAAACAAATTGTTTTTCCTAATACAGATTGTAGAGAATTTAATTCTGAAAACAAGCATAATAAGCAAAGTTAACTAAATGTGTAAAAAAATTGTGAAATTGACTCCTCACGTATTACACTACACATCAATTTTTTTGCTGTTTTATAATAAGGAATGAGTATCTGATTGGTAACAGCTGGCAATAATTAATCATTTAAGAAACAACTGTTTAAACATTTTTAAATAATAAATAATCAGTTGGGCATTTATTATTAGATGACATATGTCACCTCATTGTTGAACAAAACAACAAATTGTAAAGATACTATGTGCTTGTGTTAGTATTTTAACCAGTTATTTCCATCCATCTTATTAGTAATTTTGTGTTGTGTGTTCCATTTATTAAAAATGGACGGTAATATTCATGTGTATTCAAACTCTGAATTAGCAGACATGTATTTTAATGTATGGTTTGGGACGCTGCAATAGTACTTCAGCAAGACGTCTGTATCAAGAGAACTTTCCTAACCGCAGGTGTCCAAGCGCAAGATTTTTGCCACTATTCATCAACGCCTATCTGAAACAGGTTCCTTGAAGTCTTCGGAGCATAGTAATGCAGGCATCGCCCGATCATGTAGGACTGTTGAATTAGAAGAGTTGGTTCTTAATGAAATTTCTGATTATCCTGAAAAGAGCACTAGAGAATTGTTACTACAGTTCAATTTCAGCCAATCTAGTATTCGGAGAATACTACACGAGTACCAGTTGAACCCATACCACTTCCAGCATGTCCAAACTCTTTTGCCACAAGACTACGCTCCCCATGTTGTTTTTGTCGATTTGTTGTTGTTGTTCTTCTGTTAAAATGTGCTGATCCAAACTTTTTAAATACAATTTTGTTTACCAATGAGGCTCACTTTACAAGAACAGCTATAATTAACTTACATAACAAATTTTGGGCAGACAGAAATCCTCATGCTACCAAACCTAATCGCCCACAACATCACTTTCAGTAAATGTTTGGCCTGGAATCTTAGCAGATCATTTTGTCGTATTCGTGCTTCCTCCCAGGCTTAATGGCGTGGTGTACTTGAACTTTTTAAGAGACGAGCTACCTAACCTGCTTGATGATGTACCTCTGCATTTTACGCCAAAACATGTGGTTTATGCATGACAGGGCACCTGCGCACTACTCTCTGGCTGTTCGTGGACACCTAAATGAGAGTTTCACAAATCAATCGATAGGCCGAGGTGGACCATGGCCAGCAAGATCACCTGACTTAAATCCTTTGGACTTTTACCTTTGGGGACGTTTAAAAACATTAGTCTACTCTTCCCCAATAGATACAATTGAAGAACTCCGATTAAACATTTCTAATGGAATAGAAACCATTAAGCAGACACCTGGAGTTTTTGAACGGGTCCGAAACTTGATGAGAAGACGCCTGAACGCGTGCATTTTGAACAATGGAGGTCATTTAGAGCATCATTTTAATCTTCCGGAGAGACTTAAACCGATTGTAGATGTTTATTGTATTTAAAAATAAAATTTTGAACCAGCTGTTACCAATCAGATACTCATTCCTTATTATAAAACAGCGAAAGTTTGCTGTGTAGTGTAATACGTGAGGAGTCAATTTCATAACTTTTTTACACATTTAGCTAACTTTGCTTATTATGCTTGTTTTCAGAATTAAATTCTCTACAATCTGTATTAGGAAAAACAATTTGTTTATGGGTCATTTAAAAATGTTATTGGACATCAAACATTTAAGACGGTATTTTTGTTATTATATTTTTGGCAAATTTTATACTTTTTCTCAAAAACTGTTCACACTACAACCTCTAGAGTGGTTTTATTTGATTTTTCAGGTGCTTTTCCTTATAAATCCATCTTATTTGAATTAAAAAGTAAGAACAAAACCTTTCAGAATCACTTAATTTCACCAGGTGAATTGAAAACAAAGCAAAATCTTTCGGCAGCCATTACTCAGTAATGGAGCGTTTCCGGACCTACCTTTATATAACATTTTTTCTTATTTTTAGCTCTGGAATCACGTCTTAAAATATTTTACCATATTTCTGACTCACCCTGTATATTATTTAAAATATTCACTGTTTTAGGCTTGAATGGTAATTTAAGAGAGCTTGTGGACTTCAACGTCATCAACTGTTTTTACCAATTATGCCAAGTATTGTAAAATCGGACCTACATAATTTATAAACTAAATACTAAAATACGTATATTTTGTAAAAAGAAAACTGAATACAAATACAAAGACGGAAATGTAAGGAGGGTGTTTGTAAACAGCACGGCTAACAGAAAAGGATGAGATCATCAAGGTGGACTACTGGTCCAGACTACTGGTAAATTATTATGCGCAATATACCTGCATGATAAAAAGATGCAATGTTCGGAAAAATATGCACAATCATGAAAGTATGTGTGGCTACGGCAGAATGTAGGTCCCCACCGATGCGCTGGCGGCCTATCTATGTACTACATGACCGCTCATATGTGTGAGAGTGTACTGAACAGTAAGTGTAAGAATTATGTACTCACACAATAGAAAAAACAAAGGTTTAATGTGCAAGTCAAAATATCATTTTAAAAGGTCGTTACATAAGCAACTGAGCAGAATTGTTTACAATAGAATATAGCGCCTGAATGTAAAACAGAGTACATTCTTGTAATAAATCTTTAAACTATTCCTACTACTAAGCACTACTGGTTTCGTGAAGATATGGTATCACGAGAGTCTCTTGGATACTGCAGAAAGCCTTCCCGAACAAAGTAAGTCTTTTAATACTGTTTACATTTGTTTGCATTTTAATTATACTTGGAAGTGAATTGTAGAGTTTAGGACCAAAATACAAAAATTTAATTTTTGAATAGGATGAGTCTGAATTTATGTAATTTCTGTGCCGTGTGTTATGATCATGATTTATTTGAATGTGGAAACAGTTTTTTAGTTTGAAAAACAAACATTGACGAATGAAAAATGAGAATGGAGGCCAAGGGTAGGATCCCACTAGATCGGAAACGCTCTCTACAGCTCTCATCTGGTATCATTCCCCAAATGACCCTCAACGCTGACTTTTAAGAGGAAAATCTCTATTAAGGTTAACGACCCTAGAAAATCTCCAAAATATTATTCCGTACCTTAACTTTGACTCAAATAAGCCTAAGTAACCCAGTTTAAGGACTTATTTGGAACAAACGTAGTCCACCTCAGGGTGCATGTAGCTGGATTTAGCTGCTTTGTTATTGTTATTATGTTCATATGGATATTCCATTTCAGGTCAAAATCAAGATTGGCGCCTTAGAAACTTACAGAAAAAGTGAAGTGTTATTTATTGGACTGCCACCAAATGTATAAATTTAGAACATTTCGGGAGGCTTTGGAATGAAAGTCTACTATATTCGTATTAGAATGGTTTAATTGCCGATTGATGCAGAACAAGTCAGAATCTGCAACATGCCATAAATTATATTTTGAATGTTTGGCCTATTACAATGAAAAGTTTGGCTAGGATAATATGTTTGTAAAGTAAATACCGAATGGAGATGTAGATTTCAATAAAAGATCATTTTATTTGGGTAATCGTCCAAAGATATAGCTTTTACAGTACCTGTCCATACGATTTCTTTATGAGGACTTTATGAGTGGGTCTGTTGTAACCAGTGTGGATCACTGTTTGCCCAGTACCGCTACTCATTATGCATATTAACACTGCAGTTTAAAATCAAAATTGACACAAAAGAATTCCGTTAAAATTACATAACCTTATTCATAAAAAAATCGTAATACTCAAGTCATCGATGAAAATTGTCTTCACAAGGTTTTAAATCACACTTTAAAAACACTTACTTATTTATTCAGACATATTGCATGATTTTACGCTACAAATTTAGCTTACTCCCTAGGATTTAGCTTAATCTAATACTGCAGAAAACGTAACAAAGTTGTTCATCTTTCACTGCAGTTGGTCGTCCAGATTTGAAACGACCCTTAGCACTTAATAATCTCTAAAAACCGAGCAAATATTTTTTGGTTTGTGAATTTTGAGATCGGACTCCTATCGGGAAGAGTCATTAAATGAAAGTGTGATTTATTCACACTATATTATGTATCTTCTCATCCATGGAAGTGTTCTTCGACATACGTTGTAAAAAAGAATTAAAAATATCTTATTAAAGTTGCAACCAACAGTGGCTAAATTACGGTTTCGACACCGATAAAAGCTTCAGAGACACTGATAACGTGAGACAGATAACAACCATGGGAGATAGAGGAAAATTCGTGGAAACTCCCAAACTTCCACTACATTCACTGATAGTGTACTTGATTAATCAGCACAGATCCCTGATTAAGTTTAGCACCGAGTGTCTGAAACTCGGAAGGGAACATTGAAAACACTGGGTTTGATGAACGCTTAGTAAGTGTAGTTTTCAAATTGTAATAGGTTTTTATCATTAATCTGTATTACGAATCACAAGTGTTTCAAACTTTGAAGACTAATTTCTTCTGATTTAATATATCTTTTGAAATCGGGTTTGCTGGGTTTGGTTTCAGTGCAACTAAATACGTACTTACAATGATGCACAATCAGACTTTGAATGTGTATAAATTTTCTAAAGAAAATATACATATAAATGTAGGATACCATCACCAGTATTAGCTTGCCAAACATCTATTACAATTTCAAAGCTATCAGGATACAAGTAGTTCTACAGTTAAATTATTCTTTGAGTAGAGAGCAACTGGGACTTCTGAATTACCGCTAGTGTGTTAACAATGTTAATATTTACGAACCAGGAAATTGTAAATGTTTACTCTTAGAACATATACAGATGCAAATTTAGACGAGTAGGCCTATACAGCTACACAAACTTTTTTGTGCAGAGATATTACAATGAAATAGAAAAGAAGGTGAAATAAACCACATTTAAAGTTTTTAAAGCAAACAAATCCGATGCTCTTTTACTTTTACGGAGCGGCCTATTGCCATGCACGCTTAAAGGGTCTTTTACGCACCCCGGAAGTATATCATGAGGCTAACCAGTCTACGGTTTTAGCAGTTCTACAAACTGCCGAAAACGACTAATCAGGCCCTCCTGGGGGAAATTCACCACCCTTGTACAGACTGCCATCTTTGGCATACCGCTCCCTTGCTATTTCAGTACAACCAAAGAGCAGGTGTTCAGCAGTTTCCTCCTGCTCATCACACATTCTACAGAGCGGATCCTCCCAGAAAATTCCGACTCTGTGAAGATGTTTCCTTAGGTGATCAAGTCCCGTGATTAGACCCACAACCTGACGAGACACCAATCTACTTAAGGAGAAAAGATCAGACACCACCCTGTGACTGTAGGACCATTCTGCCCATTCTCAAGCTAAATGCTTTGGAAGGTTGGAGTAACTTGTACCTAGTAGGTTGGAGTAGCCAGTAAGAATAGACATGTGGAAGAAGAGTTTATCACCTTACATACTGTAGTTGTCTTCATTTTCTTAAAATCTTCTGCACCTTTTGTATAGAGATTCCTATTTTGGATTGAGTAGGGCGGTAGTTATGTTTACTGGTATCAGAAATAGCTCTAATAATTTGGATTTTTTACAGTCACTTTTTACCTCCGTGTTACCCAGCAAGAGTAAAAAAACATAATCTTGTTTTTCAGTTTCCTAAAAATCAAGATATAGCACAGACAACACTCCCAAGATACTTGCTAATAATTATAAACACCCTAAAACCAATACATTTGAGTATCCCATAAGGTGAACTTAAAAACTGTATTGTCTTATCTTGATATAGCTTAAATAAGTAGTTTAATCTGTAACTTAATTTAATCTTGATCATCTATGTACTATATTAGTTTAGAATCTCCCAATGTTTCTTCGAATGCATTAAGCACTTAAGTCAATATGTGGTACAGCAAAAAACGATGTGTCACTTAAATCTAGACAACCTTATGGACGTTCTGGAGCGACACATCACTAACTGCAAATGTTGAGATATTGGAGTGCAATACTTAACCAAGTTATATTATCATGTAACAAACATGATAACAACTTAAAAATGGTTAGAACAAGAATATTTGACATGCAGAGCGCAACTTTAATAGTGAGGATATTAATAATATACAGGGTGGCTGGTCATCAGTGTTACAAACATTTTTGGGTGAAATTACAAAGTAAATGATGTGTAATGATGCATGTAAGAGGTTCAAAGTCAAAAAAATTTTCTTCAAAAAGAATTATTTTAATTTTTTCTAAAATAACCATGTTTTTAAACATATTACAGCAATTTCTCAACTACCTGTAAACGGATTTGAGTAAATGACGTAATTTTCGTATTCTAAATTAAATTTTGAATAGGAATAAGTGAAAATGTTAAAGGATCAATAATAAAAACTCCATTGTTAATAGTTCCAAAGTTTAAAATTTAAGTATCTGTTAAAAATATAAAAAACATTGGTCTATTGTATTTGTCTACACCCTGTATACAAGAAGGTAGCTAAATATTTAAAAAACTGCGCCATTTTATAAGCTTTCCAACCATACACTACACTATTGAGGTTTAGATCTGCATATGTTCGTTTTAGTGTTTTGAAATCTCCAAAACACGGGGTGCAGAAAAATGGTTTAAAAGGCAATTTATAAGAAAAAAGTGGTAATCTAAATGTACAAAGTATTATTAATTTACTAGTGTCATAATAATCTATTTAGATTATCAAAAACTGATTTTCTATTCATTTCATGGCCATAAATCGTTATCTAACTATCAAAACAACACTGGTATTTTGAATTATTCTTATCTATTAGATAATGATAAGATAAAATGGATTATTCCTGTATTCTTCTTCATGTTATTTTTATCTTCTGATCAAGCAAATACCTGCTTAGATAAAACATTGTGGTCACTGGTCAGTCAGTTCTTCTTTGTCAGTGATGCTAGAACCATGTCTTTCTCAAATTGCGAATACGCTGACATGCACTTCATCTACGGACTGTGCGACGGTAATGCACGAGCGGCACAGAGGGAGTACATGGCTCGCTATCCTGACCGTGTTACTCCTAGTTCACAGGTGTTCTCCAGACTCCACCAGCTCTTAACAGAATCAGGATCTTTCCATAAGTTGAAAAGAGAGGTAGGTCCTAATATTGATGTTTATGCAGATGAAGATATTTTAGCGGGGGTTGAGGATGATCCCAAACTAAGTACTAGACAGCTAGCTACATCTACTGGCCTTTCTCGTTGGCAAGTTTCTAATGTTTTGAAGTCTAATACGTTTCACCCGTACCATTTCACCCTGGTTCAATCACTTGAACCAAATGACTTTGAATCGAGAAGAACGTTCTGTCGATGGCTCCTAAACAAAGACGTCGAAGAGTATCACTTTTTCCAAAACATATTGTGGACAGATGAAGCCAGTTTTACAAGAGAGGGTGTTTTCAACTCCCATAACATGCATGTCTGGGCTACAGAAAATCCTAGAGCTATGAGAGAATCATCTTTTCAGCATCGGTTCACAATAAACGTGTGGGCGGGAGTAGTTGGTGATATTTTCTTGGGACCCTATGTCATTGATGGAAGCTTAACAGGAGAAAAGTATCTTGACTTTTTACAACATAACTTGCCTCAACTTCTAGATCAACTCACTCGACAACAAAGAGAAGAGTTAATTTTTCAACACGACGGCGCACCTCCTCACTTTTCCAACAATGTAAGGCAGTGGTGGAATGAAAACTATCCAACTTGGATTGGGCGAGGAGGGACTGTTGCTTGGCCACCCAGATCTCCGGATCTCAACCCCATGGACTTTTATGTTTGGGTGTACATGAAGAGCCTAGTGTACAAGACAGTCGTTCCCAACGAAGTGGATCTGCATGACCGTATATTTGATGCTGCAAACAAAGTGAGAGTTGAGTTGTCTCACAAGGTTACTGTGCGTGCCATTCGGAAAAGAGCAAGAGCCTGTGTTCGGAAAATGGAGGGCAATTTGAACATGAAATAAAGTAAAGAGTGTTCTAAAATCGATATGATTGTAATCGTACTGTATTTTCACTGTTTGCTTGTTTTTTATAATGAATAAATACAATGTGTGTATACTTAGTTTTTTAACCAGTTATTAAATTTTTTTTAATATAAGCCCATTTGGTAAATGTTCATGCATAATCAAGTATTTTTTTAAAAACATTTGGCCCAATCCAATTAAAAGCGAACTATTAGATTTTTTTGAATCATGTGCAATTATAATAACAATTGTATAAATACAAAATAATTAATGTTTAAAATTTTTTTG
The DNA here is from genome assembly GCF_021130785.1 of Homalodisca vitripennis. Lineage (NCBI taxonomy): Eukaryota > Metazoa > Arthropoda > Insecta > Hemiptera > Cicadellidae > Homalodisca > Homalodisca vitripennis. The sequence goes on from NC_060215.1 coordinate 150,918,184, forward strand.
TTTTTTTCCTTAACATGTTAAAGAATTAAAAAAAATTTTTGTTAAGATTTTAAACAAATAGTAAGTATGTATTCAGCGAAACTTTTGTTTTAGTTATAGTTTGAACAGTTTTTAAGTTCCCTGTGTTTTCTTCTATTCAAACCACTGAAACAAACATATTGAGATTCAAACTTAAATAGTGTAGTGTATGGTTGGACAGCTTATAAAATTGCGCAGTTTTTAAAATATTTAGCTACCTACTTGTATACAGTGGGTAGAAAAATACAATAGACCAATGTTTTTTTATTTTTAACAGATATTTAAATTTTAAACTTTGGAACTATTAACCCGGCAGTGGTCGCTGTGGGTCATAGTGACCCGCACGTGACTTTTGTCATCTATCCTGACTATACAAAAATATTAATTTTTCCGGCCTTTCGCATACCTTCCTGCCTCCCCACCCACTATAACTCAGGACAGTTTTGTTCAGTTTATGCGAGACTGGTGTCCGGGATAGACACGTGTGGGTCACCGTGACCCGCAGCGACCGTTTTCATTGTCAAAGTGTCTTACATCAAATTATTTTTTGAACAGTGTTTTTTAGCGTTTATGGTGTTTTTATTAACATTTGTAGCATATAATTTTTTATTCTATGTTATTGTTCAAAAACTAAGTGAAATGGCTGAAGGCTCAAGTACAAGTGCTCCCTTTAGAGCGGCAGAGCGTGTAGTGTTGGATGAAAACAGAATTCTCCAGGCCCTGGAAGAAGATGTTGAATCCGATGTTGAAACTGGAGCTGAAACTGATGTTGGAAGTGACTTAGACGAAATAGAAGAAAGAGAGGACGATACCTGCAGAAATTCAGATACAGAGCAGAGTGACGAAGATTCGGAAAATGATGGACCTGTGTCGGATGATGAAATTCCTCTTTCGTATAGAGGACATTACCTAGGATTACCTCGTATTGTTTACTCATGTAATATAATTTATTATAATAACAAGTTAAAGAGAAAATCTTTAAACTTTAAGTTTTATGAAAAATGCAATTTATTTTCAGGTCTCAATGAAGAGTGCGTCCCCGACTTGTTTTACTTCAAAAATTTTTCTCAAGATAATATTTTAAGAATAGTGATAAGTTTTGATTATTTTAAGATGTAGTTATTATAAAATTAATTATATGCAATATTAGGTAAGGTTTAAATACTTCATAGTTGTTTTAATATTTTACTTAATAATTTTCTACTTAGGTTTTAGTTTTTATCTTATTAAATTTGACAGGAGAATTTACTAAAAATATTTCGAAATAATGTATGTGTTTTAAATTTTATTTAGGTATTTTGTATCTTAAACCAAAAAATACATTCATAAAAATTTAAATATTTTGTAACTAGATTTTTATACAGACATTAGAAAATTAGTCAACACAAACTGCTAAGATTTGTGACATATATTTCATAATTTTAAAACAACATGTAAATAAATAAAAAATGTTTCCGAAACATGTTAAATTCTATTGCCTAGCTCCAAAATTAACATATATGTAATATTAATTAAATAAGTAATAGAACTTTCAGATATAACAAGGTTTTAATTTGCGGGTCACCTAGACCCACAGCGACCGGATTCAGGTGCGACATAGGCGCGACCACTCCCGGGTTAACAATGGAGTTTTTATTATTGATCCATTAAAATTTTCACTTATTCCTATTCAAAATTTAATGTAGAATATGAAAATTACGTCATTTACTCAAATCCGTTTACAGGTAGTTGAGAAATTGTTACCCAAAAAGTTTTGTAACACTGATGACCTTCCACCTTGTATATAAAAAAAATCCAGTTTATCCGCACATAAATCTCGATTATCTAAAGGAACTATGTATATTATAACTGTGTTTTGCAAATAAACCAAGTACTCTAGAGATTTATATGATATAAAGGATTTAGAAAATCGAATAACTTGAGATGTAGTTAAAAGTAAGTGCTATTAACACAACCAATATTAAATCACATTGTTTACAATTCAAGTAAACACTGTTGTGATTATCATGGCTAACTAGCAATGGATCACATTGGAAAATATGTCTAGAGTATAAAAAAACTATAGTTTTATTAAATTTACTCTGGCAAATTTGTTTAATTATGCATATTGTCAAAGTTTTACTCAAAAGGAAGCTTAGAACTTCTTTATTTAGTGTGATAATCTCATGAAAATTTTAAAATTACAATAAAATTAAATCAAACATTGAATAAGCTAAGTGATGTGTTGAAAACATAGAACAATAATAAAAATTGTTCTTATCAAGAGGCTGACAACAAAACTTGGAGTTTTCCGAGATCGTGTTACACTGTTATGTGCAATGCGGTTATTCGAAGTTATGATATCTGAAGTAAATTATAAGAATTGTTTTTTCATTGCAAAGTCGTCATGTATATGCCTGGGTGGTGATGAAAATAAACAATAATGTCATATTTAACACAATTTAAACTGATAAATTTAAGAACACACTAATTATAATGCTTTATAAAGGTTACACAAATTAAAAAAAAACATTAACTACACATTGAATGGTTTCAAAACATACAGTTTTGCCAATAAAATATAAATGCAATAAAAAATTCTACGTAACATACTTTGTTGAATGCCTTTTATTAGTAGCTTTTATGTCTAGCCCTTTATGCCTAAAATAGCTAGTTTAATTATAATGGTGTGGTGTATTATAAATTTATCTTAAGACAAGTATGTATGATAGATTTATGGATATGTTATTATCATTATTCTTGATTTTATGATTTTTTCTGAATAAATTAATACTATAATACCAAATTATATGATTTCCATGATCATTCGGAAGTGAAATATATGTTACATATAAATGTTATATAAATAAAATTAATATGTATTTCCTTGAAATAGTTATTTTTTAGGAAAGTTAAATTTTTTAAGTCTAGATAAACAGTGCAAATTTAAATATTTTTGTGTTATTCTGATTAAAAAAACAATAATAAGAAGCTATTCAGTAATTGAAAAAAATTACATGTTTGTAAAGGTTTTTAAAAATCAAATAAGGTTTAATGTAAGAATACGTTACTTATACTTAATTTACATCATACTTGTTTATACCAGAAACAAGACGTCAAACTGGTAAAACCTCTTAACAACATCGGACTCGTTTTACATACTCTTAACATCTACTACTTCAAAAATGTTATATAACCATTTTGTTTATATCTTAACCGATAAACTTACTTCAAAAAGCACCTATGTTATAATTTACTCTTAATTTCCCCCTTCAAACTGCATATGCTAAGGCAGTTGATATGCAGAAGGTTTTGAACTAATGATTTTCAACAAATAACTAATAACTGAATGGATTACTTATTAACTTATAACTACTAATAACTTATTATAAAAAAGAAGGTTTACATTAAGAAGGAGTAAAAAGTAAATTGGAATATTCTAAGAAAATATCCATTACAAAAAATTAACAATTAATTAATGCAAAGATTCGATTGATATTGTACAAGTTTTCCTCATATTTTCTGATTAGGACGCTTCATAAATTTATTTTGTATAAAAGCAAATTGTAAAAATACATATTCAATTTTTAAATTGAAATGTTTCAGGAGAAAACACATTTAAATTAATATCCTAAATAACTGAAACCTATGTTTCATAATTTTTGGAATTGAATAACACTGTATTGTGAAGTAAACAGGATTTTTCCGGACATTTGCCATCGTTTAGTGAAACAAGAAAACAGTATCACTACGTTTCGAGAAATGCAATCTGATCTCTTCTTCGAGATTGCAGATCTCGAAACGTAGTGTTACTGTTTTCTTGTTTCACTGAACAATGGCAAATGTCCGGAAAAATCCTGTTTCCTTCACAATCCTTCCATCGTCAAAAATAACCTTCCAACAAAGAACACTGTATTTTTAAAATACTAAATAAATCTGTAAAACAGAAAGTATTTAAGACAATTTTTGAGGATTAAATGTTGTGGGAAAACATTTACCTTGTGAAAGGTATTCTGTTACACCTTGAATAATAAAGGTGGAACTAAAGTAATTCTTTTTTTATAATAATTATAATGATACAAAGTTTTTGCTAAAATGTATATTAAAATTGTTAAAGTTCTCTGTATCTTTTAAATATTTACTCTCTACACCAATATTAAGAAAAGTGGTAGGCAATAAAATACTAAATAGAAACGTACTATATGACATCATGTAAGAGAAAGCAAAGTATGAAACTATTGTTGTCAAAAACACTTTGACAACAATGAAAACAACTTTGTTTGTCTCTATGAAACATTTTGAATGTTACACTTTCATATAAAAACCAACCACAATTTGCATGTACAATTATGTTGACATTTAAATGAAATGCGCTTTGTACTTTTACAGTTGGTGTTTTTTAAATGACTAATTCTGTCAAAATTCAGATGTTACTTATTCTTTTATATAATATTCTAAATTCCTCATTATGTTGGTTTAAGATAGTATCATTTTGTTTGAGTAAGGATTCGGTTTTCATGACTCCATCAGGTGGCTTACAATATAGTTAGTTTATGCCAGAACAAAAGTTTAGTTATTCCCAATACCTTTTTCTTTTGGCATAAAAAATACATACTGTAGATATACAGTTGGTTTAAGTTTGTTATGTTGTATTCATTGATCTAATAGTTATGGTGATAAGGATCGATAGATATTTAAAATACTTTAAAGCCTGTAATTATCGGAATAGGTTTGTTTTGGGTTCATATATCAGATGAGACACTAAATATTGACACCCAGTCAAAATCAAACCGTACATTTTAACGTTGAATGTAAGTTAAGAACGCAAAAGGAAGTTTTTGGCAATGGGATGGATCGATAATTCAAATACAGTTACAGTGCTATAGTTGATATATATTATCATTGCATCCTACAAAACAGATTTTGTATATCTTGTATATAATAAAAACACGGATACCCAAACGTATTTTTCATATTTGTTTAGTTGAAAAAACAGCATAAAATTTACACTATTATAAAAATATTCTATATAAAATATAATTAAATTCAAAGGCTTTTTAAAAAATATCTTTATTTTGGTATTTACTTACAAATAATAAATATTCTGCTTAAAATCAAAATCTTAAAAAGAGTATAAAATACATAGACACTAACCGGGGTTTGATATCAGCAAGAATGAGAAATCAACAGTGGTATATGAAACATTAGGTTTAACAGAATATAGAATATATGCACCAGGTGATCTGCCGTCTATTGTTATTCTATAAACTAATGAGGTTAATATCCAGTAAATGTTACACTCAAACCATTAAAACGTATTTGAAGTACACCCGAATTACCAGGTTTTATTGTTCACTTATCTCTTACATATTTGGTAACTTAGTTTTCATATAATCATAGTTCTAGGAACTCTGACCAACTCAAATAACAGTTGAAGGATGACAAATGAAGGATCAAGACTGGTGCTGCAGCTGCAAAAGTTGCTTTCTTTGCATCTATAATGCAATGGAAGAGTGTGTTACGTTTATGATAGTGGTGTGGTGTGTTAGTGTAAGTAACGCTTGCGATCTGGTAAACAATCTAATGTATTTGAGTATTTTTATGTAAACTGTCAGGTTATGGAAACTTTATATTATGTTTTTGTGGAATAATGTGGTGTGTCATTTTTGTGCATCAGCGTTTCTGAGGCAGTTCATGCAAATGATAAACTGCATCATGTTATGCAATGCAAGGTTTTACAGACATATTGTGTAAGATAATACAAATTATGCACTTTTTGTATCACGTCACATTGTAAGAAATGTATTGTTTCATATCATAGTTTAATCAATGAGTTGTGTAAAGCAATACAAATTATGTACTAATTGTGTTACATCACAATGTAAGAAATGTATTGTATCATATCATAGTTTAATCGATGAGTTGTGTAAAGCAATACAAATTATGTACTAATTGTGTTACATCACAATGAAAGAGATGTATTGTTTCATATCATAGTTTAATCGATGAGTTGTGTAAAGCAATACAAATTATGTACTAATTGTGTTACATCACAATGTAAGAGATGTATTGTTTCATATCATAGTTTAATCGATGAGTTGTGTAAAGCAATACAAATTATGTACTAATTGTGTTACATCACAATGAAAGAGATGTATTGTTTCATATCATAGTTTAATCGATGAGTTGTGTAAAGCAATACAAATTATGCACTTTTTGTATCACATCACAATGTAAGAAATGTATTATTTCATATCATAGTTTAATCGATGAGTTGTGTAAAGCAATACAAATTATGTACTAATTGTGTTAAATCACAATGTAAGAGATGAATTGTTTCATATCATAGTTTAATCGATGAGTTGTGTAAGGCAATAAAAATTATGCACTTATTGTATCATGTCACAATGTAAGAGATGTTTTGTTTTATATCATAGTTTAATTGATGAGTTGAGTAAGGCAATACAAATTATGCACTTATTGTATCATGTCACAATGAAAGAGATGTATTGTTTCATATCATAGTTTAATTGATGAGTTGTGTAATGTGGTGTATTGTATCGCTTTATAATATAAGATATTGTTTTACATCATAGTGCAAACGATGTGTTTTTGTAACATAATGCAAGTAATAAACTGTACAGTCAGTTTCAAGTATTATTACTACGAGTATGTACCAGCTTTTTGTCTCTGCGTGGAAAGTGCATGAAGGCGGGATGAATATTTAATTCCAATATTTTTAGTAGTATATTGGATTATGTAATATTATATATTAAAACAAGAGTGAGATATATTCATCAAAGAATACTTATAATCCTGCATTACAAATATAAAGTTTTAACATAAATGATAATAAAGTTAACCTGTCTAAATAAAAGTGGTAGACTCTTATTCAACATGTATTATTGTAAATATATATTTAATACGTTTATCGCTATTTGTATAGCGAAGGGCTCGGAACTTGTATACATTTACCAACTATGACTGATAAGTTTATCAAGAAATTAGGACTGGCAATAGTCAGAACTTATCAAAAATAGAAAAGTGAGGTTGGAATGGAGCAGGTTAAAGAAATATCAAGCTAAAGCTGTAAAGACAAGTTGCTGTACAGTTTATTTGATCTTTGACGAATACACGACTAAAACTATTCAATTTTCGATATTCATTTGTCTTCGATGTTTGTGGTATCAACGGGATAAATTACAAATATGATCCTAATTCTATTTTTTGTATATTGAAAATAGCACACAAACGTTACCGTATATGTCTAGAATATTCTCAAGATGCATCTGGTCATCAAAAGAAGAAATATACTTCATGGGAAGTGGGATTTGACCTCTTGAAAATGAAAGTTGGTGAAGGACTAAAAAGGAAAGATCCGTGTACAAAGGGTAAAATTTGGTTCAATTGCTTGGCATATGTGTGATAAAAGTGGGAATAGTGTATCAAATACATAATGTGAAGGTAAAGGTAACTGTGGTCGAAAGAATACTCGCAAACATAGCGTAGAGGTAGGTGAAGTAACATATACCATGGTACGGCTGACATATCGTGTTGGTACAGAAATATTCTGGAATATACAAACAATCATTAGGTTGGAATAGGATAGAAGATGATGTATTTGTACAGCTTAGACATTTTCGAATCGAGTAAGGAATGAATGTGTCTTTGAACGCAAAACAAGATATCATGCAAGGGTTTTATATACATTTAGGAGGCCTTTCAAACCAACATAAACGATAGTTTTAAAGGCACGTAGGACCAATTATAACATTACAATATTATATACAACCAATATTATAACATTAAAAATATTTTCACCGTAGAGGAAGTTCCTAACGTTACTATGTTAAAAATACTCATGCTTAAATTAACAATATAGTTCGTAAATAATATCTTATATAAATAAAGTAAATTTTATTACAATTAAAACAAACAGTTGTTTTAGGGTTTTATAAACCCTTTTTAAACCAATATAATACTATAAAACATTGTTGCAACAAACAACATTATCTTAAGTATCTTTTACTTCACGATATTCTATCCTAACTGTTTTTCGTACTAAACTCTAGAAAGTTTTAGTATTTTATTCAATAAAATATTTTTATGTATGCATGTATGATTTTCCATGGTGTGGTAAGATAGTGTTTCTTTAATCTAGCTATATACAAAATATTCATACATTACTTATTTACTTAAAATATTACTATGTACACAATTAAGTTAACAGGAAATTAATGTCTTCATAATAAGTTTTAAACAATTGATTTACATTGTAAACATAAACATTAATTCAAGCAGTATTTACAAAGTAAAGCTACGATAGTTTAATATTTATGGTGCTATAAAAGCTAACAGTTCATGTCAATATCGTAAACCACTATGGAACTCCCAGTTTATAACATGAGACTATATTGGCATGTTACATGACATTTTACTACAGATAAAACAGGACAACATACATGTACATTTGACAATTATCATTCATTATTATTTCAGTTTTGAAAATGTCTATAAAAGTGTGAAATGAAATACAGAATATGTTTCTGTGCCATATTAATTTATATTAATTTCAATATACTGCAATGGAACATTATGTTTATCATTTCTAGTCGTTTGGCAACAAATTATTTGAAACACAATGAAGTAATTCCTTTACAATGTACCTATTAAAATTGTGTACTATATGGATACATCCGAGAAAACTGTACACAATTTAATAAAAACGACTTCCTTTTACATTACTGTAAAAGTACCTTATGAATAAAAAGTATAAAATAAGAATTAATTGCATTAAGTGAAAATTATTTAAGGTATCCGGATAAAGGTTTGAAATTTGCAGTTTTGACCCAATTTTAATAAGATATCAATACAAATTTAACTGCTAATGCCTTTGATCAAATGATTCAACAGTTTTTGAAAAGTAACCAGGTCAAGCAAATACGAGGGGAAATGGTTCCTTGATGACCACTGAGCAACCTTAAAAGTAAGCAAGTCTGTTTGCCTACCAGACCTTCAGAGCTGAGAGTCACCTTCGTATTTCTTAAAGGCCCTAAAGTGGCCTATAAAATAAAAATAGGTCAGCAGCTCTGGGAGATGCAAACCAAGCATCATTGTCAAAAATGTATCCTAAAAAATCCAACTTACAAAACTCCACCAAAGTATATTTTGATTCAAGAGGTAACGTAATCCACCCTTAAAATGGGAGGAGGGATTAGAGTAGGTTAAGCAGTTTTATTCCCAAAATAGACCTGGGAATTCAGAAAGCTCGAAATATAATTAGTACCATCCTTAAATTTGAAGAAATTATTATTGTTTTGTAACAAACATAAACTTTTAATTCTAAGGACGCACATTTGCATTATGATAAGTTTAATAATGTTAAATTAATTTCTTTAGCATTACATTATTTAATACTGCTTCATCACCTATGTCTTCACTGTATTTAGTATACTCTTCTGAAACCATGACTTGCATCAATTTAGTCATGTGAAATAACTAATCAGAGAATGAAATGAAAGTACATTGTCCAATAAAGTTGCATAAAAAAAAGCTTTTACCATTCCAATACTAAACGACGAATTACGATTTGTTCTTCAAGTCATGATATTTGAGCAAGTTATATTTGAAATTTTATTATATTTAATTTAATTATATTATAGTTTTTTTATAAAAAGTTATAAATAGTTTTATAAATAGTTTATAGTTTTTATAAAACTAGAAATTGTAATCCAGTTTGGAACATTTTTTTATACAACTGGTAGTTATTTATGTGTTGCTTTAATTATTTAGTATGAAATTCAGATAAAAATTTGGTTTAAAAATATTAATTAATTTTATTTTGACATTTGAAATGGCTAAATTCTACCCCTGGTTCTGAGCAATAAGATATAACTTAACTAGGAGTTTTAAAGAAATTGAAGTGAAATAAATCTAGGTTAGGTTAGTATGTAAAAAGCACCTATTCGTACAAACACTCATATCGGCTGGCAAAACAATATTACTTTTCAGGTTGTTACATAATGTACTTTAAAATTACAGATAAGTTTTACACGATGCTGTATTTCTGGACAATAGCTAGTCATTGTAGTACTCCGAGACAGAGGAGACTCAATTCTGCATCAGAGTTGCTCTCTCGCACAACAATAGTCATCCGAGAGCAACAATCACAAACAATCAGTCTTTGACTAAACTCAGTGATCCTGTTGTTCCGACGATGGGATCGCTTCGTGACGGTGAGTGGCTTGGCAGAGGGAGTGTTAGGAGTTGATGATGTACGATATCCAGTCTACCGTGTGGGCCACCCTGTGGTAGATGCCGGGCTGGCCTCTCTGGGCGCAGGAGTAACCGGCGGATACGATGCCGATGAGAAACCATCGGGCACCCTTCTCCATCATCAGTGGGCCGCCGGAGTCCCCCTGGACAAAACAACAATGTTGCCCATGAGTCTTCTCATTGTCACTCCACTCATTGTTCTTATTCTTAGGTGCAACAGAATTTTCAAACATGAGGTAGAGAGAAGCAAAAAAGAAACATCAAGTTAAACGTTCCAGAGCAATACAGAAATGCTGATGGTGCATCCTCACCCTTGAAAATGAACAAGAAAATTTCACTATATATTTTATTTTTTTTAAATTTGAGATTAAAAAATTAGATTACAATGAACTATTTTAATTTACAGAAAACCTCAATATTTGTTAATGATAATAATGGCTTATTTATACAATTACAAGTTATGAACTTGCTAACCAGTTGCAACATTAAGCATAATTTATGCATACAATTTCTGCATAACACCTGTAGCATAATGGTTTAGTCACTTTATAAAGGATCAATCAATGTTTCAAACAGACTCAGTTAACCCAGCGGCTTCGATATTCAGAATTCTACTATAATTTAGAACATAGGGTGATTAAAATCAATTTATGTTAACATACGAACATAATTTTACACTTACATGATAAGAATACAATATTAAGAAGAGCCATGAAGTTTTTGCCTTTACTTTGTGGCACTGATGATATTTTTTAGTAGTGTACACCTTCCATATATATTTTATTCCTCAGTAAGGATATCCGAAACTGGGCTTTGGCGTAGCATGCAGAGGGATATGGAGGTAGTTTCTGTTCTCAACTTTGAGAACCAAACAATCAATGAAAGAGACGATTACATTCGTGTCGTAAGAAGACTGAGAGTTACTGGCAAATTACGTAATTCTGATTTCAAATTCTTTTCTAAAAGAAGACTGGCATGGTTTCGTACATTAATATAATAAATTTAACTACCAAATCATTTTTATTGTACTGAAATTCACACAGTTCATGGTGAATCATTTACCTGACAAGAGTCTTTTCCACCTCCGCGGTAACCGGCGCACATCATTTCATCGTAAATGACGACGTTGATGCCGTTGGATTTATGCCACCTCTCACACAACCGGTTGTCAATTATCGGCACATTCACAGCTTGGAGAGTTTTCGGCCGTAGTCGAGAACCTTCAACAAAGTAAAATTTATATGTATAGTTTCCATTTATTGCTAACCACATATCGATCAACTAAGTTTAATAAATGAACCAATACTGCAACATTTATTGGTTCACTAATAACATCACTACTTAAGAACGTCTTGTGAAAATAAATCCTCAAATATTTTCTTACTGAACATTATATATATTTGTAAGTCCCTATTTAATTTTAGACATTGTCCTTTTTAAAAAACATCTGCTTCGTTTAACTTTCATATTGTATTAAACATAGAACAAGTAGTACACCAAGCATTGAATATAAACTCTTAACATATGTGATGGCTATAAAATCATAATATTTTCTTCCAGTAGAAAAATTAATATTCAGACGTATCTGAACAATTCAAATAAAAGCATATATCAAAGAAAAATGTTATAAGGAAAAGTTTAGATCATATATATTAATGAACAGAAGGACACGTTTTTATGAATAAAGAAACAGGTTCCTTAATCTCAATTTCTTGTACTTAATTTAAACTCACTTATACTTCCTAATCAAGTAATAAAAATATTATATTATTCCTGTTCTCAATGAATGTTGTTTAAAATTATGTAAATGTTGGTCAAATTCCTTTAACTACCTCCAAATTTTTAACCGTTTTCTATGATACTTTAATTTCTGAAATAGTAATGCGAACACAAAAACAAAGTTCTCACGTTTGTTTGAACATTAAAAAGTATTTATAGTTTCTGTACAGTCTGCACTAAAATGTCCTTCGTCATCGGCGAAGGATCCGGCTGCCGATAAAATTCTAGTCTAATTAATGCCTGAGAGAGCGATAAAATATTAAAAACCCATTTTCATAGATGTACTTCAATAAACATAAGTTGCATTTCCAAGCCCGGCTGACCAGTTTCAAGTTCGTTATCTCTATAGCGATAAGACGTACAACTCGGGTAGTTTCACTGATAACACGGATAGAAACTGATTCTTCGAAATAACATTGTTTTAACGTTAAATAACCGCATAGAAAAAAGTTAAAGATTTAAGGGTCTCACTTTAGTTTCATCAAAAACGACTAAACTAAAAACCAATCATACCAATTAAAAATAATATGAAAGATATTTTCATATCGAAATGTTTATATTCTCTTTAGATTCTGAAGAGTCGTTGTTACGAAGTGATCTGCATTTCCTGCCATTCTAAATATAACGTACGCAACAGCTTTGGACACTGTGGACCTTCACATTGTCAATCCTGATGGCCATTATTTACGGAGATACAGTAGTGAAAATGTGGAAGTATTAGTGACGTAATAAATTTGGTCAGAACCTGTTTAATGTGGTGTAAATCGCTGCAACCGCGTAAGTCAGTGAATAGAAGCAGATATCCCATTGCAGATCTCAGCAACTGCGTCTGATAAGTTAAAGTCGAATTTATGGTCAAACAAAGTGTTTATCTAGTCATGGTACAACATACATCTTTTTAAAATTAGTAATTAATCATAAAGTAATTTTTTGTAATGATTTAATTAAATGGTATGTCCACGTTACATTTCTGTTAGACAAGATGTCTGACATAAATTGGTTCAACTTTAATATAACAGTTTCGGTTACAGTCGAAAACCATTTTCCTTTAATTTTTAACTTTTGTCCCTTCAGTATGTCAAGACAAATATATTTCTATTTACAATATGAAACCCGGCATAACTTAATGTTTAATTTTTTGATGCGCTCGTTTTCGTGTCAATTAATGGGTGTTTGTGCAAAGCCGAGTCTAGTCAGGAGGAGTAAATCATGCTGTAATTATAATTGTTTAAGAAGATATTTTGCACCTGAACCACAGTGATGATTGGATTGGTTATATGCTCTACTCTTGTAATGGGGGATGCGTGACGGTGAGCGTGTTTGTTCTGGTATTCTCTACGTTGATACTTAAAAATGTATGCCAAATAATTTGACAAACAGTTTTTTAATGATCGAATGAAGTAATACAAATTATTCTCCTGTCAGCTAGGTTTAAGATGGAAGTTTGATTTTAACAAAGCAGTCATCCCATTTAAGATTAAATAAAAATGTATGCAATGAGTATGCAAGAAGTTTAGCTCCAGTTCACCTTCCTCTTAGTGCAGCTTAATTGTGCATCTCAAGAGACAATGAGAAAACTTCTTCATTTAGATTAAACTTTATTTTGAAGTCTATGTGTCTCTGATGTCAAAACGATGAAGCGTTCGTTTTGAGCTTCTTCGTCGCCGACGTTATTGTATTTCTTCATACGGATATAGGTCCAAATTACAGGAGTCAAGTCTGTGACAACGTCAGATTCCAGACGCTGCACTAAGAGGAAGGTGAACTGGAGCTAAACTCAACATTCATATCTCGAGAAGTTACAATTTAAAGTGGAGTGATAAACAACTGTCTATCCATATCAGTTCATTGTTATAGATGAGTCCAAGGGTTTTTACTTTGCCGTAATACTGGAGAAATGTGATCGTTCACAACTATCGTTTGTGCGTTGATCAATTCACTTGAGTACAGAAGCTGTTAATCGTCAACAATAACTGTTAAAATTTATTTAAGTATGCAGAGTTTGAATTTTTCTTGCAACTTGGTGAGTAAAACAATCTTTCAACCTTTTAATGGTTCAACTGATAAAACAAGACTATCGTAGTGACATAATAACCTCTCCTTTTTTATTAGTAAAATGAAATGAAATTAAATTAAAATGACTTTATTAGAGGCGAAATCCTAATGAAGTCATAACTACAAAATCCTTTCTACCACTTAACCTTATAAAACATAAACTAACATATTTACATAGATAACTAATTATTAATCTATTTATTTATAATAAAAATATATAAAATGAACCACAGTTAAAAAAGAATCAATATTTAATTTAACTTACACATATTTTCAAGATCAGGACCTTCAGCGCCACCCCGAAGTCTTTTAATTTTAAGATAGATAATTGTTTGAAGTAGGGAGTCACATGATCATCAAATCTGATATTAAAAATAAATCTAATGCAAAAATTCTGAAGGCGCTGGAGTTTATTAGAAAGTTCCAAAGTCATCGGTAGTGACCGTAAGTGTAGAATCAAGATTCAATCAAGATTCTCGAACAAAAATAAAACAACTTTGAAGGCAATTCTTAAGATCTTGAAGAAACAAAAACAAAGACTATCAGTGGAATCTTTGTCTTGTGTTTGATATAATGGTCACACAACTCCTCTATTGTATAGCTTGACTTCCCATCTGCAGTCTGCTTTACTGTACTCTTTGTATGTTTGACAATGTTCTTTAGGATTCTTTCTACTGTGAATGAGGATACAGCTTTGTGGACATTTTATTCACAAGCTGTATATTTTGAGATATACATGTTATCCTTGGGAATCTAATGCTTAAATCAGAAGTAACTGATAAGCTAAGGGCCTTATTGGGTATCGTCTCAATTAACTTGCTTAGTTGAAACCCAGGTACATAAGTCACTTATACTGTAAGAGCGTTGAAGTCTAAAGTAGGACATTTCAATAAATATAAATGCATAAACACACACACACACACACACACACACACACACACACACACACACACACACACACACACACACAATCTCTCTCTCTCACACACACACACACACACACACACACACACACACACACACACACACACACACACACACACACACACACACACACACACACACACACACACACAATTAACATTTGCTATCGTAGCTGGATACATAGAAGCTATTCAATATACAGATAATGTTTTAAATGATATTTATGTGTTTCAATGTAACTAAAGTCGATTAGCTAATTCCGGAGTTGGCAGTCCCTAACATGATAACCAGCTCAGATCTAAATGTTGTATTCCTCTTTGGTACGTAGTCTCGTAGGGATGTAGATTATTCGATAGCGAATTAAAATAATCCCGAACTAGGAATTCAAGGAAACAGAATGCACAACGCATTAGAAGTATTAGAATTCGGACTCTCCTAAGACCAAAAACGTCCTAAATGTGAAATACTCTGCTTTATGCTTCTGCAAATTGCTATTTCCCCCAATTCGAGTAAGGGCATCACGAAGCTAAGTAATTTACTTCTCATCCTTCCTTGAGTTAGACGTAAATCACTTCAGGTTTCAAAACAGATCCTTGAGAGTGATTTTGAGTTTGAGAGCTAGAGAGCCGTGCAGAGATAATTTTAGGGAGTCGAGGTTACTGACTTTGCACTGTCTCTATATTCTCGAGGTGATCCTTTACTCCAGATCAAAGTGCGGGGATATTCAACATCATGAGACTAGAGGCAGGGTCAGCCTTGGAGTCCAAAAACACAGAATAAATTGCTTTCAGAAATTTGCCTTCTCAAGTTGGTATCAGACTAATCAACAGTCTCCCTGGAGATATTAAACAGCAAAATGAACAACAATTAAAAGCTCAGTTGAAAACCATTTTGGTGTTAAAGGCAATTTAATCTGTTGACAAGTTTATGATGAATCGCTCGGACAATTAAGAGCACAAAAATTCATAAAATCGTATTGCCGGACCTGTAAACTGTGAGAGAGAAGTTTAAATGAGGTCATGTATGTTTGAGTGGGTCATTGTCAGCGAGAATGGTTAGGTTACATTTAGGACGATTGTGATACAATTTTTATATTGTCTTTTCACAATAAGCGACAATATTATTATTACCCTGTAATCACTGGTAATGCATACATGCTGTGCAGTCCAAGAAGCAACTAGTGATAATGAAAGCAAGATAGACGATGTGTAATTGTTGCTCGGAATAGCGTTGTCGTAAAGCACATAATTGGTAGAACCAACCATCATCGAACTGAAGAGCGTACAGAAAAAGGTGTTAGTTATTACAACGTAAATTTAAGGAGTAAAAACTGTTCTAAAAACTAGAGAAGGAGAAGGACAATCAGCTGGTGGATTTTAAATGAGAGTTCGTTATTTGACCAAAACACATGTTTTCGTCTCCACCTACCTTCTGAATCGTCACAAGAAATAAAAAAAACACTCCTAAAACAATGATGAAGATGTCATTACACGGTTATTTACTCATTTAATTATATTATAACAAACATAAAATACATTTCTTTATAATTTCTAGTTTAAAATCAACTACAAAGTTCACAACATTCTTACTGCTGTTTTCAATTAGTTAATTTGATTGAATTTTAAGTGTAGCTCCAGTTCACATTCCTGTTATTGCAGCGTCTGCTTTCTGACGCTGTCTCTGACTTGACTCCTGGATTCTGAGGTCATGTTCCTCTGAAGAGATAGAAAGAAAGTCGACGACGGAGAAGCTCAAAACAAAACATTTACATCGCTTCGACATCGGAGACACCTATCTGAAGGGGTCATCCCTTCCTACCATAGCTACGTTATGTGTAGCTCTGTTGCTCCATCGTGCTTAGAGATTGTGTCTATCACATCGTAGTGCACTAAATTGTGTATCTGATGAGACAATGAGACTACCTCTTCACCTATTTATAGGTGTCTCTGATGTCGAAACGATGTAAATGTTTTATTTTGAGGTTCTTCGTCGTCGACTTTCCTTGGATCTCTTCAGACGGACATGACTCCAGATTCTAGAAGTCAAGTCTGAGATAGCATCAGATACCAGACGCTGCAATAAAAATAAGGTGAACTGGAGCTAGACTTGAATTCAATTGAATCAACCCTTCCTACCACAGCTACGTTATGTGTATTTAATTTGAATTTAAATTTAAACATGTATTGAAATAGCGCGTAGTAAAGAGCTGTGTTTAATAAAATTTAAACCGTTGATCCTTATGGTGCTCCAATTTAGTATGATACGTTCGTATCAGAATATCATTACTATTTCAATAATTGTTTTTATTTTAGACATTTTCAGCACGTTTACTAACCTTAGAGACTACTGTTTCGAAACAACACTGTTCTGTATGTCTAAATGTGCCAAGACAACTGGCCAAGACATTCACTCGTATGAGACCAGAGGCAGAGGAAACTACCGAACTGGTAGACACAGAACGGTGGTTTACGAACATCTGCCCTCACAAGCAGGTGTTCACTCTACAAGAAGTTGCCGGATTAGATAAAGAATTCCGTAACACCCAAGGTGCTCAAAACTCGTCTGAAACGCTTTTTAGCGTCGCAAGATTTTTATAATGTTAGAGTTTTTGGCATTTGACTGGGAGATCGCCCAATCAGGAAATTGACTTCAGCGATGTAGGTGGAAAGTTGGCAAATGGATGAAAGTTGCATGAATATTGACTTGTATGTTTGAATGTAATCTTGATGTGGTGAGAATGTACAAAATTTGAGCTCTGATACTTTGATATTGACATGTGTATCATTTCTCTGCAACAAACAGTGATTGATTGCTTGTAGTTGCAGTAATTCAACTACAGACTTATTAAAGTTATTGCAAGCGGTTCACATAAAATTCCCTCAATTCTCCCGTCTGACAAACCTGCTTGAAGAGCCCCCCAGCCGGCGGCCCAGCCGAACTGGCCCAGGAAGTCCTCTCCCTTGTCCGGAAGACAGATGGGTGCGATGTGTGGCATGTATTGGACTGGTCGATCCAGCCGCAGCACTGCCACATCGAATCTGTCCGCCTGAGGGGTGAACTTGAAGTAGGGATGGACGTTGATCTTGCGCACACCGAACGTGTATGCTGGTAGAGGTTCCACTGCCGAGTTGATAACGTAGTCACCCAAGGTCACCTGAACTTGCCTGGCCGATGCCCTACAACACGATAAGTAACATCTTTGTTATAGTACTGTCAAATCTTAAATCATATCACAGTACAAAAAATAAATAAAGCCCAATTTTCTAGACGTAACACAAACAAATACATTTAAAAACCATCCAGTACTTGTTTAGGAATCCCTCATTTACTTCTATAAACATAATTGAACATAATTTTCGTTGTCTGTTTTCTTAATTTAGCATAAAACATAAATACTAAGATTTTTGTAGAAATGAAATACGTATAATTATGATGTTGACTGAGAAACCACTTTGCATTATGTTGTTTGGTAAGTTTGGTACCTTTTTCCCCTTTTTATTCTTATCTCATCTGTTTGTTGTTCTAAAAATAAACAGGGTGTAACAAAGTCCCGCACATATCAATGACTGCATCTACAAATCTACTTTTAGAAGTAACTACCATTTTTTTGTAGAAGTCAGAAGAAAATCTTAAATGAGAGCATAGCTCCAGTAGTACATAACATTAAAGGTCTGTATTAGTAGATTACAATGCCGCAAATCCGACCTTAAAGGGTTCACTCTCTAAAAAATTACATTGGTTTAAAGTTCGAAACATTTACAGTAGAAGTACTGTTCTAGATGATTTAATATTCTTGTCGTGGTGAAGTTGTGTGTATGGATCGAGGCAGTCTAGAAATGTTGAAAGGAACGTGGAATTTAAGTCGACCAACTGTTGTACATGCGTTTGTCTGTTTTGATGGAGTTTCCTCCTCGCCCCAGCTGTCAATATTGATAGTCACTGATTCCAATTTGCTGTACTCGAGTGCTGAAATACTCCGCTTCCGTACTCTAATCACTCGATAATGAATAATTGTGCAAGGATATTAAACATTTCTTTGCAGATTGGAGTTTTTCAAACGTTCCAAGAATGGTACACTTCACGTTTCGGTAAACGTTGTTCAGCCTGCGACACAGGACTTAATATTCGGCCAGCTTGGAGTTTTGGCGATATTATTTTGTCAATTGCATATATATATATATATATATATATATATATATATATATATATATATATATATCATGTAGGTACATCAACTTGATTTATTGTATAGAGTTGCCGCGATACTGGAGTGTATGCAAACTATATTTAATTCAGTGGAAATAATTGCATTGACGTGATGTGACATAATGTTAAAGATAAGTACAGTGTTATGTCATCAATGTAAGTTTCAACCGAAATCGTCTATGTTTACATCGCAACATACATGGAGGTAAAGGTGAAATTAAGTAAGGAGTGATAGAGTGGGCGTTGGATCCCCAATGGTTGGGTGGAGGAATAGCTGGACATGCTATTTGGTATCCCACAAAGCCCCTGTAGCTCTAAGTTTAACATCAGAAGTAGATAAGTTTGCTTCTGCGAAACTTAGTTTCTAGAGTCAATTCCTCTCACAGCCGAAGTGTTACACCTAGACTATCCACGAATTACCCACTCTGTAACGGCAAAATCCCGAAAACTTGGCCTTTACGACGAGAAGGTACTGGTATATTCATAGTACTTCTAACTCAAAATGGCCAATGAACAGCGTAACCATCTTTACAGAACACAATGTCACTTTTTCAGCACAGAAGCTCTACCTTTTACCATTCTAACTGACACACATGTTGGCACGTCGCCCACATCAGGCTTACGGCATTCTTAATCATTAATGAGCTGCGTGTCGCCTTTATCAGGCTTACGGCATTTATAATCATTGATGAACTGCGTGTCGCCCTTATCAGGCTTACGGCATTTATAATCATTATTGAACTGCGTGTCGCCTTTATCAGGCTTACGGCATTCCTAATCATTATTGAACTGCGTGTCGCCTTTATCAGGCTTACGGCATTCCTAATCATTATTGAACTGCGTGTCGCCCTTATCAGGCTTACGGAATTCGTAATCATTAATGAACTGCGTGTGGCCTTTATCAGTCTTACGGCATTCCTACTCATTAATGAACTGCGTGTCGCCTTTGTCAGGCTTACGGTATTCATAATCATTAATGAACTGCGTGTCGCCTTTATCAGGCTTACGGAATTCCTAATCATTAATGAAATGCGTGTCGCCTTTATCAGGCTTACGGCATTCACAATCATTGATGAACTGCGTGTCGCCCTTATCAGGCTTACGACATTCCTAATAATTAATGAACTGTGTGTCGCCTTTATCAGGCTTACGGAATTCCTAATCATTGATGAACTGCGTGTCATCCTTATCAGGCTTACGGCATTCCTAATCATTGATGAGCTGCGTGTCGCCCTTATCAGGCTTACGGCATTCATAATCATTAATGAACTGCGTGTCGCCTTTATCAGGTTTACGGAATTCCTAATCATTAATGAAATGCATGTCGCCTTTATCAGGCTTACGGTATTCATAATCATTAGTGAACTGCGTGTCGCCTTTATCAGTCTTACGGCATTCATACTCATTCGTGAACTGCGTGTCGCCTTTATCAGGCTTACGGTATTTATAATCATTAACGAACTGCATGTCGCCTTTATCAGGCTTACGGAATTCCTAATCATAAACGAACAGCGTGTCGCCTTTATCAGGCTTACGGCATTCCTAATCATTAATGAACTGCGTGTCGCCTTTATCAGTCTTACGGCATTCATACTCATTCGTGAACTGCGTGTCGCCTTTATCAGGCTTACGCTATTTATAATCATTAATGAACTGCGTGTCGCCTTTATCAGGTTTACGGAATTCCTAATCATTAATGAAATGCATGTCGCCTTTATCAGGCTTACGGTATTCATAATCATTAGTGAACTGCGGGTCGCCTTTATCTGGCTTACGGAATTCCTAATCATTAATGAACTGCATGTCGCCTTTATCAGGTTTGCGGCATTCATAATCATTAACGAACTGCGTGTCGCCTTTATCAGGCTTACGGAATTCCTAATCATTAACGAACATCGTGTCGCCTTTATCAGGCTTACGGCATTCCTAATCATTAATGAACTGCGTGTCGCCTTTATCAGTCTTACGGCATTCATACTCATTCGTGAACTGCGTGTCGCTTTTATCAGGCTTACGGTATTTATAATCATTAATGAACTGCGTGTCGCCTTTATCAGGCTTACGGAATTCCTAATCATTATTGAACTGCGTGTCGCCTTTATCAGGCTTACGGAATTCCTAATCATTAATGAAATGCGTGTCGCCTTTATCAGGCTTACGGCATTCACAATCATTAATGAACTGCGTGTCGCCTTTATCAGGCTTACGGCATTCCTACTCATTAATGAAATGCGTGTCGCCTTTATCAGTCTTACGCCATTCATACTCATTCGTGAACTGCGTGTCGCCTTTATCAGGCTTACGGTATTCATAATCATTAATGAACTGCATGTCGCCTTTATCAGGCTTACGGCATTCATAATCATTGATGAACTGCGTGTCGCCCTTATCAGGCTTACGGCATTCCTAATCATCAATGTACTGCGTGTCGCCCTTATCAGGCTTATGGCATTCATAATCATCAATGCACTGCGTGTCGCCCTTATCAGGATTACGGCATTCCTAATCATTGGTGAACTGCGTGTCGCCCTTATCAGGCTTACGGTATTCCTAATCATCAATGAACTCCTTTTCCAGAATAGAACCGTTATCGGATAAAGCCGTGGCTACCGTTGTGTTTGATGGTTCACCGTGATGCGACTGTGAATGATCTAAACCCGCACTTCCTCCCTGAGTGCGTTGTAAATATTTCGCTCAAAGCAGCGTCACGTCGTGACAACGATTCGTGAGCAAGGCTATTTTGGATTCAAGCACCGTGCTTCTCGACCAGCACGGGTCGAGATAACGTACGAGATAACTACGGGGAAATATGACGTAATACGATTTGCAACCGAGCATCAAAATCCAGGGCTGGTGAAAGCTCATAGTGGAACCTCAATCATGACATACATGAGAGATTACTAAAGTCGCAACGCACTTTTTTAGTTGGCGGAAATGAGGTTTGGATACAAAGTTAATGGTGTTCCTACACAGGTCGAGGCTATCCTTCTAAGCCTTGCCCTGTTGGAATTCGCCGTGTTGTCGCCTACTTACCTTTTATGTGTTTAAATCAAGCGGTGAAAAAAAGTATCAATGTTTTGTTGAGGGCTTTGGGAGCCAATGTCATTATTAAGGCAACAGTAACTTGGAAATTTAAATGTTACTCTCTGAGAAACGTGCAAATTCTTAATTTTGTTCGAGTACGACCGCTAATTTATGAACTGCTATGGCTCGTCAAAGTCCAGTCAGTAGTTGAAACTTATGATAGTCGAAACTTGACAGATGAAACTTATGATAAAATAAACAAACAAAAAATATTCCACCTGTATTAATTCTGATAGAAATGATGATAGCTATTTTATTTTAAACTTTTAAATGTGGAATCTGTAATAACATAACAATGAAAGAGGAATACAATAAACAAGGTGTCTGAAAAGACACATAATTTGAAATCTTCCTTTTTCACTACAACCTAAAACAATATACTCAATAAAGGAGTTCATAATGGGGAAATGTTTCCCATTAAAATGAAGAAGAGATTGTATTTAGACTGTGTCAGCCTGCAAATTGCAGGCTGCAATTAGAGTACATTACATGTTTTGCCAATCAACGACTGCAGGAACTAGGTTTTAACACGAACATAATTAGTACGTGTGAACACAATTAATTAAGAGAGTCACAGAAATTTATGAAAACGAAGCGGTTAGATGATCAGATTAGAAATACATTGTTGTTTGTGACAGCGTTGAGATTATAGGTCGGGATTCAGCGCAAATTCCAATCTTGTTTACTGTACGTGTGTGGATAAAAATAATACGTTTTTTCTTGTGGAACTACTAAATATGCGATCAGTTCATAATTATGGCAACACCCGCTGGAATAAAATATGCTCGCTGAAGATTACGACGAACTTGGATATTTATTGGACATGGGAGGTTGATAAAAAAGGGGGAACATTTCGAAGTACTGGTATCGTATAAAACTCACTATTAATCCATATTGTGTTAACGTAATTTCATGTCTACAAGTATTATTTTCTAAACTATAAAAGAACTATCACAATCGGATGGATTTTGTTCAGAACCTCTTTTAGTTCTTTGAAATTTACAACAAGATATAAAACCTAGGCGAGTACCCATAAACAAGTACGTATATACTTCTACCTACTAATTGCACACTCTGTACAGGACGTTGTTTACATATAATCGCGTCTTGGTCCATTGATTTTATTACAAAGTGTGGCATTAACAACAAACAATATACACGCATAAAAACAAATAAATGACTTGTGTGTTGGTGTTTGTTATGACGTTAATCGTTCAATGCATATATTAAAACAAACAATAACAATAAATGTTGATAGGCCAGTGTCAGTTGAGTGTAAGCCTTGCCAGTACAGATTCGCGACTATACCTAAGACCCGACTGTACTGAAGTGACCTTGAATTTTACCCCAAGAGAACAATGTTGAATTTTTAACTAATTTCTCCCTTGTTTTTAGTTACAGAGGCAGAATTTCTCTTTCTCCTTTAATGTTGTCTTGTACAATTGAATACACGTGGATATTTCATTCTTCCAAATGACTTTGAGGTTTCTTACATTCTACATTACATTATATCTATATCTTTTGATAAATGAGTGTCTTCATTCAGGTATCCTAATTTTTTTTATTAAATAATCAACAATGATACCAGGAAATCTAAAGAGACGTGGATGGTATATGTTTAAAATCAGTGAGTAAGAGATTCAGGGGTTATCATTGTTCTTTTGAGAGTAAAGTCAATATGCCTGCGTCTATCTCTACCATTATCACTGCTTAAAGATATCACCTTCGTGGAGAACCAGTATTTTGTGTGACTTCGTTATGAAAGGATAATAGGATTTCGGACATTTGCCATCGTTATAGGTTATAAAAGGTATAACACAACGTTTAGAGGATTGGAATTTATCCTCTTCGTCAGGTTAAGTGGGGGGGGGGGGGTTATTCTACATACAAAAACAAAGAAGTGAAATACTACGTTATATTTACTTTTCATTAAACATCAATTTAGTAAAATAACTAATTGGTAAATATCTAACATGTCTTACAATTTTGTTAACTCAAACCCGAATTCTAGCAAGTGAGAACAAATGTAAACATTTATATTTTGATTTAGAATTGTTTAATTTACGAAATTTGCTTGCATGACGATTGTTATTCCGGTAATGGGTGTGACTACAATTCGGAGTTACTTGTTGGGTAGGAAAGTAAAAACTACCGGTAAAAAATAAGAAAATCCATAAGTCCTAAAGAAGATTACTAAGGTCAAGATTATCAAGGTCATCTGAAAGGGTGCTCCCACCGCCGCGTCGCTGGTTCTTTCAAGGACGGAAGAAATGTCACGCTCGGATTCGATGGACTAATGAGTAAAAACAGGGTCAAATACGGACGGCGTTGGTAAGAACCTGGATACCTGGATAATTGATAACGGCTCTCAATCTACTTCGTGTAAGGCTTTCCGGAAGTTCGACCATTTCCGCTAGAGCGTGCTGATTAAAACCAGCTGAGCACTGTATAAAACTAATAATTAATGCTGTTCTCTACCATCCATTTGATCCCATTTGTATATAAACATTCATTTTTAATTTTGATATATTTATGTCTGTATGGTTCACAAATTTGTACATTCTCTGTTCCCTATTTAGAGAAATACGTAATTAATAATTAATTAATATCACCTTCTTCCCATTATCGGATCATA
The DNA here is from genome assembly GCF_021130785.1 of Homalodisca vitripennis. Taxonomy (NCBI): domain Eukaryota; kingdom Metazoa; phylum Arthropoda; class Insecta; order Hemiptera; family Cicadellidae; genus Homalodisca; species Homalodisca vitripennis. The sequence continues at coordinate 150,943,139 of NC_060215.1, forward strand.
CATGTTACAAACAGTTTAAAATGGTAAGAATTAGAACTGCATTTAATTTTTGTAATTTTTTCATATGCAAAGAATGTATTATAGCCGTAACTTCGTATCTTGATTAAAGGTATTTTTCATTTAATTTTCCTTAATGGAATTAAAAACTTCATATTCTCCAGCCCCCATACCATGTTTCAAGCTTCCTCTTAAGCTTATCGAATCGGTGATCCTATTGAACTTTCTCCGTTGATGATTTAGAACAAATGGTTTGGTGTAAACTGAGATTCCATTCAAGTAATTCTTTTGTTGACGCGGCATAGCCAACCGGCATGTAGATCGCATTGATGATTTGGTGTTGGTTACAACCAAATTACAGTTACAACCAAAACTGTTTTAACCATTCTATACCCAATGTGGTTCAATGGTCGAATAAATCTATTGTGATTCTCAGTACAGTTTGAATTCTCGTTTTGAATTGCCAAAACAAGTCTCAATTTCTACTCACATGCCGTTTTCAAGTTCCTTGATTCCTTAGTTAAAGCTTTTATCGAAAAAGTTTACATTGTTAAACAAGTTTTCAATGCCAATGCATTTAATATTCGTACCACCTACTTCGAAATATAGGCATATATAAATTTAAAAGGTAAAGAATGTTTTCTTTCCAGGCGAAGTTAGAGCTAAGAAGCCCTCTGCAACACCTAACCTGGGGACCAACTTCTTAAAGGTGACTTCCGAACCACCATCAATGGGCGGGCAGGTGAACTGCTTGCAAGGATAGGATCGCTCAGCGGTCACCCATCCAAGCAGCAACCACGCTCGACGTTGCTTGATTGGGTTATCTCGCGATAACAGATAAGACAAAAAATGACGCAAGGAAAAATAAAATAAAAGGGTCTTTCATACAAATAGTCTGGTGATACTGAACTAGTCAACGTACCTGATATATTCGACTCTACAAACGTCAGATAAAATCAAGAAGTGTAGGTAATTAACACTGTTCTCGCACAACTCCTGTAGATAAATCAGGAAAATCCACACATCCCACTGAGGGACTTCCTCTGCAGAAACTTGTTTGCTAAATAATGTGTGATCTAGGTCTCATTTCCAAATTCAAAATGGCGTCAGACAAAAATTCGGTAACTCACTAGACGTCTACCTTTGTTGCAATTGCGTTATACTTCATAAGATTATAGTTCCTCTTAACTTTCGTAACAGCACTGCTTCCGTGTTTAGAGATCAGCTTAGAATATATGAGAATCCAAGTCCTGTACGGTGTACTTTCTCTAGATTCTACCGACTACTGGACTCATAAAAAGGAGGATTAGATTTACGAGTAAAAGTTACTATCGTAATTTTTACGAGAACGGGAATAAGTGGATTACAGCCCGCCCTATAGCAGAAACAGTTACTCATTGCAGGTTAGTGGCCTGTTTGTTCCAACTCTCCATAGAAATAGTCTAGTACTGCCAGGATACAGTTGGATGTTACAGTCCAGGATTGATGGTATGTCGTTGACGAAAAGCAGAAGACTCAAATACAGCTTTGAGTGTGCTCTTAGGAGAAACAGATAGGCAGCGACAATAACAGAATATTCTCTACCAATAATATTCTAAATGTTCTAAAAATAGAATCGATTCAGAGGATACGATTTGATGAAGACAGATGAGCCGTAACCTTTGCAAAAAAGGATTATCAGGAATTTTTAAATGCCTTTTGAAAATTAAGACAGATACTTGTACCTGACCTCGTCGCTCAACCCAAATCGAAAGTTAATGTTGAGTTTAGCTCCAGTTTACCTTCTGTTTAATGCACCGTCTGAAATCTGTGCTCGTGGACTTGACTCCAGTTTCCAGGAGTCAAAGTGTATAACAGCGTCAGGTTTCAGATGCTGCACTGAGCGGAAGGTGAACTGAAGCTAAACTCAACATTCACATTGAATTAAGACAGAAGGTATTGGAAACCAAATGAATCTTACATTTTGGTGTGCAGAGATGGGATGGTAAACTATTTCATAAACAAAAGCTAAGATCCTTTTTTATTATACTTGGATCATATATCACATTAGATGTAATTGTTAGGATATAATCGGGTTGAGCTAATTGCAATATCCATACGTTAAGATCAATTTTAAGTCCGTAGTGGGTTTTACCTCTTGCTAGATACCCTTATGACCCCTTAGTGTTTTATTTCATAGAATATTCTTTGCAACGTACCATGCTGAAATTTTTCTAAATACCGACTTTCTGTATTCGCTGACAGCAGACATAATCAATGGAAATTCCAGGACGCAGATGTAACATGTTGGTGTGATATCACCGTACAGTCAGTTATTATTTGCTAGCATTGCCAATCGTCCCATCTCAAGTGAACAGAATGTAATACGTGTAAGAGGATGTGATGTCTGAAAGAATACAGCAGACATGAAGATTTAAAAAATAAGCAATAAAAGGCGAGTTCTATACAAACCTTAGTTTTCTTGTTGTGATACAGTTTGTAATACGGTACGTATAATTGCAGTTCGTATACTTTTCTATTTGACAAACATTCAATAAACTAACTGAAATATAAGTTTTCATACTAAAAGAAATACATTTTTGTATAATTTTCGGACCTATGCTAAGTTTTTCAATAAAGTTTTGAGTGACTAGTTAAAAACAATTACATACATGCATGTGTAATAATTAAATACGCATAGTTTAATAAACATTATTTTTCACCAAGTTTTGTTTACTCATTTCAATTAAATTACCTCAAATTAAACAAAAACTAATGATAATATGTCATTCTGCACTTGGCTCACTACAAAAATAACTGCTTAATGCATTTCCTCCTTGAAAAGAAGTATTAATAGGTAAGCTTTGCAATAAATAGATTTCAATAAAATATTAAAATAACCAAGATAAAAAATTACAATTAACCTCATGCACTAGGTTTCCATTAAAATTTTTGAATAATGGATTCCCTGATTGAAAACAATTATGTGTTAACTTTTTAATAAGGTAGTTAAATGCTGTATTAGAGAATGTTATTTTGGGTATGTATTTAGATCCGAATGGAAACAAACAATACAATCCAGATCTGGAATTTGCACTGAAGCAGAATGCTCAACATGACTAAGCAAATTCCCATTCCAAACATTGTGTTTCTCGATTCCGAGCGGCAATGCTGTAAAAATCGAAGAGAAATATAAACTTAGCTATAAATTGTTCTTAATATTATTTATCATAAATATGTGTGCGCCTGACTAGAAATATTAGTTTATATGATAAGCATAAAGAAGTTCAGTTTAATTTATTTGCAATAATTTCTGTCATTGTTTGTTTAAGTATTACTAACCCGAGTGCAGGTTCGATTGTCTTCATTGTACTATTGTACTTCAAGGTGCCCCTCAGGGGTCCAACTGTCTGTCTGTAGGGGTCTGTTCTCTGTGTCACTAATACTCCCCATTGTTGTCTGACGAGTAATGCCCTATTATATGCTGATGACACACTCCCTTCTTTGTAAAGATGCTTACGGTGAATAGTGTTTGTGTAACGATTTTAAATTAGCCGACGCCACTATAATAGTGATACGCGCATTGGTTTTCAAAGGATTCGATGGTGTAATGGAGCTAATGGGGTCAATAAAATATGTTTTTACTAATATAGCTCATCCACGTCAAAACACACTGCTTGCTTGATTTGAATCACGATTAGGTTAGCAGTGTGTTGATTATTGATGCGCAGATCATGAGCGAACCGGCTCACGAAATGATCTGAGATCGTCAGATCATTTGATAAAATTAGTCTGGTCATTTGATGAGCCGACTCCTGATTGAACGAACCATCGCGTCGAGACCCGTGAGCTGAGAGTCGCCAGCCAGTTTAACATTCTTCGTATCTCGTAGTTCTTTATGATCTGAGTGATCTTCATAGAACATATAAGAACACTGTTTAAAACCTGAATTTATCTGACGACAGTTACCTACACCTCGTTGAAAACTATTGTATTTCATGTATAAAGTCTTTGAACCATTAAAATTTATCACCATTATATATATTTATATTTATCATTTATATTTATCTGTATATTATGTACAGATAATATTAAGGATGATTTTTAATCGGTTAAATTTCAAGGTGCACAATTAATTTTTACATTATATTTTTAATAGTAAAAGCAAAATTAACGATTTTAATAATATAATATTGATTGCGTTAAGATAAAACGACTTATTAAATTAAATGTTTATTTTTAATTGGTTTATTCCATTATCTGATCGATCAGACGGAGTAAGTCCTATCAGTGATCTGAATGATCTGAAGATCCGGCTCATGATCCAGTTAATTTTGGTGATCTGATCCGAAAGAGTCGGATCATTTCGAAGAACCATTCTTCCCATTACTAGTGTTGATGTAGTACCCCCGAAAACTACAATGTAGTAGGGAGAGAAATACCTTAGCATTTTTTCTACCTTAAAAATATTTTACTCAACATAACTTAATGAGGTTTGTTAGATCTTAAAAAAGACGTTGTGGTGGTTCTGTAGGTTCTACAATGTTAAGATTGTAGTGTCTTGTTACACAATATTCACACGTTATATGTTTTTCACCCGACTCGAATTCAGCAAATTCAAATGAAACATATAGTTTATAGTTAGGTTATGCACTTTTAGTCTATAACATTACGTCATGTGTTAAGAATATACGGCGAATTAAAACTGAGCGCCAATTTTAGATATTGGTTCAATCACAACAACAATTAGGCTTCTATAATACGAGACTACCCAACCTATTTCTTTCTTTGGCTTGTTCTTTGGTAGATTTAGTCGCATATCTAAGAATAACAGTAACCTTGATCTTTACTCTTCTTGAACCAGATATTTGCACAAGGAAGTCGGCAAGGGTGACCTCCATAACCAGTTGTTATAATCGTTTAGATAATGTTATAATTAATAAGGTTGGTTGCCAATGTCGGAGAACCCACTTTTCTACCCAAATCTATGCTAAAAATCACTTTGCTAACCACGTCTTTATGTTAGTGTAAGTGGGTTCGTTAACGAAGACGTTAAGTTCGAAATAGATTACAAAGAGACCAAAATGTAAACATTCCAAACAACTCCATCCTGGAATATTTTAAACTACTTTCGGGCAAATTATCATTCAGTTCCAGTGATTTTTTTTATATTTTATAATGTTATAACGTATACATATACTTCTCTCGTTGTAAGTTTTATCGTCTAAGATGTAATTATGTCTTTCCAAATTTCTTTATTAATGTATAATTTAGAAACCCAGGGTATTTTATTTTGCAATTTTTTGTGGTTTTCATTATATATGGAGCTTTCTCCTGTTGAATTTCTTCATTTATTTCTAAATTATCGAGTTTATATGATTTTTTCTATTTTTGAAAATTGCGTTGTTATCTTAGAAGGTGTATTATTCGTTATATAAATTTCTAATTATTTTATCTACAGGGAAGGGACGATCTTATATAAATATAACTTTTTTATTTTTCTGAAATAAACTTGCTTTTTAAATAAAATACATTATTATTATTAAAGCTCCTGATATTCGGTTAGAAAGCCCTCTGACAAACCTTGTTATTATCATGCGAGAAGCTAAGGTAAAGATGGAACACCTTGTAGACTCCCATACTGGATATTTATCATGCCCGGTCTATAATAAGGGTCACATTCGTTATTTGCTTTATTGGCCCGTTGGGCTTCTAGAATTCCACTTTGTCCATCACAATTGCACAGTTGTTATTTACCATCTGTACAGTTTTCATTTTGCATTTCTTTGTATCTAATGGTTGTGTTATCCTATTAGGAAGATGTCCTCGTCAGCTTTACTGAGCCACCTGATCCCACCAATTGTGTAAGATCCACGTACACGCCACAAATTTGTAGATTGCAGACGTACGGGAAGTGTTTCAAAACCTACATCAGTGAGTGTTCAGAGGTAGGTAATAGTCGCTTTGCTTAGAGGGATTTTGATCCCCACGCCGCTATCAGGACATTTTTATGTTGCTATGCCCTTGGGGCCCAAAATATGAGTAGCTTGCGTAGCTCACCCTTGCATTTAAGTTCGATCTTTGATCGGTTTGTAGGAGATAATGGCGTATTGAGAGTATATTTCGTTCATCATATGTTTTTTAATAAACAACAAACTCTATTCAACTACATAGATTATAAAAAGGTCGGCAGCCCGTGAACATATTGACTAAGGCAACATAAGTGGTGACCTGGCAACATCGACTTTCTGGTACTCACTTACCAGACTTTGCTAATCTCGTTATAAAGAAGGATGACCATGTATGTTGTCTAAGGTGTATTTTATGTTACCTGGCAACACAATGCCCGGCTGTGACGACATGGAACTTATTGACTAACAGCAAAGGTGGTGACCAGGCAACATCGACTTACTGGTAACTCACTTACCAGACTTTACTAATCTCGTTATAAAGAAGGATGAACATGTATGTTGTCTAAGGTATTTTATGTTACCTGGCAACACAATGCCCGGCTGTGACGACATGGAACTTATTGACTAAGGTTCCCCCGCAGCGGCTCGATCCGATCCTGATATAGGCCTGCACAAACACAACATGTAACATTATATAGCTTGTAGTGACCATTGAACTTAACCATGATATTCTGCTAGTAAAGCTCAACAAAATATAAAATTAAAATCACTATTCAAGAGGTTTCATAAAATATAACAAATAAAAAATGTATTTTATGTATCGATTTATGGGGTTTGATGCAAAAACTGTACTTTATTTCAATAAACGAAACCCGTTGCATATTTTTTAAACACAGATGAAAACGCTATTGTAAATATCATTAATATATTCAAGGCAACAAATATTTAATTCTTTATCTGATTTCATTGAATCACTCTTTTATACCCTGGTTGAGATCCTTTCTTACAAATTTTGAACTTTACATCAGAATGTTTAACAACGCAGAGTTGTTCATAGTCCCACATAATTTTAGCAGTTATATGAAAGTAATGGTATTATTACAGTAGTATTTTTATACTATGTTGGAAACATTGTACATAATTTTAGCAGTTATATGAAAGTAATGGTATTATTACAGTAGTATTTTTATACTATGTTGGAAACATTGTACATAATTTTAGCAGTTATATGAAAGTAATGGTATTATTACAGTAGTATTTTTATACTATGTTGGAAACATTGTACATAATTTTAGCAGTTATATGAAAGTAATGGTATTATTACAGTAGTATTTTTATACTATGTTGGAAACATTGTACATAATTTTAGCAGTTATATGAAAGTAATGGTATTATTACAGTAGTATTTTTATACTATGTTGGAAACATTGTACATAATTTTAGCAGTTATATGAAAGTAATGGTATTATTACAGTAGTATTTTTATACTATGTTGGAAACATTGTACATAATTTTAGCAGTTATATGAAAGTAATGGTATTATTACAGTAGTATTTTTATACTATGTTGGAAACATTGTACATAATTTTAGCAGTTATATGAAAGTAATGGTATTATTACAGTAGTATTTTTATACTATGTTGGAAACATTGTACATAATTTTAGCAGTTATATGAAAGTAATGGTATTATTACAGTAGTATTTTTATACTATGTTGGAAACATTGTACATAATTTTAGCAGTTATATGAAAGTAATGGTATTATTACAGTAGTATTTTTATACTATGTTGGAAACATTGTACATAATTTTAGCAGTTATATGAAAGTAATGGTATTATTACAGTAGTATTTTTTATACTATGTTGGAAACATTGTACATAATTTTAGCAGTTATATGAAAGTAATGGTATTATTACAGTAGTATTTTTATACTATGTTGGAAACATTGTACATAATTTTAGCAGTTATATGAAAGTAATGGTATTATTACAGTAGTATTTTTATACTATGTTGGAAACATTGTACATAATTTTAGCAGTTATATGAAAGTAATGGTATTATTACAGTAGTATTTTTATACTATGTTGGAAACATTGTACATAATTTTAGCAGTTATATGAAAGTAATGGTATTATTACAGTAGTATTTTTATACTATGTTGGAAACATTGTACATAATTTTAGCAGTTATATGAAAGTAATGGTATTATTACAGTAGTATTTTTATACTATGTTGGAAACATTGTACATAATTTTAGCAGTTATATGAAAGTAATGGTATTATTACAGTAGTATTTTTATACTATGTTGGAAACATTGTACATAATTTTAGCAGTTATATGAAAGTAATGGTATTATTACAGTAGTATTTTTATACTATGTTGGAAACATTGTACATAATTTTAGCAGTTATATGAAAGTAATGGTATTATTACAGTAGTATTTTTATACTATGTTGGAAACATTGTACATAATTTTAGCAGTTATATGAAAGTAATGGTATTATTACAGTAGTATTTTTATACTATGTTGGAAACATTGTACATAATTTTAGCAGTTATATGAAAGTAATGGTATTATTACAGTAGTATTTTTATACTATGTTGGAAACATTGTACATAATTTTAGCAGTTATATGAAAGTAATGGTATTATTACAGTAGTATTTTTATACTATGTTGGAAACATTGTACATAATTTTAGCAGTTATATGAAAGTAATGGTATTATTACAGTAGTATTTTTTATACTATGTTGGAAACATTGTACATAATTTTAGCAGTTATATGAAAGTAATGGTATTATTACAGTAGTATTTTTATACTATGTTGGAAACATTGTACATAATTTTAGCAGTTATATGAAAGTAATGGTATTATTACAGTAGTATTTTTATACTATGTTGGAAACATTGTACATAATTTTAGCAGTTATATGAAAGTAATGGTATTATTACAGTAGTATTTTTATACTATGTTGGAAACATTGTACATAATTTTAGCAGTTATATGAAAGTAATGGTATTATTACAGTAGTATTTTTATACTATGTTGGAAACATTGTACATAATTTTAGCAGTTATATGAAAGTAATGGTATTATTACAGTAGTATTTTTATACTATGTTGGAAACATTGTACATAATTTTAGCAGTTATATGAAAGTAATGGTATTATTACAGTAGTATTTTTATACTATGTTGGAAACATTGTACATAATTTTAGCAGTTATATGAAAGTAATGGTATTATTACAGTAGTATTTTTATACTATGTTGGAAACATTGTACATAATTTTAGCAGTTATATGAAAGTAATGGTATTATTACAGTAGTATTTTTATACTATGTTGGAAACATTGTACATAATTTTAGCAGTTATATGAAAGTAATGGTATTATTACAGTAGTATTTTTATACTATGTTGGAAACATTGTACATAATTTTAGCAGTTATATGAAAGTAATGGTATTATTACAGTAGTATTTTTATACTATGTTGGAAACATTGTACATAATTTTAGCAGTTATATGAAAGTAATGGTATTATTACAGTAGTATTTTTATACTATGTTGGAAACATTGTACATAATTTTAGCAGTTATATGAAAGTAATGGTATTATTACAGTAGTATTTTTATACTATGTTGGAAACATTGTACATAATTTTAGCAGTTATATGAAAGTAATGGTATTATTACAGTAGTATTTTTATACTATGTTGGAAACATTGTACATAATTTTAGCAGTTATATGAAAGTAATGGTATTATTACAGTAGTATTTTTTTATACTATGTTGGAAACATTGTACATAATTTTAGCAGTTATATGAAAGTAATGGTATTATTACAGTAGTATTTTTATACTATGTTGGAAACATTGTACATAATTTTAGCAGTTATATGAAAGTAATGGTATTATTACAGTAGTATTTTTATACTATGTTGGAAACATTGTACATAATTTTAGCAGTTATATGAAAGTAATGGTATTATTACAGTAGTATTTTTATACTATGTTGGAAACATTGTACATAATTTTAGCAGTTATATGAAAGTAATGGTATTATTACAGTAGTATTTTTATACTATGTTGGAAACATTGTACATAATTTTAGCAGTTATATGAAAGTAATGGTATTATTACAGTAGTATTTTTATACTATGTTGGAAACATTGTACATAATTTTAGCAGTTATATGAAAGTAATGGTATTATTACAGTAGTATTTTTATACTATGTTGGAAACATTGTACATAATTTTAGCAGTTATATGAAAGTAATGGTATTATTACAGTAGTATTTTTATACTATGTTGGAAACATTGTACATAATTTTAGCAGTTATATGAAAGTAATGGTATTATTACAGTAGTATTTTTATACTATGTTGGAAACATTGTACATAATTTTAGCAGTTATATGAAAGTAATGGTATTATTACAGTAGTATTTTTATACTATGTTGGAAACATTGTACATAATTTTAGCAGTTATATGAAAGTAATGGTATTATTACAGTAGTATTTTTTATACTATGTTGGAAACATTGTACATAATTTTAGCAGTTATATGAAAGTAATGGTATTATTACAGTAGTATTTTTATACTATGTTGGAAACATTGTACATAATTTTAGCAGTTATATGAAAGTAATGGTATTATTACAGTAGTATTTTTATACTATGTTGGAAACATTGTACATAATTTTAGCAGTTATATGAAAGTAATGGTATTATTACAGTAGTATTTTTATACTATGTTGGAAACATTGTACTAGTTAAAAGAATAATAAATTGTTCTATTCTAACATCCTCATCCTAATGGTAGGTGCATAATGTTTTTAAGTAAGCTACATCCTTATCATTTACTACAGTGCAGGATCAAGGAGAAGCTGCTGATTATGGGCAAGTGGATACCAAATAACAAAGTTGTCAATGCTATATTTAAAGGAATGTTTTGTTTTGTGTCACAAGATATTGACACAAGTCACACACTCAGACCACCAAGAGCTGGCAAGAAAATATCTTCTCAAAATGTTAATGTTTGGAAGATGCTTTAAAAAAAGTTTGCAGGAATTTAAATGTGTACTCTGTAACAACACTTACACATTTCCTGATATTTTTCAGTCTGGGCACACATACGAAGTAAATTTGTAATAAGATGGTGTTCCTGAAGATTATTATGTCAATGAAAAGCATCAACTTTTGGATTGGTCGTGGAGGGCTTATCTAGATCCCGGCAATAAATGTTTTTGTGCGGACGCACAAAAACATAAATATGATAGGTAAATTGTAAGCAACTATAGTCAAAAGTGAAAAGGAACTAGTGGATCCAACTATGGGAACTGTAGTAGCTTTCCCTCGAAATTATCTCACCAGGATACTGTCAGACCCACGAGAAAGCGGGGAGGACCTTGTACTGGAGAAAATAGTGGTTATATGCAAAACAGACTTTAGATTTCGGTTAGTGTCCTTAGAGGCGTGGTAGAGGAGCTTAGTTCCTCTACTTACCTCTACTACCTTTACTTAGTTCCTCTTATAGCGTTCTACTAGAGTCTACAGTGTATTGAAATAAATGTGTACTATGTGGCAGGCTTTTATTCCAAACTCAAGAAATATTTTTAACAGTTTTCAAGCATATGTTCAGGTACAACTAAAAATGTGTGGTAATGAAGGATTGAAACTATTTAGTTTTTTACATCCCAAAACATCACTTAAAACTTTTGGTTTTATTCAACAATTTTATTTTATTTAAATTGTGTTAATAGTATTATTTCGTGACAGAAAGTATTTTACCTACCTTTGTAACTCTAGGAGAAGCTAGAAGCTTTGCTACGAACATTAATTATGTATGGAAACCGTTTAAACATGCAATGCGTTGTGCATTACAGTTATACATGATTAGGATATACTACAAAATTGTGTCAAATCTTGTTTACACTTCGAGCTTACAACAATTTCTCAAAAGTCATCCGCGCAAATGAACGATTTATTGCGATACATGATATTTTATTCCGTGAACAATAAATATATTTTTTTTTTGGGAATTCGTACTTCATCAAATACTTCGACGAACCTAGTAGAAATGATTCTTGCGAATAAATTTGTGTAACAATGCAAACAAGAACATTATTAAGTATCTATATTCTGCCCATTACACTAAACCTTCAAAATGAGATAGAACCATAAAGGAAAACGGGCATATAGAACCTGAATTAGACGTATTTTTTACGGATACGAACACACAAATCTGTGATGTTGAGTAACTTGCTTTTAATGGTGTTTTCTGTCAGACGATATACGAACACCAACTTTCCTACTGATCGCCTCGAGATTGATGTCAACTTCTAAACTTAGGGCCAGGTAATAAAGGTTTTATATGGGAAAACTTGCTACACAACTTTACGTCGTCTACACAGCTGTGCTACAAGCAATCAAAATTGTGTAGCAGCAAAGTTGTATTTTGGTATTAAAATTAAATAGTAAAAAAAATGATAGAGCAATTAATCATCAATTACTGTTAATTACTGAAATGTACATATTTTTATAATAATGAACTGGCTTTTATGTTTTAATATCAGATACATACGTTTTAAATTAATATCTTACAAAATAATCATGGGAAGGTTATTAAAATAATAAATAACTATACCATCATTATCGTATCATATTTTCACGTAAATAAAAATTATTTTATTAATTGACATGTCATAAAGTCGAACAGGGTTTTTGGCAATCAAGTGAACGCACGAGAACCACCAGATACTTGCCTTAGTCACTGGCATAATTAGGTGGATTTCATGGAATTACATCAATCTATTTTAATCACACTTATGACGGAATTCCCGGAGGAGTTTATTTTTGCTACAGGTTTACTCAGCTATTTCCCAATGTAGATTCAAAATTTAACATTTTCAAGTAATAATAATTACAAACAGCTTTTATTCTTGTACTGTTTCTATATCCCTTATGATATCAAGATGGCAGCCATTGTAGTTTATAAAATATATCTCAGTTATTATGCATAGCAGAGCAAGAAATCTCAGATCCTTTAAGATATTGATGAAATATGTGCTTTTTCACATCTTTTAAAATGAATGGCAGTACAAAGTTTTCAGAACTATACAACATACGCAAATAATTGTGAACATATTTGTGAAATAATAGTGAAAAGTGTCACATTTTTCAATAAATAAAAACCAAACTTGGTATATTGACCAGTATTTGAACATGACTTGGACAAGTTCGTTAATCAGTCTTAACCAATATCACGTCTCAAGATGGTGGTTATTAAGTGTTTTTACATAGACCAAACATAACAATCTTTTAGATAATACATTTTAGACAACGTTAGCTAATTCTAAACAAATTTTATTCTTACGTGTGGTCCAATATCTCTTAAGGTTTCAAGATGGCGGCTGTTAAAATTTAGCAAAAAGAGGAATTTTAGAAATGTTTTGAATATTTGTTCTTATTTATTTTGTATGTCTCTTAAGGGTTTTCAGTAACTGGCGAACAAACGTTTGAATGTAACTAACAAGTAATTAACACTAAAAACTAACTAACTAGAAATAACTAGAAATTTACTACAAATAATGATGAAAACTATAACTGCCGCCATTAAAACATAGTACATTAAAACTACATACAGTACTAATATAGTATATGCACATTGCTTCACTAAGTTCGTTAGCCAGTCTGAAGGTTTCATAATGGCGACCACTCGCATTTGTAAAAAACTTTCCTCTCGGCTATTCTACAATACATATAAAAATATATTTTTATAAAACTGTGTAGCTATTTCAAGCATCTTACATTCTTACAATTTTTACATTAACTCCTAAGGTTTCAAGATTGTAGCCTTTCGAAAGTATTAGAAGTAGACAATAACATTGATTCGATGAAAGGTAATATAATTTTGGATTGATGGCAACATTTTGGATTTATCAAGACGATTATATTAACGTGCCCACCTCGAGAGTCAACTATGAGTGTTGTGCAAATTAAACGTCTAAATTAAGAATTCGTCTCCAGTTTGACATTTCTAGATGACAGTCACGTGTGAAATCTACCTTTCCTCCGACTAAGTCGGAAGAAATATTATATAAATGTGACTGGTTCAAATGTTTTTTTGTTACAATTTTCCCATGATAAATCCCCGCGGGACAAACTCACACGATGGGAGACGTGGGAATAGAAGAGACCAGTTGAAGAATGCTCCATCAGTTGGAACTCTCATGCCTATTCATCTTATGGCAAGCGATCCCTTAGTTTATTCCTTACAAGACGTAATTTAGAGAAGCGCAAATCCCTTCCACTTTTCCCCTAAGACGAAAGTTGACAAGTCCACTAAAATTGCAGAGGTTTAGATATGAATGAGTATTTGATCTAGATTTCTTAAATAACGTATACTGTTATTAAAGAGTGTGCTTATAGGATTCTTCGTCCGTGGATTTGGGACAAGGTGTTAAACACATACATAACCAAGCAGCGTTAAAGCATTGGAATCTATGTGTTAAGCATAACAATAATCTGGGATTTTTATCACGAATTTCCTTTCTCAGCAAGTTCACTTTTAGAGCTTTTCCAAGCCATGATGAGATCGTAAAAATCAAAAGGGCTGATTTTTTGGCAAACTTGGGACCAGCATTGAACGTGAAATAACCTCAGCCATTTTGTGGAATTCCCAGACGACCATTAGCACTTACTATCCCTAGGTGCCTTTAAAATAATTTCGAACTAGATGTACTTTGAACTCACAAAACTACGGAGAATGTTTTTTCGGGTTTAGGCATGGGTATGCTTTTTCTTCCCTAAAGGCAGTCTGGATATAGTGTTGAATAACAATATATGTTAAATCAAGAGAATACTGTGGTTTAGTTTTGAAACGAGAAAAAAATTAAATGTGGAATTGATAAAGTTTTAACTCTAGTTGAAGTTTCGGCTATGCAGACCACTCCTCTGACTAAGCCACTACCACAGTTCATTCACAGAGACGTGCTTCCAACAATAAAATCTACAATCTACAATAGCCCTAAACACAACCGAAGTTCTAGAGCCCAGTTTTGCTCCCTACTCATGGATAAAAAGTATAGATACCCGAGTTTGAACGTTAACCAAAAACTAACTAGTACAGCTACAATAACGGGAGTTACTTTAAAACTTAACTGGTTAATTTTTGTGTTCATACGTATAATTGTTCTCAATAACTTCTTTGTGTCCATAAGAACGAAAAAAGGTAAAGTTTTTTGGCGCTCTTCAGCCAAACTGCAACTTTGAATATTCATAACTCGAAAACCTGTGATGCGATTAAGACCAAATGTTTATACCAGATAGGTACGCGTATGCTGTTCTTGAGTATGTAATTGTAGAAGTATGTAAAAAATTCTTATTAAATTACTAACTTAAATTTTGTTCTTGATCAGGTGTTAAAAAAATTGGTCTCATGTGATGACATTACAGTGTGTAATTTTATAAGCCACTATTTAAAATGTTTAATGGTTAATACCGATTTAACTGACCATTTCAAACTTATGGTGTAACAAAATTATTCTTAATTCTTAATTTAGTTTAATTTGAATTGCTTATATTTAAATAATTACAAACCTGGAAAGTATTGTTTTTAAATAATTAATAAATCCAAACGCAGAGAGGGGGAGAGAGAGAGAGAGAGAGAGAGAGAGAGAGAGAGAGAGAGAGAGAGAGAGAGGGGGGGGGGGAGTATCAAATTACGCAATTGATTGTAACCTATACTTATGTCAGCTGACAATCTTCCACGGGATAAAGATATCTTAAATGTGCTGGACAGATGACCGTATCACTACAGTGATGTTTTATTCTTTTAAACATACTAGTATAATACCAGAATCAGTCGATTTAGACAGCATTTAGAGGCATTCTCTGTGTGTCAAAATTACACATACCAAAGTATGTGTACAGCATATTTACCATGAGCACAACATTAGTAGATAAATATTTCATTATGTGTACATGAGGAAATATTATTTTTATTTTTGGTTTGAATTCTAACAGTTTTTTTAATATATATGAAATTTCCATGAATAATATAGTGGATGCAGAATATATTCTATAAACAATTAATTACGTTATAATTCATTTGCCTGAAGGCCCAACATAAGCATAAACCATGCTATGCTACTGCACAACAAATTGTGCACACATAGTGAAACACTGTATTCAAATTTACGTCTTTATTCAAGCATATAAGCTACAGAAATATAAAAAAGTTTGGTTTCGTGTAAGCACAGATTATAATATGGGAGTGCCTGTAGAGAAGCGGTCGAAAACGTTTGACTTTGGATCCAAGTTAGAGATAGCGCAGGTTCAGATCCTGTCTGTGACTGTATCTCTTTTTATCAGTATCATCGATCTGTACTGTACCGACTCTCCCCTTTATTCTGTTTGATAAAATCCTCGCACAGGCCAGTGGCCCATAAGGCGCGGGCAGAATAAGTCTTAAGAGGGGATCCGCCTCTCCTTTTCCTTATGTCGCTTATAAAAAGTATCGGTCCCGTATTTACTAGTAGGATGGTTTCCAGCTTAGGGTTCTCTAGATGCAGATGCAGATTTAGATTACTAGATTCAATAATGAATTGATGGTACTTTATATAATATTGTCGTTAACATGTTTCCGTATTTGCGTAAGCAGTATTATATTCAGAATTTTATACCAAATTCATCACTGAATCTCGATTTAACCGTAAATTTATTCGTATAGTCCAGTAATCTCGTAAGGCTGTAAGCAATAAACTGGTTGCAAAGCAAAGTTTCAACCACATTTTTGTACTTCTAAATGTTTATTAGAAAATATAAATAAATATAAACTCATATTTCATAAATGTACACATACTAATATGTATGGAAAAATCAACGATACAGACTTACTGATGCCAAAATACCATATCAAGTAAAGTGTTTATATTACTGCTATTAAAAAGTTAGTTATTTCGTTACAAAATATGAAAAATGCGTGATATGAACAAAAATATCTATTATTAGTGCTACACCTGAGGGCTTCTTTCATAATATCGCTCAAGTATTTTGCAAGGTAAATAAATCATTTTAATACCTTAATGTTTTCAAGGGGAATTAAAAATTGTACAAAAAAGAAGAAGGAATCTACATAAATTGTTTTTACTATTCATTACAAATCTGATCAAGCACAAACCACGGCTGTGATCTTTATTTAACATTTCATCAAGTTTCTAATCTTTACAAGAAATAAATGGTAATGGGAGACAAACATGGTTTTGGCTCTACAATGAAGTTTGCTTATACCCTTTTCATTGTGGTATTCTTTTCCGGTTCGTTCTTAGATGAAAACTTAAAATAGATAAACAATGAGAAATATAATTTTGTAAACTAAAACCTAACAGTATATTCCTAAAACTTATTAAAACGTGTAAAGTTTCCGTTCTGCTAATTTAAAATCGTCGATTTGCTTATTTAATCTGAAAACTTCATCAGAAATTAAAAAGTAAGTTAAAATTTACTTTTTAATTTCAATTCTATACAACGCATTATTGTATTGTCCTCAAACCTGCTTAGTGTTTGCTTATACTAGAATAATATCCATGCAGACACATCCTACCTATTATTATTTCCAACTACGAGTATTTTCATATCCTTAACTTTGAAAACATCGTTCCTCTTCCAATCTTACACAGAAATCATATTTTGGTACAACTTTAATCGATTCAGAAACTGTTTATTATCTATTAAAAATATTATACCTTTATAAAGAAAAATATTAGCACTATTTACAATTACCTCGATAATAATGGCATTGTTATCCAGTTAATCTATGACTATAGTAATATAAATAAATGAAACTAATGGCACTAAAATACAAATATGTACTAATAAAAGCACAAACTTTAGATTCAACAATTTGTAAACTATTTGATCAACAATTCTGAGTTTTACTAGCAGAATACTCTATGTTATGTAACAAACATACAAAGTCTGAAGATTAACTCAAGAAAGAAAGGAATTGCTTGAGATTACCTGCCACGGAAAGCTCCCAAATCCGGCTTCATCTCCACCCACGATCCTTCTCTGAGCTCCTTGTTGTTTGACGACAGATACTCCACACCCTGTAAAGGCACTAAGTGTTACCCTAGTTCATAACAAACAATTGCGCTGCATGGGTACATATGAGTACATCAGGATTATCTGAGGCACATTTATAATAAACAAGATTAAGAGTGCTCTCGAGTACAACACTTTATAATGATCGTGCTTCAGCTTTGATTGCATTAGTTAAAGTACTGTGTAACTAATACAATCAAAGTTGTAGCGAGCCAATAAGGTATGGAAATAGATACCTTCTGTGCCCTTTGAAGTGGTTGGCAAGTCAAACCAGTAACGTTTAACCTTACCTTAAGTGAATGACATCCATATCCTAACTTTATCCATGAATATGGATTTTTTAGATTTATCAACCAGTACTCAGCGCAAAGTCCAGCCGGTGATATACGAGCCATTGTTACTATAGACAGTGTTACAACCGCCATCAGCCCTAAAGTCGTGCAATTGAGTTTGAGGTAAATATAGATAATTTTATAAAAACGGAAAGTTTAAAAAAAGTAAAATTACGGGAATTTACAGAATGTAATTTAGGCATTTTGTAATCAGGCCTAAATAAAATCTTCTGAAGATAAAAATGTGAAAATTTCAATATTTACATGAGTTGTAGCTTCAGAGTCTGTACATACAATTTAAGTTTGCTAAACGCGTATTAAGAACATGCAATTAAAATAAAAAATTTAAATGTCTTAAGCCACAAATGAATAAAAATCATGTCTCACACTCGTGTATAGCTCGTGTACATAGAGTAAAAACTTCACATTTTTATCTTCAGCCGTTTTTATGTGCCTCAGAACAGAATTGCCTACATATCCTACTCTAACCGTTTGTAATTTCACATGGAGTGATAAAAAACGCGTCTAAAATTCTGTATTGAGAGACCTATGTTAAAGAGATATGAATTTCATTAAAAACTTTATTTTGCAAACTCAAAATCGATTATACTATTTTAATGTCACTTATGATACTTTGCAATTATGTCACTTCGTAAACGGTCATGCAAATTAATATGAATAGAGACTGCGGCAAAGTACGAGCGTCCAATTCATCGAATTCTTTCAGGACGGAGAGATATTACCAGTGGGTAACATCTCTATCTAATAATAATCTGATTACTTCGAGAATACTTACTTTTTAGATGAACATCTCATCTACATTATTGTTTGTTTTTGTTACGTGTTCTATTATAACTAGAAAATCAATCAACTCTTTCTATTTTTCCGTATCATTACTTGATGACAAGCAATAACTAATTTTCGTATTTTAATTTTATGTTTTTAACTTGTTGGTCAACTATTCTAAGGATTACATGGTAACAAAGATATTGTAAATGGACGGAAGATTTAGAACGAATAATTAGTTTTTTAATTACTTGTTCGATTCTTAGCCATTTTCCTTTTTTTATTAAGAGCAATAAATAATAATAAAAACCTAAAAAATTAGATCGATTGTATATTATTATAATTTTTTAAATAAATAAAACTATTGGTAAATACATTGTTTTTAAATTTTGTGTAAATAATAGTTCACGCCATCATAATTTTCTTATAATGGATAGCTTTTAAGGTTGTTAAATACAAAATGATCGTTATAAAATAATCTTTTAGTCCTAAACGCTCCCAAAGAGTTAACTACTAATTTAAAACAAACAATAACTACAATGACTAGGCTGAGCTGTAAAACTTGGTTTGAAAGCAAACCTATAAAGTTAACAATGGTGGTATTTGTTTGTTATTACAAATAACCCAAGGAATAACAGTTTCAATTTTTCTATACAGTTTACACTTTCTAAAAACTAAATTACATCAAAACGACATCCAAACTGAAACCTTATTTTTATTTCAAAACTATTTTAGCTAACGACTGTAAAAAAGATTGTTGTGATGCAAAGCACATTTTTCATGACATATCATTTATAAAAAGAAATAACTTTGAACAGCCCAGAAAACCTGAAAACATTACATTACATTCAAGTAACTGTTTCAAATAAAATTGCTTCAATAATATGCTTGATATAAAATGTTTAAATCAAATTTTAAGCTTACCCATAAAAATAACTTTAGCTTTAAACGATTGTAGTTATGCTAAAGAAAGGATATAGATTCTAATAAAAAATGGCGTTCTTGTTTTAAAAAAAAACTGGGAACTAGGAAATAAAAAAGAATTATTGGGAAGATAAAAATTTCAATATTTTAAATTAAAATTTTAAAAATAAAATTTAAATTACATTTTATTATGTATTATACTATGTTTTTTACATATCATGGACACATTGAAAAATTTAGTTTAAATACCCTCTGATTGAAGGTACTACACATGTATAGTACGCACATATGGCACACATGTGAAAAACTGAATATACTGTTTGAAAGTAAAAAATTACAGCTAGACATATACATTAATTATCTTTATACTGTTTTTCATCAACAGGTTACTCGTATTACTGACATTTTGAACACGCAGGCCTTGTGGGCTGAGGCTGGGTTATTAATAAGCTACAGACTAATTGACAGAGTAGGTTCGCTTTAATCAGTAATAGCTCTGAAGTTATGAGCTTTTTTATTAAATACGAACCATTTCCAACTTCTCCATTGCGGTATACAGTTAATTTGGAGAAGGCTACGAACCGATTAAATGCAACTAGGAGGATCCGATTGAATCATATCCATCCGGTTTCTCTCACACACATTACCTGCATTAAACCGATAATTTGAGCACTCCTGGCAACCGTATATGACAATGGGTTTGAAACAGGTGAAACGGCTTTTTGTTTCGATATTCAATGAAAATCCCGTAATTGATTATATTGATATTCGCGCCATGACCTCCTTCAAATATTCGAGTACAGTATCGATGGTAACCCTTATTCTGCTTCGTCATATCACCAGACGTCCTTATATCATCAGAGTAGAAGTAAGGCAGCAGAAAAATGAAATCGGCCAATGCTTTGGAATAATACTAGGAGTACAGTCGCTCTTTTAGTAACAGCTGATTGATAAGAAGCACTTTTAAAATACAAAACTATATTAAAACTTTTGCTGTTGGTCTATAAGAATGTGTTTTTAAACAATGCAAGAACTCCATGGAGATGATTACCTTCATAGAATGAACTTTTGTTTGTGGGCTCGAGAAAAACTACAACAAAATCAAAAGTTTCACCGTAACATTATGTGGTGTGATGAGGCCACGTTTAGGAGTAATGGAGAAGTGAACCGTCACAATATGAGATACTGGGCGTTCGAAAACTCACACTGGATGCGAGAAGTGGACAACCAAAGGTATTGGGCACTAAATACCTGGTGCGGTATTATCGGTGACAAAATTGTAGGGCCATTCTTCTTTGACGATCGCCTAGACCGAGTAGTTTATATAAACTTTCTCATTGGTCACTTGCCTAATTTATTGATCGAAATCCCTGAGAAAGTCTTACAACGTATGTGGTTTATGCACGATGGGGCACCAGCACACTACGCCGAAGATTCTCGATTAATTCTAAACGAGCAATACCCTGACAGATGGATTGGAAGAGGCGGCCCTGGGAACTACCCAGCGAGATCTCCTGATTTTAACGTGTATGGACTTTTACTTGTGATGTAGACTAAAAGAACTAGTGTATAAATCAAGACCAACAACTAGAGAGGACATGATGCAGCGGATAAGGGAGGCTATAAACACGATCAGTAGAGAAGAGATAATTAGAGCTGTAGATAGCTTCACCTCAAGGATTGAACTCTGTCTGGAAAACAATGGGTTGGGTTGCAGTTTGAGCACCGGTTTTAACTCTTCATGAGGTCAGTTACTAGGTTATTGTTGGTTTTAGTTTGATAATTGATAATTGTCATATTGATAATTTACCACGATGTTGCTGTAACATGGTAGATTTGTTTTCAAAGCCAGTTTGAAGTGTTTATTTTTTAATAATGACAGGATACTCCTTCCTTCCATGGCACTCACATCAATGATTAAATAACAACAGGTTTTCTCCTATACATTTTGTGTAATTTAAGTGTAAAACTTTTTATAATTGAAAATGTACTAATTTAATAACTGGGTAATTTTCCTCTTTCATGAGAGAACTCAGCACTTATCGTAAGACATTGTAGTTTACAGTGTTCCAATACCTTTTTAAATTTTAAAAGACTCTTTTAAAAAATTGGATACAGTTTTTTTTTTCAATCATATACATAAGAGACGAGTTTACTGTTGGAACTTTTTTTACTTGCACATTGCACTGACTTTTTTAATAAATACATTGAGTAAAATTATTAAAAATCTATTTTTGTACTTCAGTTTTGAAACCATTGGAGATAGAGACAAACTTTAAATGTAGAAAATGTTTATTTTTTAAAGACCTTTCTAATTATGTACAACACAACCTAGGTTGCTATTTGATTTTTTTTAGATCGGGGTTGTTAAGTATTTCAAAATTCTATGTATTTTTAAAATGTGTAAATTTTGGGGTAGGGTGGCATTTGATGATATTTTTAGATAAGCCATCTCATCGATAGTTTTTAATAAAAATATCTCTCTACCTTTGTGCAGGTAGTTGCAATAAATTTACCCATAAACCCCTGATTTTGTAACGTCTTGGTGTCCTGCACATAAGCGGCAAGATAGGTTCAAACTTTTTGCATAAAAATAATTAATGAAGAAATACCTTTAAAATGAGGTATAACTTAACCCTTTTAATGCCAACGATCGATATAGCGATCGTCGGCATATTTGCGAGTATTGCCGACGATCGATATAGCGATCGTCAATGGCACTGCGAAAATTGCCGACGATCGTTATAAAGATCGTTCGTTTAAACTTACTTTACAGGCATTTAATGTACATCAAATCTCACAAAACGTATTATGCAGTGTCTAGAGGTTACATAGAACATAAGTAAACCTCATTTTATCCTTTTTGGATTTTACTCTATGTATTATAATCTATGAAAATATAGTTGTTTACTTTTGTTGTTTTGGTCACTTCAGTGAGACTGACAGCTCAGTGTGTTGAGGTTACTGTAGATGATTTATTGTTTTAAAAAGATATTATGTATAACACTTTTTCTTTTTATTGGTGTTTATATTGGTTTCGAAGATGAGTAAGAGGAGTAGATCACCAGTTAGTGAAAATACATTAGTAAATAGTTTGTTAGGAAGTGGAATTGAAGTCTTGAATGACTCAGACTATAGTGATGGTTTTGTGAACAATCTTTCTGATTCTGAAAATGAATCAATTACATCTGAGGATTCTGTGGGTCTAGGGGAAGAATATAATGACGATACGGACGCTGACCCAGACTATATAGGCCTAGAATCAGAAGAGTCGTCAGACGAAGGAGATGACAACCATAGACTACATATCAGACGTAAACGTAGACTTGATGTACAAGACCATGTTTCTGTAAATAAAGTTATCGAAGATGTAATATCTAATTTTACAGATGTACTAATTAATAATGTAGGCCTAAACAACGTTCAAAATCAAAATATACTAAATCAAAATATCCCAAATCAAAATATACCTGGCTCTGACTGGAACGTAGTTGAGGAAAATAATGACACCCACTCCCAAACCACATTTGCATTTGATGAACTACCTGGACCAAAACATTGTCCTCCACATGATTCACCACCGATTTCATATTTCAATTTATTTTTTACAGTAAATTTGATCAATTCTTTTGTGCTTAGAACCAATCAATATGCCCGAGAATACATTGCATCCCATGCCCAAACACTATCACCTTCCTCTAGAGCTCAACAATGGAAACCGGTAACTATGCATGAAATGAAAGCTTTTATAGCTACTATATTAAATATGGGAATAATTCAAAAGCCTACAATTGATAGCTATTGGTCGCTAACTGGCTCACTTAGCACACCTTGGTTTGGAAAAATGTTCAGCCGGAACAGGTTTCAGTGTCTCCTACAGTTTTTCCACATTGCAGATAACAGATTGTTAGCGAAACCAGGACATCCTGAATATGATCCTTGTGGTAAGTTTGCCCCTTTGTTAGAACATGCCAATAGGATTTTCAGAACTCACTACACACCTCATCGGGAGATTTCTGTAGACGAAAGTCTAATAGGAACAAATAGCCACTCGCAAATATTGCAATACTTGCCTAACAAGCACCACCATCGCTGGGGCATAAAGATGTGGATGTTATGCGACTCGGTGACAAAGTATTGTTTGGCCTTCTTCTGCTATAGGGGTGGTAAAAATAAAGATAAAGAAACTGGCCTTGCTTTCAATGTTGTTCGGAAACTTTTAGAAACTGGACAGTATCTAAAAAAGGGTTATCACGTTTTTATGGACAATTTTTTTACCAGCTTTCCTTTGGCTAAATTTTTATTTGAAAACCTTACGTACATGACAGGCACTTTACGGAGCAATCGAAAAGGGATAACTCATCAGTTCAAAGAAAAGTTTGATGTTGGAAAAAAGTTATACATGAGACAAGAAAATATGTTGATGTTAGGTTACCGTGAGAAGGCTTCCCAAAAAAATCCAGTTTTGCTACTTTCTACTAAAGAACCAGCACAGTCCAAACAAGTTAGAAGACAAAAAAGGCACGAGAACAATCCTAAAATAAAGCCTCAAATGATAAACTCATACAACATGTATATGGGCGGCATAGACGGATCCGACCAAATGTTGTACTGTTATTTAGACGAACGTCGGACCGTCAAATATTGGAAGAAGGTTGTGTTCAATTTATTTTCTAGAATGGTACTGAATGCCTACATAATTTACAGTGAAAATAGTTCAGGGAAAATATTGACAAGATTTCAATTTACATCTTCAATAATTGAAGATCTTTCCAGTGAGTGGCTTAGGCAGAAGTCTCAACCTCATCGACCCAACCCGGATATGGGAGGGGGTGACAATCTTGGAGCTAATCCCCCCTTTGGCCTAGAATCTCTTCCTGGGATCTTGCTAAGAAACTGTTGTGTTTGCAGCAAGCAAAGTACCAGTACTGGAGGAAGAAGAAAGAGAACAAAAACTGTTTGTAAAGCATGTAAGAAAGGTGTCCATCCGACATGCTTTGGTGACCACAGGTGTTAGAACATTACACCGGAAAATTGTATATAGTTCTTGTAAATATACATCACAATAGTATACACTACATAGTAATAAGTTATAAATTTTCTGTTTTTGAGTTTTCATTGTGTTTTATTGGACTTAGAACAATGTATGATCTCAAAACCAATAGGACTATAGACGTGTTAGAATAAAGTGATTTTTCAAGATATGTACAGTATATATCTGGAAAATATAAAATAACTTCTGTATTTATTGAGGTAAGTACTTGAAATTTTGTGTGTGTACTAACAATTAACTGTGTTATTATGTAAAATATGGAAATTATTGTTGGTATTAATTTTAAGCTATCTTATTATAGAACAAACTAAAAATTTAAAAAAAAATATTTTTTTCAATGATATTTTGTTATTTTTATTTTTTTTTCCATTTTTGAACAGTTTTAAATAACTATTTTTTTTCAATAATGGAACTAAATACAAACAAAACAAGACCATTTCCATGACACTATGACAATAAATTACAAACATATGAATTTTTATACAAAACTCTGCATTTTCTACAAAATAGGCTTGGCATTTGTCGCATGTCAATCTGATATTGGCTTGGCATATTTTTCTACACAAGAAAAATTTATGCTGGCATTAAAAGGGTTAACATATCTTTACATTTGAAAATTTTCCAAAAACCACCCTACCCCCCAAAAACTACCCTTTTGGGGAGTTTTAGAGATTTCAAAATAATTTCTCCAACTTCTTTGGGGTGGAAATAGGGGTGTTTAAGTTGTTACGAATAATTTACCTTGTTTGGTTTCGCCGCTATATGTACTGTACGGGTGGTTTGCCTCACCCTGTATTCTGTATCGATACTCTGTGCAATATTCCAAAGGCTTTCATAAATAACGTCCCTTATATGTAATTACTGAATTAAATCATGGCCTCTTTTGGAGAAATCAAAATCACTAATTTTATCCAGTTTCAGTGCTTTTTAAATATTTAAATATTCAACAGAGCATTTATTACAGACCCACCAAGTATGAAAAGTGAAATTTGTGCTTCCATCCATTGGATGGAAAGGTCATTGAGAGAAAACTCAGTGTTTGCCAACAGCTATGTCTGTCATACAGATTTCACGTGACATCAAAAAGGAGCTATTGTCTGTTAAGCCATAATAACACATTATTAGCAAATTGTCCTTACCATTCTGATGATTGTACCATTCCTGTCAATCATGATAACTTTAAGAATTTTCAATCGTTGCATTCAGCAATCCATACCGTCTCACCGTTTCAGGAAGAATTCCACCATGGTCTCTATCCATAACGTTACTCAGGATCTTAAAATGAACAGAGGAATATTCCCTATTACCCGTAAGGTACGTATAATAGACATGAGACGAAAAATTCTCACTGCAACATGTATTGTCTTAGTTTTTTAATTAATTCCATCTGCCTCAAAGTGTGCTTTGCAGGAACTCTAACGTGAAGTCGAACTGTCAAGTTTATTTGCAATGCTGTACGTTATAAATTTATATCTTTTAGAAATATTGGGCATTAAGATTTTTACTAAAGATTTTAAAATTTTTTCATTCTAATAAAAATAAAAAAAAGGTAGTAGTCCGTCACACCACGTATCATAATAGGCTTTGGCGAGGTTGCACATATATATATATATATATATATATATATATATATATATATATATATATATATATATATATATATATATTTATATATATATTAATATACAGGGTGTATATTATGTCTGGAAACACCCAAATATATCCTTTAATAATTTAAATATAAATTTGAAACCTCTTACAATCGTGATAGAGATTGGGCATCTACTTTTTGGAACAATGTTTTGTTATGTCACACCAACGGGGGACGTCCTGCCGAGGGTATCGTGAATATTCTTAATTGAAGCCTATACCTTGTGATACATAATTTTAAAGGTAATAGCTTACTGAATTGAATGCCACAAACCGCATCTCAAAGGAATTATTCTATCAGAAAATAGAGCATTTTTAGTATTGAAAATTTACTGATGTTCAACAATGTAATTTTAACATGGTTCTTGCCACAAAATGTGTTACACTAATTTTTTAGCATTTTTTAAATGTTCAATTAAAATAAAATAAACAATTTATTTTTAAGCTGGTTTCATTAGTACAAATTTACCAGTTTTTTATTACAATGAATAAAACTTATGAGTCACTTTCTCTGATTACTTATGAATCTGTACTTGGTGTTTTCCAGTCAGCAGGAAGGTTTAAAGAGACAAAGGTCACTAGCCTATGAGAAACATTATTGTTATTAATCATCTGGTCTACAGGTTTCAGTTTGTTGAGCATGGAGCTTTCACTAGACAGGTCTAAGCTTGGGAATTACAAATGGACAAAGGTCATATCATTCCTGTCGAGTTAATCAGTGTCTCTGAAGCATTGCTGTCAACAAGTTATCTAATTACAGTAGTTCAGTTTTTATTTGGCATTTTAATGGAATTGTCTGAAAGAGAACGAATTACTCTGTTGATGATGCGAGGATATGGCGATCGTCAAAGATCTTATCGGGAAGTTTGTAATTTGTTTAATGACACTTTCCCAGAAAGGAATCCCATAAGTGTTTCAACAATATCAAAAACTATTGAGCGTTTTGAAATGACAGGGAGTGTAGGTAATCGGCCAAAGTCGGGTAGGATACAATCTGCAACAGATGAAGAACATGCACTAGATGTTTTGCAAACATTTATTGAAGACCCACATACATCGCTCAGAAAAGCTGCACAGCAACATGATATGCACCCTATGTCTGTGAGTAAGATTTTGAAAATTAATAAATACAAACCATTTAAAGTTCATTTAGTCCAACAGTTAAGTGAGGATGATTACGACAGAAGAGTTGAGTTTTGTGAACTTGTGATGCGCAAATGTGATGACAATAGAGATTTTCTGACCAACATACTATTTTCTGATGAGGCAACTTTTTTCCTAAATGGCAATGTTAACAGGCACAATTGCCGTTACTGGGCTAGTGAAAACCCACATTGGATTACTGAGTCCCATTCACAGCAACCACAAAAACTGAACGTATGGTGTGGAATTTTAGGTAACAAAATTGTTGGACCCTTTTTCATCAATGGAAATTTAAATGCCGAACTTTACTACAATATGCTCCAAAATGAAATAATCCCAGCTATTCAAATTGCATCAGGAGAATACTTTGATAATGTATGGTTTCAGCAGGATGGTGCTCCACCCCATTATGGGAGACAGGTAAGAGAGTATTTGGATTTAAGGTTTCCTCATAAATGGATTGGCCGAAGAGGAGAAATCGAATGGCCTCCAAAATCTCCGGATTTGTCACCAATCGATTATTTCCTATGGGGTCATTTAAAATCCAATGTTTATAGAAGAAAGCCTCATAATTTGGAAGACCTAAGAAACAGGATTATAGAGGAGATTGCTTTGATAACTGAAGAAATGTTAGGCAACTCTGTCGAATCATTTTACACAAGATTGGCTCAATGTCAAACCGTAGAAGGAACACAGTTCGAACAATTGCTTTGACACCAAATGCAGGTAAAACGTTTGTTGTAAGACTTTTCTAACAGCATACATTATTTTTTATTTGTAATAAGAAATCAATAACATAAGTATTTCCATAATTGTACTGTAATAAAAACTGGCAAATTTGTGCTAATAGAACCAGCTTAAAATGAAATTTTTGTTTTATTTAATTGAACATTTAAAAAAATGCTAAAAAATTAGTGTAACACATTTTGTGGCAAGAACCATGTTAAAATTACATTGTTGAACATCAGTAAATTTTCAATACTAAAAATGCTCTATTTTCTGATAGAATAATTCCTTTGAGATGCGGTTTGTGGCATTCAATTCAGTAAGCTATTACCTTTAAAATTATGTATCACAAGGTATAGGCTTCCATTAAGAATATTCACGATACCCTCGGCAGGACGTCCCCCGTTGGTGTGACATAACAAAACATTGTTCCAAAAAGTAGATGCCCAATCTCTATCACGATTGTAAGAGGTTTCAAATTTATATTTAAATTATTAAAGGATATATTTGGGTGTTTCCAGACATAATATACACCCTGTATATATATATATATATATTATTGGTATTACTATTGACGTGAGTTTGAGTTTAAATTCCGTTAGCTGTGTCCAAATCTTAAACTTTTCAATAATAAGTTTACTACCGATAGTAATGCAAACCAGAACGAACAGTCTTTATGGCTGTTTGAAAAAGATTAGAAAGTATGTCTTGTTTCTGAACGGTCTAACACTAATGCGTTCCTGCCATGGCGACGAACAAAGAACATAAAATATTATTAAATCGTTTGTATTATTGTAGAAAAGGGTTTGTTAAGAGTTCCAAGCCCGGCTGACCAGTTGCAAGCCCGCGTTATCTTGCCAGCGATAAGACGTTTGACTCGGATAGTTTCACTGATAACTTCCGTGAAACTGAATCTTAGTAGTCGTTAACATTGTGGGATAATGCATGAAATTGTTTTAGCTGTAAATAGCCGTACAGAAAAAAGTGAAAGATTTAGAGACAGCTAACCGAATTTGACCTTTATAGTATCATGTTTATACTTCGTTCCTAACCAGAGATTTCATCGTTCAGTTTTTTCGTATTTGGTAATATTCCGTATAAATGTATACTTTTAGTAGTGTTGCTTAAATTATGGCCTTAAAATGCCATTATTTGCATTCATATTCTGTACCAACCATAACCAAAATGTGTGTTCACTTTTAGAATATGTTGTGAATGTTACTTGTCATAGTTATAAATAATGTACTAGAATATTGTCTATTTAATATTAGTTTTATGTTTCCCTCAAAATTCATGTATTATGTCTAAGTTCATGTGTTTTTATATAGACATCGAGTTATTTTGGCAATAACATTTTATTCTAGCTAAAATCTTAAACTAAAAGTTTTGTACTTTTATACGTATAATACATTATACACCAATTTAGTACACGGGTATCCACTTAATGCTACGAAGCAGGTATATGCACGTGCAATATACATCGGTCACTTACTATATTATACTGTATATGAAGAACCCATGGTCTTTAGAGATGGTCAATTTATTATGTTATTCCTTTGTTTGCTAACACTCGTGTACAACATTCATAATCACTACTTTAATCTTATTACACTCTCATCGTTCATAAGGAATAAACGTAATAATACATTACTGATGTGAGTATTTAGTTTAACTCCACTTCACCTTCCTGTTAGTGCAGCGCCTGACTGGGATCTGGAGTCATGTTCGTCTGAAGAGATAAAAAATCGGCGAAGAAGAAGCTCAAAACGAACTCTGCATCATTTCGACATCAGAGACACATAGACTACAAAATACAGTGTAATCTAATGAATATGCGTTGTACTAAAAGGAAGGTGAACTGCAGGTAAACTCAAAATTCACATTGAAACATCTACATTGATGTTATAATATTTCTAGTGTTCCAAAACCAAACCAGCGAAATGTTTGTAATGTTTCAAATTAAAAGATTAAAAATGGTCATCCATCACCTTACATGGATGGCATCAGTGACTCTGCATCTCCTCAGGGATATTTTCAATAAGAGGTCAGTGGAAACCCCTACATACATGTAAAGAGGGATCAAATTTCTATATAAGACGGATGAAAAGATAACATGGAAAATATACTAAGAGGTTGCGGCTGTTTAAAATGTTCGTTAGTGTGTATGAAGTTACACACATCGTGTCATACGTACTGTCATTCGCCAACCTTATTCCTTCCTCGTAACGTGGTCAGTATTGTTTTATTTTAACTCAAGAATGGTGTGTAAAAGATTGTAAAATAATAAAAAACATTCCAGCCAAAAACCTATCGCATAGTCACAAGGAGGTCTTACGTTTACTATAAACGCAGTTATAAGAAATCGAACATTAGGAGATCGAAATCGTGAAGGATAAAATTTAATGTTCAAAAAGTGAGATTTTTAAACTTATGTTTTAGTGTTATATCATTTTAAACTCTTTAGTGTATGTGTGTATAGTCTTTCGTAAAAAGGATCTCCGCACGTCATTTATCACCTTTTGGTGTCTTCTCCACTTGAATTAATTTTTTTTCTTGATTCCCTTATTATTCTTAGATAAAAATGTTGAAGTTTTGCAGGTAGGTCTAATTTTTTAAAGTCTATTGATTGTATTTAAAAAAATTATATTCTGATACTTTTCTGTATCCTGATATTTAGTTTGTGCACGAGTCCACGTAGACCTATACATTTTGTTTTCCCAACACAGGCTGAGTGAGCGATGACTGCATGATATTTCATTTAGTCCAGGTGTACAAATTGGAATTGTGTACATAAATAGTCTCACAACTATTTTAATTTCAAAGCGGATTTTAACTCGATACCGCTTTTTATAACGCAATTCTAATGTCTTGGATATTTAATTATCAATTCCTTCCTTAGGTATAAAAGAGATACGCCAGTTTGGGCGTTTCTAATTTTTATTTAGATATAGTATGACACTTAACTTTTATAATTTGTTTTTCTAAAACACTTCGATCTTGGTTATTACCTATTCATCTGTAATAACACATTCTTCTTTGCTCTTTTTGTGTAATGTATTTCTCTATACATCGTAGTGATTCTTATCCGAGATAACTTAGTTTCACGGTTGTTTAGTTTGAGATGTCTTGATCAAAGATGGCTCATCACTAAATATCTTATGATTGTAATAGTGTTAATAGCGTTTTGGCACAGTGGGAATAGGTAAATCCAGAAGATAGTCATGCCATTGGCCGCATAAACATAAGAACTAAGATTCCCCTGTCTTACTATAAAGGTCTTTAAACATTTTGCAAATTGCACTAGCTACGATTTTCTACAGTTTTTTTATTGTTTAAATAGTAATTTGTGGTACAACACATAGTCTTTAAATAACGAGGGAAAGCTGGGATTCCGAATTCCAGCAAACAGTGAAAAGGTACTTGTCTGAATTATGGTCAAAACTCTTTTTACCAATTTTTTCTCAAAATCAAAAGCGAATTAATGGAAACTATTTTAGATAGTCCCCACTCATGTTCTTTGTTGCGCAAAACATAAGAAACACAAAATATGTGATGGAGGACTATTTTGATCGAACGATTTTCGGACCTATTAAGCAAAAGTTACAACTACTCCTTCTCAACTTCAGTTTCACTACTATTAATGAGATAATTTGTGCAATTTGATAAAAAATTACATTTGGTTTTATACACAAATTTCTTTTTTTCATTGGACGTTGCAATATTTTTGGCCTACTGTATTCGTCTGTACGTTTTCCTACGGCGTGTACTGTTTAAATTATCTATAGTATACTTTAATGTTATGTAAAATAACACATTTGAATATATTCCCTTAGTAAACTGAATAAAAACTAAAATTATTAGAACTGTTCAAAGAGACAGAAAAGAAAGAGAAAGGGAGAAGGGCAATTCGGCAACTAGCATTATTGCCTCAGCATGCAGACTGAAAGGAGGCGCTATAAAACGTGAAGACAATGGGATACTGTGGCAAGGTCTGTTGATGTTATTAGCTTTTAACTATCACCAAACTGTTACGAGTGACACGACAACTGTTACGTGCAATAAACTGCAGGAACGATGAGTTGTAACACACAAAAGTAACTCGGCTTACGACATCTCATTAAACCAGTTTTCAAAGGGTTTACTGGCCGTGACGTGTGGAGAAACTGAATATGCGAGTAGGGGTGCAGTGTTTGTAACCATGGGATTTCGCGTTTAGAAAGCTTAGTCCGGGATCCCGGAAATGGGAAAATCTGTTTTCACGTTTTATAGAATAAATTTGGCAACAAAATATTTGAAAAACTATTTACACTTAAACAATTGTTATTCACAACTAGCGTCAAGAGAAAAAGTTGTTCAATTTAAAATCATTTTTCGTCAATTGAAACATTGCTACAGTACAAATAAAAAATCGTTACATAGATTATATCATAGTAATACTTACTTAGATTTAACTATTGTTTTATATATACAGATTGTTCACAAAAGGGTGACAAAAACTTCTGTAGGCGACATTACTGATCATTTCATGTAAAATATGTCACATGAACATTAGTCGAGAAATGTCTCGTTTAGTCGCTAGATCAGCCATCAGCCATTTTGTATTTTTTTATAAAAAAATATTATCTCTAAACCTAGTTAAGCTAAAGAAACCAAGTTTGTCACATAGGTTTTAATAGAAGAGGAAAATAAAAAATAGTTGTGATATTTTCTTTAATACTAAAAAAATGGAGACTGTTGAAACATTTAAGTCCAATTACAAAAATCCAGTAGGCTATAGTTTTTTAAATGTACAATATACCAACAATATAAAAATTTTCATTAAATTTCCAACGGTACTTTTATAAACGAAATTCGTCAATGCATAAGCGAGCACGACCACTTTAAAGGTACGTTTGCACAAGCCGGGAAAGCCAAACGTGTCACAGTTGAGAGGTATCAGTTTGGTGCTCCCGGCTTGTGCAAGCGTACCTTTTAAGTGGTCATACTCGCTTATGCATTGACGGATTTCATTTATACAAGTACAGTTGGAATTGTAATTAAAATGTTAAAATAGTTGGTATCTGATACATTTTTATAACTTTACAGGTATTTTTGTTATTTAACTTTAAACATTTTCAACAGACGCCATTTTGTTAATATTAAAGAAAATAACACAAATACATACATGTTTTTGACTTTTTCCATTATTTATTAAAACCTATTTGTCATATTTGGCTTCTTTAACTTAGCTAGTTTTAAATATAATATTTTTTTGTATAAATACAAAATGGCGGCTTGCGTTTAAACGAGTAATTTCTCAACCTATGCTTATATGACATTTATTGTTTGAAATTATGAGTAATATCACCCACAGAAGTTTGTGACACCCTTTTGGTAACACCCTGTATATAGTAAATTGAATAAGCTAAATTACGTTCAAATACCTTTTTAAACAATTAGTTTCTATTAAAATGTGTTGAAATCAATTGAAATAAAATATTTTAAACCCTTCTTGACATTAAATTTAATTAAAATACAATTAAGTAGTAAAATTTAAACTCATATTGCAATATCCTACTAATCCTGATATTTTAATTGCGATGATTGGGAGGTGGAGTAGAGAAAAACTCGTGCATCAAAAGTTTAATCTCCCAGTCGGGTTCTTAGATTATTGCACATACAACCCGATGAAATGCTCTCTCAGTTTATACCCTTGTAGCGGTAACGTGGAAATTGTAAACTGGTCCTAAACTATATCTTCTTGTCCCTCCGTTTTAATATATATATATATTTGTATGGCAATTATACTTTGCCAAAAACGTTCTCAATAATAACTTAATTTTAGTAAAATGAGCCTTTTAATTGCCGTGTTGAAATTTCGGGATTGTCAGGGCTTAAAAATAGTTCGGGATGCCACGATCTCGGGAACCAAAATACCGAGATTACAATTAACATATGAGAGTTAGAAGGGATGTAGTTGATGCTTGGATAATACGATAAGACAAGACATAACTACTGCTGAGTAACAACTGACCACTGCCGTTGAAACAGGCCATCAGCTGTTTGATAAGTAGAAACGTCTAAAGGTTTGATTGAGGCAGTAACTCCCGTGTCATAGGGTTATTCAAGCTCCCATAATTTTTGTTAAAAATTAATATTAAAATAATAAAAACTATGTTTAACTATAAATTCTGTTACGCATGTAAGAAAAAACGGGATTTGCTTTTTAAAAATTACGGATTTCTGCCACATAAGATCGTCATCAGTTGATCTTTGATTTGAGGGTTAAACAAGAGAATATTCTATTCTATATTTCTATATTTTTCTTCAGTATAAATAAGTTAATGGAATGTGATATTCGCTACCACCGCTAGAACAAGTTCTCTTGTCCCTACATAAAGTGCCTTCCGGCTAAGAACCTTTCTATTTCAATCCCTTCTATCTCGAATACCCTCACTATAAGCTAGCTGTTCCAGGAACCTGCTACACTCCAGGCATTCTTCATTTAGGCGCTATTAAGGTCAGGTTGTGATCAACTTCCCTCTATCTAGAGTAAGAAACCATATAATGTTTAACTTACCAAATGATCTCTGTTTGCTGCTATCCCACGGTGTAAAGATCATATAATATGTTGCGTTGAACGGTGCTCTCGCGAGTATTCAAGAAATATATTCCCATAGAGAATACGGCAAAGTTAATAATTATTCGGTGCTAGAAGGGATATTTGTCTATCGCGGTTTTTTGTTCAGATAGTTGATAAATATTCATTGAACGTCTAGATGAAACAGATAGGTACAGTCCCTTGCAAGTATGGATGAATTGGCTTTTAATAAACATATTATATGATTGATTAGTCCCTTCCGTTGGTATCAATTCCGATATAGTTGTCTGTAACTGCTAATAAAAAAAGCATTTTTGAGCGGCTAATACAAACTGAAATAATATCTGAAACAAACAATGAAATCGGAAACGCATCAGCATAAACGGAAACATTTTAAAAAATTTGAAAGATGACTGACTTTTCGAGTTAGAAATTTAGGCGATTTCGTTATTTTATACAAGTGATCTGCTACTAAATGTGATGTTTTGCAGTATTTATATTGGTTATAATTTCAGGGAGTAACGTGTTTTCAATTATCTATCACTTAAGGGTGTACATTTTTTATAAATAAAATATCATGTTGAACGATTCAGTCATCTTTCATATCTGTAAAATATCACATCGTTATCTTCAGACTGTGCCTGATTACACGATACCTAAAATATTACGTCAAAAGCCTATTGCGTTATCTTAGAATAATAAACAAAGTGTTAAATTTATCTTCTCTTCTTTAAAAATGTGACAGGACATTTGTATTATGCTTAATTTATTTTGTATTACAAAAAGACGTAGAACAAATTTTAGACAAGACATAGACAACAAATTAGTTTATTTGTTGCAGACAGTATACTCGGTTGAAATGTTGTTAATTAATTATGTAATTTTAAAAAAGTCCACAATAAATAGTGGTGTAAGACATACACTGAAACTTGGCGTGTATGGGAAAACTGCCGGAACAAGATATGCCACCGTTGGAAGAACTTGTAGATCAATCCCAAAGTAAGGTGAAAGTCACCAATTTGGTTTACGTCAAATCCGGTCTAGAAAATCGGAGGAGAAAGTATTGTTTCATCTAAAAACATTGTTTCATAACCGGCAACTGTGTGCACGGGCAGGCATTATGCATGCATGCTGCTACTGACTACAGCATTTCCACACTGTATCAGAGGCGGTACCTGGTCACGACGGACATGGTCATTTCTCTTTGCTTTACTTGTTGTAACAATATTAACGTTTATACCAATAACACATTAAATTGAATAAAGCAGATAAAACATTTTCAGAATAACATATTTAACTTATTTGTTAAATTAGTTGTCAAAGTATGTTAACCGATATTTTAACGAGATATTAATCACAGGTTGTGTATGTCCGACCAATTTCAGTTCTGCTCATGTACACTGAAAGTTTCAAAAATTTAAACATAATGTTTCAAGTACAAGTGCAGGATCACTGTACTGTAGGACATAGAATATGCCCAGTTACAGCGTATTAAATCCCGCTTATGATGAATTACAGAGGGACATTTAAAGTCGTTGTATTGGCGACAATCTTGATTTTAGCACCTTTATAAGAACGCTAGACTTCGAACAGTTGTATGGCCTTATTTTTAGTGAATAATCATGGTAGTTATGTAATTTTAAAAATACAATTATACACATCCAAGCAATTTTAGTTTTTGAAAATGTTACAGTTTTTTAGAAAAAAACTAAAAACACTTTGTAACTATTGTTTAAATATTCAAAAGTTATTCAATTTCCAAGAATTTAAAACAAAATGAGTGTGTGAATAAATAACACAGTTTTACGGTTGAGCAGTATCCTATTTGTGTAAATTACAGAGTTACTGTTAGTTGTTAGGTGTGTGTAAAAATTAATCATTAGTGTAAAATTTATATTTTGATCAAAAACAGTTTTTAATGACTCGTCCCATTTCACGAGTATGAAAGCATAAACAACCAATCGCTATTCTTCCAAATGTTTTGTAAGATTTACAGTTTTAATATAGTTAATCTTGAAAACCTTTGACTGCCGTTATTTAGAAACCAAAAGTAATATATTATTTATTTAATTTTTATATATTGTCACGAACATACTTATATATAATATGTTTATTTAATTTAATGAATAAACTCCGGCGATAGGTTTTACATAGATCCAGAAATACGCAGTATGCTTGTCTTGCTGACATTTCAATGCTTATTTCGAAATCACACCAATTAGTGTATAACCTAACTTTTTTATTGTAGCTTATATATTGTGATACTCTTAAATATAACAAAATAAACTATTTTATACCCAAATGGGATGAAAATGCAGAATTTATATATTATAATTTAATGTAGTAAAACTGTAGGTCATTGATTGTTTATACGTGCACAAAACTTAAACTTCATCTAATGGGTTATTCAACTAAAACATTTCATACATTACTCTGTATTGTTAATGACTTTTAAGATTCGGTTTCACGGAAGTTATCAATGAAACTATCCGAGTCAAACGTCTTATCGCTATGAAGATAACGTGGGCTTGCAACTGGTCAGCGGGCTTGTAACTGCATTTACTCGCATTCCTGATTCGGAACTGTGCACGTGACCTGTCTATTCCTTGTATTAATTAATCTCTTATGACATATAATATCAAGTTAAAGTGGGCGTTTCCGAATCAGGAATAGCGAATGTGGGCAGTTCCAAGTCTGCAACAGTCTTTTTGGGAATATAACGATTTTCGACAACTACAGTATATTTTTAATTATATTGTAGCACCTGTGAATTTTGTTTACATTTATTTATTGTTACTACCATATTAATTGTACCTATAAATTCATTTATTTACCTTCGAGGTTCCATTACATTACTTACCACTTACATCATCGTGAAAAAGTGTATCGTCAGATTTATTTAATCTTCCTCTTTTAAGGAAAGCGCAGTCATTCCTCTTTTTATCTGTCAATTATCCATTCCCACGATATGCGTGGGAACTTAACAAGCAGCTTAAGGAGGATAGTTGTTACGACATTGAAAAAATTTACTTCCTCCACAAACAAACCATCTCTGATTGCCTCAAAGACTTTCTGCAGAGAAATGTTGACTTCTAAAGGTCTTCTTGCTTGCACTCTCCATATCCGCAAGTCCATTAAGGCAAAGTAAACGATAGATAGTACAGTAAGTATAATTCATGATCGTTAATACGGTGGTGTACCTAATGTTTACCAATGTGATATTTCCTCATGTTGGAATATAAGTACAAAAGTCACAACAAATAAAACTTTGCAGATAATAATATCATACAGTATTCCATAAAGATCTAAGTTTTCTCATGCTTATGAACGGATATAGTTTTATTAGAATGTATGTCCAAAATTAAGTCATGCAGTTTCGTTAGCTATTCAGGAAAGAAAGTTATTATAAGTATTTCATGCTTCTACATGGTCACTTTGTCAGTCAGTAAGTGGTTTAGCAGTCAAAATTATGCAACGTATTTTAAAATAAATCAATAGAACTTCCCAAGTTTGAAATTTGTTCAATATTAAAGTTTTATCATTGTAATAAATACTCAATTAGTTATGTTAGTTTTTCAAGTTTTTATACAAACAAACTACAATCAGTTAATGAGCTCGAGTTGAAAATAAATTTTCAAGAAAATTTTGGGTTTTGCATCAAGTAATTGGAATATACACTTTTTGTTTGCGTGACAAGTTGAAGAAGATTTAACACAAATAATGTCTTTTACACTACTTAAAAAATATTCTAGAGGTTGAAATTGAGGCAGATTAATATTAAACATGTAAACTATTATAATACAGTAAACAATTAGAAAGGAAAATATGTAACAAAATGGTAATTTTATACTTGAATTGTTAAGGGGATTTTTAGTAACTTCCATTTCCCGGTACGGTGATGTAAAACAAATCTTGAAGGGTTAGAGGCATAAAAAATTAGTAAATTGTGTATTTCTGTTTAACGGTTATCGCAAGATTAAGCAACGTCAAGAGTGGCTGCTGCTTGGATGGGTGACCGCTGAGCGATCCTGTCTTTGCAAGCAGCCCACCTCTCCGGCCGTTGGTAGTGGTTCGGAAGTCACATTTAAACCGTTGGTCCCCTGGTCGACTGTTAGAGATAGTAAGACTTCTTAGCCTTAACTTCGCCTGGTAAAATAAGAAATCTTTACTTCACTTTAAATTGTTTGTAATCATTCCTTTTCTGCGATATGGATATACCAGTACTCTGATAGCTTTACGAAACTCTCTATTTAATAAAGTGAACAAACCATTTCATAGTCCATATTTTGCAAATTTACATCGGATCGTCAGTTTCGAAAGCTTTGACATTTTTAATGACCATATAATGAGATTTAGAATATTATTTTTCTTTTTTCGTCTCCAGTGTTGGTTAGATTCAGCGGTTTACCATGTGATGGTACACGATATACGTTATTGAGCAGTTTATAGAAGCAACAATTTGTTCGTGAATGAAATTGTCTATTAGATGTAAGAGTTGGGTAATTTCTCAATAAATAACTCTAAATGGAAGTTAGGTAGATGTTTGCTGACGATACTGAAGCTAGTTTTGTATGTAAACAGTGTTTTTATCCGTCAACACCGACAAAAAGAAATTGCAACAATTTTATTTCGGTCCGTATACTAACACACGCTGGACGATTTCCTGGACGGTTTTGGCTGAGTATATATATATATCCTTCCTACCACAGATAATTTAGGTCTATATTGCACTTACGCATGTGTGAAGTTTTATGTAAGCATGTATTATGTGAACACCGTAAAAATATAAAACTTTTGCCGAAATACTGAACCCAAATCTACCTGCTTGTATGCTTATGATGTACCCGAGTAAGGTAAGTATTCATAGCAAGTTTGTTAAATTAGTGATTGTACGCAAGCGATCGTTTTAGCAGGGACACATGTTTTAAAACGATATCATAACCATTCTTCACAGATCGATACACTCAACACTGGTCGTTAAATTTTAAATTTACGGAGCTGTGGGAGGGGCATGCCACTACGCATGAGCAGTGCGCACTTGACTAACCCGGACCGCCCATTGGCTGACAGGATCGAGATAAGGAGCTCTACGACTCATCTACAATCCTAAATACTCTGCTCTATGCATAATTTACCTTTGCATGAAGCAATAAATGTACTAGATACACAGTACTTGTAAAAAGCGAACAAGTGGACTGAATCTGTTCGATCAGCAATTCACGATAATATATTCTTCCCTATTAAAGGCACCGCTACTCTGCTAGTTGATCCTAATCCGTGCTGCTTTTGCAAACATAACGTTTTGAGTGCGATACCGTATTAGGACAATTTGTTTAGTATGGTTTAACACGTACTCACCTACCTTTAACGTGGCACTCTTGTAAGTCGGAAAGGAAAGTGTAAGAGTAAGTGTGAGTACGAGTAGGCAGCCAAGTACCAGAGAGAGTCTACAAGTCAGGCTTAGACAAAATCACCACAGTCGTCCGTAATGTCACAACAAACCGTTCTGACACTAGCTTCACTGGTTAGGGGTCGGTGAAAGGGGAAACTCATGTGGTGACACGATTAGAATATATAGAATTGATTTAAAAACACTGATGTCAATTAGTTGTGAAGGTGATTATCGTGAAAGTTACAAAAGGAAAAGGACAGGACGGACAATAATTTCCACGTATAAGATCATGTATCTTGGTGGTATTTAAGAGACATATACTGTTCGAAAGCACTGTTTTTATTACTATTTTATTTACAGGAAATTTGATATTAATTTTTTTCATTCCATGAGCAATAGAATATATAAGGATAGAATTAAATTATATTGCACGTCTACTGAGTGTTCAGATTCAAATAATCAGCGGTATAATGCTGTTTAAGAGTTTTTTAAGTACGCTGGGTGGGAGTTTGAGAGGGTGGCTGGCGGAGGGAGTGGAGGGTGGTGCGGCGAGGGGAGGAGGGGTATGTAAAGCCGTGTCAGAACCACGTTACGGTAGCCTCTACTGACAAGTTCAAGTCAAGAGTCACTTACTGGGATCGTTGATGACCGGCCCGTAACTGGCAGGCAGGGGAGAGGCAGAGTCAAGATGCTCGCCGGTTTTGGCGGTGTTCCTGTGGCAACAAGCGTACAGGAACCCACCGCAAGAGCCCTGTATCAGTCCTGATGTCATCCAGCACGAGAGAAAGAACTCGCAATTGCCGGACAGGCATTGAGCCGCCTTTCCGTGCGACTCTTCGGTTGGCTGCCAAGAATCTGTAAACCACCACAGCACTCACTCTCAACATCTCAGTAGAGTGTACAGTCCTGCCACACCTCAGTACAGTATACGTACACACCCACCCCTGCCACTGCCACACCACAGTACAGTACAATCTCCGCTGCCACACTGTCACCGGCCAGATGCTACACCAACTATTCACAGCAATCGTTCCAACCCAAATCCACTCTCCTTCACAGGCATAATGTAAGATGGAAATATTAAATAAATAATCAAAGTGGTGGTTAACACACAAGAATACTCACCCATCCTTAGAGTTAATGGATGTATATCCCGTGTTTTTTCTGATACCTCATGGATGTATATGATACAGTAGGTCCTAGTCATAAAATGTTGTTGTATAGTCCCGTAATGAATCGATAGTCCTAGAGAATTCAAAAAGACCTGCAAACGCTTGAAATAAAAACATTAATTCACAAAATTTGTGTTGAGACTACACACCAAAGCGAACCGAGTATTTACAGTTTGTTATTTCAAACTACACAGCTAAAACTACTGTTAGGATTTGGAGCATTACACAGAAAAAACACAATCCAACCAAAAGTGAACGAAAGCTTCGAATGAAATGGGGCGGAGGTACGATTCGTAACCTCAATGACAACAATGAAATAAAACACATATACCATGAAGTATTGTATTCTTAATTACATGACAGTTCATTGAATCGTGGTTCAAAGTTTTTATTAATTTAGTGTTATGAATATATACAATAAATAAAATCTAAATTATTATATTCCGCATTACAATAGAATGAAATTTGACGGTACCAGTCCAATTGAGCTAGAATTTAGGAAATTGATCTATAATTTAATTTAGCTAAGGAAGATCTTGACTAATAGTCCTATAACACAAGCCATTTTCAGCACTTTTTTTGAAGTGAGCTATCATCAACATAGAACATTAGTGATTCAATTTCAATTTATTCAAATTAAATATGACTATAGCAATGATTACTACATTTTTGCAATGATTCAGGTATAATATATATTTACATTATATATATATATATAATGTAAATTATTATATATATATATATATATATATATATCAGAACATGTATATTAGATATATTTACATATTATTCACAAAATAAATACTATGCGTGTTCCAAATAACTGATCAAAGTTCAAATACATCAATTTTCAAATTAAGACTAACAAATCTTCACATCAATGTACAAAA
Organism: Homalodisca vitripennis; assembly: GCF_021130785.1. Taxonomy (NCBI): domain Eukaryota; kingdom Metazoa; phylum Arthropoda; class Insecta; order Hemiptera; family Cicadellidae; genus Homalodisca; species Homalodisca vitripennis. The sequence goes on from NC_060215.1 coordinate 150,985,779, forward strand.
ATAAAATAATATTTTCTGGAAATTTTTATAATGTCATTATTCTTTGTAATGAAGTAATAAGCACAACACTGTTAAAATAAAAATAATATGTTTGAACGCTTTGTTGTTTAGATACAAACGTATTTTTTCCCAAATCGTCTAAAACATATTTATAAATTTAGAATAAGTAATTCATGAGAACTAATTATTTATTGTTGGGTTAAACGTCCAACAGATACTAAAACACTTAAAGGTATGAGCTAACTACAACTTCTTACTTTTTATCTTCAAATAAAAAAAGTCTTGAAACTAAAAGTTATAGAAATTAGACACATAACTTTAGACGATGCTCTGGAACTATATTTAAATTAAATTTAAAACAGTTACAAAGTTTAACAATTATTATATTATCATTTATAATTTATATCCTTTCAAGGGTTCACGCAGGTTCGGACACAAAGTCTTTACTCCGTACTATTTAAGAACATAATATAAAATATTCATTAAAATTCAATAACTGTTTCAAATCAATAGTATTTCAAAATTTAATTACTTCCTGTAAAAAACAAAATTAAATTATGTACAATATTAAAGTTGTATCTAAATTCACACATGTTGATCCCAACATGACTGACTACAAATTTAGTAAATTATAATAACTGGCAATGATAATTTACGAGATCTTGCGTAAATTGCGTAGCGATAGTCATTTAAAATTACAGTTTTGTTTCAAACACGCATAAAAAGTTCAGTTAGGTAACCAAAACGTAGTTCGAATGGTCCAACAACAGGACAAAACTTTACATGCTGTTTTTTTATATCCATAAGGTTGCATTCACAATTGTCTTAAAGTATACAACTGCTGCCAATATTCCTCAAAAAATTGCCTTAAGACGATACTGATTTCATGTTCATCTCATAATTTAAAAATGATGGTGGATATAATCTCCACGCCTATCTTAACGAGTCATAATGTTAATTATCACAAAACTCAATAAACTACTGTGTAATTTATTTATCAGTTTACCCACACCCTCGCCCACCATACTTAGATATGTAAGTGATATGAGAGGCAGAATAAACTAAATTACTTACTTATTATTTCGTTTATGTCACGCTAATTAAACTCGAAACATAAAAACGTCTGCCTCCGTAGCAGACGGGGAAAATTATGCTGTTACATAGAAAATGTCTGATGGAGATAAGGGAATTTGCAATCAGTTGCAATAACAATAATTGGAGAAAAGTTATTTTAATGCCACAGCCACTTCAAACTCCCTAATACAGCATTAAGTTATTGAGTTGAAAAAAAAAAAAAAATATATATATATATATAAATTAATGGCCATCAGTACATAGCCATATGTTTTAACCATCTCATTTTAAATTTTTTATATCTAAATACTTAAATGTATTCTATTATTGGTAATTAACCAAAAGTTCCTAAGAAATGAATACGTTACGCTACGTAAGTATCATTATTTATAATAATCGGATTTAGTGTTATGAATTGCTACAGGATTTCAACGACATTTTGCAACCAATTAAAATAAAAACTTTTACCTTTGCATTCCCCTTTTTTCATAAATTACATTCTATTTGGTATATAAAATACATGTTTCTGTTATTTTTGAACCATACTTTCAACACTTTAAATGTATTGCTCTTCTAACGTTAAAAAAACAAATATCCGGAGGCTCAAACTACAAAACTTCAATTCAATTAATTCTTAAGTCAATTTTTTTCTTTTTCAAAACAATTTGTGAACTGTGTGATACATGGTCAATACTTATAAACACTATCGCTCTATTCCAGTGTCACTGTTACACAACTAAAGACTTTTACAATTTTCATGACTTTTGATATGTAAAAAAGCAAAACAAAATTTAATCCATTTCTAGTTTCCATGTTTTATGCTTTACTCTCATAGTCAACGACCTTGAAAATATATTTAAAACAATGTTTTATTATTCCACGATAAATTGAAGGAATTAATGTTGTAATTTGAGACATTTTCAAAACAAACCCGCTGAAAAACAGCTGAATCTATATTGTTTACAATAATTGATATAATGATGATGATGATTTGTCTGCAGTAAGTATATGAAATATGACTAAAAGTATATTCTGCATATATAGTCATAATTAGTGTACGAACTATAAATAATTCATGCCCTTGCCTGCAGTTCCAGTTGCTTCGGTTAAATTTCCCAATGGGTCTACTCTGAATGTGCAGTACCTCATTAAGTGAGCATCATTTTTCTGTTTTCAGGAAAAAAGTATTAAGGAGCTGTGACTACAAAATTTGAAAATACCAACCAAAAGAAAACATAGTAGCACCTAAAAGCAAGAGAAGGGAAAAATGTGTTCATTGAAAAGTACTTTTCCTCCTTTCTCTTTAAGATGGTTCTGTTTGCCTACTCGTTCCTGTATTTAAAGAGCAACACACAAAACTAAACTCTTAATTTAAAAATATATTATTTTCCCCCTTTAGAGATTGTAGGGTTTGTTAGGGCCAACATAAATCTCCTAATTCAAGTCAATAAAATAATTGAGTTCAGTACCAAGTATCCTATTAATAAAAATAATTTCCAGGTTTTATTTTAAGAAATAAAAAGATCAAAAAGACTGAATTGGACAATGATCTCTCAACATGATCATATATTTTATTATTGGAATATATTACTGATTATCGATACAAACTTACTGATCCTGATTGATCAGGCCCTTGCTCAGCCCAGTAGGAATAGCCAGCTCCGGTGTATATATTGTCAGTATACAACACGTACAAATGTTCGCGTCTTTGAGGTTAATGTCTGCAGTAATATAATTTATATTCCGTAATATTTTCAAGGTTTAATAGGTATTTTATTTTTCAGAAAGATCTGAGGTTTTCGATAGTATACACTGTTTTATTATGATACTCTAAAAAATAAAAGATTTCTTACCAGTTTTGGCGTTAACTCTCGCAAAATTTTCAGTGGTCATGAGTGCCGCGCGATCTGTCCGCCGCACCACCTACTCGCCGTCTGTAGTCAACGGCAGCCACCTCGCCTAGCGACAGAACGTTGTCGTGTTGGGCGGAGCGGCTGGCACGCGGTTGTAATAAATTTCGCGCCAATCGAACAATTTATAAGACATTTCATAACTTCATTTAATTTTGTTGTTTATTGAAATACCTTTGTTTCGTCTTCGTGTTAATATAAACCAACTTAAAACATAGGACACAACATTTTTGGGGTGTTTTAGACGTAAACCGCACGCTAATTAATCTCGCAAGAAAAAACTTCGGCCTCCGTAGCAACTGGGAAAGCTGTTAGACAGAAAATGTCTGACGAAGATAAGGAAATTTGTAATCAGTTGCAATAACAATAATTCGAGAATAGTTATTTCAATGTCACAGCCAATTTACACTTCCTAATACAGAATTAAGTTATTGAGTTGAAATAAAATTATAAATTAATGACCATCAGTACATGACTATATGTTTTGACTCTCTCATTTTAAATCTTTTATATCTAAACACTGAAATGTATTTTATTATTGATAATTAAAAAAACGTTCCTAAGAAGTGATTACATTACGCTCCTTAAGTATCATGATTTATCATAATCGAATTTAGTATTATGAATTACTACAAGATTTGAACGAAATTTTGCAATCAATTAAAAAAAAACACTTTTATCCTGCACTCCCCTTCTTTAAGAATTCAATCCTATTTAGTACATGAAATATGTGTTTCTGTTACGTTAGAACAATACTTTATACGCTTTAAATGTATTACTGTTCTAAACTCTTAAAAGAGTCCACCAATTACGAATATGCAGAGGCTGAAACTACAAAACTTCAGTTAAATTAATTGTTAATTCAATTTTTTCTTTGTCAAATAATTTGTGAACACACAATAAAAACTAAGACAATAAAGACATTCAACTGTTGCATAACTAATACAATAAACGGTAAAACCCAACATAAGGGAATATGAATGCTTAACTTTAGCACATTACAGAGGAAACATAAAAAATATATTTTTGTTGAATACCTCAAGACTTGTTATATGTAAAAAGTAAAAGAACATTTAATCCATTTCTAGTTTCCAGGTTTTAAGTTTAGTACCAATAGTATCCTATTAATAAAAATAATTTCCAGGTTTTATTTTAAGAAATAAAAAGAGCAAAAAGACTGATCTGGACAATTATCTCTCCTCATGATTATGGATTTAATCGGGTAACATTCTATAAATTATCGATACAAATTCACTGATCCTGATTGATCAGGCCCTTGCTCAGCCCACTAGCAATAGCCAGCTCCGGTGTATATATTGTCAGTATATGGGCGGAGTGACTAGCACGCGCTTGTAGCGTTCACTTTCGTGCGTATAGTAAGTACAATGTATGAAACATTTCATAACTAGACTTTAATTTAATTTTGTTGTTTATTAAAATACTTCTGTTTCGTCTTCTTGTTAATATAAACCAACTTTAAAATATGATACAATCTTTTCGGGTCTTTTAAAATGTAAACCACACACTTCAAGACTAGGTCAAAATACAGTAGCCCAATTGTTTCAGTGAATTGTTCAGTAAATGTTTATAACCTCAATGGACATATAGTGATGTTTAAATATAGAAGGCTTTATTAATGGTTCATTATGTTAAACAATATATCACGTTAGAACTAATTATTTATTACAGAACTAAATATTGTCGACCTATCTTATGGCCTATCTTACCGCTGTTGCTGCATCTGGTGGAGAGTTGCTATTTTTTCGGTACTGAGGAACTCATCAGTAAATCTATGTAGTAATCGAGTTTAAAAAAATTGTTCTATTACTATTCGTCAACTTCTGAGACGCGTTTACACCTAACGTTACCGGCAACAATTACGCCAACATTTTATAGAAACAAAAATTGACTCAAATGCTCAGAGCTAAATTAAAATTTGTGATCTTGTTTTGTCGGCAACATTTTAGTCGAGAGATGCTCACATATTAGCTGCCACCAAGATTCCTTTATTTAAATATTAAAAAGTATGTTATTCATCTTTCACCCAAACATAATTTATTTCAAAAGTATAGTAGTTTGTACGTTATTTTAGCCACGTGGGTGAACTGAGATTCAGGAATTGGTAGTTTCTACCTGAGGTTACTAACTCCCTGCATTTAATTGTACTGGTTCTCATAGTAAAACTCATATCGTAATTTGTAATTAATTGTAATTTAAAAATAACAGCTTTATACTTGACACTTTACCAATATACAGTTATGGCAAAATATGTATTTATTTAATGAAATGATATATTAATAAATGTAGCATCTATAACTGAAATACAACTCTTCTAATATTAATTGTATTCATTACAAGAATTGTATACCCTTAAAAAAATAAAACTCTTGCTCAATTGACAGGAACCTTTATCCCTAGGTCTATCCTATGAACTATTCCACGCCATGTATTTATATTTCCACGTATATTTTATGTTTGAGTGACAAAATTAACTGAATTAACTGTTTATTGTACCGTATTTAGTTATTTTAAACGTATATTAATGTGGTACAGTAATATTGTGTCCTGATATAAATTTTATACAGCAGAATGTTACATTAAACTTTATATAGTACTTTCTGAAATGTGTAGTTGACTTACTGGTCAAAGAATGTTACACGTAACTAGCAAGACAGTCCTGTTCTTTTTGTTCTCAGAAGAGGTGAATTGTATAATAATGCACAAATTTGCGAATTGACATGTACTAAATTAATTTAGATGGAGCCGAATCATCAACTGGGTAAGATATAGAAATAATTATAGAAATGTGGATTTGATTATTCAGGGTTGTCGACCTAAGGATGAGTGATGGATCTCAGGGTTGATATATTCATTCACATTCAACAAGTTAAGGACTTAAGGATGAGATTTGAGGTTGAACAATTGGAATAATTATGTATCAATGGGATGTACTCAACACATTTTCAAAGAGAAAGTTCAGTTCAGTAAGTATGTATTACTCATTGCATTATTATTATCTCACTGAGTTATTGTGTCATCTCTGCTTATAGAACTGTGTTATTCTAAATCATCAAACGACTTATCATGACCAATAACACTTAAAATTCTAAGTTATCAAAATTTAGTAAATAGTTAAGACGGTAAGTAGTATATAATAGTAGTAATAGTGTAAGACTTGTGATAGTCAATCAGAACCAGGTAAGCGTTCTTTGGTACAATGTTGCGCTCTAATTTTTAACCAGATTAATTTAAAGTGACATTCTACTGAGGACAATATCTTCTATCATTATGAGAAGGAAGGAAGAAAGTACAATATGGGAAGAAGAGATTATAAAGTCTCTTTGGCAACAAAACTTTACTTGATCGTTTAAGCCCTCAGGATTTGGTGTAAATAATACTCTCTGTCTCAGAATACAGGATTTTTCAGACTGGACATAATTTGGTTTATATAATTTATAACATTGTATTAACCCCACGTAAATTTGTGTATTAAGCATACTTCATGTTGCAGTACATTTTAAGCTAATAACAATTAAGCAACTATTTTTGCAACACTTGTTTAAATGATAATCATGGCATTACTAGAGCAATACTTTTTGATGGGTCATCTTTAAATCATACAAGATCATTTCGCGAGTCTTTCTTAATACATTAGCGCTTCAAATCTCAGGTGCCTATGGAAATTACAACTGGATCATTTCGCGAATATTTCACGTTAGCACTTCATATCTCAGTAGCCTAGGAGAATTACAACTAGATCATTTCGGGAGTCATTCTTAATAAGTTAGCAATTCAAATCTCAGGTGCCTATGGAAATTACAACTGGATCATTTCGCGAATACTTCACGTTAGCACTTCATATCTCAGTAGCCTAGGAGAATTACAACTAGATCATTTCGGGAATCATTCTTAATATGTTAGCACTTCATACCTAAAGAGCCTAGGGAAATTGCGATCAGAATTTACCAAAGCAACAATGTGATCGGAGGCAGATTGAACAAGAGGGCCAGCAGAGCTGCAGAGGCTGCGTGGAGTTGGGTAATTCGCTCACACATCCCATCGTGAGATTGGAATTGGGTTAGTAATGTGTGTATAATTCATTCATTTCCTCAAATATTCGCATTGCCCTTTCTTACATTTTCTTGCATGTTGAAAGAAATATAACCAAAATATAAAAAATTGAACAGTATTTATTAATTACAATGGCATAAGACGTCGTCATTTTTTACTTTACTACTTCACTAACCTGGTAACCAACCAGTGCAACTATGTAATCCTCTTTTAGGATCCTATTATAATTTAGATAGAAAGATAAAACATGTACAACGTGGAACAGAACTCACTAAAATAAATTGGTAAAAATGTTACGAAGTTATGTTGAAGATTGGACTAATGGAATTTACTGTTCCCACCCTTATTTCTGTCACTGCCACGCTATTTACAGATATTTGTCATTTTGTACTGGACATTACTCATTTGTGTGTTTTTTCTTAGTTCTTATTTCTGCGTATTTGAAGAGGGGGTAACGTGTTCTTTATAGGGCAAGGGCGCAGTTTCTATATAGCAGCATAAAGGGGGTAACATAATAAAAATTTAAGATATAAAATATACTATTCCAGGGTGCAATACTACAGTAAAAGTAAATGAGTCAGGAGTTTCATACAAAAATATTGAGTATTATAGAAGAAAAGTGCATATCGATGGATATTGATTAAAGCATTGCTGAAGCAGTTTCGTTCCCTAGAGCGTTTTGGTTCAACCATGGTTTTAGTTTCATGGTCGATATTAGTCGTGGGTTCAGTTTTGTTGTGTTCTGCATACTTTACTATGTCAACTGTATCGTAGCTATCTCGCATAAAATACTGTCAAAATGACTAAGTTGATGTAGAAGATTGTTGATTGAACGTAAATTATTTTGACTTTCTGTTGTCTGTGATAACAACCTTTTGTGCTCTTTGTTTAAGGTTTATTAACGACGATGAATGATTTGATAAGTTGACGCGATTAAGGGCATTTGTCAACGTTAAATGTGCCAGCACAGAAACAACAATGTCAACCCATTGGAAGTCTGTCGTTTTGTTCACATTGATGAGATACCGCATTCAGCTCTAAAGCGAGTTGCCACATCTACTTGAAAGACGAGCTCCAACCACAATTGAGTGTTTGGAAATTGAATGACTCCTAATTTAATTTTAGGGTGTGCACTACTCTTCTCTTTGTTTAAAGCTTCGGACGGAATGAATCATTAAACAAAAAGACCACTCTTTAGTTGGTGCATTTAAGTCTTAAGGCCTTGGAACACTATTTATTTGACATAATTTGTGCATAAGAAGAAATATAGATTCCATGCTTTAAAATTGTCGACCCATTGTTGCAAAAATTGGCTAGCCCTACTCTCTAATCACTCAAATAACTTAGCATGCCACTGCTAATAATTATTTAGTATCGCGTAAAAGGGGTATAACCTGTTACATAAAAATACATATAAACGTGTTAAACTATTGTTGATTAACTATTTACAAGCTATTGTTTGCATAAATTGCCTTTACAAACAGCACTACGTGTCTTTGCTCCTACAGTGCCCGCGCACACAGATTTTGCTGGTAAAAGCTAGTTATCATTTGAATAAAAATACTTAACAACGCACTTACATAGGAATATCTGAATGCGTATGACAAATAGGCATAGTTATGTTAAATTAAGACTTGAATGAAGATTGCTTGAACTTTTAACTCGCTAACGCCTACAATTTGATTTACAAGAACTTTTACACGAAGAAAAGAAGATTTTTCCGGACATTTGCCACCGTCAGTGATACATAAAAACCAGTAACACTACGCTTCTAGATCTGCAACCCGAACTTAAGTTCATCTAGAATGAACTAATAATGAAAAAGGCCCACTTCCGTTTCCTCCAGTATTAGCTGCCTTATTGTTTCTGGCGTGACGATCGCCATTTACTATTGGCCTCTGGTCAGTTCTATGTGGTAGGTCGGTGAGTGCAGACCTTTTGTGACCTGTATTCTGTAGCTCAGTTATTATTAGTGTTTTGTTTTATTAAGTGCATGTTTTAGAGTCTACATGGAGTTGACACACAACATGGTGGTTGTGATTCCTGCCTTTTGCGCGTCACAACGCTCTGGTACGATTTCTTAATTTAACCTATGTTGTAGTTGTGGTTATTCACCTGACGAAGATATCAGATTGCAGATCTCGAAACGCAGTGTTACTGATTTTTTTCATCATTGAACGAAGGCAAATGTTCGGGGGAAATCCTGTTTCCTTCACAATATGTCCATTGTCAAACACAAACTTTACACAAAGAACCTTTACATCAGTGGCGCACCCAGGGGGGGGCTTTGGGGGCTTAAGCCCCCCAAGGACCTGATATATCCGACTAATAAATACTGTATGTGACTTAATCATTCGTTATGTATCATCATATATGTTTTATCGTACTTTTATAAACTATAATGAATGGTAACGTTAAACCTATTTATTAAAGTAACACAGATTAAATCATAGAAATCAAGAGTTGTGAAACAAATATTTAGACGTATGTATTCACAGTATAACTGCCTGCGCTGCTGTGTTAGCTCCCTCCATTCCATCCTGCTCTATGGCGATGACTACGTGCCGTTGCCATGGGCGACCAGCTCTAGTTTCCACAAACTCTCACCAGACGCGCCCGTGCCCGCCCCGGCAGTGAATTTGTCTTTTGTCCAGTTGACAGTCGTAGTTTTATCGAATTGCAGTATAGTGTGTGTGTTTATGGGTTGTCTGGCTGTCAAGTTCAAGCTGTGTTTGTGGTCCTAGGTCTGACAAATTGGTTGGACAGTAGTCTAGTAAGTTATGGGTGATATAAAAGAAAAGCTAGTATACAAAACTATTTTAAAACCGTTGAAATGCCACAAAAATATTTCGGCAAGTAAGGAGCTGCCTACATGTGCTGAACAGCCTGAGTTTGTGTTGGAGGATGTCTCGGGAGCTAACGTAAGAACTCTGCAGTCCGATGTAAGTCAAAAATAACTTAGACATTGCTTTGTTTAAAACAAAAAAATTGACAGACAGTGAAAAGTTAAAAGTGTTGAATGACAGATGGGTCCCCTCAAAGTAGTTTTAACTTTCCTTACAGAACGTACGGGACTCAACAACGAAAATTTTTGTTTTCATGGCTAAATAAATATACTTGGCTGTCTTATTCTGGAATTGAAGACTCTGCATACTGTGTTCATTGTATGCTTTTTTCCAAAAAAGAAGTAGGCAAGAGTAACGCTCAACATACTGGCCCAACTTGTTGAGGAAGGTTTTTCTAACTGGAAAAAAGCATTTAGAAAAATTTGAAAAGCATGCAGCCTCACAGTACCACAAGGACTCTTGTGTAAGCGCAGCTAACTTTAAAAGAGTAATGGATAGTGAAATCAAATCAATCGACAAATCCCTTGATAAAGGGAAAGACCTTCAAGCCCAAAACAACGTGAAAAGAATCCTTCCGATAATAGACACTATTATTTTGTGTGGAAGGCAAATATTGCTCTTAGGGGCCATAGAGATTATGGCGAGTTTGATATAAATCGTAGACCTGCCGAGAATGAGGGTAACTTTAGAGCACTGCTTAGAGCCAGAATTGAAGCGGGGGATCTCAAGATTTAAAAAAACACTTTGAATCATGTGGAAAAAATGCTACGTACATAAGTTGGAACTTCCAAAACCAAATAATTGATGCTTGTAACCAGATCATAACTGAAAAAATAGCAACTAAAGTTAAAGAGGCTAAGTTTTTTAGTATTCTCGCAGATGAAACGTCCGATGTTTCAACAATTGAACAGTTTTTCGTTGTGTCTACGATACGTAGATTCTGATGCATCAAATAATTACCAAATATGTGAGCAATTTCTCAAGTTCATGCCACTAACCTCCACAACCGGTAGGGAGTTGGCAAAAAAACTGTAATAAAAGGACTTGAAGATAGTAACATTGACGTCAATAACCTACGTGGCCAGGGGTACGATGGAGCGGCTGCCATGAGTGGGAAGTTTAATGGGACCCAAGCCTGTATCCAAGAAAGCTCACCCCACAGCAATATTTGTGCATTGCGCTTCTCATAGCCTTAATCTGGCATTATCAAACGCTTCTGAAGTTGCACCTATCAGAAACTGTTTCGGAATAGTAGAGAGGGTGTATAATTTTTTCAACACTCCTAAAAGACAAGCCGTTTTACAACAGTGTATTTGCATCGGAGATAAATGTTGAAACCAACAGGAAAAAACTGCTACCAACTTTGTCCAACAAGATGGGTGCAAAGGCATGATGCCGTCTTTGTCATGAAGGAGCTTCTTCAACCAGTTGAAGTAGCGTTGGAGGAAATAAAAAACTGGAGTGATAGAGACTCTTCTTCTGGAACTCTTATTTTACTCAGCTCTTTACGTCAAGGCGAATTCATCATTTCTCTCTTGGCATCAGACAAGCTCCTTGGTTACACTGTAAACCTAAGCAAAAAGCTGCAAGGAAGTGATTTGGAACTATCTTCTGCAATCACACATGCTGAAACTGTACTTGAAAGCCTAAAATCCATAAGAACAAATGCGGATGAAGAGTTTCACTCCTTGTTTGAAGAGGCTACCCATATGGCCAACAACTTTGGATGTAAAATCTCCATGCCCCGAACAGTTGGCAGACAACAAAATAGAAACAACACACCAGCAGATACGCCTGAAGTGTACTACCGGCGATCTATTTTCATCCTTGGATTGAATCTTTGATAAGTTCTTTGGAATCCCGATTCATGAAACATAAAGACATATTGAAGGGGTTTGAGTGTCTGATGCCTACAGCCGATGGATTCACGTGGAAAGGGAAGAAACCTCAAAACTTAATTATCTGCAGCTGTGTTGTTTTTATAAAAATGACATAATTGAAAAGTGGTGGGAACAACGAAAGCCTGCTCAAAGCCGAGTTTGAGTTGTGGCACAACAGCTTTAAGACCCACACCAACACACCAAGAAATGTAATTGATTTGTTGAACTTGTGTGTGATAAGGACATGTTTCCTAACATCCACATATTGTTGAAAATATTGTGCACTATCCCTGTAACTACGAGTACAGCAGAAAGGTCGTTCTCAACATTACGTAGACTCAAGACCTATCTAAGGAATACCATGGGTGCTAACAGACTGAGTGGACTGGCGGCTTTGAATATTCACCGTGAAAATAGAAGTGACCAATACAGAGGTAGTTTTCTGTTCTCAAAAAATCGACCAGACGTCTAGATTTTTGTCTTGTAAATATTTTAACTTTAACTTACATCTCATTTTGTAATCATTAAATTTACATTTGTAATTTAAATGTATTATTTCTTTCCTTGAAAAACTTAAAACTAATTAATGACAGTCCAACTTATTCCAGGATGACATTTCATAATAAAAATCAATATAAAGCTTTAACTTGTAATTTTAATAAGGTTTTAATTGAGCTAAAAGCTGGTTTAATGTAATAGTAGCCTATTAACTTAAATTTTTCTCTAATAAGATTAACTTGTAGTTGATTATGAAACAGGCCACAGACAGTTGGTTTTAGCTTACTCAATTATCTAATGATCATGTAATACAGTGATGTACCAAATGTTACATTATTGTAGTTTCGATATGTTATAGGCCAACTAATTATATATTACTGGTCATTGAAGGTCATGTAATGGAAAACTATAGGCGTACATTTTATACTTGGGAAGCCGAAGCCCCCCCCAAACCAAAATTCTGGGTGCGCCCCTGCTTTACATATTAAGATTTTAAGCGATGTCAAACAATGTACTGTTTTGTAAGGGTAATAAATGAGTTGATCGACTGATTTAAACAAAATTGCAAATAAATTGAAACCTCATAAGGGAGGGGAAATAAGTAAGTGATTGGATCGTATCAGGCAACTGCGTTTGTCAACAAGGGAGTTATATTACCTATTGTGGTGTACGCCAACTCACATTGATTAAACGTAATTAGATGTAGTAGATTAAAGTCTACTACATACTTGGAGTATAATTCAGCTGAGAAACCCACACAGGAAAATAAGGACTCTTTATTGTTGCTGCTTAACTTTAAAGCTATTTTTACTATATATATATAATGCTATTAATACAACAAAATAAGCATTGTTGAAGTAAGTAAATATTTATCTATTAATAACACAATCCAGCGCCTTTCACTATAAATAATAATTTTCTTTTATTTTTGTTAGAACTGTTAGTTTAGTTTAATAATTTATATGAATTTCTTTAAATTCGTATATGTATTTGACGACCCTCTGAAGATTATTATGCTAAAATTTGTCTCATACTTAGTTTCATATTCCCATTATTTTTGCAGAGAAATTTAGGAATATTCTTATTTCAAAGTCTATATAATATGAATTTCACTAGCTTTTAGATACTTTTCTTATATTTTAGAATTTTGAGTTTATTCAAATTTAACATTAAATAACGTAAAAATCCTCTATTGATTTAAACAATTTTGATGTATTAATTAATTGCCACAGCCATACAGCTTAAAACCATTCAATCATCACTGATGAGCAATTAAAAACAATAAAATATTGTAAGTATACCCAATTGGGCAAATTCTTGATCACTCTTGTGTGGTCTGGTCTCCTCACAATTGTGAACATATTTTGGAGAGGACACAAAAAAGGTTTTTGCGTCTTGTTGAAATGAGAATTGGTTTCCCCTATCTTGAAGTTCCATTTGAAGACCTTGCTAATCATCTTGGACTCATGTCCTTATACATTAGAAGACGACTTTCAGGACGCCACATTTCTGTTCAAGTTTCTTAACCATTTTATTGACTCTCCTCACCTCCTCAGTCGGATCGATTTCAAGTTTCTTAACAATTTTATTGACTCTTCTCATCTCCTCAGTCGGATCGATTTCCGCATCTCTATTGGAACTCGCTCTAGAAACTTCTTTGGTCGCAGGCAATATGATAGAAACTATGACTACTTTACTCCTCCACCTCGACTCTTAATGTCTCCTAAATCGGACTTCTTTGAAGAAATGAGTGTCATCACTTTTAAGAGGAGGGTTCTCCAGTTTTTGAATCGCATGTGAATGAAGACTCCTCCCTCATTTGGACTAGACTTTTTTAATTGTTGCAATGTCTGCCTCTTGAGCTAATTGTGTTTCACATTATTCTTGTTGTATTTAATATGTTTATTGTTTGTTGTATATTGTAGAAAAATCGTTGTACAATTGATAAATAAATATATAAAAACGTCTAAAACGAGTAGTGGTCGTGAACAAATGTCGCGAAAGAACCGTGTGTATTATTAGGGTTGAAAATCACGTAACATATATTTTACGGACCCAAGATTTACTGCAGAACTATACATGCCGATTATCTATACGTAAATGTCTCTCACGGCGATGAATATGACAATACAAAAGTTTATTTGAAACTTAGAAGACAAAAACATCTGGCATGAAACTACCTTCTACTTCTACCTATTGTCTTGTGGAGACATCGCAGAAACACGTAACCCAAACGATCTTCATCGTTTTAAAATAACTGTTAACGAGGCTTCGTAGCTGGCGTTGAACAGCTTGTTCTCCTCTCTAGCCCTACTTTATCCATTCTGCAGAGTCATGAAACTTGATGTGAGAGGAAAACCTGGCAAGCAAAATAAGGGAGAATCTGTACAGAACGACATACCGATCTTAATACCGATCAAACTAGACTTGTGTAAATAGATACAAAATACAAGACATGTAACCTAAAGATCCATGCTTTTATAAATTAATTTGGCAGTTCTCTTCTAGATAAAGGTGTGATAAAACTTCTACCTCTCATTTTTATTCTTGGTTACGGTTTTATAGTAAGTCATGGTGTATTTCAAAGCCACAACATAGCAGTTCACACTTTATTTAAATAAATTTTTTAGTACAAAATATTTTGTAATTCCGTCCAAAAAACAGCTGACTGAATTGTATTTTCGTTAGAATTTTCAATTCTGATGTTGTCCTAACGTCGAGGTGTAGTGGAAGTGATATTGTTAGCAGAACATATTTTAAAATAAAGATTTTTATT